>NW_027361696.1:60585000-61785000 GCF_039654945.1 Dendrobates tinctorius
GCTGGCGTCTGGAAAGCGTATGTGGACTGAGCCGTGCAAAATTAGAACAGGAAGCTGTAAAATAAATGGCCTATCATCCAGTGAAATACAAGAGGGAGGCAAGGAATAGGTTGAAGGAAGATAAATATACCTGTACAGCGTAGGGCTTCAGAAAAGGGACCTCCAGGGTCACTAAAATAAGGAGTGAAGACAGCGCTGATAGCAGTGGGTATACAACCTCTAGAATTGAATTGCGCTGTAAAAAATGAGAAAGAAAGAAAGGTGTGAAGAGGAAGTCTGGCATGCACCTCATCTCCTGCTCTATTTACCTGGTGAAGCCCTGGTCTGTGGTCTGGCTGCCCTGTGTGGAAGACGCTGTGAGGAGTGAGCACTTCCGGGTTTAAAGCACAAGGGCGCACCATACTATTACGAGTTATTATCTGTTGTAGTTCCTTCTATGGTCAACAATACTCACTTTTAGGCTCCCTCTTCCTTAACGACCAGCAAAGCACTTTTGGAGTTACCATCGCCTGACTCAGCAAAGCACCCTTGGATAGTACCTCTACTAGCCATCTCTCTCTCCTTTGAATTTTTGATGAAGTTGGAACATATATTTTTGTCATGTCTTTTGTTAGTATGTATTTCTGTGATGATGCGGACAGCAATTAACGCCTTGTTTTTGTTCTTTTTTTGTATGTATATTTCAGTAAACGAGATTTTTCTGATGAAGGTCCTATGCTGGACCGAAAACATTTAAACCTTTCTGTCTGGATGCACAAATTAAAAGTGTCTGAATATTTCACATATTGAGTGCCAAGATTTTTGTCATCATCATCTATGCCGCCACATTTGAGGACCATCGGCGGCGGTTGGGGCAGGTGCAGAAGTACGGGTTGAAGGTAAAGCCCCAGAAATGCCACCTATTTCATACACAGATCGAATACCTGGGGCATACCGTCTCCGCCGAAGGCGTTAGACCATCCATGGAAAAGGTGGCCGCGATCCAAGGATGGCCTACTCCCGAGACGGTAAAAGATGTACGAGCCTTCCTGGGGCTGGCCGGTTATTACCATTGCTTCGTAAAGAACTTTGCACGTTGAGCCCGAGCCCTGCAAGACCTGCTGAAGGGGGCCCCTGCCGGAGCAAATGGATGAAAGATTCAGTGGCAAGAACCGCAAGAAGAGGCCTTCCGAAATCTCACAGCCGCACTCTCGGACACCCCGGTGTTAGCTTATGCGGATTTCTTGCAGCCGTTCATACTGCACATTGACGGAAGCCTCCACGGGCTAAGGGCTGTATTGTCACAAGTCCAAGATGGCCTGGAGAAAGTGATCGCTTACGGCAGTCAATCACTACACGACTCCGAACGTAATCCCGACAATTACAGCGCCTTTAAGCTCGAGCTCCTCGCAGTACTGTGGGCCATGATGGTGCGGTTCGCACAGTACCTAGCGGGCTCCAAGGTGGTGGTATGGACTGACAACAACCCGCTGGCCCACTTTGAAAATGCCAAATTAGGGGTTCTGGAGCAACGATGGGTGGCCCGGATGGCCAAATTCAAGTACAATATCATCTACAAAAGGGGAGCGGAGAATGTACATGCTGACACCCTCTCCAGGATCCGGCGCACAACCCCAGGGCAAAGCCGAGACAACGAACTGGAAGGAGAGGAGACGCCGTTCGCTCTGGCCCCCGCCGGACTCACAGCCACCACACAAGAACAATCCCATATATGACTCCCAAGGGGCATGCTAGAACAGTCCCGTGGTAAATGGATCCAGCAACAGCAAGAAGATGGAGAGATTGGACCCCTGCGCCAATGGGTAGCCACCGGCAAAATACCTAGCGACTCCCATAGGCAGACCTTGACTCAGGACACGTTGTTAATGCTTCGCCAATGGGAGAAATTAGTAATCAGGAAGGGACTATTGTACCGCAAAACAGTATCGCAGACAACATCAGCAATAGCATGGCAAGTCATCGTACCCGGAGCCCAATTTAGTGAACTAGCTCGAGAAGGCCTTGAAAAAGGGGCTCATTTTGGGGCTCAAAAGACATTTCAGTGGTTACAGCAAATGGCTTACCATCCTCGTTTACAAACCGCAGTGGAAGAGGCTTGCCGGGCATGCCGCCTATGTAAGCTAGCTAAACCACCGGCACAACGGACCCCAGTACAGACAATAGTAACATCAGCACCCCTTAAACTATTGATGACTGACTATTTGACCATTGGCCCCACACACCAGGGGTATGAACATTGTCTCGTCATGGTGGACCATTTCACCAAATTCACCGTGGTAACCCCTACCCGAGATCAAATTGCGGAGTCAGCCACCTACGCGATTTGCAAAAACTTTATCCAAGTATATGGCTGCCCCCAACGGATACATTCAGATCAAGGGGCGTGTTTCCTGGGAAAAGTCAAGGAAGAACTACACCGTCTCTATGGTATTGATAAGTCTCAGACCACTCCGTACCACCCACAGGGGAATGGGGCCTGCGAATGATTCAATCGGACGCTAATCCAAATGTTACACACCCTGGAGAGCGACCGGAAGGCCCGTTGGCCTGACTACATCCCTGAACTAGTGTGGGTTTATAACAATCGGGTACACCGAGTCACCGGCTACACCCCCTACTCGCTGTTATTCGGCCGGGAAGGCAAGGGGATCATGGAGGTGGAACTGAATCCGGAAGAACAATAACCATGGTCGGGGGTTTCGTACAAAACTCCAGGACCTGGAGCATCCAGGGGGACTCTACCTCGGCCCATTGACCTCCAGGCTGGGGATCGGGTACTCGTACAAGATCAGCGCCCGCAGAACAAGGTGGAGCCCCGCTGGGAAGAGAGTCCATATCGAGTGTTGCGCCGAGTAATCCCCAACAGGCCAGTGTACGAAATACAACCTGAAAAATATGTAGGCCTCCCTACCCGTACCGTGCACCGTAATATGTTACGACCCTGTACTTCCACCGACCCCATATGACTCGAGCCCACTCCTCAGGTCTCAGAACCTCTGCCAGCAGTCTGGGATGAGGATGACGAAGAAGACCTCCCAGCAGTGCAAACGGACACTTCAAGGAATAATAATATCCCGGCGGACCCAGTCAACCTACCAAGTCCGACCGATCCACCACCTTCCACCGCCCCAGAAGACTCCACCACAGTCGTACCAAGACGCTCCAAGCGGTCAACAGCTGGCAAACCCCCTGAACTCTACGAACAGGATCAGTTCGTATGGCAGAGGAAACGTTCATCTCGAAAAGCCAACCCAGGCCGACCCAAGCACTCGCCCGAGGACTGGCGAGCATACAGGATGGGGGAGTGTAGGAGGAGGAGTCCCCACTGTGAGTCTGGGCCGGAACCAAGGGGGCCATCACTAAGGTTCCTAGGGGGACCGTTTCCGGGGGACATAATTAGGGGACGGACCGCAGAGACTTCTAGAAAGGGTGGGGGAGGAGCTTATATAAAGCGCTGGGGACACCAGCAGCAGTCAGTCGATGGAGCAGGAGAGAAGAGGCACGGGAGCTAGAGGGCGCCAGGGAGCCAGAGTAAGAGCTTTCGCCAGAGACCAGAGAGGAGAGCAGCGACAGGAGAGATGGAGGGGAGACTCACCGTGGGCAGAAGAGGGACAGCACCGAGCCATCCAGCAGAGGAACACCGTCCGTCCGCCCGCACTCCTAGCTGCCGACCCCGCCCGACTTCAGCCCGCGGCCTGTCCGCTGCTGCCCGCTGCCATCGCCGCTCCAATCCAGCCCGCGGTTGCGGCCTGTCCGCTGCTGCCCGTGGCCATCACCGCCCCACTCCAGCCCGCAGTTGCGGCCTGCCCGCTGCCGCCCGCGGCCACAACAGCCTCACCTCAGCCCGCAGCTGCGGCCCGCCCACCGCTGTCTGCAGTCGCTGCCGGCTGCGGCCTGTCCGTTGCCGCCCGCGGTCCCCATAACGCAGCTCTGGGCTGTGACTGCGCCTTGCCTGCAGCCACTTGAGGCAGCCACTGCCCGTTCCCATCTTGGGGCTGCGGCCTCCATTCTCCAGCCCACAGGAGACACCGCACTGCCTCTGCCGGGAGGCGCTACGCCGAGGAACTCCCCAGGGGCCTGCTGTGCCCCCATCCCGCCTGGGCCTAGGAGCTCCCAAAGTCTTCACCATATCCTCATCAGCTGGCCCAGCGGCTGAAACGCCGAAGCATCGCCGACCAGTACTCTGCCAGACATCAGAGAGGATAAGTGACACGTTGTAATTAAGGACCCATAGTCGGCCATACCGCGGCCCTATAGTGACTGGTCTTTGCCGAGTTAGTCGTGTTTGCATTACCAGTGTATTCTTGTGTTGATCCCTGCGAGGACAATTATTGTTAGCTTGGTTGGTTGCTCAGGATAGCCCCTATAGGCATCTATATATATAAAAGTTACGCTTTGAAGTTCAAACCGTCTCGCGTCTCATCACTGCATCCCGCGTACCTGCGAGTGCTACAGCTCTAATTTTAAATGCATGTTCCCATTATACCCGTAAATACAATTATGTCTGTTAATATGGCCAGATAATATGAAAGAAGCTTCATCACTCCACATAATGTTATCTAAAATTACTGAATTTTCTTCAATTTCGTTAAGCATAATCTCAGTAAGTTGCAGCCGCCTGTCTGGATCATCCTCCCATAAACCATGAATTAGACGTGGATGATAAGCTTTCCACCCAATAGATTTCAGGATTCGCATGATGGAAGCTCGTGAAATTCCCAATTCTAAAGAGACTCTTCTGGTGGACTTTTTTGGACTCTGAACAAATGTTTCAGCAACAAGTTGCTTCTTATTTTCTATACAGGCCGTTTTGGGTCGACCAGTTTTTGGAGCATTAAGGATTGAGCCAGTGGCATCGAATTTGTCACGAATGTGGTAAATGGTTTGTCTCTTTGGGGCTTGAGTACCAAATTTTTAAACTCAATTTGCTCTAACTGTTTCAGCTTTTTGAGATTTCCAATACTCTTTTAAAATCCATTTTCTTTGATCTGTATTGAAATTATTTGCCATTATGGGTCATCTGAATTATCTGAAAAGAAAACAGATTTGGGAGAGATTTATCTGTGAAACTGACTCAGTTGCCCTTAGCAACCAATCAGATTCCACCTTTCATTTTCCAAAGAGTCTGTGAAGAATGAAAAGTGGAATCTGATTGGTTGCTAAGGGCAACTGAGTCAGTTTCACTTTACACCATGTTTGATAAATCTCCCTCTTCATAACCCTATTACACATACTGTCCACCTACTTTTGGACCACCCTGTATACCAGGATGGGGCCCAGGGTAAGGGACATATATGTAAACATATATTTCCCTAAAAAACACAGATTTATTAATTTCAATTAAAAAAACACCAGCCCAGTGAAAAAACAGGTACTGTATATATAGAAAATACCATAAGATACAAACTAACCTTCAGGATACCCTACAATATAGCTACACTTGATTAATCAAGTGTTTTTTAATTGAAATTAATAAATCTGTGTTTTATAGGGAAATATATGTTCACATATTCAATTTATTATTTCCTAAGTGATCCTTTATTAAACTCGATTAAGGGACATATATACCAGCATGGGGGATATATATCGGTCGCCCCGTCGCTGGCTTCACCCAGGGCTGTGGGGTACTCGGTACCGGGCCGGTGTCAGGGGGATGATGTGTCACAGCAGCGGTGACCCGGTCCGTGACCCTGGGCCCCAATATCAATGGCGGTGGTGTTTGGTTGTAATATAAAGTTCGTGACGCCACCCGTGGTATTTGGCAAGTAAGATGGTAAGCCAACGCTGATTGCAGATCCACTGGGACTGAAGGTGTGATGCAGCTAAGATGGTGTAGCTCCCCACAGGTGGAGCTGTAGCCCCAGGGCAGTGTATAGGTGCGATGGAGGAGTAGGGGCACAGAATGGTGTAGATGTTGATACCCCCAATGTAGCGGTGCTGATGCGGGAATGAATGGAGGACACCAGGGCTTGCAGGTTCAAAGCTTTACTCACAGTTCGTAGTGCACACCGGTGCCCGCTTCGGTACCGTGTCCTCCGGGACAGAGGCCCAGCCGACCTCCAGGCAAGGCAAGGTAGGGTTCTCCCCGCCAGCACTCCTCCAACATGTGCCTTTGCTGAACGACTCCTCTATAGCGCCTATTGATGTGAAGAACTCCAGCACCGTGGTTCTCTGAAGTTCCTCCTGTCAGATGTTCCTAACAACTCTCTCACTTGTATGACAGAAAGCTGTAGCCTGCTTCGGGGACTCCCTTCTCCTGAGTCCCGGCTCTCTATCCGTTTCGCTGTTGTGTCCCAAGTCTTGGATGGGAGCAGTGCATTTACAGCCAACTACTCCACCGGTGTCTGCTGCAGAACCATAAGTGTCCATACAACCTCGGGGACCGGGCCCCGACCGTGCGATGAGAACCTATAGGCAGGGTTCCTATCCAACTCACTCCTCCTCTCTGTTCTCCTTCCACTTCGTTCCGTACTTGTCTTTCTCTCTCTTATGGAAATGCAGGTTACAGTTCTACGTCTCTCTCTTTTTCTTCTCTTTCTTTCTTCCAGGGACCCTCACTCCTGTCTGAGTGGCTTCCGTCCCGGCTGACCTTCTGTCAGCCTCTCCTAACTCTCTTTGTCGGCCCCCTAAGGGACTGAACCCCGGTCAGACTGACCTAACTCTCTCTGATGGCCCCCTAAGGGACTGACCTGTAATTCTATCTTTCCCATTCTTTTTATACTAACTCCACCCACCTCCCAGCACATCTCGTGTTACGAAGCAGGGTTCCACGAAGGGTGCTCTGCTACCCCCAGCCTGAAGCTGCTAGGTGTCCCTCCTGAACTATCCTGTGTGTGGTGGTATGAACGAGTAGCCAAGGAGGAAATAAAAAACAACACAAGCTAAGTCTCAGAAAACCAAAGAGGTTGATAACTATGCAGACTGCAGACCCCTGATCCTAACACGCAACTAGCAGCTGTCGTGGAGCGTTCCTACGGTGGTCCTAGACGCCTCGTCACAACCGGAGAAACTAAATAAGCATAAAGCAGGAAAAGGGGAAAACTAACTGCCCCAGAGCAGACCCCAAAGGAGAGACAGCCCCCCACATGTATTGACGGTGAAAAAAGATGAAAACACAAACAAAGGCAGGAAAATAGGCTGAGCAAACGATGGGGTCAGACTAACTAGAAAGGACAGGAAAGGAATGACACTGTCTGCAGTCTGCCAAAAAACCCTACAAAATGTCCAACACCACTGATAGCAAAATTAACCCTGAAGTCACTAGACTTCTCCCACTGTATCAGCACTCTGAAATATTCTGAGACAGAGCAAAAAGAGGCCAATCCACTAAGGGACAAAAAAAAGGCAATTTGGCAAATAAGAGTGGAAATTCAGAACAGCCCAACCGGGCTGGCTGACCACACAAAAAACTGAAAAGACCAACAAGAGCAAGTGTGAACATCAGCAAAAAAACAAACTTAACTTTAGAAGACTGGAACCGAGCTGAGTCCTAGACCTGAGAAACAGACTGAATCACCAGCAACAGGATAGGGCGTCGGCTGTCTTATACCAGTCTGATACTCCAGAGATCCAATCACTATCTTCCTCACCAGGTGGCAGATCACTACCACTCAAACCAACCTCACCACCTCCCGTCACCACCAGAGGGAGAACGGAAGGGGAACTCTCAACTGGTGGAGCAGAAAATGCGCTCATAACAGTACCCCCCTTGAGGAGGGGCCACCGAACCCTCATCCATGCCACCAGGCCGATCAGGATGGGCCCGGTGAAAAGCATGAACCAATTTATTGGCATGAATATCAGGGGCAGAGACCCAAGAATTATCCTCCTGGCCATAACCCTTCCATTTGACCAAATACTGGAGTCTCCGTCTAACCAAACGAAAATCCAATATTTTCTCTACCTCATATTCCATATTGCCTTTAACCAAGACAGGGTCAGGAAGTGCCGCCACAGGAACTACTGGCTCAACAAACCTCTTCAACAGTGATTTGTGAAATACTATATGGATTTTGAACGTAACTGGAAGAGCCAATCGAAAACAAACAGGATTAAGAATCTCCAAAATCCTATAAGGTCCAATAAATCTTGGCTTAAATTTTGGAGATGCAACCTTCATAGGAATATTCTTACATGACAACCAAACCATATCACCCACTTTAAACCGGGGACCAATGGTCCTATGCCGGTTGGAAAAACACTGGGCCTTTTCCTGAGAGAGAGACAATTTATCCACCACTTGGTCCCATATCAGCTGCATTCTCACAACCACAGTGTCCACACCTGGGCAGGACGAAGATTCTACTTGCCCTGAAGAGAATCGAGGATGAAACCCAAAATTACAGAAAAAGGGTGACATCAAGGTGGCAGAACTAGCTCTATTGTTCAGCACAAATTCGGCCAAGGGCAAAAATGAGACCCAATCATCTTGATCAGCAGATATAAAACATCTTAAATAAGACTCCAAGGTCTGGTTTGTTCTCTCAGTCTTCCCATTTGTCTAGGGATGAAACGCGGAGGAGAAGGATAACTGAATTCCCAGATTGGAACAAAAGGCTTTCCAAAATCTGGAAACAAACTGGACCCCTCTATCGGACACAAAGTTCTCAGGAATCCCGTGTAACCGAACCACCTGTTGAAAAAACAAGGGTACCAACTCAGCGGAAGATGGCAACTTTGGGAGTGGTACAAGATGGACCATCTTCGAAAATCTATCATAAATTACCCAGATAACAGTCATTCTCTGAGAAACCGGAAGATCAGAAATAAAATCCATTGAGATATGGGTCCATGGCCTCTTGGGCACCGGCAGGGGCATCAGCAACCCACTAGAACGAGAACAGGGTTTAGACCGAGAACAAGTCCCAAAGGACTGTACAAAATTCCTGACATCACGAGATAAGGCAGGCCACCAAAACGACCGACTCACCAAATCTCTGGTACCAAAAATACCTGGATGACCAGCCAATGCGGAGCAATGGACTTCAGACATCACTCTCTTTCTCCACTGGTCCAGAACATACAATCTTCCCATAGGGCAACGCTCAGGTTTATCCTCCTGAAATTCCTCCAGGACGAGTCTCAAATCGGGCGAAATGGCAGAAAGAACTACCCCCTCACCTAGGATAGTAGTAGGCTCGGTCACATTAAGAGAATCAGCAAAGAAACTCCTAGAAAGGGCGTCTGCCTTAACATTCTTAGTGCCCGGAAGAAAAGAGACCACAAAATTAAAATGCGTGAAAAACAAGGCCCATGTAGCCTGTCTAGGATTCAAGCGTTTAGCCGACTCCAGATAAGTCAGATTCTTGTGATCGGTGAGGACCACACATTGATGTCTAGCTCCCTAAAACCAATGTCTCCACTCCTCAAATGCCATTTTCATGGCCAACAATTCCCGATTCTCTACGTCATAGTTGCGTTCAGATGGGGAGAACTTTCGAGAAAAGAAAGCACAGGGATTCATCTTAGAAGTCACAGGGTCTTTTTCGGACAAAACAGCTCCTGCACCAATCTCAGAAGTGTCTACCTCCACTTGAAATGGAAGTGAGACATCAGGTTGCCATAAAACTGGAGCTGAAGTAAACCTCCGCTTAAGCTCCTGAAATGCTGAGACAGCCTCAGGAGACCAATTCAGCACATCAGCTCCCTTCTTGGTCAGATCAGTCAGTGGTTTGACAATACTAGAAAAATTACCTATAAATTTACGATAGAAATTAGCAAAACCCAAAAACTTCTGAAGAGCCTTCAAAGAAGTAGGCTGAACCCAATCATAAATGGCCTGTACCTTGGCCGGGACCATTTTAATAGTCGATGGAGATAACATAAATCCCAAAAATGAAATCCTCTGTACACCATAGAGACATTTCGATCCCTTAACAAACAGGGAATTCTCCCTCAAAATCCGTAACACAGTCCGGACATGTTCCACATGGGAATCCCAATCATTAGAAAAGATCAAAATATCATCCAGATAGATGATCAAAAACTTATCCACGACGTCTCGGAAAATATCATTCATAAAGGACTGGAAGACAGAAGGTGCATTGGAGAGCCCAAAAGGCATCACCAGGTACTCAAAATGTCCCTCCGAAGTATTAAACGCCATCTTCCATTCATCCCTGTGCTTGATGCGAATAAGATTATACTCCCCCCTGAGGTCAAGCTTAGTAAACCAGCAGGCACTCTTAACTCTGGAGAATAAATCAGACATCAGAGGTAACGGGTACTGATATTTAATCGTCATCTTGTTAAGGGAACGATAATCAATATACGGTCTTAATGAACCATCTTTCTTGGCCGCAAATAACCCCCCAGCACCTAAAGGTGACGAGGATGGTCTAATATGATCCTTCTCCAACGACTCCTTAATATAGGATCGCATAGCATCATGTTCGGGTACAGATAAGTTAAAAAGCCGACCCTTGGGAAATTTACACCCAGGCATCAACTCAATTGCACAGTCATAACTCCTATGTGGAGGCAAAGACGCAGACTTACTCTCACTAAATACATCAGAGAATTCAGCCAGATAATCAGGAATATCATGAGACTGAGGAGAGGTGGAGAAAAAAAGGAGCGTCCCTAAGAACACACTGACAACCCCAACTCACCACAGACACAGATTTCCAATCCAAAACTGGGTTAGGAGTTTGCAACCAGGGGAACCCCAGAACAATAGTGTCATGCAAATTATGCAGCACCCAAAATTTACAATTTTCCTGGTGGTCAGGGGCAACTCGTATTATCACCTGGGTCCAAAACTGAGGTTTATTCTCCACCAACGGAGTGGCATCAATACCCCTCAAAGGAATAGGCGTCTGCAGAGGCGTCATGGACAAACCACAGCGTTTAGCAAAGTCCAATTCCATCAGATTCAGAGCTGCTCCTGAATCTACAAAAGCCTTAGTGGAAAATGTGGACAAGGAGCAGATCAGAGTAATTGCCAAAAGGAACTTAGGTTGTATACTGCCCACAGCAAATGTGTGTGCAAAACGTTTCTCTCGTTTAGGGCAGACAGAAATAGTATGAGAGGTGTCTCCACAGAAAAAACACAGCTTATTACGCCTTCTAAACTCCCTACGTTGCGCCCTAGACAAAACCCCATCACATTGCATAGGTTCAGATATTTGTTCAAAAGGTGGCAGCGCCTCCCGTGTATTTTTACGTTCACGTAATGGCTAATGCCATAGAGCCATCCAGACCAGAGGGAACAGGAAATCCCACCATAACATCTTTTATGGTCTCTGATAAACCTTTCCGAAAGAGGGCTGCCAATGTACTATCATTCCATGTAGTAAGGACCGCCCACTTTCGGAATTTTTGACAATATAACTCTGCAGGATCCTGACCCTGGTTTAATGCCAACAGGGTTCTCTCAGCTTGATCAACAGAATTAGGTTCATCAAAAAACAACCCCAAGGCCTGAAAAAATGCATCCACATTAGTCAGAATAGGATTTTCAGGTGTCAGAGAAAACGCCCAATCCTGGGGATCACCGCGCAGCAAGGAGATGACAATTTTAACCTGCTGCGCAGAGCTTCCCGATGAGTTAGGCTTCAAGGCAAGAAATAATTTACAATTATTCTTAAAATTCAAAAATTTAGATCGATCCCCAGAAAACACATCAGGAGTGGGGATTTTGGGTTCAACAGCATGTGATTGAGCAAGATAGGTGGAAATTCCCTGCACTTCAGCAGCGACCTGCTCCGCACGATCAGACAATTGCTTAATCTCCATTAAGGAAAACATCCTCCTACGGCCCCAGAGAAAGAGAGGAAAAAATGCATATAAAAAAAAAAAAATTCTGACACTTTTTTTTTTCTGCTTTTGAGTACCCTAGAATCTGCGGTATGGATGGTGATTCTGTTATGAATGGGTAGCTGAGGAGGATATAAAAAACAACACAAGCTAAGTCTCAGAAAACCAAAGAGGTTGGTAACTATGCATATTGCAGACCCCTGATTCTAACACGCAACTAGCAGCAGTCGTGGAGCGTTCCTACGGTGGTCCTAGATGCCTTGTCACAACCGGAGAAACTAAATAAGCCTAAGGCAGGAAAAGGGGAAAACTAACTGCCCCAGAGCAGACCCCAAAAGAGAGACAGCCCCCCACATGTATTGACGGTGAAAAAAGATGAAAACACAAACAAAGGCAGGAAAATAGGCTGAGCAAACGATGGGGCCAGACTAACTAGAAAGGACAGGAAAGGAAAGACACTGTCTGCAGTCTTCCAAAAAACCCTACAAAATGTCCAACACCACTGATAGCAAAATTAACCCTGAAGTCACTAGACTTCTCCCACTGTATCAGCACTCTGAAATATTCTGAGACAGAGCAAAAAGAGGCCAATCCACTAAGGGACAAAAAAAAGGCAATTTGGCAAATAACAGTGGAAATTCAGCACAGCCCAGCCGGGCTGGCTGACTACACAAAAAACTGAAAACACCAACAAGAGCAAGTGTGAACATCAGCAAAAAACAAACTTATCTTTAGAAGACTGGAACCGAGCTGAGTCCTAGACCTGAGAAACAGACTGAATCACCAGCAACAGGATAGGGCGTCGGCTGTCTTATATCCAGTCTGATACTCCAGAGATCCAATCACTATCTTCCTCACCAGGTGGCAGATCACTACCACTCAAACCAACCTCACCACCTCCCGTCACCACCAGAGGGAGAACGGAAGGGGAACTCTCAACTGGTGGAGCAGAAAATGAGCTCATAACAGTGTGGGATGCAGGTGTTGGAGTGTAGCAGGGAGTTCCCACCTTACCTGGATGGTGGGGCACCAGACCTTAGGAGAAGGTGCAGTACCTCTGTGGCGACTGAGCCTCAAGGGCGCCACACTCCCCCCGTTAAACACAGCACGTCCACGGGCTGCAAGAAAACAAAGCATACAGCAGAGAAACATACAAAAATTTTATATTGCATAATAAACTTTTCTTACTCTAAGCTTCCTAATATAGGAGGTACTCATCTTAAACGTTACCAAAAATCCTATCAAAATTCTATGTTAAACAGTGCAAATATCTAAGTGCAATTCTTACTCTCAAAGTGCTATTCTCTGTAACATATTTCTTTATTAATTTTCTCTCTTTCCCGTCACTTTATTCTCAATTTTCTTTTCTTTCTCATTCTACTAGATTCAAGACACTGACCTCACATACTTGGCCTGTCACCTGTCTCTATCAATTCTTCCTCTACATTGCATCAGACATTCCTAATTCTAGCTACATAAAAGCCATTTCACAAATATCAACTTTCTTATAAAGCACATTATCAAATACTTTTTCAATAAAACATTATAAACATTCTTGTAAGTGCTGGACACTGCTCCCAGCCGGGATCTCTTGCAGTGTCCTTTGAGGTAGACATCATTCTTCAAAAAGTGTCCATTCAAAAACATCATCTTTGCAAAGTGTCTATATCTGCAAAACACTATCTTCGCAAAGTGTTCCTTTATGTAAAACCAAGAAAGGGCACCTAAAGAGGTGCAAACTATTTACAAGATGAGTTCGGATCAATCAGCGTCTATAATCTCCTTAGTTCCATTTAAAAAATAACGCTGCCAATCAAAAACTAGGCAACATAATGAACAAAAAGGCACAACTGGTGCAAACAAACCCTCCTGGGTAACGAGATTTGAAAAATAATGAATCTTTTTAATGGTGGTCCCCTCCTGGGGTTCTGGAAACCGAACTGGAACTGCTACCAGACTATAGGTAATCATGGGCGATTCTCAGGTACTCCTCTTCCCAGGGTGTCAAATCTGTAAACTTTAACTTGGGCTGCCAGATGGGTGCAGGTACTGAGTCAGCTGGTTTCTCCGTAACCGGTAAAGGAACCGTCTGGTTGGTAGCTGTAGGTGGAGGGGCTGCAACTGGTGAGCTCGGCAGGTATCGGTGGATAAATTCTTTGGGGATGCGGTGGATGTTCAGGGCATACCACCCCCTCAGTCCTTCATGCCGAGTGAACGTCACGTACTCCCCGGGCTGCAAGTCCCTGTCTGGGTGCCCCCGGCTCGGATGGGGTTTCACGTTCCGCCGGTTGAAGAACAGTCACTGATCCGTTTGGGGTCCGCGATAAAGCCAAAACCCATCTCTCGATTCACGTTCAGGACCTTTCCCCAACCGGATGCATCCCGGGGACCAAGTTGACCAGCACGGGCCCTCTCTTTCTGTTTTAGATCACGGCCCAGCACCGACATCTTCCGTTGCTCCCGCTCCCTATATTCGGCTGCCAGCTGCCGTAACGTAGCCTGACAGTGAGCCTCAGTCTTTTCTTTCTCCTCCCTGGACCTGCTTTCACCCACTGGGGCTCGTGGTACTACCGAAAGGGGTTCAGGTGTCTCCCCCTTGGGGCTAGCATCCTGGTCCCAGATGAGGTCCAACACGACCTGTCCCGCCGCCACTACGGGCGCGCACCCCAGGGCCTTCCCAAGCGCACGGCCTGCTGTCCTACCTGGGACCTCCTGGCGGTGCTCCAGTTCCATTTCAGGCCCGAAGCGGTGCGGCGTTGCGGGGACATCTTCCGGAATGGTCGTCCCGGGTGCTGGCGTCGGTGGAGTAGGTGGCGGCTCCGGGTCCGCGGGGGCTTCAGT
Organism: Dendrobates tinctorius; assembly: GCF_039654945.1. Classification (NCBI taxonomy): domain Eukaryota; kingdom Metazoa; phylum Chordata; class Amphibia; order Anura; family Dendrobatidae; genus Dendrobates; species Dendrobates tinctorius. Next base: position 60,599,599 of record NW_027361696.1, read on the forward strand.
TGGGACCTGCGCGGTCGCGTCAGGTCCAAGCGGGAGCACGGTCTTAATTCCCGGGTCCTCCGATATTCTCTTTTGGCCAGCGGCACTCAGCTGCACGGACAGCGTGGATGTGAATATTAACGTTGCCGGAGGACAGTCCAGTGCAGCGGCAGCTGGTACAGGTTTGACGGGTGCCGCTGGTGTAGGCCCAGCCGGGGCGCGCTGCCGCCTCAGCTCTGTCAGGGCCTTGTGCCTCAGCTGCAGACGGGAGGTCAGTTCGGCGATCTCCGCTTCCAATTGTTGGCGTTCCATGCTGCAATCAGGGTTGGAGCCGTCAGCCATGGCGCCGGGGATATGCACTTCCCCAAGCTCCGCAGGCCTCCTTCCCTTGCTCTCTAAGATGGCGCTCTGGCGTTTCTCTTCCTGCCTCGGCCCCTCTCCTGCCACTGGCTTCTTCTGCCCCTCCTTCCGGGGGCAGTGTCTTCTTTCAGCGCCTCCATACCAAGCCAGTATGCGAACCCCTCGGGGGTGGGCCATGTATCTGTCACATACTAATTCAGGCAGGGCAGGCCCAATACTCTTCGCGGTCTTTTCTTAGGACCTCCTATCTCTTCACGCCCTTCTTCTCCGCGCCAGCGGCCATTTCTAATGTTTATTTCACAGTCTATCAAATCAGGCCATCTACACATTTTCAAAAAGTCAAAGTTCAATAAACTCCAGGCACACAGGACCCGATGGTGTCGGGTCTCGTTATCCTGTTCATGATGCCAAAATTGGGTCGCCCTGTTGCTGGCTTCACCCAGGGCTGTGGGGTACTCGGTACCGGGCCGGTGTCAGGGGGATGTTGTGTCACAGCAGCGGTGACCCGGTCCGTGGCCCTGGGCCCCAATATCAATGGCGGTGGTGTTCGGTTGTAATATAAAGTTCGTGACGCCACCCGTGGTATTTGGCAAGTAAGATGGTAAGCCAACGCTGATTGCAGATCCACTGGGAATGATGGTGTGATGCAGCTAAGATGGTGTAATTCCCCACAGGTGGAGCTGTAGCCCCAGGGCAGTGTATTGGTGCGATGGAGGAGTAGGGGCACAGAATGGTGTAGATGTTGATACCCCCAATGTAACGGTGCTGATGCGGGAATGAATGGAGGACACCAGGGCTTGCAGTTTCAAAGCTTTACTCACAGTTCGTAGTGCACACCGGTGTCCGCTTCGGTACCGTGTCCTCCGGGACAGGGGCCCAGCCGACCTCCAGGCAAGGTAGGGCTCTCCCCGCCAGCACCCCTCCAACATGTGCCTTTGCTGAACGACTCCTCTATAGCGCCTATTGAGGTGAAGAACTCCAGCACCGTGGTTCTCTGAAGTTCCTCCTGTCAGATGTTCCTAACAACTCTCTCACTTGTATGACAGAAAGCTGTAGCCTGCTTCGGGGACTCCCTTTTCCTGAGTCCCGGCTCTCTCTCCGTCTTGGATGGGAGTAGTGCATTTACAGCCAACTACTCCACCGGTGTCTGCTGCAGAACCATAAGTGTCCATACAACCTCAGGGACCGGGCCCCGACCGTGCGATGAGAACCTATAGGCAGGGTTCCTATCCAACCCACTCCACCCCTCTGTTCTCCTTCCACTTCGTTCCGTACTTGTCTTTCTCTCTCTTATGGAAATGCAGGTTACAGTTCTACGTCTCTCTCTCTTTCTTCTCTTTCTTTCTTCCAGGGACCCTCACTCCTGTCTGAGTGGCTTCCATCCCGGCTGAACTTCTGTCAGCCTCTCCTAACTCTCTCTGTCGGCCCCCTAAGGGACTGAACCCCGGTCAGACTGACCTAACTCTCCCTGACGGCCCCCTAAGGGACTGACCTGTAATTCTATCTTTCCCATTCATTTTATACTAACTCCACCCACCTCCCAGCACTTCTCGTGTTACGAAGCAGGGTTCCACGAAGGGTGCTCTGCTACCCCCAGCCTGAAGCTGCTAGGTATCCCTGCTGAACTATCCTGTGTGTGGGATGCAGGTGTTGGAGTGTGGCAGGGAGTTCCCACCTTACCTGGATGGTGGGGCACCACACCTTAGGAGAAGGTGCAGTACCTCTGTGGCGACTGAGCCTCAGGGGCGCCACACTTATACTAGGAAAGGGCCCAGTTTAGAGACATATACCAGGAAGTGACCAGGGATGGATGATGTATATACCAGAAAGGAGCCCAGCATAGGGAACATATATATCAGGAAGGGGCCCAGGATGGGGGATATGTATACTTGGAAGGGCCCCAGGATGGGACACATATATACCAGGACGTGCGACATTACTATATAATGGGGGGGGCAACACGTATGTGTTTATATGGTTTAGAATGCTACAAGAGCCTATACATCTGACCAACATGTGGGGGGGGGTGTTAGGCGTCGGGTTTCTGTGTCTGCTCTGCAGGAATCCAGAGACTCACATTCTGCGGTCTCCCTCTGTCTATCTACTGCAGAGGAGATTACTTTGCAGCAGACCGCTCCAGAGACTAAGTCCCTCTGTGCTCCTACTGGGCATGCTCACAAGACGATCTCCCATTGGAGATCAGGAGTCATATGCTCAGGTCCTGTTTCTGATCTCATTGGTCAATCTCGGAGATCTGGAAGGTCCCGCACGGCTATAAAAAGCGCGCATGACCGTTCGGCAATGCGCTAGTATAGGCTATACTTGCTAGATGTGTGAATGGTGACGGATGTATGATTCTGGTGACTGACTCATTTGAAACCCCTTCCCTCTGATATTACGCAGGTGGACAGGGAATTAGTTCAGCAGTCAGCGCCAGTCAGTGGCAAGCCTTAAGCCACTGTGCACACCGCACCTCTGGTCTAGCGTCTGACATTGCGCTTGCTTTCTAGCTTTGTCGTCGAGCGGCAGTGTCCTACGCCGCGCTGCAGTTGCAGTCCTTCTTGGCGCTCGCAGTAGCGACGCCGCACACACGGTAGGTCTAGACGGACGCAGCTCCTCTGTCTTAGGTCTTGCTCCTGTGACCAGATACCGTGTGTGCATTTACCTGAGGCCTGTGACACTAACAGGTTCAGTGTTTTGTATGTTTCTGTTGCGGCGCCTCTGTGTGTGAACAGAGTCCGCTCTGCGCACTTCGGGTGAAGTTGAACCCGTGCGCATTATACCGCCATATTGCTCCTCTGTCATCACCTAGCAGCGGTGTAACACCTACTGCACGGTGGACCCCGAGCGGCGAACACACATTATTATTTATTTTTATTTAGTGCGTTCCGCTGTTCCTAACAGGGGGCAGGTCCAAAGTTTACACCAGGGCCCATCAGACTCTAGTAACTCCACTGATTATAATCTAATCTTTAGCAATTTTAGGACTTGTGTGAAAATCTGATGTGGTTTTAGGTCTAATTTATGCAAAAAAATATAGAAAATTCTAAAGAAAATATAAGAGGAAAAGTTGTAAGCAATAGTTCTGATCTGAGAATACCGAATGGGGTAAAGTGGGAACCCCAGGATATAAGTACACTGCCTATATGGGAGGGGACACAAGGTCTCGGAATGCTTTCTCTGGCTGTCATTATACTAGTAATGGGTTTCACTACTGTGGACCAGTGGTGGCGCAAGGTCTCTCAAAGATCATAGTGGCTCTCCCGGTAAAAAAAAGATTGAGGACCACTAACATATCTAATGCATGCATGCTGTGTACGTAAGTAGAAACCTGTCAAACATCTGCAGTGGTGTCGGGGACAAGTCTTTTAACTATGTTTTCTCTGAAATGACAGAAACGATTCAGAGAAAAACATACCTTGCAGCAATTTTGCTGTCAGGCTCCGGTTCATCCTGCCCCTGGTCTGGGCAGCATGAATTGACAGATGCGAATATTAAAAATTGTATTAAAAGGGGAGATTTTATGAAGACGACCCACTATATGTCTGTCATGATCCAGGTCGGGATTTGTTTCTTGTTATTCTCTCCCCGGTCTGGTCGTGCGGGAGTTAACCTTCTCTGCCTCGTTTTGGGTTCTGTGGGGCTATTTCAGTCTGCTGTGGCCTGCAGACCATTGTCAGTGATAGTTCATGCTCCCAGGCTAGAGCAGCTGAACCCTTGATACCGTGTTTTGTCTTCTGCCCGTGTACTCTGATCCCGTGACTTCCCTTTCCTGCCACCCCGCTTGCCTTAGTGTTCGCTCCATGTGCTTGGTCCTCTTGGTATGTGACCCAGCTTGTCTTCTGACCTGTTTGACTGTCTCACATCTCTGTTATCTCTGCTCCCATCTGGTTCTGATTTCTGGCTTGTATTTGGCTAGGGTTTTGCTGTGACCTGTGGTACTTCATTCCCTCTCGGTTTCTGACTCGGCTTGTCTGACCTCTCTTTCGCCACCAGGTGGCGCATGTGCTTCTGCTCAGTGCTGCTGCGCTGTGTGTGCAATCTCTCTTCCCTCACCAGCACCACCTGGTGGAGGTTGTGCTGTACTGCACTACAGCACCTTTTCATTACCACTGACCCATACATTTAAAGGGGGTTTTGCATTTTTTTTCTCTAGACATGGATCTGTTTCATACCTTGGCAGATCAGGTGTTCAGTTTCACACAGATGATGTGGGATTTTTCGGTGGAACATCGGGCCCTAGCAATGTCCCATACTCAATTACAAAAAGAGTTGACGGAGACTGTTAAGACCGTGCAGGGAACCACCCCTCATGCTATTAGTCTCTCTTCCCTCAACAGCACCCCCTGGTGGAGGTTGCGCTGTACTTACAATGTCCTTTTAGACAACCTGGACAACTGTCCTTTTAGAACACCTGAACGACTGTCCTTTTAGACGGCATATAGAAGAGCTCCCATCTACCTGGCAACAGCAAACTTTATGCCCAATGCTGAACACACCTGGCTGCCAATATTACCCTAAGGCAGGGGTGGGGAACCTCAGGCCCCAGGGCCATTTACGGCCCTCGATGACCTTTTATCCGGCCCTGAGCAGATTCTCAGGGACCGCATTCTTGGGCAGGGAGCTGTATTTTGATAGCCACAAGCTCATTAGTTTCTTCTTGCTCTGTTAGCACACACGCAGTGTTCACTACTGAACATAGAAGGGCATGCAATGAAAGATTAAGTCATGAAACCAGTGCCAGAGTCAGGATGTACTTTGTGGGCGGAGTTTGTACGGCCCCCGAAGGATGGTATAAATATCCAAATGGCCCTTGGCAGAAAAAAGATTCCCCACCCCTGCCCTAAGGTCTATTTTCCAGTCTTCTCTGGCATTCTTTTATCTTTTGCATTGATTTCTTGCTTGTGCAGTACATGTGTTATCCTCTATGCCACATGATAACAAAGCTCTACATTCAGCAACTATTGCAAAGTAGCAGAATGTAAACCTCAGAGCAGTCTCTGGGTCAGCGGGAAGGTTACATTCTTTACAAATGTAATAACCCCATGGGTTGGTTTTTGCAATCCTCCTCTACTGACAATGTTTAGTGCAAGAAGAGAGAAAATCCTAGAAATTCTCAGAAGAGAATCAGGGATCCTCAAGGGACAGATGAAGCAAAAGTTTTGTTTATGTTCTGAGCACCCAAAACTAATATTCATCAGAATAAATACCGACCACGGATCCGCTAAACAAATATCAATGCCAGACCAGATCCTTCAACTAATACAGACGCAAGACTAGATCCTCTGAACTAAGACAGATCCCAAACCAGATCCCCCCAAACTAATAAAGACCCCAGACCAGCGCTACTAAACTAATACAAATGCCAGACTAGATCCCCTAAATATAGACCCCAGACTAGATCTCCTAAGCTAATATAGATCCCAGAACAGATCTAAAGTAATATAGACCTCAGAGCAAATTCCCTAAATATAGACCCCACACTAGATTTCCTAAACTAATGCAGACCCCAGAACAGATCCCCTAAACTAATACAGACCCTAGACTAGATGTTTTAAACTAACACAGACCGTCACCCCAGACTAGATCTTTTAAACTAATCCAGACTATAGATATATCCCCTAAATATAAACACTAGTCTAGATCTTCTAAACTAATACAGACCCCAGATTAGATCTACTAAACTAATGCAGACCCCAGACTAGATTCCCTAAATATATACCCCAGACTAGATCTCCTAAACTAATACAGACCCCAGACTAGATCTCCTAAACTAATACAGACCCCAGATTAGATCCCCTAAATATAGACCTCAGACTAGATCTCAAACTAATACAGACCCCAGAGCAGATCCCATAAACTAATACAGACCCCAGATTAGATCCCCTAAATATAGACCAGAGACTAAATCTCTTAAACTAATACAGAACCCAGAGCAGATCCCATAAACTAATACAGATGCCAGATTAGATCTCCTAAACTAATACAAACACAGATCAGATCACCTTAACTAATACAGACCACAGATTAGATTTCCTAAACTAATACAGACCCTAAACCAGATCCCCTAAATATAGACTCCGGGCTTGATCTCATAAACTTATACAGACTCCAGATCAGATTTTATAAACTAATTCAGATCTCAGACCAAATCCCCTAAATATAAACCCCGGACTAGATCTTCTAAACTGATACAGACCCTAGAACAGATCCCCTAAACTAATACAGACCTCAGACCAGATCCCCTAAACTACTAAACTAATACAGACCCCAGACTAGATCTCCTAAACTAATACAGACCCCAGACTAGATCTCAAACTAATACAGACCCCAGAGCAGATCCCATAAACTAATACAGACCCCAGATTAGATCCCCTAAATATAGACCCGAGACTAGATCTCTTAAAATAAGGGCCCCGTTACATTTAGCGATGCACCAGCGATCCAGACCATGATATGACCCGGTCAGGATCGCTGGTGCATCGCTAAATGGTCGCTAGTGAGCTGCAAAACAGGCGGATCTCAGCAGCGGCGCAGCAGTGGTCGTTACTTACCTGTCAGACGCGGCGATGATGACATCCTCTGCCTGTGCCCATGCGTTTCTCGTCGGCGGCTTCCTGCTGGCGCCGACGATAAACGGCCCAGGCCGTTCTCGCGCGATCAGCGATAGCCAGCGGGGGAGCCGGTCGGAGGTAAGTGTCAGACACAGCGATATCGCTAGCAATATCGCTGCTGTGTTACAAAATCGGTGACACTTTAGCAATATTGCTAGCGATATCGCTATGTGTTAAGCCCCCTTAATACAGACCCCGGAGCAGATCTCATAAACTAATACAGATGCCAGATTAGATCTCCTAAACTAATACCAGACCCTAGACCAGATCCCCTAAATATAGACTCCGGTCTTGATCTCATAAACTAATACAGACCCCAGACCAGATCTTATAAACTAATTCACATCCCAGACTAAATCCCCTAAATATAAACCCCGGACTAGATCTTCTAAACTAATACAGACCCCAGAACAGATCCCCTAAACTAAAAACAGACCCCAAACCAAATCCTGGAAATAGAGAACCCATTCCAGATCCCTGTCCAGAACCCATAAACTGGCCCAGAGTAGATCTCTTAAAGTGATACAGACAGCATATTAAAGCCCTAAAAATTTCAGGCCTCCTAAATATAGACCCAAGACCAGATTCCTTAACTAATACACATCTGAGACTAAATCCCCTGAATGAATACAAACCCTAGTCCAGACCCCCTAAGTATCTGACCCCCTGAACTAATACAGATCCCAGAGTAGATCTCTTAAATTGATACAGACACCAGTCCAGAACCACTAAATATAAACCCTAGACCAGATCCCTTAAACTAAATCAGACTCCAGCAGCAGACCCCAACAATAATGCTGACCTTAAAGCAAATCCCTTAAACTAATATGAACCCAAGACCAGACACCCTGAGCAAATCCAGACCAGAAACCAGGTCCCTCAAACCGACAGAGACCCCAAATACACATATTAAATAAACAAAGACATGAGAGCAGACCCCCTAAACTAATACAGACCCAAGACCAGCTGAGGTGTATTATGATGTTCTGCAACAGCTGAGGTGTGTTGTGATGTTTTGCATTTAAGGCACACATCTCTATAACACATACTGCAGCTACTGAAGAACATCTTTTTTACATTAAGTGGGAACACTAGACATCAGTTAACAAGTGGTTTGCACAATTATATTAAGATATTTCCTCTCCTCTTTATATGAGCAACTTGAACTGGAAAATCCTCATTTTATCATGCATCATACAACCCATAACACGTTCTCAGCACTTTCTGTACCACCTGCAATGTGGAAATTCTCATCACAGTCTTGGTTTGGCATCTATAAAATGCTGCAGTAAGTGGATGTGGTTCCATCTGTGCAATGATAATGGACATTCTCATCTTTCCAGCATGTGGAGAGCAGCATACCAGTGTCTAACCCCTGATTAAGAAATGTTCTTCATTTCTGAAGAAAAAAACACAACTTCCGTCTTCCTACTGACCTTATCTCAAGAAAGTGAACTCTACAGTTCCCCAGACTTCTGGGTTGTTATATGTTTTTATGCAGAGGTGTATCTAGGCTTTCTGGTACCCGGGGCAAGAATTTGGTTCGGCGCCCCCCCCCCAGCACACATGCGACTTGCACACTTAGCCTTGTACCCACGAGCTGCTCTCCCTAATGCTCTCAATGTTCAGTAAAAAACTGAAAGCAGGAAGAGAAGCTCGTTGTCACAAGACCATAACTATGAAAATCGCATATGAGTGAAGTGTCCATGTGATGACTACTGGAACCTGCAGAGCTGAATCCTGACATTGCAGCTTCTGAATTCTCACAACGAATGCACTGCACACTTTTAGGATTCTCCCTTGCCGATGTACAGTCATGTCAGCACAAGTATGTGATTTGTATACTTCTGGCCACATTCCGACTAGACGTGCCCGGCCTCGCTCCATTCATTTTCATTGAGTGAGGCCACACACGTCTAGTCAGCATGTGACCGCATGTATGTAAATTACCGGCACGAGAGAATCCTAACAACGTTCTGTGAGCACTGTGAGAATTCAGAAGTCTGCAGTCACATAGAATGACTGTAGACTCGGCACAAACCTGGACAACGCCTTTAATGTTCCTAACAAATAAAAACATGAGAATAAGTCAGTATCACAAATAATATTTACATCCAAGTACCTTATAGATGACGTCGTCTCTGGAGTGGTTCTTCTTTTCTTCTTCTTGTCCAGACCCCATGATGAGTTTTCTCATCCACAGCCGTCTCTACAGACTTCCATCTTCTCCGGTCTTCTGCAGCAAATCTCCACACGATCCCCTTAAAGATAGAAATGTCATTATAATGCTCCTAAATAAAAATGGCTGCAATATAGTGTCGCCTCACACTATTCCCCTCCCTCCTCTAACATCCCACCTGTTCACCATACTGTCTCCTCATATTTACCCCCAAACTCTCTATACTGTCTGCTCACACATACCCCCGACTCCCCATACTGTGTCTGCACACATCCCATCATCCTCACTCCCCATACTGTGTCCACATACATTTTTCCCATCGCTACTCATACTGTGTCAACATACATTTACCCGTTCACACCCCTTACTGTCTGCACCCATCCCGCAAGCTGTTTCCTCATACATGCCCTCATACATACATACTCTTCATTTTGTGTCCTCAAATCTCCCCACACACATTAAATCCCCCATCCCCAATCCCCCACACACATTAAGTACCCCCATCCCCACTCCAAATCCCCCCACACATTAAGTATCCCCATCGCCACTCAATAACCCCCCCACATTAACCCCCATCTCCACTCATTAACCCCCATCTCCACTCATTAACCCCCACACATTAACCCCCATCTCCACACATTAACCCCCATCCCCACATTAACCCCCATCCCCACATTAACCCCCATCCCCACATTAACCCCCATCCCCACATTAGCCCCCATCCCCACATTAACCCACATCTCCACTCATTAACCCCCATCCCCACATTAACCCCCATCACCACTCATTAACCCCCATCTCCACTCATTAACCCCATCTCCACTCATTAACAGTCTACTCATTAACCCCCCACTCATTAACCCCCATCTCCACTCATTAACCCCCATCGCCACATTAACCCCCATTACCACTCATTAACTCCCATCCCCACATTAACCCCATCTCCACTCATTAACCCCATCTCCACTCATTAACCCCCATTAACCCTCTACTCATTAACCCCCACATTAACCCCCATCTCCACTCATTAACCCTCTACTCATTAACCCCCCACTCATTAACCCCCATCCCCACATAAACCCCATCTCCACTAATTAACCTCCATCCCCACATTAACCCCCATCACCACTCATTAACCCCCATCCCCACATTAACCCCCATCACCACTCATTAACCCCCATCCCCATATTAACCCCATCACCACTCATTAGCCCCCCACTCATTAACCCCCATCCCCACATTAAGCCCCCATCTCCACTCATTAACCCCCCACTCATGAACACCCCCCATCTCCCATCTTCGGTGGTTCTTCAGCTCCACAGAGGAGCACACTTACCACCATCGTTGAACGTTCGCTCTGGGCGCCGGGGAGTGACGTCAGCAGCGTGATCACATGACCTGATCATGCTGCTGACGTCGCTCTGACCCGGCGGTCAGAGCTTCAATTGTACTGGCGTCTGTATAGATGCCAAGTACAATTGCTGCCTGGGAGCCGGCGCAGCCTCCTTCTCTGCGCCGGCTGTCAGCTTGACAGCTGTCACAGAGAACAGCCAGTTCACAGGACGGGGGGCGGCAGAGCGCAGCCGCCGGGGGGAGACACTGCGGACCGCTGCATTAGGCGGCCCGGACTGCGCCCCCCTGCTGGCTGCGCCCGGGGCAACTGCCCCGGCTGCCCCCCCCTGGATACGCCTCTGTTTTTATGGCATTCTTGGAAGAATGGTGGAACATCTCACATCATTCCAAGAGCAAGGTATATAATCATACGTCAGGTCACAAGGGAACCCAAGGTAACGTCTAAGCAACTAAAGGCCTCTCTCACATTAGATAATGATAATGTGCATAATGGAGTGCTACCAAAATATCTTCAAGTCTTGTAGATGTTTTTCCACTACTGTCTTAAGGATAGGGGATCAATATCTTCATCCTTTATAACTCAGTCACTAAGAGCGGCAATTCCTTTTGTTACACAGCCCTAGTCGATTTTGGATCACTTTTGCATTCAATACATTGTATGATTCTTTAAAAAATGAATTTTAAATAGTTGCTATTGTTTCAACTTTTCGATAAATCAAATCAATATAAATAAATTTTGCCATACACAGTATATTATCAAAGAAATCTGCTTTTATCTCCATTTACGAGCAATTTCTTCTCTGTTCTCCATGCCTACTTAACTCATCATTCACTCTGGGAAACTCCTATTGTATGCCTTGGTCAAAACCAAAAAAAATCCAGTTCACTGAGAGATCAGATTTCAGCTTCTTATTGAAGTATAATGAGGGGGAGGAGGATGAAATGAAAAAGAGATATAAAAAGATCAAGATACAGCTTTCTAGGAAGGGTTTATTTCATACTAGTACTGGACTCACATCTACACTGCTCAGTACTGTTGTATAATGTCCTCTATGCTGCTACTGTTTCTCAACATGTGCTACATAGGGGAGCAGGTATCACTCATGTCTGTGTGTGCTATGTCTTTACCTACTAGCTCAGAGTCAACTGAAAATTAGAGATACAGCCTGCAGAAGGGAAACAGGATTTAATTCCTCTCCTTTCTAGATAAGTGACATCAGAGATGTCTGACTGCTGCTCTTTCCACCTTGTAAAAGGGGAAAGGTATGGATGGTAATAAGTAAGCATAGGCAACATGGTGGCTCAGTGGTTAACACTGTTGCTTCTCGGTGCTTGGGTCCTAGGTTCAAATCCCACCAAGGACAACTTCCGCAAGGAATTTGTATGTTCTCACCCTATTTGCATGGGTTTCATCTCATTTTCAAAGACATACTGATAAGGAAATTTAAGGAAACTAGATTATGAGCCCCAATGGGAACAGCGATGGCAATGCCTATAAAGTTCTGTAGAATATAATAAAAATAAATAGGATGCAAAGTCTTCATGTCGTAGTACTAATATTGCAGCTGTCTCAATACTAAATACCAGTCACAAACATCAGTCTGATCTGCAGATTATTCCTGGAACTCGGATTCTGGATCTATTATATTACATCTATATATATAAATTGCCTTAAATTGTCTGTGATCCACTTCCATCTGCATGTCCCCGAATCCCACAATCCACCGCGCCGCAACGGAAGTACGCCGACTGCCATATTGGAATATCCGAGTGATGGGTATTCCAATATGGCACCCGCTGGTGGTACCTGGCCCTTCCACAGTACCACCAGTGGGACATCGCTGGGACCCCCCCGCTGCTGCTGGACCTGCCGCTGCCGGCCCACCCACCTCCATCACAGCCGGCAGTAAAGACCGCGGCTTGCGGCCTGTGCTGGAGATGGGGTGCGGGCGCCCTCTGGTGGCCGCTGCTGGCCACCATGTACATACACACACACGCATGTACATACACACACATGTACACACACGCATGTATGTACACATGTACACACACACGCACACACACACACTCACCCACACAAACACGTACCCACATAGACACACACACGTACCCATACACATACGTACTGACATACACATACGTACTGACAAACACACACACACACTCACATATACACACACGTACTCACATACATACACTCACATATACACACACGTACTCACATACACACACACACTCACATACACACATACATACACTCACATACACACACACACTCACATACACACACGTACTCACACACACGTACTCACATATACACACACATACTCACACTCACATGCACACACACACATACTCACATACACACATACGTACTCACATATACACATACACGTACTCACACACACACATACTCACATACATACACACATACTCACATCTCCAGCACAGGCCGCAAACCACCCTCTTCCTGCCGGCTGTGACTGCATGGAGGTGGGTGGGCAGGCAGCTGCGACATACACACATGTACGTACACACACACATGTACTCTCACACACATGTACACACACATGTACTCACACACACACTTCCCTCCCGATGCGATAGCATCGGGCACACCTCTAGTATTATTATATTACTTTAGGGTATATTCAGTTTTTGCAGTTCCCATAAATTTCGGCAGTGATGGATCCCGATGTGGTAGTGCAGAAATATTGGCTTCTCTTTCTTAAAGACTCACCATTGTTTTAATTTTTAATTTAATAAATCAATAGCACACAGAAAAATAAGAAACTTTGTAATATATCTTATCAGAGATATATTATTTTTTCTCCTTCGGGACCGATATTTCATTTTCAGTTCATGGGTAAATCTGTATCCAGTGAGGACAGATATTCAAATTACTGAGATAGGAGATGGCAGTTGGTGCTTCTAAAATTCTATGGAGAAGGGACGAGCCAGAGGCGGAGACAGGCATTCTTCTCCTTATATGGCAGTTACAGTTCTCCATAGAACTTTATGAGCACCAACTGTCATCTCCTATCTCAGTAATGGGACAATCTGTATTCACTGAAGACCCATGAATTGTAAATTTTGTGAATGAATGATCAGTCCAAGAGAATAAAGAAATGGATTTCTTTAATAAGATATATTGCAAAGTTCCTTATGTTCCCGTGTACTATTGATTTATGGAATAAAAATTAAAATGTCAGATACTTGTTAAATATATTCCCATATCAATAAGTGCGAAACTTTAAAGCGGTCTCCTCTCAAATTGTGATGTTCCTAAGGATGGTTATTTAATTACGGTATTTGACAGGCGAATAATCCTACGGAATTACCCAAGAAAACAAGGTGACATCTCCTGGGCACCTCAGCATCTCCACAGAGTGAAAGATTGGGGAGCAGCCACTCTTGATTATTCCCAGTGACCATCACATCTTTTTTTTGTAAGCAGCAGGAATGTGCTGTCCTTGTAGTACACTACCCTGTAATTCTCTCCTAGAGCCAAACCCAAGAATGTAAATTGAGAATTTTCAGGCATTGAATAGAGTCAGGCTCCACCAATTTTCTAAGTAAATATATTCCTAAAGGTACTAGTGACACATCCAATCCACACAGGCAAAGATATCCAACCATAGATGTCCATAAATTACGTGTAATAATGAGAAATGACACAGGGAAAAAAGCATTGAATACATGAAGCAAGAGACATACAAAAAGCCATAAAAAGTCATGACACCAGCTGAAATCTATCAGTAATTGGAAAGCAATCATGCCAAGTAGTGCCACGTAGTGAAAAAATAATATCATTTCAACTGATGGCCCATAAAAAGGTGTCTCATTAGCAACGTGTCAAGAGCGGGTCACGTCATCCTGGGACATCTGGAGTTAGAAAGTCACTCACTACGTATTGTGAATTGAAGATCCTTCATTAAGCCTGTGTGTTTGTGTTTCATATGAAATTGATTTAGTTTCCTTTGGTGTTGAAGAGGTAACCGACCCTTTCTATGCTGGTTAGAAACTTGTAGCTCCATCTCACAGCTCTTCCTGACCTGTCCCTATAAAATCTGGTCACACCTTCTCTTCCTTGCCAGTAAAAACTTTTCTTTCTAGCTCCTTGGAGACGCTGTGCTGAATTGCAGAATATTGTTGCTACTCGAGATTGTTGTCTGCTGTTTTTGGGTGGATGCTTTCCTCATTGTCCTATTCCCATTTGGTTGGCACATTCCTATGCCTCCTTATATATCTCTCTACCTTTGGTGACTGTTTTTGTATGTTTGCTGCTGTCTGTTATCCCTGCCTGTCTTACTTGTTAATGGCATTTTTGTCTCAGGCCTCCTGGTGGAGGGGACAGCTTAGGAAATAACAGAATAACAGTAAGGCTGGTGGCCAAACCTCCTCACTTTTAGAGGTACCATTGGGAGCAGGGATAGTTAGGACCCCAGTCCAAGAAACGGTTCAGGGCCCCTTTCCCTAATCACATACAGTTACTGCATAACAACACAAGGTGCCACACAAGAAACATCTCATGATAGGTAAAACCACTAAGCTGTCTCAAGTCCTTCACAACCTTATTGTTGCAAAACATACTGATGTTATTGGTTACAGAAGATTTTTTAAACTATTGAGGGTCCTAATGAGCATTGCTGGGGACATAATCTGAATGTGGAATAAATATCATTTCACCATAAACTGGCTAAGACCAAGATTTCGGTATGAGGAGTTAAAAGAATTATCAGAAGAGTTGTCCAAGAGCCTAGGATAACTGATATGAATGGGTCACCGAGGAGGAACAACAAAAAGCTAAGTCCAGATAACCAGAGAGGTTGGTCACTATGCAGATTGCAGATCCCTGATCTTAACCACACAACTAACAGTAGCAGTGGAGCGTTCCTACGTTGTTCCTAGATGCCTCGTCACAACCGGAGAAACTAAATAAGCATAAAGCAGGAAAAGGGGAAAACTAACTGCCTCATCACCGCCGGAGGACTACATAAACCTAAAGCAAGACGGGCCCGTCGACTTCAACGGGGGACGGTGTCACGGCGGCGGCGACCTGGTCCGTGGCCCTGGGGCGTCTATTAAATAAAATGCTGAAAGGGGAAAAGTTGTTTGTGATGTTGTTAGATATAGTAAAAATGAAGATAAAGTTTATAGATGATTAAATACGTAACGCCATCTGTGGTATTCTGGTCAGAGGTGATGTAGAAGAGTGATGTAACGTTCTGAATCCAGCCACCCTCCTGCCTGTGGATTCAGAAAAGGGGGAATTGGTGACCGTATTAGCAAGTGAGGAAGAGTACTTTGACATGACGCATGAACATGACTGCAAAGAACTGATGAGTCAGGAGACAGTTGGGTTTGCACATGTTCATGAAAAGTTCATTAAGAAAAAAAAAACCTGTTCCTAATGCAGATTTTGAGTCTTTGTTTGTAGATGGCTCCAGATACCACCAGGATGGACGATTCAACACTGGATATGCAGTAGTATCCTCACATGAGGTAATCCGAGCTGAACCACTCCCTCCTCAAAATGTCGGCACAGGAGGCAGAGTTGAAGGCACTCACTGAGGCATGTAGAGCCGCTGCAGGGAAAGTCGCTAATATTTACACAGGTTCGAATTATGGATGGGGAACAGCCCATGATTATGGCCCTATCTGGAGAAGCAGAGCGTTCCTTACATCAGCCGGTAAGCCCATTAAGAATGCAGAGCTGGTGAAACAATTGATGGAGGCATTGATGTTACCAGTCCAGGTTGGCATTGTCAAGGTAAAAGCACACACAAAAGGTGACTCCGTCGAGGTAGAGCGCAACAGAAGGGCGGACGAGGCTGCTAAAGTAGAGAGCAGTGGACGGTGGCGGGGAGTCAGCGTATTCCAGCCACACTGAGCCTAGATGTCCTGAAATCTCTCCAGCAACAGGCTGCCCAAACAGAGAAGGTACACTGGGGGAGACTGGGAGCTGAGCTGAACTCAAACAGAGTATGGGAGAATAAGGATAAGTTGTGCCTACCGAAGTCCCTGTTCCCAATCATGGCGCAAGCAACACGTGGCCCCACTCACACCTCAAAAAGTCACATGTGTGCCATGCTGGATGCCTTCTGGATCGCTCCTGGTTTCAGTTACGCCGCTGCGAAACTTGTTCAATCATGCCTCATCTGTGCACAGCACAACCCAGGTAAAACAGAAAAAGTCCCTAAGAAAGCGACGCCTAGGCCTCTCTACCCGTTTCAGAGACTGCAGATTGACGACATACAGCTACCAAGGTAGGAGTGTATGCAAATATCCTAGTATGTGTAGATCTCTTCTCTGGGTGGCCGGAAGCCTATCCGGTAAAATGTGCAAATGCTAAAACAACTACAGACAAACTGATGAAAGAACTGATCTGCAGGTATAGTATCCCTAGAAACCATAAAAAGTGATAGGGGTACACACTTCACGGGAGAAATAATGAGGGATGTCATGCAGGCCCTGGGTGTACAGCAAGCATTTCATACACCATATATGCCACAAAGTAGTGGGAAGGTGGAAAGACTAAATGGGACACTTAAACTGAAAATTCAAAAGGCCATGGCAGACACAGGAAAGAGCTGGGTAGAGTGCTTGCCTCTTGCACTCTTTCCAGTCAGACACACTCCAAATAGAAAGACAGGCTTGTCTCCCTTTGAAGTCCTGTTTGGTAGTGCACCAAAGACTGGTCTGTACTTCCCACAGGTGCTACAAATGCAACACGGTTCTATGACAGTCTAGGTCCAGGCCTTGCAGGAAAGACTTAATGTGGTGCATAAACATGTGTTCTCATCCATTCCAGATCCTAATGCCAGTGCAGATGTGCATCAGCTGAATCCAGGTGATTGGGTGGTTATACGCAGACACGTGAGAAGGAGCCTGGACCCACGATTTAACGGCCCCTTCCAAGTCCAGCTGACCACATCCACCTCAGTAACACTTGAGGGAAAGCCCACCTGGATCCACGCCAGTCACTGCAAGAAGGTCCTGTCGGAAATATGGTCCCCAGGAGGAGGACTGAAATCCCTCACTAAGACCACATTCCCAATGATGGACTGTGGTTCAGTCTTCAACACACTGGAGCAAATACCTGTGGTGAGGACAATAATTGCTTCCGCATATACACTCATGATCAAACACAGGCTAATGAGACGGTGTACCAGGATGGTGTTGAAGACTGTAAAGCATCTACGGGTAAAATAATAAGGAAAGAAAGGGGTAAATGTACATCTGGTATAAGTGGAAAACAAATGAATAATACTTGGTGCGCCCATAAGCCTATGTCAGGACTTTTGAGTTTATACCAATGTATACAGACCCCTGGTCACGTTTGTGTTCTCCCTGAAGGAGTATTCTTGGTTTGCGGACATCGTGCCTACAGGTGGGTGAGCCCAGACATAAGAGGGGTCTGCACTCTTGCCAAACTAACACCAGCCACTTTCATAGTTCCTCATAGTAAAATAGGCACAGCAGCTGTCCCAATTCATGCTTTGTATAGAAGGGCTGCAGACAATAAGCCCCGTCCAAATGGTAGGCCGCATCTAGTAGAAATGGGGATAACTAATAAAATATTCAGTAGTATGCCAATATACCCCTTCATAACACAAATGTGGGATAAATTAATGGAAGCTACCGACTACCTGGACGATCAGATTTTCCAGATTCTTGAAGTTCTTAATGAAACGAATACAATACAGAGACAATTAATCATAGTTACTAACCAACATACTATAGTGTTAGATTACCTGACAGCAAAAGAAGGAGGAATGTGTCAGATAATTGGTCCCACCTGTTGTAATTATATCGACCCTGCTGGCAATCTCCAGATCAGGGTCAGTATAGACAAAATAGGTGAACTTAAGCCCCCGTTACACACTGCGATATCGCTAGCAATATCGCTGTAAAGTCACTGATTTTGTGACGTTGCAGCGATATTGCTAGGGATATCGCTGCATGTGATACTTACCTCCGACCGGCTCCCCCGCTGGTTATCGCTGATCGCGCGAGAAGCTCCTGGATCATTCCTCGTCGGTCACTTCCTGCGGCGCTTCCTGCTGTGACGATGAACGACGCGTGGAGCCGGGTGGGAGGACTCAGGATCGCCTCGTCTGACAGGCAAGTAGCGATCCCCGTCCCCAGCGATGTCGCTAGTGAGATCTGCCTGTGTGGCAGCTCACTAGCGACCGCCTAGCGATGCACCAGCGATCCTGACCGCGTCATATCGCTGGTCGGGATCGCTGGTGCATCGCTAGGTGTAACGGTACTCTTAGAGACCAAAGGTTAAAGCAGCACAGTGCAAACAGAGACTCCTGGTGGGGTAACACATTCTCTTTTCTAAATCCAGCAGATTGGTTTAATGGCCTTGCAGGATGGATTTTTGGCACTGTACAGACTTGTATGCAAATTTTGTTGTTTTGCTCATAGTTTTATGTAGCCGTAAAAGCGCTAATATATGTATTACTTAAGCTACTGAATAATGTATGCATAAAAAAAGAATCTAAGGCTGAACCTTCTGTAGTGTATCATAGACCCCAGGTAGCCATTTCTGATGGGGAAGGTGAGTGTCCACACTGAGGGTGGATGGGCGAAGCGGGTAGGAAGCCCCCTTATGGGTACTAGACCCATGAGACAGTAGCTCCTTTGTGGACATCAGCTGACTCTGTGGCAAAGGTTATACCATTTACAAAAGGGGGAAATTGATATAGAAGAGTTAATGGTCTGCTTTTATATCCCTTTAAATGCCTTTAAGATTTAAATTGCCTTTTGCCTATTATTGCTAGAATTATTCTTATGTAGACTATTAGTCTCTGTTTTCAAGGAAACTATACTTGTTATCATATTTGTTCTCAATAGTCAGTAACAACATGTTCTGGGTACATTGTAAACATGTTGTAACCCTGAAGGTGATGGTGGGGGCCACATGAGCTCCATCTCATTACATATTGTTGTAAATGGTATAAAAGATTGCCTTGTATTTCATTACGTCAGATAAAGTGATTTGTATCAGGATCCTGACAGCGCTGGCGTACAGCCTCCGCTGAGCAGGGACTCACCCGCACTGTAGGGACCCCTGGGGACCGCGATAGCCAGAAAGTATAGGTGCACAGGACCTGAGTGATGAAGTTTAGCAAGCCGGTACGGGTCCTACGGTCATGTGACTGCAAGGGGGCGGGGCTTAGCGTCCTGCTTTCAGAGACAGGAAACTCAGAGTCGGGCAAAACGGAGGTCATTCACAGTACGAACAGCGAGGTACAGGAGGGGTAAACAGACGGGAGGTCAGACAAAGCCAAAGGTCATGCACAAGAGGGCAACGTGGTACCAAGGGGACGAGCAGAGAGAAGTCGGGTCACAAGCAGAGAGTCATACACGAGAGGTAGCGCAGTACAAGAGGGACAGGCAGAACTCGTAACAGGGACAGAACCGGATCAAAACCAACCAAGCAAGCAAGATATCAGGCACAAGGCACACGTACGCACAAGGTCAACTAACTTAGTCGAGGGCAGGAGTATAGCTGACACCGGACCTAGGTCCAGTGAGCATTAAATAGCCGCCCTCTGCCAGGGAGAGGTAGAACAATTAACCCCCAGTCAGACCAGGACAGGCCAAAGCGAAACCCCGTCCTGGATCATACCCTCCTCTCAATGGGGGGCCACTGGACCCCCAGGTCTCTCAGGGTACTTGGCGTGAAAGGCTCCGACCAACCGATCCGCATGAACCGATTGAGCAGGAACCCACGAGCGTTCTTCAGGACCGTAGCCTTTCCAATGTACCAGATATTGAACTGCACGACGGACCAACCTGGAGTCGTTCCACCTTATACTCCGACTGCCCATCTACCAAAACCGGTGTTGGGGAAGCTGATGATCCCTCCCCAGCAGACCTCACAGGTTTCAAAAGGGCCTTATGAAAAACATTTGGGATCCGCAGAGATGGCGGGAGACGCAACCCAAAAGCCACCGGGTTAACTGCCTTGGTAATTTCATAAGGACCGATAAACTTGGGTCCAAGCTTCGCAGAGGGGATCTTGAGTCTTATATTTTTGGTGGACAACCATACCTTATCCCCAATCTGAAACACCGGTCCTGCGGATCATTTTTTGTCCGCAAAAAATTTAAATTTGTCCTGGGCCTTCGTAATATTACTCTGGACCTCTCGCCACACCTCCCCCAACCGCTGGATCATCTCATCCGCCCCAGGACACCCAGAATTCAAACGGGAAAATTCTTCAAAATGAGGATGAAACCCATAATTGCAGAAAAAGGGGGATGTACCCGTAGACTGGTTAACACGGTTGTTAAATGCAAACTCAGCCATCGGTAACACAGAACACCAATCATCTTGTCGGTCTGAGGTCAAGCAACGCAGAATTTGCTCCAGAGACTGATTGGTCCGTTCGGTCTGCCCATTAGTCTCTGGATGATAAGCGGATGAAAAGGACAGACCACTACCCAACCTTTTACAAATAGCCCTCCAAAATCTGGAAACAAATTGCACTCCTCTATCAGACACCACATTCAAGGGTACCCCATGCAACCGCACCACATGCTCAACAAACAATCTGGACAATGTTTCCGCATTAGGTAGAGCTGCCAGGGGTACAAAATGTGCCTGCTTACTAAACCTGTCCACCACAACCCAGACGACAGTATTACCCTTGGAGGGGGGAAGGTTGGTGATGAAATCCATGGACAAATGCGTCCATGGTCTCTCAGGAATTGGCAGTGGTACCAATTCCCCGGCCGGCCGGTTTTGGGGGGTTTTAGCACGGGCACAAACATCACAAGCAGACACATATTCCCCAACATCAGAGGCTAAAGCAGACCACCAGAATACTCTAGCAATGACCTTCCGGGTAGCTGAGATCCCTGGATGTCCACCCAGAACTGAGTCATGGAACTCCCGGAGGACCTTAAGGCGAAGCTGAGCTGGCACAAAAAGTTTGTCCACCGGCTTAGCCGGCGGTGCAAGAGACTGGGCTTCCCGAATCTCACGTTCCAACATATTCGAAATACCTGCCACCACCACCCCAGGCTGAAGAATGGAGGATGGAGGTTCCGGGGGGACACCGGATTTAAACTGCGTGATAAAGCATCCGCTCTGACATTTTTGGACCCTGGCCGAAAAGTGATAGAGAAGTTGAATCGGGAAAAAAAGTGACCATCTAGCCTGTCTAGGAGTCAACCTCTTAGCTGACTCAATATAAGCTAGGTTTTTGTGGTCCGTAATTAAAGTTATAGGATGGACAGCCCCCTCCAAAAAATGCCTCCATTCTTCAAAGGCCAACTTAACGGCCAGAAGTTCTCGATTTCACACATCATAGTTTCTCTCCGCAGGAGAGAATTTCTTTGAGAAAAAGGCGCAAGGTCTTAAATTGGTCAAAGTGGCGGGTCCCTGGGACAATATCGCCCCCACCCCCACCTCTGAGGCATCTACCTCAGCAATAAATGGTTCAGACGGGTCCGGTTGAACAAGAACCGGGGCCGACATGAAACATGTTTTCAAAAACTGAAATGCCGCTACCGCTGCGGTTGACCAATTCTTGATATCAGCCCCCTTTTGAGTCATGTCTGTGAGGGGTTTAACCACCTGTGAGAACCCCTTTATAAATTTGCAATAGTAATTGGCGAATCCTAGGAAACGCTGCAGAGCCTTCAAATCACAAGGTTGAACCCACTCGACAATGGCCTGCACCTTATTAGGATCCATGCGATACCCTTCAGCAGACACGATGAACCCCAGAAATGACAGTTCCTGAACAAAAACAAACATTTTTCCAGTTTAGCAAAGAGACAGTTCTCCCGGAGCCTTTGGAGAACTGCCCGAACATGACCAATGTAAGTTTGCTTATCAGGAGAATAGATCAATATGTCATCCAAATGTACCACCAAAAAACGTCCAATAAAATCAGAGAACATGTGATTTATGAAGTTTTGGAAGACCGCTGGAGCATTCGTTAAGCCGAAAGGAATGACCAAGATTTTCAAACAACCCTTCAGTAGTGAGAAAAGCGGTTTTCCATTCATCTCCGTCTCGGACTCGGATAAGGTTATACGCTCCCCGTAGATCTAATTTTGAAAACCACTTGGTGTAGCTCTGGACAATTGGTTGTATAAATCAGGAATAAGTGGAAGGGGATACGTATTCCTCACAGTTATCTTATTTAACTCACGAAAATCGAGGCATGAGCGTAAACCACTGTCTTTTTTCTTTACAAAAAAGAACCCCGCCGCCACAGGAGAAACAGAAGGATGAATGTGTCCCTTACAGAGGCTCTCGGAAATATACTCCTTCATCGCAGCCCGTTCTGGACCCGAAAGGTTATACAAGCGGGCTTTGGGCAATTTAACACCTGGAACCAGGTCAATGGCACAATCAAATGGGCGGTGTGGTGGTAAAACCTCTGCCTCTTTTTTGGAGAAAATGTCCGTATTGTCTATCAGGCACTCTGGAACACCTTCCAGACCCACGGACGACACAGACACAGTATCACGACATTTCTCAGAGCAATAGGGACCCCATTTAACAATGTCCCGACATTCCCAATTAATTACAGGATTATGCAATTGTAACCAGGGGAACCCCAACACCAGTCCCGCTGGCAGGTTGTCCATCACAAAACATGAAATATGTTCCTGGTGCAAGGAACTCACTTTAAGGAGAAACTCTTCAGTACGAAACATAATGTCATTCTTTACCAGTGGTGTTTTGTCAATGGCCACAATGTGAATAGGAGTCTCCAACCTAACTGTCCCTAACTTACACCTGGATACCAAATCAGAGTCAATAAAAGTTCAATGCTGATCCGCAATCCACGAAGGCAGAAGTGGATGTGGAGACACTCCCACAGCAAAGTTCCACTTCCAACAACATTTTAGAGAAGGCAGAAATAGGTACCTGAGAGCCTGGGTGACCTCCACGACAATAACCCGGGCTCAGTCGCTTGTTGGTTAGTGGACAGGAGGGGCAATCCTTTTTCCAATGTCCAGAATCGCCACAGTGAAAACAGCATTTTCCCAAGCGCCGTTGTCTCCTTTCTTTCTCCTTGAGGTCGATGGTTCCCATCTCTATGGTTTCCAATATAGGACTGCCTCCCCTTCCTTGGGAGAATAAAGGTGTCTCCAGTTGCATCACTCCCCTCACCCGTAGCCTGCGATCCATTCGGACGGCCTGTGTCATAGCCTCCTCCAGGGAATCAGGCGGAGTGTGGAGAGCCAAGGCATCTTTCAGATATTCAGACAGGCCTCTACAGAACAAACCCCGGAGGGCGGCATCATTCCAACAGACCTCAGCAGCCCAGCGTCTGAATTCTGTACAAAACCACTCGGCTGAGTGCTTCCCCTGGCACACACTCATCACCATGTCCTCAACCATACGCATCCGATCAGGCTCATCATAAATATGCCCCAGAGCCTCAAAAAATGCATCCACAGTCATACGCTCAGGGGCTGTGGTAGAAAGGGAGAAAGCCCAAGCTTGGGGGCTCCCCTTAACAGAGACATAATGACCCCCACTCTCTGACTTTCATCCCCAGAAGAGTGTGGTCTTAAGGAAAAAAAAAGCTTACAGCCCTCCTTGAAATCTCTGAAATCTTTTTTATCTCCAGAAAAGGTATCTTGTAACTTCACTGGAGACTCAGGGGAAACTAATGTAACATCCCGAGCTCCCGAAGATAAAACCCCCTGCACAGTGTCAGCGATCAGCTGCTGAGACTGAGCCAGGACTCATTGTTCTCCAAGGAGTTTCTGAGACATCTGGGTCAGGTGTTTAACCTGCTCAGAAAGAGCGTGGATAGGATCCATCACACACAGGAGAAAGGGAGCAGAGAAAAAAATGGTATTGGTCAGTTATAATATCAGGATCCTGACAGCGCCAGCGCACAGCCTCCGCTGAGCAGGGACTCACCCGCACTGTAGGGACCCCTGGGGACCAGGATAGCCAGAAAGTATAGGTGCACAGGACCTGAGTGATGAAGTTTAGCAAGCCGGCACGGGACCTACGGTCATGTGACTGCAAGGGGGCGGGGCTTAGCGTCCTGCTTTCAGAGACAGGAAACTCAGAGTCGGGCAAAACGGAGGTCATTCACAGTATGGACAGCGAGGTACAGGAGGGGTAAACAGACGGGAGGTCAGACAAAGCCAAAGGTCATGCACAAGAGGGCGACGTGGTACCAAGGGGACGAGCAGAGAGAAGTCGGGTCACAAGCAGAGAGTCATACACGAGAGGTAGCGCAGTACAAGAGGGACTGGCAGAACTCGTAACAGGGACAGAACCGGATCAAAACCAAACAAGCAAGCAAGATATCAGGCACAAGGCACACGTACGCACAAGGTCAACTAACTCAGCCTAGGGCAGGAGTATAACTGACACCGGACCTAGGTCCAGTGAGCATTAAATAGCCGCCCTCTGCCAGGGAGAGGCGGAGCAATTAACCCCCAGTCAGACCAGGACGGGCCAAAGCGAAACCCCGTCCTGAATCATGACAATTTGACCACGGCTCGTGTGTGTTGAGTCTCTTTGTCTCCAAGCGCTTGTGAATTAAGGGCAAAAACTCCTAATCCGGCCTCACTGGTGATCTGGCATACCTGACTGTTGGTCAGAACAGAAAGCAGCTACAACAGAGGTGACCAGCGCTGCGGTGTTGTTCCCCTGAGACTGTTGATGTGGCACAGCGGAGGTGAAAATAGCTCTCCACAGGTAGAGCAATAGCCCCAGGGCAAAGATGATAGATTAATAGTCAAAATGGCTGTGAACGTTGGGGTGCAGAGAAATTAAAGGAGGACACAGAGAGGTGCAGTTTCTTTATCTTTTACTGGTAATTGGTTGCAATCCGGAGTACCACATAGAGGTGATGGAATGAGTCCGGCTCGCCTGGAGGCATTCAGGGGATCCACCTTGCCAGGTGGGGGTTTAGGACCTTCCTTCTGAGCTTTGTGTGTGGGTCACCGCTGTTTATAACTAAGCTGCGACCCTCAATTGCGTGATGATTTCACTAACCTGTACGACTGTCAGCATGAGCCTATTCCACGGGTACCGTCCTTTTCACCGTCAGCCCCGGGCTCCTTATCTGCTGCCGTGCCCTCAGGTGCTCAATGTTGCACAGGAATTTACAATCCCCTGTACTTTCAGATTCGGCGATCAGGACATACAGCTCCTGACCACCAAGGACTCTGACGTCCCTTTCCTCTCTATTAGCGCTTCACTCTGGGGTCTGCTATACCCAGTTTTTTTAGCTTCCCCAGAGCCTCTCTGTTTCTGCTTGTGTCCTTTCCCTCTTCAAAGATCAGCTCCCTGTCTTGAACTGACTGGATTTTCCAGAAAGATCATTTTACCTCACGTTTAACTGTCTTGTCACTTCCCTCACAGCTCACCGCTGCTCTCGTTTCCATGACAACCCCCTCAGCTCATTTCTAGCTGACACACCAACCCCCTCTGCTGGCCAGAATTTATAAGGCAGCTCCCTTTTCTGACCTGCAGCAGGAATTGTGATTTAATCTATGTTACCTGGCATGGGGCCCCCCCTTCTGCCTCCAAGCATGAC
This sequence comes from Dendrobates tinctorius, assembly GCF_039654945.1. Lineage (NCBI taxonomy): Eukaryota > Metazoa > Chordata > Amphibia > Anura > Dendrobatidae > Dendrobates > Dendrobates tinctorius. Next base: position 60,625,634 of record NW_027361696.1, read on the forward strand.
TTCACCTCTTAGAGGGAGGCGATGTCACTGTGACAACCGGACTTTGGGGTGTCACATATGGACATGTGCTAGCTTGAGCAGGGGGAACTTGCGTGCTCTGCAGGATTTCAATCCATGACTGTGTAGTTTGTTACTAATGGTAATATTTGAGATTGTGATCCCAGCTAACTTAAGATCATTGCCCAGGTCCTCCCGTCTAATTCTGGGCTGATTCATGACCATTTTCAGAATCATCCTTATCTCACAAGGCACTATCGAGGTAGATTGACAGTCATCTTGTGTTTCTTCCATTCTCTAATAATTGTGTCAATAGTTGTTGTCTTCTCACCAAGCTGCTTGCCTATTGTCCTGTAGCCCATCCCAGCCTTGTGCACGTCTACAATTTTGTCCTTGGTGTCATTAGACAGCTCTTTGGTCTTGGTGGTCTTGGTCATGGTGGAGAGGTTGGGGTGTGATTGAGGCTATGTGCCCACGTAGCGATTCTGAAGCAGAATAAACCTGAGCAGAATCGCACACCCTGCTCCCGGGAAAACTCATGCGTTTTTTGACGCGCTTTTGTAAGCGTTTGTCAAGCGTTTTTGCATGCGTTTTCCTAAGCGTTTTTGCCCATATAATTGATGGTATGCGGAATCACATGCGATTCAGCAAAATTAATGAACATGCTGTGTTTTTAATCGCTAAGCGTTTCCGCAGCGGTTAAAAACGCACCATTGGCACAACATGTGCATTTTTCATTAAAAATCAAATGGATGCTTTTCTTAAGCATTTCTGCAGCAGAATCGCTTGTCTAAAAGCGCTGCAGAAGCACTTAAAAAACGCTAAGTGGGCACACAGCCTAAGTGTGTGCACAGGTGTCTTTTATACAGGTAACAAGTTCAAACAGGTGTAATTAATACAAATAATGAGTGCAGAGTAGGAGGTTTCTTAAAGTAAAACTAACAGGTCTGTGAGAGACAGAATTCTTGTTGGTTGGTACTTATTTCATGTAATAAAATTAAAATTAATTATTTAAAAATCATACAATGTGATTTTCTGGTTTTTATTTTTAGATTCTGTATTTCACAGTTGAAGTGTACCTACGATAAAAATTACTGACTTTTCCATTCTTTGTAGGTGGGAAAACGTGCATAACCGGCATTGTATCAAATACTTATTTTCTCCACTGTACTTGTAGGAATTTTAGCTCATTCCTCACTACAAAACAGCTTTTGTAGTGGTGGGTTTTCCACAGATCAAATATGGAAATGAAAATATATCAGGTTTTAGAAGAGGATTCCACTGCTGGATACACTTTTTCTTTCCACAATTGACCTGAACTACCAGCATAACACTGGGGAAGCTGTTTTGTGGCGAGGAATGGACTAAAATTCCTCCAATGTGCAGGACTAATCAGAAATTAGCAGAAAGTGCTAGATGTAGTAATTTCTGCACATAAAGGTTGAAACTGATAGCGAAATCAAAGGATCACATATTTTTGCCACTCACAGACGTGCCATTTGGATCATTTGGCACGGTGCACAGCAGCACGGTGACTCAGTGGTTAGTACTGCAGCCTTGCAGTACTGGAGTCCTGGGTTCAAATCCCACCAAGGATAACATCTGCAAGGCGCTTGTATGCTCTCCTTGTGTTTGTTTGGGTTTCCTCTGGGTTCTCCAGTTGCCTCCCACATTCCAAAGACATACTGATAGGGAATTTGTGAGCCCCATCTGGGACAGGGATGATTATGTGTGCAAACTGTAAAGTGCTGCGGAATATGATACAAAAAAAATATTATTATCATTTTAATTAAAAAATGACAAAGTCTAATATTTTTGACCCATTTGTTTGAGTTGGTTCTTTATCTACTTTTAGAACTTGTGTGAAATGATGCAATTTTCATCAGATGATGTAGTTTTAGGTCAGATTTATGCAGAAATATGAAAAAAAATTCTGAAGAGTTCACAAACTTTCAAGCACCAGTGAGCATACAGGCAGCAGCTGATCCTGACTGGTGCGGGGATGACTTATTACAACATCTGGCCTATATTCATTACTTCCCATTCTGTCACTCGCCGGCTATCTTAGGGTTAACCCTGTACAGAGAATACATTGCTCATTAGACTTCGCCCCCTCCAACTTAGCGCTGATCATGTGTCTGCCTTCAGCTTCAAGGTGCAATAGTGCAACCCTTAGGAGTCACAGCCGGCAGCTTATATAAAGGCAGACAGAGGGTGGGGGAGCAGTTGCTACTGAGAAGGTGAGGAAGATTAATGGTGGTGGTGATGGTGGTAGTGGGGGAGGTAGGAATAGTTAGTCTTATATGGTTGGTATTGATAGATGAAGAAGACCAGTAAGTAAACTTTGTGATTTGGGAGTTTTCTTGAACTTAGGTATTTTTAGATAAGATTCTACGTGAGGAACGTAGAAGCTTCTTAGAAGATTGAGGTTGTCCTGTCATCATATTCAATGTCCATTTTCTCTTCTAGGATCCTATAGGAGAACGATGAAGTGGGCATTTGTATTGTTGACCATTGGGCTCCTGACAGGTAATTTATACAATAGTTAATGATATTGGTGGGACTTAGTGGTATGGAGTAAAATGATAGTGGTGCTAATCACCAATGGAGGCACAACTACTGAAGCCATACCACTGACCCAATTATTACCATCATACTCTAGCATTATTATGATCTCTAAGCTTGGACACCACTCACTAATTTTATTCCCATAGGAGCCCAGGCCCGGTCGCTTTTTAAGGATGCCCCCCAGACAAAATGGGAGTCTGCCCTGGACAGCTTTTGGCAGACCCTGAACAAAGTGGAAGAAGCTGCAGATGAAGCCTCGTTAAAGATGAGAGATTCTCAGATTGGCAAGGAACTTGAGTGAGTAGCATGACAAAAGAAGAGTTTAATTCATGGTGGCAGTAATGTGCAATGTATTAGTAAAATTGACCATTGGACTGAGTTTCTAGACTTAGTAACCTAATACCCCAAGGGTGGATAAGGATTAGCGGTAATAACCTAGTTATTTGAAACAATTTACATTATCACAACTGCCATGGAAAGAATATAAATAATGCAATGAAATTTCAATGGCCAAGGTAGACACATATTTAAAAGGGATTATCCAGACTTTTATTAATGGTGACTGGTTGGGTGTGCAACATTCTCCACCCCTAGTTATCATTTGTTTGAATAGGATAATCCTGTTGTTGCAAAATGTTCAGCTATTATTAGCCAATAAGAAACCCAATTTAAGCTGCAAAAATTCAAACAGATGATCACTGAGGGGTGTTGAGAATTGCAATCAATTTTACAACCGTTGACCTAACTTTAAAAGGATGAATAAACTTCTAAAACTTAATTAAATCAAATACTCTATAAACAAGTTTTTTGTCTATAGGGGATGATTTCCAATTTATTTTCAAAGTTGAAAATGAAAAACAAATAATAAAATAAAAATGAATAAAAAAAGATAAAATAAATACAATTATTTCAATAGTAAAAAAATTAAAAATATATAAAATAGTAAAAAAATAAATAAAATTCAAAATTTAAAATAAATAAAAATATTTCAATAGTAAAAACATATTCAAAACTCATAGTAAAAATATTGAAATATAAATAAAATGGAAAATAAATAAAATTCAAAATGAAGTGAATAAGTAAGTAAAACTAGTCAAAAAGATGAAAATAAATGCAATTCAAAACAAAGTAAATAAATCAAAATATTTAATACTAACAAAAATATAAAAATATCTAAAATAGTAAAAAAAAACAAATTCAAAACTTAAAGTAAATAAGTAAATCAAAATATTAGAAAGTAAGAAAAATAAATAAATAAATAAATAAATATATATATATATATTAGTAAAATAGTGGAAAAAGGATAAAAATCTGAAAATAAATAAAAATTATTTAAATAGTAAAAAAATATAAAATTTTATATAAAAATATATAAAGGAGTAAAAATAAATAAAAATAAAAAACATTCAAAGCTTAAAGTACATAAGTAAATAAATAGAAAATATTCAAATAGTAAAACATAATATGAAAATATATGAAGTGGTAAATATAAATAAATATAGTTAAAAACTTAAAGTAAATAGTTAAATAAATAAATAAAAATATCTAAAGAAATACAAATCTTATCTTTCTAGTAATAATTTGTCTATACACAATGCAATTATGACTGAGTTCACACCATCTGTCTTCTTCAAGGATGGCCCAGACGTGCATAAATGTAAGTCTATAGTTACATAGAAAGGAATGTGTTAAATTACAAAAAAGGTTTTTTTTTTTTAATCAGAAACAGCGCTACTTTTACCCATACACTGCGTATGGCATTGCAGCCCACCCCCAATAAAGTGATGTAATACCAGACACAACCTGCAGACAAAGGTGGCGCTGTTCCTAAAAAAAACCAAAACCTAATTTCTAATATTGGACTTTCACCCTAACCCTAGAACTTTTTCCATGATATAATTATTTCATGTCCTTTCTCGTCTCCTCCTTGCTCCATGCTCAGATGTCGCCAGGTGCAACAGTTTATGAGCAGCAATGTTCTGAGAGCATTGCAATGAGAGCTTGTAGGAATGAGCAGGACAGGCCGGGGCACGTAGACCTGGGTGACATAGCCTGTGCCTGTGACAGTAGCCTTAAGGCATGTGATAAAAAAAATGCACATTATGTTCCATCCTGACGGTTCTCGGAACATCTGCCGCTATCCTTATAATTACAAGTTATCATATCTCTTTATTTCTACCATCAATGTTATAAAAGAAGCAACTGGATTATTCTGGTTATATGTCATAAATTCTGCAACTGTGCAATATATTTTACGTATATTTTCCAATTTTTTAAACATTTGTAAAATATCTGCTTGAAACTAAAATCCAGTTGTAGGAGGTCAGCTCGGATACACTGTAGCGAGTTCTGCAGAGGTTTCCCTTCAGTGGCAGCTCGAAAAAGGTTTTGAAAACAGTTCTGGAATTTAAGTGTCTATTCACATGCTGCATTTTTCAAAAACGTTGCACTTTACCATACCAGAAAAGTGAGTGGAATCTCACGCACACGTCACTTATTCTAATCCTGGTGGGTTTGATCCATCAAATCAACGCGTTTTTGTTTTTTTTTGTCAAATTGGGATTGTCAAATCTGAATACAAATGGAGCAAATGCTCAGCTCCAAGAATTGTTTGATCTACGGAACCTCCCAGCTGATTCATGCTGCACAAGGTTCGGGCAGCAAATTCTGGACGCACGATTGCAGGCAACTTCAATACTTCTGTTTGCTGTCAGCAAATTAAAATATTACATGTAGAGATTTAAACGTTGAACACTCCGACATATCAGGCGAAATATACTTTAAAAATCTCCCAGCGCCGCTCCAAGAGCAAGAGACCTGTCAATCACCTGTTGCAGCGCGAGGAGACGCCATCATGGTGGCGGATGTGCAGTACCCGGCTGCGGCCACTGTACCGTCAACAGAGCTGTGCTGCTCCACAACTGAGCAGTTTCGGCCATCGACCCCGGGGAACAGATGGTCGGTGCGAGTGTCGGGTGTCGCATCCCCACCGATCAGGCATTAGTAACTTATCCTAAGCATAGGTCATCAATATTAAAGTCACGGATAACCGCTTTAAAATATATTTCTGGCTGAAATCGTGCAACCAGCTTTCACTTCGTGCTACCCGTAGTTTAGGCATCGTGATTCAGCTCACAAGTTCCCTTTATTAAACCTCTGGATGTAATATTTCCATTTCCAAGCAGAACTATTGAAACTATTACAAACAAACCCGAAACACAACGTATATTTTAAAGTTGATGAGTTTTCCTTTATTCACAATGATTAAGAAAAATATTTTCACACCACTCCGGAATCCGTCACCACCAACATAATTTTTACATGGGCTGTACAGCGTTGTAGGGGACTTAGCCCTTATAATAACCATATTAGCATCGGGTGATGGATTCCCTAAGATGGCGGCTGGACAAGATCCCAGTGATTGACTGCTCCCCCTTCTATTTAGCATGTCCTTTTTGTATAGGAATGTGTCCAAGCTAAATATTAGCATTGTGTATGCCTGCAGTCACCACTAGAGGGAGCTCGCAAGCCAATCTGCATACTGTTTTATTGGCATTTTAATGCATATTCATCCAGACTTTGCTGCCCGAACCGTGTGCAGCATCAATCAGCTGGGAGGTTCCATTATTTTCCCACAGTAGTTTAGCAAGCCTTTGAAAATGAGTTTCATAAAATCCCCATGCTACATGCAAATCTATGCCGAGGGGTGTCTCTGGACCGCACATGACACTACCACTCTACCTGTATTTGCTGGCCTGCCGCCTTTGATTGACGTCTCCTACAGATTATATTGAAAAGTCATCTATGTCAATAATTTCCGGAGGGACGGCGATTGCAACAATCAGCACCAGAGAGAGTTTAGAAACTAATCGCACCGTTTTATCATTGTAATTCTTGCATATTCAGTGTGCAGTGTGCTCCCCCTAGTGGTGACTACACGTTTTAATAAATCAGTTGCAATAATGGTGGCCCTGCGGCCTCACACTATTTTCTCAACCCCCCTGTAAACTGGTCCAAATCAAATAATAAATGCTGCCCTAGATGTATGGAAGAAAATTGTTATCATTGGCGCAGAGCTCCAACCACATACAGTATATAAGTATATATATATATATATATATATATACACATATATATATATATATATATTAAATAATATGAAAATTTAGATTAAATAAAGGGTGAAAAAAATAAGTATGTAAAAAAATATTTGGATGCAAGTCTGTGTGACTCATTCAGGATACATATTTTGGAATATTGTCAGTCGCCTATAAAGCACATTCTCTACTGACTGCTGAGAGCGGGGAGTGTTGCCTGTGGTGTTTGCCTGCAGGAAACTAAAATACATAAATCAGACTCAGCGACTCATCTATAGAAACATGGAATGTGACCCAAACCGATCAGTCAGAACATGTTCCATAGTAACTTGCATAGCTGAAACTCAAGTTCCGTATTTTGACAGTCAGACTGGATTTAAAGATAGATAATAAATTGATACATAGATAATAGATAGATGATAGTCTAATATATAGATAGATGATAGATAGATAATAGAGAGAATATTGATAGATCATAGAAAAATAATAGATAGATAATGGATAGATATTAGATAGATAGATAGATAATAGATAGATATATATATATATATAAAATAGATAGATATATAATTGATGACAGATACATAATAGATAATAAATAGATAGACAGATAGATAAGATATATATATAATAGATAGATAGTAGATAATAGATAGTAGATAATAGATAATAGATAGATAAAATATATTAGATAAATAAATAATAGATAGATAATCCCACCAAGGACAACATCTGCAAGGAGTTTGTATGTTCTCCCCGTGTTTGCGTGGGTTTTCTCCGTGTTCTCCGGTTTCCTCCCACATTTAAAAGACTTACTGATAGGGAATTTAGATTGTGAGCCCCATCGGGGACAGTGCCAATAATGTCTGTAAAGCACTGTGGAATTAGTGGCACTATATATATGAGTAAAATAAATAAAATAATAGATAGGAGATAGATAGATATTAGATAGATAATAGATCGATAATACATAGATGATAGATAGATAATATATAGATAGATAGATAAAGGATAGGTGATAGAAAGATAATAGATAGATAGATAGATAGATAGATAGATAGATAAATAATAGATAGATAGACAAATGGATTGATAGATGCATGAATGGATGGACAATGAACAAATGGATGGACAGACAAGTGGATAGATTGATGGATGGGCAAATTATTTGTTAGAAGGATGGACAGATGAATAGACAGACAGACAGATAGCTAGATAGATAGATAGATAGATAATAGATAGACAAATGGATTGATGGATGGACAGATCAAAGGATGGATGGATGAATGGATGGACTGATGAACAGATAGATGGATGGACTGACAAATGGATGGACAGACAAATGAGTAGATGGATGGATGGACGGAGAGACGGATTGTTGAATTGGTAAATGGATGGGTGAATGGATAGATAGATAGATGGATAGAACAAATAAAGATAGATAGGTATATAGATATGTTTTGTTTATTGGGTAACAGAAGTTTTTTTTGCTTTAATCAATTTGAGTGCTTCCTTCTTGGTTAGATAGATAGATAATAGATTTGCAAGTTCAATATACTGTAAGTAATAAACTCATAAGACTCATCATAAATACATGATGTGTGTGTTTGACTTGTTGACCTTTCACCCTACTTTACTACTAGTGCTTGTGTTCTTTATTAATTCCTTTGTATAACACTTTTTGTTTTTTTAGTGGACTTATCAAAGACACAATGGAAGAACTAAGCAATTACGCTGATGACTTGAAGAGCAAAGTTGGACCCATGGCCCAGGATGCTCAGGAACGGTTTAACGATGAGGTCTCCGCTCTCGCTGATAAACTCAAGAGCGATATGGAAGACACCAAATCTCGGGCCATCCAATACTCAGGAGACTTGCGCTCCATGTTTGACCAGAACATTGAAGACGTTCAAGGAAAAGTCAGTATGTACATGAAAAAGCTAAAGAAACGTCTTGCAAAAGATAGCGATGATCTTAAGCAAAAGCTCGGCCAGTACGGGGAAGACCTCAGCAAGAACACTCAGGAGAAGGTAGAAAGCCTCCGTAAAAACATTGAACCCTATGTGTCCAGCCTGAAGAAAAAGGGACAGGAGCGTCTTCAGTCACTGAAAGATGTCATGGATGAACAAGGGAAGCAACTCCGGGATAGATTTGCCTCAGTGGCCAAAGACGTCCAAAACAAAGTTAAGAAAATGGCCTCCGACGTGAAGAGCAGTGTAGACAAGGTGGCCGACCAGATGAAAAAGTGGTTCAACCCTTCCATAGACAACCTCCGTAACCAGCTTCAAAATATGGCCAAGAGTCTCCAGAACAAAAAGCAATAAGATGCTGACCCATATTCTTGGACTTGAACCACCACACTCATAGTTTCACACATGTAATGGTTCTGCAAATAGCTGCTAATCCTGGAACCAAAAGCTTGTAGCCGTAGCCAGCATTAAGCTGTAGATATAAGGCCAACATTTTATGGAATACAACCACATTCATCATCAAAGATACTATGCACCAGCAGAATAGTTAACATTCCTAATTGCTCCAGATGTGGAGACCTTGAAGTCCAGAGTCATTCTCCTTCACCTCTAAAGTCTGAAGAAATTTGATGGACATATTTGGATCACCAAGTATCTCTCAACATGGGCACCATAATAAAAAACTAGGAGAACATTGCTTCTCAACTTCAAGAGTGTGAAGGTGTGGAGCGCCATCTAGGTGCCTTTGAGGACAATAGTAAAAACTGCTAACTAAATGAGGGTTAAGTTTGTTGTTAACTGTTCAATCTGAAGCAATGACTGATGGTACTTGCAGGTCTGTGTTTTACTTCCCTGCAATAATGACATCACGTACATCCACAGGGCTTCTACAGCCAATAAATACCCACAGCCATCACTAATGAGGCCAGTGATTGACTGCAGCAGTCAGGTGGATATAGGTGATGTCATTGCTGCCGGTAAGTAAACACAGATCAGTGATGACCGCCAGAGCATTCACACTGGAGCTACAGGAGATTGAACAGGTAAGCTTTTTATTTTTTCATTTTATCAGTTCAGTTTTTTAAAGAATCCCTAGACAACCCCTTTAGTGATAGTACCGCATCATTCGGAACTTACTTTTGGGGACTAAGCTGAACCCAATTACTGTGTGTCCTGGATATCTCCGACAGTGTACAGGACCTCATCATACCCAAATAGTATTTCTAATGCTTTTCTTTATTACTACTTTGTCTCTTTATATTGTTTTACATTGTTTTATGTGTTTGTAATATCTTCTTATGGCTTCTTCTCTCCAGGAGCCACGTATGTAATGCTTGTCAGCTGTACATTATAGAGATTTTATCAATTGTGATAAATATTTTTTAAATAAAATGAACAGCTGACATATTTTGTGCAGAGAGCTCGTCTTTTTATATTGGCTTTACCAAAAAATATTCTTTGGATCATATGCTCCTTTGCATTAAAGGGGTTTTCATGGATCTAATGCCTTACCCCAACGTATATTATGTAGGGTTCTAGGAATTCTTGTTGGTGCACAACAGCCCCACAGTGACATCCATAAATGTGACCGAGTCTGGTGCAACAGCTTCACATAAATGAGCTGAACTGGAGTACCCAGGAAGATCTGGTAGGGACAGTGAGCACAGATAGGGCAGTACCATAAGGAACAGGTTTGGGGTGAGGGTGATTGTAGCGTTCACTTGTAGGATTCTGATGTGAAGTAGCAGACCCATGGTTGGAGAAGAGTATCACCCAGATAGCAGTTTGGCAAAATGGAGACTATCATGATGTGTGTGCACTTCTCACGGAAAGGGTGAGATCTGGAGAGTATAAACAAGGTTTCACACCAATGCAATTCGGCAGCTTTCTCAAGGTGAAGAAACAAATGGTTACCGGTCCTGTGTCGAAACGAATTGGTGTGAAACCTTCTTTACACTCTCCGGATCTCTTCCTTTCCATGAGCACAACCCGCACAAAGTGATGGTACTCCAACTCGGCAAAACAGACTAAGCACGGTCACATTTACAAGGGTTTAGTGCAAAGTTAGGACAACTGTGTTCCAGTGAGTGCCACTGTACCTACTTTATACTTATCGGTTCCTGTGCCGGGCTTGGAGAGTCCTAAGAATAGTCTATCAAGGTAATATTCCTGGAAAACGCAAATCGTTGACCATAAAATATATGTCAAGTGAGAGCATCGGAAAGTCTTTCCGGAGAAAAGTAGACAAGAAGGTCCATGGTAAGTATATTCCAAATGAGAAAGCAAACATGGACTCCTGAAGATGAAGACCATTGGCCAAGATATGATATCACACTAATATACAGACAAAATACTTCTAATGGAGAAAAGTATCTACACCCTTATCAACCATGACATGATGGGATTATCTTTAGCGTTTTTTCATCCCTTCATTTTTCTTTTATCAAGATTCTTGTGTTATCAAGAGGTCTTCTAACTCCTTTGGTTATAGCTCTTATTCCAAAAATTATTGCAGCATCATGACCACTACACTTAAAGATTTACCCAATGTATGACTTTTCATTTGTCTTCCTTGAGTTAGTGCTACACCCTTGCAGTCATTTGGGCATGCCCACACACATTGATTGAAATTCGGGAATCAGAACCAGACAATTTGACTGAAAATTGGGAAATCAACCAGAACAGGCCAATTATCGACTGAGTACAGATGCCTCCTGACTCACCTTGAAGCATATTTGACATCAATATGTGCAATCATTTGCTTTTGTGGGCATATAGTCCCTGAATGTTGTCTGGCAGCTGCTCATTACCCTACTCCCATAGAAATAAAAATGCACGCTTGGCTGAGGTGAGCATGCACGTTAATGGGGAAGTCAATGGAATGAGTTGTCAGCCAAACACTTGGTTGATGCCTTTGGCCTTAATTCCTTTTTGTCGTTTCTTCACTTTTCTGAAGTAATTTATGGCTTTAGTGTTTGCGCCTTATTATTACGCTTTGCACCAATTTTTAAGTTCTCTTTCTCTTTTCAGTCTTCTTTTATTTTTTTTCAACGACTTTGCTTTTCCATGTTGTAAGGCAGCGCTCATTGAGTGCATTGGGGAATGCACGCTTGGCAGCACTATAAAATACAGGAAGACTGAATTTCCTTAAAAGTTCTCCTGGGTTTATTGCTCCATATCCCCAGCAGCACAAACACAGAATAGACAGCCTTTAGGTCCGGCAACATAAAATAATAATGTCCATAAACAGGGCTTTGCTCCCTCAGGCCCTGTTCACACACAGGCCAGGGCAATGTCCGTTAAACACTCAGTTCCATAGGACAGTACAGTCTCTTACTGAGACATGGCTGGTCACCTGGTTATGACCTCATGGCAGGTCCTGAAGGAAAACAGGGGTACAGCCAGCACCCTCACCCAAAGGTGAGGTAACATGGGTAGCCTGACCCTCCCATCTCTCATAGCTACCCGCAACCCGGACCCAGGTGCACTAACCGTTATATTAGTGCTCACGTGCACTAATAATAAAACACTCCGGGTTGCATCTCAGGGAGCATCCATCCCTGTGACATATATCGGCCATTCACAACCCTGCCAGTCACTGTTTCTGCATCACCACACGCCTGTATGCATGACCTGGGGAGCCCACATAGCACCCCCTAGCTGTCACAGGGGTCAGTGCATTACATACCCTCCTTCTGTTCAAACTTGTGGGGTTTATCATTTGTCACACACCCGGGGCCTCGAGACCGGTCACCCATGTCATCTTGCCCCACAAGTCGAGAGGACCGTCTCAGTCGGTTTTAGGCATCATTCCACATCACCTCTTTGTTAGGCCATCCCCGCCCCCAGCGGTTACCATGTCTGTCTTGGGCTTCAGCCCTTGAGTTAACAGAGGAGTCGCCCCCTCTAACCCCCTTTGCTTCAGATGACGTACTGCCCATCTCAAGAGAAGCCCCTCGTCTCTCCATATCCCGGGCCGGAAGCAGTCGCCATTTCCTTTCCAACTCCTGTAGCTGTACCTTAATCTACATTTTGTTTTCCGAATCAGCTGCTCTACCTCTTGTAGGTACGTCATTCGATATTCCAGGAGCATGCAGAGGTTCCCAATGCTTTCCACTGAGCCAACAACAATGAAAGGAAACATGCCATCTTCATCTGCTACCCGGACTTCACCATCCGGTGGAATCCTCACTCTCACCACAACAGATCTATCCACGAGCACTTGCATCACCTCCCCAAGTCTTTCAATGACTTTCCCCACCAGAAAGACATTAGCCTCCTTCTCTATCTTGAGCTCCTGAAGAGCTGTATCCCGCTACTCTGCCAGGCAGCGACGCTCATCCTCTCTCCGGAGAAACTCCTGCTGATGCTTCTCTTGTGCCTGTCTGAGCACCTCCATATCTTTCAATATGGCCTGGTTCATGGCTTGACACGCTGATAGGTGACCTCTAAGCTCAGAGACATCCTTCTCCAGGACATCCATTCTGTGCTCAGACGTTTGTCTCAGGGCGTTTTCTTGTACGATCTGCTCTTTAGGCCTGTTTCACACATCAGTTTTTTTTGCCAGTTAAAATCCGCTAAAATGGCGGACAACGGATCCGTTCCTGTACTGACCACAACGTTTGGCACCGGACCGTTGTTTTAACGGATCCGTGGAAGGAAGAATTTTAAAGGAACCGCTGCCTGGGGAAGGAGAGAGAGAGAGAGAGAGAGAGAATTTTTTTTCAGCCGCCAGAACAGGGTTAAATTTGCGGCCGTAGCAAATCCTCTGGGCATGCGCAATGTAAAATGCGGAACCGGGCGCCTGAAAAAACATTGCATGGTCCATCCAGACATGTCGGCGGACGCCAAAATTTTGGCGGATCCGCAAAAAAACGGATCCAACAGATGGCCATCCGTCAAGATCCGCCGGTAATGCAACTCAATGGGAAAAAAACGGATCTGCCAAGCAAAATGGTGGATCCGTTTTTTTGCAAAACGGCGGATCTTGACTGATTTGAAAAAACTGATGTGTGAAACAGGCCTAAATTGTCTTTATTTCAGCCTGTAAATCTGCCACCTTTAAACACTCCTTCGCCAGATGTTGACAGATCTCTGTCTCCTCCTTATCCATCTTCTAAGAGGGAGCCATTTGTTCAGCCCCTTTCCAACTTTAAGGTCCTGGCAATGGGCAGTAGACTTGCCATTTAGACCTGAGTCAGTCTTACTGCACTCCTTGCCACTGTCGTCACCGTCTGAATGGAAGTCACCACCACCCGACCGGTCCTCCTGTAAGCAGCGGTCCCCATTTTTAAAAGTGTTAGACCTCATTCCCGGAGCTTCCCTGTCTTCAATGGTCACACATTCTGGTAGGGCTACCAGCGTCATGCTGCCTTCACCTTGTGGCGCACTATCATTACTCTGGGTTCGAGCTTCTGTCTGCCCAAAGTTGTCCTCCGCCCTAGTGGTGGCTAACGGGGACAACACGTCACAGTCACCCCGACACCTGTGTCACACCCCACAGTATGGTAAATGCACAAAATGCACTCTGTTCGCGTGTCAGCTCCACTATCCATCACACTGTAGTACCAGGTGACTTCTGGTCAGTAAGTTAGGCAAACGCACCTTTTCCTCCGGTCACCCCTGCGTCTGACCTGTCAATTTTAGGAGATATTACCACCTTAAGGTACACAACCCCCTCAGCTAAGAGCCCTTTATCCTCCTGCTGTAGAGCCGCTCCCCTCTCCCACAATGTCATCCAGGTACGCCACGGCGTACTTCTCCAGTCCCCGATGCAGGTGGTTGACCATCCGCTGGAAAGTGGCAGGGGCGTTCTTCATGCCGAAGGGCATGAATGTGGACTCGTACAGTCCAATGGGGGTGAAAAAAGGCAGATCTCTCCTGAGCCGCAGGGCTCAGGGGAATCTGCCAGTATCCCCGACTCAAGCAGATCATCAATGCGCGGCATCGGGTGTGCATCAGAGGTTGTGATGGCGTTGAGCTCCCTGTAGTCCATGCAGAACCGGGTGGTCCGATCCTTTTTAGGCACGAAGACTACAGGTGAGGCCCACGCGCTCTTGGACCATCGAATCACCCCCAGCTGTAACATCTCATCGATCTCTTAGCGCATAACCTGCTGCACCTCCTCAGAGATCAGATAAGGTGTTCGCCGTAGTGGGGCATGATTCCCGGTGTCCACCTCATGTACCGCTAACTCAGTCTGTCCCAGGCGGTTGGAGAACACGGCCCGGAAGAGTTCCAGGGTGGTCAACAACTGCGACCGCTGGGATCTGGATAGTGAGGCACTTACCTCCATGTCCTCAATAGATCCATTGGCCTTGGCTTGGGCCAGCATGTCCAGGAGTGGGTCTTCCTCCCCGTCCTCGGGCAGGTTGCAGACCGGTAGGATGCAGGCTTCACATTCGTGGTGAGCCTTCAGCATGTTGACGTGAAAGGCCTTGCGCCTACCACGAGCATGGTCAAGCGTGACCACGTAGATGACCGGGTTGAGCTGTTGGTGGATGATGTATGGGCCTTCCCAGGCTGCCTGAAGCTTATCCGTTGGTACGGGGACCAGCACCCACATCTTTTGACCCACCTGTTAGGTCCACTCCCGGGCGTTCTGGTCGTACCAGTGCTTCTGGTCAGCCTGAGCCTGCGTCATGTTGTCATGCATCAACTGCGTCAAGGTCTGCATCTTGTCACGGAAGCGCATGACATAATCCATGATGGACACATCTGTAAGGTTTGGCTCATCTTCCCAGGATTCTCTTATCAACCCAAGGGGTCCCCGCACTCGCCTGCCATACAGGAGCTCGAAGGGGGAGATGTTATGATTAGGTCACTGAGGAGGAAAGCAAGACCAAGCTAAGCCACAGAAAACCAGAGAGGTTGGTAAGTAAGCGGATTGCAGACCCCTGTTCCTTTTCACACAACTAGCAGTAGCCGTGGAGCGTACCTACGATGATCCTAGATGCCTCGACACAGCCGGAGAACTAAATAAGCCTAAAGCAAGAAAGGGGAAATCTAAACTGCCCCAGAGCAGACCCCAAAGGAATAGATAGCCCCCAAACATATATTGTCGGTGAGACAAGATGAAAACACAAACGTAGGTAGAAAAATAGACTGAGCAAACGATGGGGCCCACACTAACTAGAAAGGACAGGAAAGGAAAGACTCTGTCTGCAATCACGCAAAAAAACCTGCAAAAAATGCCCAACACGTCTAATAGAAAAATACTGAAGTCACACTAGACTTCGCCCACTATATCAGCACTCTAGCATATTCTGAAAGCAGAGCAAAAAGAGGCCAATCTAATAAGGGACAAAAACAAACTGGCACAAGCAGTAACATAAGGATGGAAATTCAGCACAGCCCAGCCGGAGCTGGCTGACACACTAAACTGAAATAGACAAAACCAGATCAAATGTGAACAATAACAAAAGAACACTTAGCTGAGCATGCAGGGACTGAGCTGGAAACTAAGACCTCAGGAGGCAGGAAAAAATCACCAGCAGGGATAGAGGGAGTCGGCTGTCTTAAATCCAGTCAGAAACTCCAGATCTCCAGTCATCCTCCTCATTATCAGGTGGCAGGCCTCTGTTAATTAGATCAGCTCCATTACCTCCAGTAACCACCAGAGGGAGCCCGGGAAGAAAACTCGCGACCCCTCTGTCAATACCACCAGCTCCACTACCTTCACTAGTAACCAGAGGTAGGCCAGAAAGCGAATTCACAACAGGGAGAACCCTGTCGAGGCCTGCGGATCTTCTCTGTAAGCGAATAGCAGGTGTGGGAGGTACCGCTCCCAGTCGCGCCCTTGGGTCTCAACCAGCATGCGGAGCATCTGTTTGAGGGTACCATTGAAGCGTTCACACAAACCATTGGTCTCTGGGTGATACGCACTCGATACCAGGTGCCTCACCTGCATTTTCTCACATTAGGCGAGACATGAATTGGATCCCTTGATCGGTAAGCATCCCCCTGGGAAATCCTACCCTTGAAAAGATGGTCACCAGTGCATCAGCCACCTTATCTGCCCTGGTTGAAGACAGAGCTACTGCCTCTGGGTACCGGGTAGCGTAGTCTACCACGGTGAGGATGTATTGCTTTCCAGAGCTGTTGGGGACGGCCAGCGGGCCCACAATGTCCACCGCGATTCTCTGGAAAGGCTCCTCTATCACTGACAAAGGGATAAGGGGAGCCTTAAGAGCAGGCCCCGCCTTACCCACTCTTTGACAGGTGTTACAGGAGCTGCAGTAGTCGGTTACATCTGTCCCCATCTTGGGCCAATAGAAGTGTTGAGACAGCCGTGCCTTAGTTTTGCTGACCCCCAAGTGTCCAGCGAGTGCAATCTCATGGGCAATCCGCAACAACTAGGTTCTGAACTGATAGGGGACGACCAGCTCTTTCCCTCAACCACTCCTTTTGGGATTCTCCGGGTACTGTCTCCCGGTACAACCTTCCTCGTTCCCAGACCACCCTCTCCTTATCAGTCCCGGAGGTGGGCATCTCGGCGAGGTGTCTCAATTTCTCCAGGCTCGCATCTGAGTGCAGAGCGGCCTGGAACTCCTGGCTGGATGCAGCCAGAAGTGATGTCAGGGTCCCTTCCTCATTGGGACCCTTTGGAACCTGCTCTTGGTTCACCTCTGGTTCAGTCTCTCCTGTAGCGGAAGAGGGTCCAGAAGGCAGGGCGCTACCTGCGATCCGGGCACTCTGACTGCGGGTGACAGTGGCTATGTATGCTTTCTCCCCGGGGATTTCTACAGACCCACCAGCCGGCGCTGCCATGGGCTCTACTTACCCATCCACCCCCAACACTTCAGGAGCAGTGCTACTTATGGGCAAGTTACCTTCCTCGGTGGCACTGGTCAGTTGCATGGCATCACCTTCCTTACGGTTCCCATGCACCTCCCCATTTTCTTGAGCACCGACGCTTGCTCCGGTTAGGGGTTCCTCAGCCGTCTCACTCCGCAGAGTGACGGGGCTGAGCACTTCGGTACCTGTGGACACATCTTCCGTTTCAGAAAAATGGTTAACAGGTTCAGTCGGCACCGATACATCATCATCAGCATCATTCCTAGGAAAAGAATGGTTATCAGATTTCTTTTGTACATTTACATCACCTTGAACATTCTTCCTGGGAAAAGAAGGGTTATCAGTTGCATCATTACTCAATAAAGCATTGTCAGGTAACACATTCAGTTTCCCATCATCATCATTTTTTGCATTACCCTTATGATCAGATTGGGGAAGGGGGGTCAGGGATGTAGTATGCAACCATCTTCCCCAAATCAGTCCTCAATAAAACATCAGTGGGCAGGTTATTGGACACTCCCATCTCCCTCACCCAGCTCCCAGCACCCCAATCAAGAAAAACCCGGGCCACTGGCAAGGGACAGCGGACGCCCCCGATCCCGGTGACAATCAGGGTTTTCCCCTCAATGAACTCTTCAGGCCGCCAGTCCAGGACGGAAGAGGGTTCGTTCAGCCCAGGTGTCCTTGAGGCCTGTAGCAAGACTCTCCTGGACGTGTTGCAAGTTGTCATCAGTCCTCCCAACCACACCTCCCACCAAAAGAACAGAGGCGTTGGGCCCAGAGGCCTTGGCTGGGGAGGTTCTTCTGCCTTTCCAGGCAGGTAGCACTGATATGACCAGTCCGTTTGCAGTTGTAACACTAGCGACTGTCAGTAGTAGGCCTGGTGTTGGCAACAGGGACAGGGCCTCCGGAGGGACGGCTGGCAGGGGCACTGGGGTTGGTTGCAGGCTTACCCCCTCTCCAGCTGGCAGTGACTGGCCTCTGTGTCTCTGGCTTCCGGTTGGCCTCATAGTTGTCGGCGATCTGCGCGGCTTTGTCCGCATTCATAGGTTCTTGGTCCAGGATGAACTGTCGGACCTCAGCTGGGCAAAGATGCAGGAATTGGTCTTTGATTATCAGGTCCCTTAGCAGCTCAATGGAATCAACTGTCAGTCCATGGATCCACTGGTCAAAGTGGGTCCTGAGTCATTGCACCACATTGCTATAGCTATCGTGTGGGCCACATTGGAGGTTCCGGAACTTCTTTCGGTATACCTTAGGTGTCAGCCGGTATTTGGCGATCAGGGCCTGCTTCATGGCATCATAGTTGTCATCGTCTTCTGACCGGAGAGAAACAAACGCCTCCAGGGCTTTGCCTTTTTAGCCCTGGGGTCAAGTACCTGGCCCATTGGTCCGTAGGCAGCCGGTACTGTCTGCAGGCTTTGTCAAAGGCCCGCAGAAACGTGTCCAAGTCTCCGTCCTTTTCCATCATGGGAAAATGCTCTGGCCGGGGCTTCGGAATCTGAGCGCTGTTGGGCTCACTGCTCCGGACTGTGGAGGGTGTTCCCCCTTGCCGGAGCATCTCAAGTTCATGGGCCCTCGCGGCCTCCCGCTCGGCTCGCTGGGCTTCCCGCTCGGCTCGCAGGGCTTCCCGCTCGGCTCGCAGGGCTTCCCGCTCGGCTCGCAGGGCTTCCCGCTCAGCTTGGGCCTATCACTCAGCTCTCTCCTGAGCTTGCTGGATCAGCTTTACACGTCCATCACGGTTGTCGGCATAGAGTTCGTCCAAGGCTGCTTGCAGGTAGGGGTCCAACCTGCCCTGGTTGTATGTGGGGCCAGCATATGGTGGTTGGACCTCGGCTGCAGCGCCATCTCTGCTGGTGCCGGGTTCTGCGCCCGCTGGGCTCTGGGCTCTGTCCTGCTGCACCAGAGCTGCGATCAGTTGGTCTCTGGTTTTGCTTGTGGCGTCAATGCCTCAGTACATGCATACTCCAGCAAGAATTTCCTTTTTCTGCTGTGTGTATCAGCGTTCTCCTTTTGCAGTCATGGTTGCCAAATAAAAGATAGGATAGAAAAACGAAGAGGAGGGAGGGGATACTCGCACGTACACACAATTGTCTCAGGACTAGTAAACACTGAGTCTGTTCTCCAAAACTTATGAAGCAGGGCCCCGCAGGAACCGTGCAGGTTTTTAGTGAGAGGAATGATTGCTCAAACCAGATCACTAATGCTCTATGATTATCCCACCGTGCTGCCACCAATATGTCATAATCCTGCCGCTGACACGGGTATGTCACAGACGGAGGGACGCAACGTACTGCCAACACACGGCTATCACGGGCACAGGGGGCTTATCTTAGTTATCCCACCGCTGGCACCATGTGATAAAAAAACAGCAAGCTAGTCTTGCCCTGACAATTTACCGCAGGGTGGTTTATTTTGGTTGTCCCACCACTGCCCACAATACTTCACGAAACTTTTCAGTTCCACTTTAGAACTCACAGCTCTCCGGCGCCACCCTTTACCCACAGGTCAGTCAGGGAAATACACCTGCGATAATCGGTCGCCGGCCGGCTGCTTCAATGAGGACTGGCAACCCGGCACGCTGCAGTGAGGGAATTATAAAGGCTCTGGCCGCAGCCACCCAATCAGCTTATAAAATCCCTCCCATCACTCTCAGCAGTGCCCAGGGCCCAGACCACACTTTGCCGCCAACAGCTCCAGATTTCTCTGCTTAAGTTATAAATTTAATAGTGTGGTTCCAAGCCAACCCAATTCAGTAGTGTAATTATCTGAAAGGCGCGTAAGTTCATTCTTAGAGCGTGAAGACAGACTAATAAGTTTTATAACTGATTCCCAAAAAGGCGGGCAGTGACTACACAGGCAAAAAAGATGTTACAAAGTTGAGACATTAGATATGTACAATGCAAAATAAATGGGATTAATATAGAGATTAACACTTACTGTACATGTGCTTAGATGGTCTTTAGACTAACCATGTGTGGGAGGAGGGCGGAGCCAAACATCTCCACTCATCTTAGAACCTCTTGGCATGAGATCTCTAGCTGGAATGACCAATTTTAGGGAGGGAATACCTTATAGCTTTGCGCTGGTGACATCACTGGAGGGGTAGTCTGGGGAGGGTCCTCCCCCTTCTCTTGGAGCTAGAATCTGACTGCTAAACTTATAATGACTATATCTCGCAGAGGGTACTTCGTATAAACACGCACATAGTCTCATGTTATCCAGCGTGTCGCTGGCATTCATCCACAACCAAACATGAAGTCGCTATGTCACACCGTTTAGGAGAAACTAATTTCTTGGCTTCTGCTGGGGTTAGAGCTTCATAAGAACCATCGTAGTGCAGCCGGATCAGAGCACATCCCAGAAATGTCTGTTTCATTTTTCTGTCGCGAACGGAGTCCGAGCTATAGCTTCGCTAATATCTCCCCAAACTTGAATTCGCCGCATGGTAAGGAACAAAGGACATTCTTTTCACTTAGCTAATTAACATTCCTTAGCTGTGGAGAGGAGAATGTTTGCACAGGAAGTGTCTGGTGTAGGGTTACAAGCAGGCACAGAGCTGTGGGGGAAGAAGGAAGGGCCGCAGCTATGTGACATGCAAAGTCTCATCTGTAGTTTAGAGAATGGAAGATTCTGGAATGTTCCAGAGAAGTCATATCACCGACCTTCCTATTGGGTATTACAAATCCCTGGGGCGCCACTCTCACCAGAGTCACCGGGGTCCCAGAATCGACCAGTCCATACATTTCTGTCTCGTTCATCTGCAGGGTACACGTTCGTAGCTGCCAGGTGGGTAGTTTAAATAGCAGACTGGACACACATAGTACACTTGCCCCTGGCAACAGTCTGTCTGTGCCACCCCTTTAAATTTGGGAAGCTCCACCCCCTTTTGTGTAACCACCATTCCTCGGGTCTCCACCACTTTTTGGGCATTTACTCCCCTTTGGGATACTGCCCCTTTTTGGGACTCCATCCTTTTTGGGCATTTACTCCCTTTTGGGAAACCACCCCCATTTGGGACACCACCCCTTTTTGGGCACTTACTCCCTTTTTGGGGTACCACCCTCTTTTGGGACACCACCCCCTTTTGGACAAGTAGTCCCTCTTAGGATACCGCCCCATTTTGGGACTCCACCCCTTTTTGGGCAACCATTGCAATTTGGGTTACTGCCTCCCTTTTTAGGACAGCACCCCGTTTTCTCCAGGGGAAGCTGCCTTGCTGGGATCACCATCTGTGTGACCAGGGTACTCCTGACAGTCCAGACCCGCAGAAGGTCAGTAGCTTTCCCCCCAATGCAGGGCCATCACAGACTCTGCTCACACACGTGGCCTGTCCAGGTGCTATTCAGGACGTCCGTCCCCACTTTGGAACCGTTCAACACACAGGCCTTACCGGGTACTATTCAGGGATCTGATCCTCCTCCCAGGGTCTCCCAACACACCGGCCACCAGGCCCAGGGCCTCAGCGGGAGCTGTTTAGGACGGCCGTCCCCTCCTGAGACCGTCCAACACTCACGCTTCACCAGGTCCAAGGTCGCAGCACGTGCTCCAGGGATCCGATCCTCCTCCCAGGATCTTCCAACACTGACCATCCAGGACCTTGTACCCCGAACCATTCAGGTACACACTCTCTCCCCCACAGCACTCTCAGGCCCCTGTTCACACGGTACACGTATGTCTCTGGGCTTGTACTGGCCCTTTAAGAGATTGTGCGACCTGGACCGCTAATGTCTTTTTATGACACCCCACCAGCTCCTGCTGGCACTGCCACAGCTCCTGCTGTAGCCACAAACCTCCAGCTGCCAAACAAGCAGCTGATGGTGTCACTGCAGCTCCTGCTGCTGCAGAACCTCTTGCTGCAACTGTAACTGCAGCTCACGCTGCCACAAGTCACTGCACGCTTCCGCTGTGCCGTCTTCGTGGACCCGCCGATCCACAGCAACTTTCGTAACCCCGCCGAGTTACTGCCAGACGCTTGTCACCTTTGTGACCCCGTCAAGCCACAGCACACTGACTTGAGAAAAATAAATAAATAAAAAAAACTTTGTGACCCCACCGAGCCACCATAAGCTGACTTGAAGAAAAAAAAAACTTTGTGACCCCACCGAGTCATAGCAAAACACCTCACACGTGCCTCCTGGACCTGTAACCTTAGCAACCGAGTTTGTAGACCTCGTCCGTTGCTCCTAGCAACAAGGCTACAAAAGTGCCCTTAGCATTCTCCACCATATGTAAGGCAGCGCTCACTGAGTGCATTGGGGAACGCCCGCTTGGCAGTGCTATAACATACAGGAAGACTCAATTTCCTTAAAAGTTCTCCTGGGTTTATTGCTCCATATTCCCAGCAGCACAAACACAGAGTAGTCAGCCTTTAGGTCCGGCAACATAAAATAATGATGTCCATAAACAGGGCTTTGCTCCCTCAGACCCTGTTCACACACAGGCCAGTGCAATTTCCATTAAACACTCAGTTCCATAGGACAGTACAGTCTCTTACTGACCGGGGTCAGTGCCACTCACGGTTGTCCAACCGTCCACTCTGGAGGTATCTCACAGACCTCGTTCCTCTGGTTCAGGAAAGCCAGCACTGCTTCCCCAGGCGGTGCGATATCCAGCAAGCAGGGTTGGCCTGGAGCCACACACACAGGAGGCCTTCTACCTCCCAGGTCACAGACAACTCTGTAGTGTCCCACCTGGACACATGGAAGTCTGTGCACAATAAAGACTCTCAACACTCTTATGTGCTAAACACACCTTCATTATGTAGGCTGTAACCCTACTCCCAGGTGAGGTATGGATCTCATGGCTGGTCACCTGGTCATGACCTCACGGCAGTTCCTGAAGGAAAACAGGGGTACAGCCAGCAACCTCACTCAAAGGTGAGGTAATATGGGTAGCCTGACCCTCCCATCTCTCATAGCTACCTGCAACCCAGACCCAGGTGCACTAACCGTTATATTAGTGCTCACATGCACTAATAATAAAACACTCCGGGTTGCATCTCTGGGAGCATTCATCCGTGTGACATATATCGGCCATTCACAACCCTGCCAGTCACTGTTTCTGCATCACCACAGAGGGAACGCATGTATGCATGACCTGGGGAGCTCACATAGCGCCCCCTAGCTGTCACAGGGGTCACTGCATTACAATGTGTTTTAGACAGATTCATGAAATGCGACCTTTTAAAATGTCGGATTTTTTTGCTGTCTCTCGCTCCAGTCCTTGACTGTAGTAACGTCTTTACAGGAGTTTCATTCTTGGCTCCGTTGAAGATTATTTGTTCTAAAAGTTGCAAATTTGATGGAAAAAAAATAAAGAGCATTTTTGATATTGCACAAAAATTCATGAACAAGTTTTCCAAGGTGGATGAATTTGGTGCCCAAAAAAAAGTCAAATACAGAAAAAAGATTAAAAAAGCCACAGAGTGGTCCAGGAAACAGCAGATAGGGAAAATACAGTTTTTTTCCAGAACTCTAAAAAAAGGATACTTTTTACTTGTAGTGTTGGCATAAAACACAGCATAACACATAGTTATTGAGCTATAGGCTGACCTATAGGCGAATGGTTGTTTTTCAGCATTTGGATCCGTGTGCCTAAACCTTTTGATCAAGAGGTTTTAGAACTCGTATTGTAGAGTAAAATATGATACGGTTCTTCTGTAAGTGTATCTTACAGTAAATCCATCATGGATGAAGACTTCATGACTGAACATGTATTTATTAGAGGAAATTGCGCTATTCCCTGAGCAGACTCAATGTGAATCAGTCAAAGGCTAAGTTTTTGTACTTTTAGAAAAGTCATTGAAGGTTATGTGGACAGTGAGTTTATTGAGGAGTTTTTGGAGTGGAAACTGAGTGAAAACTAAGCGGAATTTTTCGAAATCCTCTCCAAAGATGCAAATCCTCTTAAAAACTCGAATTTTCCTGTAGCTTCTCCACTAAAAACTCAGCAAAAAAACTCATTGTTCACAAAGCCTAAGGGTATGGGAACATAAAGTCTTTGGAGCATGGAAAAAAATCTGAAAAAATGCTTTAAAGACTTCTGCTATTCATTTCTATTGTAGAACCTCTTTATTGCTGATATCCTTAATTTTTTGAGTATTTTTCTTCCACGTCAGGTTTTGAAAAACACCTGATGGGAAAAAAAAGTGCATGTCATTTCTAGGAAGCGGCTCCTAATGGAATCCAACTAGTAATGACAGGGACAATCTGTACTCAGTGCTTAGTGAGTCAGTGCCAGAGATTCTGTTCAAAAACTGGTTACCTATTATCATGGACTGTCAGTAGCACAGACAGGGCTGCTTAAAGCTGGCCAGCTGACGAGCGGGGGAATACCGCGTCCCACCTGTGTATGCCACCTCCATATCTAAACAAGGCATTTAAATCAGTATATCCACTCTTATAATAATAGGAGATACCATTTAAATGAACATGATATTCTAAAATCTCCATAGGAATCCTTACTTGTGTACCGGATTAGTATTTCACGATAGCAGTCGGCAGACTGAGGAAGGCCGATAATAGGCCGAAACGTTTTTCAGGACTGCAATAAATTATAAAATAAATCTAATTTGCAAAGGATTATTCAGTTGAGTGCCAAGTTACTTTATTAATATCTCATGTTTGTCATACTCTTTGGGGTTATGCAGTGCCTGATAAAAGTATGTCTTCTGTGGCTCTCCAGTCAAATATTGTGCCAGAATCTTCCCCCACTGCTCCAGTGGCAGTCTCTCACGGTCCACCACCCTCTCAAACATGGCCAGGAATGGTTCAACGTCATCCCCTGGAGTCATCTTTTCCAATGCCCCTCTCATGAATTTCCTTACCTCGGTCTTGTGTCTTTGGACTCAAGGCGAGGCGGCTTTCCTGACACGGATTGTCTCTGCTAGGAGCGTCATATGTTCCTACTGCTGTTGTTGCTGTATTAATTCCTGCTGTAGCTGGAATTGTATCAACAGTTTGATTGTCTCCTGCTGAATGTGCTGCTGCAGATTTGCCTCTTCCAGTTGATTAATCAGCTCTTCCATGGTCGCAGGTCGCTCTTGCACTGCTACAGCTGCTTTGACCCAGGACATGTGGTTTCCAGACAGCAATCACCTGTCATTTGGGATTTTTGATTGCATTCACAGTACCAATTGTGAAGCATCGGCTCTATGGCAGATGCTAGTTCATACACAAGGATTCTGTTTGTCGTTTCAAAATAAATGGGCAGTTTATTAAATGTCCATAAACCGCCTGGTTTACAAAATAAAACAGCCTCTTTTATAAAAACAAGTATAACAGAACAAAGTGGAAAATAATCAGTCCTTTGTTGGGTCGGTGGGCCGGGCTGGGGGGGTGGTCCCTCTGGATACCGCGCAGTAACGTACAGACACAAGCTGGAGGCAAGTTTGGGTGCAACAGGTCCAAGTTTATTCTTTCTCTCGCCGTCCGCCAGACGGCCTCACAGCACACCGCACCTTTCTTCACAGTTCTCCGGTTACAGAACACTGGGTGACACACTTTCTCCAGGGACGTATATTTACGTACCGTCCCCTTTACACTCAGTGACGCTCTGAAAGTTCCGTCACTGTGGCTGCCTTAGGCCTATACAACAACAGTAATGTTACTGGTCAAGTGTCGTTCCAATACGGTGTCCCACACCCGGAGCCTCGTCTATACTGCGGTACTTCGTGTCAGGACCACTTCCTTCCTCCTCAGTCCCCCTGGTTGGGTTTTCCTCACAGTGCAGCAACTGTCACAGTGTCCTCGTCACTTGAACTCCCCCTGGGGACTGGAATCTTCTGGAACCCTCCTGTCAAATTTATAGCTTTCCCGGTTCCCTGTAACTCCGCCCCCCATGACCAATGGTTTCTTAGCCCTAAGCTGATGTCAAGTCCTATGCTCACTCTCCTCCCTGCCCTCTAATGTCAGTTCAAGGTACTGCACGTCACCTACACTTTCCTAGCTGTTTTCCCTTTTGAAATCTGACCAGTCAGTCCGTCCATCAGGTCACCTTCCCTATACCTTATAAAGCACGGGCTCACCAGATTAAATGTTAACCTTCACTCTCAGACTCCCACTTGGTCTGAGCAGCACATACACATACAAGGCCTCTTCACCTTGCACGCACACAGACCAAGTGAGACAGCACCAGCTGTCTTAAATCAGACATTCAAAGACCTGGACTGGATGTAAGTGTGCAGCTGATCCCACCCAGCTCTTCCAGCTGCTCGTAAACCCGGACCCTTAATCTGGGACTATTAAAAAAAACCTCTCAGCACTATGTGTCCTGGAGTCTGCTTCTCTGGGTCCTACATCACCAAGGTTTGGCACTTCAGGGACACACTCCTCCCGTCCTTGACCTGTTCAGCTACAAACTTGAAATATATATATATTTTTTTTATTGTAGAAACTCTCACAATCACCAATTGGCATTTTTTTTTTTTTTTACAAAACGTTGGTTGACATTTTTATTGACATCATTTGGAGATGCATGTGAGATTTTAATCGCTTTTTATACTTTTGGTGAAGTGTGAGACCAAAATAATGACAATAATGGCAAAGGCTCTGTCTAGCCACTGGCTTTCCTACTCTACGGTGAGGATGTGGAAACATTTCATGGCTACAGATGAACGTTCTGATGGTCACATCTCGTGTAGTCGGAGCTCTAGTGCAAACGGACAGATACTTCAAAGGTCAGAGATAATCGTTAATGACATGTCCACCATCATCCACCTAAGTCTGTGGCCTCTCGAGTTAATGTAACACTACTCACAAAGCATTCTAAGAGTTGTAGTTATGTTACAAAAGAAATGATCTAATCAGATCACATAATTGATGACTATTTCCATTCCCTCTGTCAAACACCTTAGATGTTACAGTCGCTATGGACCTAAGCATCTAAGGTGGTGAGCGGCAAGAAATGGGATTTGGCAGGCTTTGTTAAGATCAGTCGCGTGACTGATCTGCTGCTGCATTTTGGCTTTCATTTCTGATCAGACCCCAATGTAGCAAACCATGCTGCTGTACCAGCAGGACACGATTGATGGGAGAAAATCTGCTATTCACATACAACTTTTTATTTTCTCTCCTTTGATCTTAAGAAACTTCTCATGTCTAGGTTCAACTCTATAGTCGTGTGGGTAGTGTATGTAAGAGCACTTGTCTGAGGCCAGATGTGGATTTAGATGAAGCAAGAAACTCCATGCTATTCTGGTAATGAACAATAGGGGGCGCTCATGAGTCATGAATGCAAACTTTATTACAAACTTCATTACCACTGATGTGTTTTTTTGGAAACATCTGCAGTTGCAAATTTTGGGGGACATTATAGAGGCCATAAAGGGGGTGTTGCAGTGGGTGACACCACAATAGACTGCAATACATGTCCCTCCCTCAGTGTTAAAAAAATTGGTAGGTACGCTCTGCTGTGACTCTTTCAACTCTGCAGAATAGGAAAATATTTTATTTTTTGGGGGACCCAAAATCTCTATGTACATCAATGTTAGCAACTTTTACATGACAGCAAGCAGAGATCTTGTAAGGAACTGATACAAAGTATTTTAAAATAGTGTACAATTTATGAATATGGGCTGAATTATTGAAATTGGGAAAATCTTACTGAAAAGGGTGGCCCCATGAACAACGTATGTTACCTAATCATGGACTAGATGATAAATGCGTGATCGCTGGTGAGACCACCACTGATCCTGAGATGGGAATCAAAAGTCTTCTGTGTTAACAGAGCATTAGTGAGCATGTGCGAACATTCTATAGGAGCGATGGTCGCACATGCTCACTACCTTAACATTCACACAGGTGACTTTGGGTGCCCAGTTCTCTGTATCTGTGGGGGTCTCAGCAGCCAGAACCCCTCAATCATCTATCCTGAAGATAAGTGATACGTTTTGAGCATGTACTCTCTACTCCATAAGGGGGCACCACATTGTTAGCAGCTGAGGGATCAGTACAAGGATAATGAGGAGGACATCATGTTCTGTGCCTTTCTGTCCTGGCCAGCCTGGATTTGAAGACACGGACATATAATTGATCTTTTTTCCATGAAATTTGTCCTTTCAGGTTGATTAATTAAAGAGTCATGACGCATCCAAAACTACAATTTACGACATTCCGCATGTAAAAGCTACAGAAAAAAAGCTATGAAGAAGTGGAAGAACTTTCTAAATACATCGCTTTCCTTTTCTTTCATTGATCCTGAGTCGCATGACATTTTCTTCTCTGCTGCTGCCTAAAGTGAAATTCCTGTTGAGGCGCGCTGCCGACATATTTCATTTTTCTCAAAGCAGCAGTACACATAGAAAATGTACAATAATAAATGTATGTTTCAATTCAAAGACTGATGCTTACTGTCACTGAACAGAAACATTCTTGATTACATTGAGAAGTTAAAAACCTACACGGATCGTTACTCCAGCTGATAAATGCATTTTCCATACACTAATGGCAAACAGAGGTCTTGAAAAAACAATTATATATATATATATATATATATATATACGTATATATACAGTATATTAATATATTAAAATCCTGAGGCACAGGGACATCTTACAGCAGGTGCAAATGACCATGTATTTTCTCATCTGAGAGAATCTCGTAGATTATGCAAATGACACTGATCAAACTCACCAGAGTTTTATCAGAGAATGATTAAAGTGCAAACCGAATCTCATAGATAGAGAGAAGATGTAAAAATAATTTTATGCACTTTGGGACTTGACTGGCACAGGTTGGTTCTTCCAAGAAGAAGTCGGGTCTTTGTGTCTGGGCCCTGACTGACAGTAGTCAGCACCCTGCTGGCGCATGCTCTCTGCTAAGTCCTGTCATGCTGGCTTCAATGTCATCTCTGGCCCATGTCTGCGCTGCTCATCTCATTGGCGCCAAATCCCTCCACGATTTGGCACCCAGGACTTTTGTATCTGAGAACTCCATCACGCAAGGCACCTGACCAGGTACCACACATGAACATGTTTCCCCTGCAACTCTTCTGGTGCTTGTTGGTTCTGCATGGTTTTGTCCAGCCAGCAAATAGCAGTCTTTCCTCACTAATACCACATCACACAGTCACTCTTCAGGAGTACCATCTCTTTCTCTTACAGTGTAAAGGGCTAAAGGCCTTGTCCTTTAACCCCTTAAGCCCCAAGGGTGGTTTGCATGTTCATGACCGGGCCAATTTTTACAATTCTTACCATTGTCCCTTTATGAGGTTATAACTCTGAAACGCTTTCATGGATCCCGGTGATTCTGACACTGTTTTCTCGTGACATATTGTACTTCATGCTAGTGGTAAAATTTCATTCATATAACTTGCGTTTATTTGTGAAAAAAACAGAAATTTGGCAAAAATTTTGAAAATTTCACAATTTTCCAAATTTGAATTTTTATGCCCTTAAATCACAGAGATACAGCACACAAAAAACTTAATAAGTAACATTTCCCACATGTTTACTTTACATCAGCACAATTTTGGAACCAAAATTTTTTTTTGTTAGGAAGTTATAAGGGTTAAAAATTGACCAACGATTTCTCATTTTTGCAATACCATTTTATTTTTACGGACCACATCACATTTGAAGCCACTTTGAGGGGTCTATATAATAGAAAATACCCAAAAGTGATACCATTCTAAAAACTGCACCCCTTAAGGTGCTCAAAACCACATTCAAGATGTTTATTAACCCTTTAGGTGCGTCACAGGAATTTTTTGAATATTTAAAAAAAAATTGAACATTTAACTTTTTTTCACAAAAAAAATACTTCAGGTTCAATTTTTTTTTATTTTACCAATGGTAACAGGAGAAATTGGACTGCAAAAGTTATTGTGCAATTTGTCCTGAGTACGCTGATACCTGATATGTGGGGGGAAGCCACTGTTTCGGCGCATGGCAGACCTCAGAAGGGAAGGAGCGCCGTTTGACTTTTTCAATGCAAAATTGGCTGGAATTGAGATCGGACACCATGTCGCGATTGGAAAACTCCTGATGTACCAAAACAGTGGAAACCCCCCACAAGTGACCCCATTTTGGAAACTAGACTCCCCAAGGAACTTATCAAGATGTGTGGTGAGAACTTTGAACCCCCAAGGGCTTCACAGAAGTTTATAACATACAGCCGTACAATTAAAAAATCATATTTTTTCCACAAAAACGATCTTTTCACCCTCAATTCTTATTTTTCCAAGGGTAACAGGACCGTAAAAGATATTGTACAATTTGTCCTGAGTGTGCTGATACCCCACATGTGGGGATAAACCACTATTTGGGCGCATGGCAGAGCTCGGAAGGGAAGCAGTGCCACTTAACGTTTTTGGCTGGAATTGAGATCGGACACCATGTCGCGTTTGGAAAGCCCCTGATGTACCAAAACAGTAGAAACCCCCCACTAATGACACCATTTTGGAAACTAGACCCCCCAAGGACCTTATCAAGATGTGTGGTGAGCACTTTGAACCCCCCAGTGCTTCACAGAAGTTTATTACGCCCGGGCGTGAAAATAAAAAAAATCGTATTTTTTCCACAAACATGATCTTTTAGTCACCAATTTTTTTTATTTTCCCAAGGGTACAAGGAGAAATTGGACCCCAAAAGTTGTTGTCCAATTTGTCCTGAGTACCCTGATACCTCATATGTGGGAGAAAACTACTGTATGTGCACACGTCGGGGCTCGGAAGGGAAGTAGTGACGTTTTGGAATGCAGACTTTGATGGATTGGTCTGCGGGTGTCATGTGCGTTTGGAGAGCCCCTGATGTACCTAAACTATCTATTGAAACTCCCCACATGTGACCACATTTTGGAAACCAGACCCCCCCACGGAACTTATCTAGATGTGTGGTGAGCACTTTGAACCCCCAAGTGCTTCACAGAAGTTTATAACGCCTGGGCGTGAAAATAAAAAAATGATTTTTTTCCACAAAAAATATATTTTTTCCCCCAATTTTTTATTTTCCTAAAGGTAACAGGAGAAATTGGACCCCAAAAGTTGTTTTGCAATTTGCCCTGAGTATGCTGATACCCTATATGTGGGGGTAAAACACTGGCAGAGCTTGGAAGGGAAGGAGCACCATTTGACTTTTTCAATGCAGAATTGGCTGGAATTGAGATCAGACGCCATGTTGCATTTGGAGAGCGCCTGATGTGCCCAAACAGTGGAAACCCCCAAATTATAACTCCAACCCTAACCCCAACACACCCCTAACCCTAATCTCAGCCCTAACCCTAGCCCTAACCCTAACCCTAACCATAGCCCTAACCCTAGCCCTAACCCTACCCCTAACCCTAACCCTAACCCTAGCCCTAACCCTAGCCCTGGCCCTAACCCTAGCCCTAACCCTAACCCTAATGGGAAAATGGAATTGGCTGGAATTGAGATCAGACGCCATGTTGCATTTGGAGAGCGCCTGATGTGCCCAAACAGTGGAAACCCCTAAATTATAACTCCAACCCTAACCCCAACACACCCCTAACCCTAATCTCAGCCCTAACCCTAGCCCTAACCATAGCCCTAACCCTAGCCCTAACCCTAGCCCTAACCCTAACCCTAACCCTAGCCCTAACCCTAGCCCTAATACATTTTTTTTATTTTATTATTTTTCCCTAACTAAGGGGGTGATAACGGGGGGTTTGATTTACTATTTATGGTGGTTTTTATGTTTGGCATCTGTCACACGCTAAAAGACGCTTTTTATTGTAAAAATAGTTTTTGCATCACCACATATTGAGAGCTATAATTTTTCCGTATTTTGACCCACCGAGTCATGTGAGGTCTTATTCTTTGCGGGACGAGTTGACGTTTTTATTGGTACCATTTTCGGGCACGTGACATTTTTTGATCGCTTTTTATTCCGATTTTTGGGATGCAAAATGAAGAAAAACCAGCGTTTCATGAATTTCTTTTGGGGGGGTGCGTTTACACCGGTCCGAGTGCGGTAAAATTGATAAAGCAGTTTTATTCTTCGGGTCAGTACGGGTACAGCGATACCTCACTTAGGTCTTTTTTTTAATGTTTTGGCGGTTTTATGCAATGAAAACTATTCTGTATAAAAAAATAATTATTTTTGCATCGCTTTATTCTGCAAGCTATAACTTTTTTATTTTTTTGCGGATGATGCTGTATTGCAGCTCGGTTTTTGCGGGACAAGCTGACGTTTTCAGCGGTACCATGGATATTTTTATGCGTCTTTTTGATCGCGCGTTATTGCACTTTTTGTTCGGTGGTATGATAATAAATCATTATTTTTTGCTTCGTTTTTTATTTTTTAAGGGGTTCGCTAAAGGGGTAAACTAATGGGACAGTTTTATAGGGCGGGTCATTACGGACGCGGCGATACCAAATATGTGAACTTTTATTGTTTTTTTTAATTTTCAAAAAATGAATTTATTGGGGAATATTTTTTTTTTTTTACCAATTTACTTGGCGATTTTTTTAAAATTAATTTTACACTTTTTTTTTTAACTTTATTACATTGTCCCAGTTGGGACATCACTGTCCTGTGACAGATCGTTGATCTGTCACATTACAGATCACTGTGACAGATCAGCGATCTGTCACAGGCATAGACGCAGACTTCCTCATGCCTGCGCTTTGCAGGCACTAAGGAAGCCAGCTCCCTACAAGCCCCCGAAGGTCCCCGTCGCTCCTGCTCCAGGTCCCTGATATTAGAAGGGTGCCTTCTCCAAACTGCCATTTTTAGATCTCTCCACAGGTGTTCTATGGGATTCAGCTCTGGACTCATTGCTGGCCACCTTAGAAGTCTCCAGTGCTTTCTCTCAAACCATTTTCTAGTGCTTTTTGAAGTGTGTTTTGGGTCATTGTCCTGATGGAAGACCCATGACCTCTGAGGGAGACCCAGCTTTCTCACACTGGGCCCTACATTATGCTGCAAAATTTGTTGGTAGTCTTCAGACTTCATAATGCCATGCACACGGTCAAGCAGTCTAGTGCCAGAGGCAGCAAAGCAACCCCAAAACATCAGGGAACCTCCACCATGTTTGACTGTAGGGACCGTGTTTTTTTCTTTGAATGCCTCTTTTTTTCTCCTGTAAACTCTATGTTGATGCCTTTGCCCAAAAAGCTCTACTTTTGTCTCATCTGACCAGAGAACATTCTTCCAAAACATTTTAGGCTTTTTCAGGTAAGTTTTGGCAAACTCCAGCCTGGCTTTTTTATGTCTCGGCGTAAGAAGTGGGGTCTTCCTGGGTCTCCTACCATACAGTCCCTTTTCATTCAGTCGCCGACGGATAGTACGGGTTGACACTGTTGTACCCTCGGACTGCAGGGCAGCTTGAACTTGTTTGGATGTTAGTCGAGGTTCTTTATCCAACATCCGCACAATCTTGCGTTGAAATCTCTTGTCAATTTTTCTTTTCCGTCCACATCTAGGGAGGTTAGCCACAGTGCCATGGGCTTTAACCTTCTTGATGACACTGCGCACGGTAGACACAGGAACATTCTGGTCTTTGGAGATAAACTTGTAGCCTTGAGATTGCTCATGCTTCCTCACAATTTGGTTTCTCAAGTCCTCAGACAGTTCTTTGGTCTTCTTTCTTTTCTCCATGCTCAATGTGGTACACACAAGGACACAGGACAGAGGTTGAGTCAACTTTAATCCATGTCAACTGGCTGCAAGAGTGATTTAGTTATTGCCAACACCTGTTAGGTGCCAAAGGTAAGTTACAGGTCCTGTTAATTACACAAATTAGAGAAGCATCACATGATTTTTCGAACAGTGCAAATACTTTTGTCCACCCTCTTTTTTATGTTTGGTGTGGAATTATATCCAATTTGGCTTTAGGACAATTCTTTTTGTGTTTTTTCATTTAAGACAAATTAAATGAAGATAATAATACCAAAGAATTTGTGTTTGCAATCATTTTCAGGAAGAAACTGAGTATTATCTGACAGAATTGCAGGGGTGTCAATACTTTTGGCCACAACTGTACAGGCCATGATCAGATCACCTGTGTATAGCAGAATTACTCACTTGCTATGAGCACCAACTAATGGGTGGCGCTCATTGCAATCTGGCATTGACAACCATAGAGGTCTCCAGGAGACCTCTGGTTGTCATGCCGACCCATTGGTGACCTGCAATCACGTGACGGGGGTTACCGATGGGCGGATTTCTGGTGCCATTGCCGGAAGCACGCATTAAATGCCGCTGTCAGAGTTTGACAGTGGCATTTAACGGGTTAATAGCCGCGAGTGGATTGCATTTCCACCCACGGCTGTTCCGGTCACGTAAGCTGTTCAAAACATATCATGTGCCGGGAACGATGTGGGCACACCACCGGAGCTCACATTTAAGGGGGAGACACGACATGCGCAACTACATGTACAGCGCATGTTGTGAAGGGGTTAAAGAGTCGACATTGAGTTTTAGGATTGCTGCCTCCAATAAGTGGCGCTAGAGTTCCTGTCATCTTCCTCTCTAAAGTGTCTATTTGCAAATTCTCTAGGGATCATTGCATGGGCTACAAAGTCTCCACAAGAAGTAACTTTACACCATAGAGCTACTAGAAATAAATGTTTCCTAATGTGTATCCGCAGGAGTTTACTTAAGGTCGAAATTATTTGACAGCGGGGGAGGAATTGCGAGAAATAAGTAGATTATTAGACATGAAATCACGGCTTTGTCCAGAGGTTTAGAAAACAAGTACAAAGGTTGCATCCACATCCCCCTCCGCTAACACACGGCTGATGTAATCCTTCGCCTTTACCAGAAAGCACAGAACTGATTACTTGTAGCCTAAAATAACAAAGGCAGAGAAGGAAATTAAGCAATAAACTATTTCCAAGTTCAACAATAAATTACTAAAAACATGCAAGTACTTCATTTAACCTAAACTTAAAGGCACATCCCATTTCTTGGGACTCGTAATTTCAGATCACCAATCTTAATCGATCCTTTAGTATAAGGGTACCTGTACAGGTAGATGTAAGTGGAGATAAGGATTGGGCAGTTCTGTTTATGGTGAAATAAATGTGGCAAAACACAGAATCGGGTTTATCAGCAGGATGGGCTGTTAACATAGACTGAAAAAAGGTAGAGACAAGTTAAGGCTGTGAGAAGGATTGATGGTGGTCTGGGCCCGGTGGAAAACAGAACAAGCCTAATCCAAAACAATGATCTTTGTACATTGTGTTTTGTTTGTAACAGTATATACTGTATTTTTAGTCCTAGTTTAGCATCAATAGTGTTCTGCAAAAAATATATATGTAAAGAAGTTTATCTTAAGTGGCGGAGGTGCACAGCTTTTCGAATATATCCCCCTGCTTTTTTAAGACCATAGTCATTCCACTATTTACATAGGAGTTAAAGATCTTTTCCCATCTTCATCCCAATTTCCACTTACAGCACCAGTGGCGTACTGCTAATAGTGGCAGACCATGCTGCTATTATGGGGCATGTGAGTTTGGGGGGGTCTGACATCAGCACCGGGCCACCCCACCTGACTTTCAACTGTATCTTCACTCTGGCCCTGATGTCATTTTAAGTGCTATGTTGGGTCCATCATACTATTTGGATGGCTGTGTGGGGGCCTTCAAACTATTTGGAGGGTTGATATCACGCTCAGACGTGGGTAAGTCTGGCGGACGACACAATATATAAATAAGATGGGAATGAAAAAGGAGGGGAAGGCTCTAATGGTAAGGAGTGGCGTATGGGACACCTAGGCTTCTGACACGAACCTGTGCCTGTCCCTAAGCTTACCTAATGCTCTATGCAAGTCCTTCCCCCCGCCGCTGTCATGTGCCTAGTCCCTGACTGTCACCTTTACTAACCCTGGCTAGTGCACGGGCTGGCAAGGACTCTAGCCCAATTAGGACTTCTGCTACGGAGCCCCATGATTTTAAGTATACAGTTAGGTCCATATATATTTGGACAGAGACAATATTTTTCTAATTTTGGTTTTAGACATTACCACAATGAATTTTAAACAAAACAATTCAGATGCAGTTGAAGTTCAGACTTTCAGCTTTCATTTGAGGGTATCCACAGTAAAATTGGATGAAGGGTTTAGGAGTTTCAGCTCCTTAACATGTGCCACCCTGTTTTTAAAGGGACCAAAAGTAATCGGACAATTGACTCCAAGGCTATTTCATGGACAGGTGTGGGCAATCCCTTCATTATGTCACTCAATTAAGCAGATAAAAGGCCTGGAGTTGATTTGAGGTGTGGTGCTTGCATTTGGAAGGTTTTGCTGTGAAGGAAACTAGTGGTCAAAGGAGCGCTCCATGCAGGTGAAACAAGCCATCCGCTGCAAAAACAGAAAAAACCCATCCGAGAAATTGCTACAACATTAGGAGTGGCAAAATCTACAGTTTGGTACATCCTGAGAAAGAAAGAAAGCACTGGTGAACTCATCAATGCAAAAAGACCTGGGCACCCACGGAAGACAACAACAGTGGTAGATGATCGCAGAATAATCTCCATGGTGAAGAGAAACCCCTTCACAACAGCCAACCAAGTGAACAACGCTCTCCAGGAGGTAGGCGCATCAATATCCAAATCTACCATAAAGAGAAGACTGCATGAAAGTAAATACAGAGGGTTCACTGCACGGTGCAAGCCACTCATAAGCATCAAGAATCAAAAGGCTAGACTGGACTTTCCTAAAAAACATCTAAAAAAGCCAGCACAGTTCTGGAAGAACATTCTTTGGACAGACGAAACCAAGATCAACCTCTATCAGAATGACGGAAAGAGAAAAGTATGGCGAAGGTATGGTACAGCTCATGATCCAAAGCATACCACATCATCTGTAAAACATGGCGGAGGCGGTGTGATGACTTTGGCATGCATGGCTGCCAGTGGCACTGGGTCACTAGTGTTTATTGATGATGTGACACAGGACAGAAGCAGCCGAATGAATTCTGAGGTATTCAGAGCCATACTGTGTGCTCAGATCCAGCCAAATGCAGCCAAACTGATTGGTCGTCGTTTCATACTACAGATGGACAATGACCCAAAACATAAAGCCAAAGCAACCCAGGAGTTTATTAAAGCAAAGAAGTAGAATATTCTTGAATGGCCAAGTCAGTCACCTGATCTCAACCCAATTGAGCATGCATTTCACTTGTTAAAGACTAAACTTCAGACAGAAAGGCCCACAAACAAACAGCAACTGAAAACCACCGCAGTGAAGACCTGGCAGAGCATCAAAAAGGACGAAACACAGTGTATGGTGATGTCCATGAGTTCAAGACTTCAGGCAGTCATTGCCAACAAAGGGTTTTCAACCAAGTACTAGAAATGAACATTTTATTTACAATTATTTAATCTGTCCAATTACTTTTGGTCCCTTTAACCCCTTTCCTACATTGGACGTAATATTCCGTCCATGAGACCTGAGCCCTAAGTCGCATGGACGGAAAATTACGTCTAGCACGATCAGCGGCGCCCACGTGGCGAGCGCCGCTGATCACGGCCGGGTGTCAGCTGATTATCACAGCTGACACCCGGCACAATGTCACGGACCGCCCCCGACACGTTAACCCCTTGCACACCGCGATCAAACACGATCGCGGTTTACCGGGGGTTAAAGGGAAGCATCGGCAGGGAGGGGGCTCCCTCCGTGCTTCCCTGAGCCCCCCACAGCAGCGCAATGTGCAGCGCTGCTGCGGGGGGCTGTATCCCAGCAGGTCCCCGGATCCAATATGGCGACGGGGACCTTCGAGGGCCTGCAGGGAGCCGACTTCCTCAGTGCCTGCAAAGCGCAGGCATGAGGAAGTCTGCGTCTATGCCTGTGACAGATCACTGATCTGTCACAGTGATCTGTGATGTGACAGATCAGCGATCTGTCACAGGACAGTGATGTCCCCCCTGGGACAATGTAATAAAGTTAAAAAAAAAAAAAATGTAAAAATAATTAAAAAAAAAAATCGCTAAATAAATTAAAAAAATATTCCCAAATAAATTCATTTTTTGGAAATAAAAAAAACAAAAACAATAAAAGTACACAAAAAGTGCAATAAAGCACAATCAAAAAGACGCATATAAATATCCATGGTACCGCTGAAAACGTCATCTTATCCCACAAAAAACGAGCTGCCATACAGCATCATCAGCGAAAAAATAAAAAAGTTATAGCTCGCAGAATAAAGCGATACAAAAATAATTATTTTTTATATAAAATTGTTTTCATTGCATAAAAGCGCCAAAACATAAAAATAGACAAAATGAGGTATTGCTTTAACCATTCCGACCCGAAGAATAAAACTGCTTTATCAATTTTACCGCACGCAGAATGGTGTAAGCGCACCCCCCAAAAGAAATTCATGAAACGCTGGTTTTTGTTCATTCTGCGTCCCAAAAATGAGAATAAAAAGCAATCAAAAGATGTCACGTGCCTGAAAATGGTACTAATTAAAATGTCAACTCATCCCGCAAAAATTAAGACCTCACATGACTCGGTGGGTCAAAATATGAAAAAATTATAGCACTCAAAATGTGGTGATGCAAAAACTATTTTTACAATAAAAAGCGTCTTTTAGCGTATGACAGCTGCCAAATATAAAAACCGCCATAAATAGTAAATCAAACCCCCCGTTATCACTCCCTTAGTTAGGGAAAAATAATAAAATTAAAAGAAAATGTATTTATTTCCATTTTCCCATTAGGGCTAAGGCTGAGATTAGGGTTAGGGGTGTGTTGGGGTTAGGGTTGGAGTTATAATTGGGGGATTTCCACTGTTTGGGCACATCAGGTGCTCTCCAAACGCAACATGGCATCTGATCTCAATTCCAGCCAATTCTGTGT
Source organism: Dendrobates tinctorius (assembly GCF_039654945.1). Classification (NCBI taxonomy): domain Eukaryota; kingdom Metazoa; phylum Chordata; class Amphibia; order Anura; family Dendrobatidae; genus Dendrobates; species Dendrobates tinctorius. Next base: position 60,664,825 of record NW_027361696.1, read on the forward strand.
TGAAAAAGTCAAATGGTGCTCCTTCCCAGCTCTGCCATGCGCCCAAACAGTGGTTTACCCCCACATATGGGGTCTAAGCCTACTCAGGGCAAATTGCAAAACAACTTTTGGGGTCCAATTTCTTCTATTACCCTTAGGAAAATAAAAAATTGGAGCAAAAATATCATTTTTGTGGAAAAAAATGATTTTTTTTATTTTCACGCCCGGGCGTTATAAACTTCTGTGAAGCACTTGGGAGTTCAAAGTGCTCACCACACATCTAGATAAGTTCCTTAGGGGGTCTAGTTTCCAAAATGGGGTCATTTGTGGGTGGTTTCCACTGTTTAGGTACATTAGGGGCTCTCCAAAGGCAACATAACACCCGCAGACCATTCCATCAAAGTCTGCATTCCAAAACGTCACTACTTCCCTTCCGAGCCCCGACGTGTGCCCATACAGTAGTTTTCTCCCACATATGGGGTATCAGCAAACTCAGGACAAATTGGACAACAACTTTTGGGGTCCAATTTCTCCTGTTACCCTTGCAAAAATAAAAAAATTGGTGACTAAATGATCATGTTTGAGGAAAAAATACGATTTTTTTATTTTCACACCCGGGCGTTATAAACTTCTGTGAAGCACTGGGGGGTTTAAAGTGCTCACCACTCATCTAGATAAGTTTCTTATGGGGTCTAGTTTCCAAAATGGGGTCACTTGTGGGGGGTTTCCACTGTTTAGGTACATCAGGGGCTCTCCAAAAGCAACATGACACCCACAGACCATTCCATCAAAGTCTGCATTCCAAAACGTCACTACTTCCCTTCCGAGCCCTGACGTGTGCCCATACAGTAGTTTTCTCCCACATGTGAGGTATCAGGGTACTCAGGACAAATTGGACAACAACTTTTGGGGTCCAATTTCTCCTGGTACCCTTGGGAAAATAAAAAAATTGGTGACTAAAAGATCATGTTTGTGGAAAAAATACGATTTTTTTATTTTCATGCCCGGGCGTAATAAACTTCTGTGAAGCATTGGGGGGTTCAAAGTGCTCACCACACATCTTGATAAGTTCCTTGGGGGGTCTAGTTTCCAAAATGGTGTCATTTGTTGGGGGTTTTCACTGTTTTGGTACATCAGGGGCTTTCCAAACGCGACATGGTGTCCGATCTCAATTCCAGCCAAAAACGTCAAATGGCGCTGCTTCCCTTCCAAGCTCTGCTATGCGCCCAAATAGTGGTTTACCCCCACATATGGGGCATCAGCGTACTCAGGACAAATTGCACAATAACTTTTAGGGTCCTGCTACCCTTGGAAAAATAAGAATTGAGGGTGAAAATGTCATTTTTGTGGAAAAAATATGATTTTTTAATTGTACGGCTGTACGTTATAAACTTCTGTGAATCCCTTGGGGGTTTAAAGTTCTCACCACACATCTAGATAAGTTCCTTGGGGGGTCTAGTTTCCAAAATGGTGTCATTTGTGGGGGGTTTTCACTGTTTAGGTACATCAGGGGCTTTCCAAACGCGACATGGTGTCCCATCTCAATTCCAGCCAAAAACGTCAAATGGCGCTGCTTCCCTTCCGAGCTCTGCTATGCGCCCAAATAGTGGTTTACCCCCACATATGGGGTATCAGCATACTCTGGACAAATTGTACAATAACTTTTAGGGTCCTGTTACCCTTGGGAAAATAAAAATTGGGGGTGAAAAGATCATTTTTGTGGAAAAAATATGATTTTTTAATTGTTCCGCTGTACGTTATAAACTTCTGTGAAGCTCTTGTGGGTTCAAAGTTCTCACCACAAATCTAGATAAGTTCCTTGGGGGGTCTAGTTTCCAAAATGGGGTCACTTGTGGGGGGTTTCCACTGTTTAGGTACATCAGGGGCTCTCCAAACGTGACATGGCGTCCGATCTGAATTCCAGCCAATTTTGCATTGAAAAGTCAAACGGCGCTTCTTCCCTTCTGATTTCTGTCATGCACTGAAACAGTGCTCCCCCCCCACATGTCAGGTATCAGCGTACTCAGGACAAACTGCACAATAACTTTTGCAGTCCAATTTCTCCTGATACCCTTGGTAAAATAAAAAAAATGAACCTGAAGTTTTTTTTTGTGAAAAAAAGTTAAATGTTCATTTTTTTTTAAATATTCAAAAAAATTCCTGTGACGCACATGAAGGGTTAATAAACATCTTGAATGTGGTTTTGAGCACCTTAAGGGGTGCAGTTTTTAGAATGTTGTCACTTTTGGGGATTTTCTATCATATAGACCCCTCAAAGTGGCTTGAAATGTGATGTGGTCCGTAAAAATAAAATGGTATTGCAAAAATGAGAAATCGCTGGTCAACTTTTAACCCTTATAACTTCCTAACAAAAAAAAATTTTGGTTCCAAAATTGTGCTGATGTTAAGTAAACATGTGGGAAATGTTTCTTATTAAGTTTTTTGTGTGCCGTATCTCTGTGATTTAAGAGAATAAAAATTCAAAGTTGGAAAATTGCGAAATTTTAATAATTTTCGCCAAATTTCCATTTTTTCCACAAATAAACGCAAGTTATATGAATGAAATTTTACCACTAACATCAAGTACAATATGTCACGAGAAAACTGTGTCAGAATCACTGAGATCCATGGAAGCGTTTCAGAGTTATTACCTCATAAAAGGACAGTGATCGGAATTGTAAAAATTGGCCCGGGAGTTAACCTGCAAACCACCCTTGGTAGTGAAGGGGTTAAAAACAGGGTGGCACATGTTAAGGAGCTGAAACTCCTAAACCCTTCATCCAATTTTAATGTGGATACCCTCAATGAAAGCTGAAAGTCTGAACTTCAACTGCATCTGAATTGTTTTGTTTAACATTCATTGTGGTAATGTCTAGAACCAAAATTAGAAAAATGTCTCTGTCCAAATATATATGGACCTAACTGTACCTAGAAGAACTGATGAAGGAAGGTCACAACAAATATTGTAAGTACAAAAACAATGAAAAGATTAAAATACAAAAAACAAAAGTTCATATCATGCACTTTTCCCATAAAGTAAATCCCAGAAAACAAGCCCTGATGCTAAAAAATAAGGTAAAGCACTTGGAAAGCACAGAGAAAAAATGGAAAGCAATGAGGTGCCAACTGATAAGGTCATAAAGCTGGAGCGGGACCAGATACTGTGAATATGAATAGGCATTATAGCTAGTTTTGGGGAACTGTGACTGGTACGCAGGGTGAATGGGGTCAAAGACTAAAAAAATACTTGATATAAAAAAGCCGTATAAGGTCTTGTTTTTTCAGGACAAGTTTTGGTTTCGAATGACACCATTCATTTTACCATATGATGTATATGCAAGAAAAAACTTCAAGTGTGGCGAAATAGTGCAAAACACTCTATTCTACAAATTGTTTTTGGAGGGTTTTGTTTTTATGGCATTCAATGTTTGGCAAAAAATAACCTGACAAGGTGTCTTATCAGCTCAGTACGAATATGGAGATATGGATATACCAAAATGTATAGTTTTTTTTTAATCATACTGCCAAGAGGGAATGCCAGCACAGTGAAGGGTCAGGGAGGAACTGGGTAGGAGGTATGAGGAGCTGAGTAAAAAAAGCAAGCAGAAGTAAACACAGAAAGATCACGATGAGCTTTTCTAAGTAGTCTTTTATCTTATCACAGTGCTGGATTCACAGCTACACAGCTCAGTACTGACAAATAATTTCTTTCGTTCTGCTGCTGATTCTGTCTGTGAGCTAACTAGGAAGCAAAAAGTAAAAAGCGGGAATCCGTCTGTATGTGCTGCGCACGGGAGACATCATGTCAACTAGTCTCCCACCAGCTCAAAGTCAATTGCAAATTAAGAGCTAGAGCCTGCAAAGGGGAAAACTGGTTAAAATGTAGAGCACAAATCATTTGATGGTCGGAAAGTGTTATTACCCTGGTTCTCACACTGAATGGTTACTCGAAATTACAGCTAGCCTTTAAGAAATGAAAGCCGAAACCACTAAAACTTGGCAAATAAAAAAATCCAAACACTTTCTGTGAAAATATCTTGAATAACTAATCTGTTAAGCCTATTACACATAATTGCTGCCTTCCTCAGGAAAGCACTACTTTATCCTGTGAAGTAGCTTGCAGACACAAGAGAGCATTGACACAGCAGAGTCGTGTACTTAGGGTTATGAAGGTAGAACCTATAGAACTGAATAGATTTCGTGGCAGTCCAGGTGAGAAGAAAGAAGATAGCAGAAGACAACAAGGGTTATGTCTATGGAGTTCGGGAGACAAAATCACTCTGTAACTTATAGGATGTATGTCTTGTCATCTTGTAACAAGAAGAAGAAGCGGCTGGAAGTTGTCAAAAAAAGATTTTTAATTGTCCAAATGGATGTGCTCTAAATGAGTTGTCTTGATGTAAAAAACAAAACAAAACATGAGCCCCTACCACTTCATTCATTGCTCTGTTGCCAAGATTGTTCCAGAGATGACGTGCCATACCAACATGTGAAAGTCGCAGCCAAATATTAGCTAATATATGAGAGGGTATCCAAAGGAAACAGGAATTTTTCTCTGGGGGTATTGAGACACTTGCAGTTCGAGTCTACGGATTTAGATGAAGGTTCATGGAACCATATTGAGTCAGTATGCCAGACAATGTTTTGGGAAAATTTGGTCCAGGTGAATTACACCCTAGGGTGCTGAAAGAGTTAGCAGAGGCAATTTCAGAACCACTAGCCAGAATCTTTGAGAAATCCTGGAGAACAGGAGAAGTCACAAGAGACTGGAGAAGGGCAAATGTTGTCCCTGTCTTCAAAAAAGGAAAGAAGATGTAGCCAGATGATTATAGGCCAGTGAGCCTTACTTCTATACCAGGAAAGATCTTTGAACAAATTATTAAACAGCATGTATGTAAGCAGGGCTGCCACAAGGAATTTCAGGGCCCCATACTGGCAAAATTTTCGGGGCCCCCTTGAAACTCTGCCCAGGCTCCACTCCAGCCTGCTAGTGCATTAGTCAGGGTCTTGGTGAGTCTACCTTTCAAATGTGTTTTTTTTGAATTTTTGGGAATTTTTTCCTTATGTGCGCTATTCAGATTTAGTGTTAGGGACTCGCAAAATTTGGGGACCCTCGACGTTTGGTTGCGAGCCTATCTGCTTTGGCCAAAATAGTAACTAATACCCCATATCTTTATCTTTTTGCACTTTTTATCATTTTTGCAGGATGCAGTTAGACCTCTTTATGTTGGCTTGGTTTTTCCTGTGTGATGCATATATATAGTGCTGCACAGCCTGCCTGCTAATACTATGGGCGTCATTAATAGGCTGTTCAGACACTTTGCACCACACTTATCTGTGTGACTGATGTCCTATGCAAGCCCTATTTGTGTGCATTTTTTTTCCACTAGGCAGCCAGGCCACTTTGGGTTACTGGCTGTTTTCATCAGTGGTATGCACCTGTGCTGCCCCAGCCTTTATCAATGGAGGTCTACTGCATCCTGCTAGTGCATTAGTCAGGGTCCTTGGTGAGTCTACCTTTCAAATGTGTTTTTTTTTTTTTAATTTTTGGGAATTTTTTCCTTATGTGCGCAATCCAGGCTCCACTCCAGCCCTGCCTCCACTCCTCGAACTGTCCACAGTCAAAAGGTTTTTTAAGCCGTCACCACGACAAGGTAGGCTCTCTTGGCTGGGCCCTACTCTACTCTAACCTATTAAACCTTTGTTAAAATATCCAATACAATTTAGGTATATTTTTATTTATTTTTCAATTTTTAAAATGACCAATAATATCACATACAGGGGACAAATACCACCGCACCATGATCAGACACTATATTACCACCACATAGTGACCTATAATATCACATACAAGGAACAAATACCGCCACACCAAGGCCGGACAACATATTACCACCACATAGTGACTGAATACTGCAATACTGATTAGTAATAAAAAAGCAAAATACTATTATCACCATAAGTGCCATTATACACAGGAGATCTGTACTTAGTATGCAGTGTCTGTGTACAGGTAATACAGTGATCACCGGTGATATTATACACAGGAGCTCTGTATATAGTGTATAATGTAAAGGTAATACAGTTATCACTGGTGACATTGTACACAGGACCACTGTATATAGTATACAGTGTATAATGTATAGTGTCAGTGTACAGGTAACACACTGACTCAACAGTGATGTCTCTATGTGAAGTCCTTCATCTTCGCTTTTAATCTTCATCCAGCAGAGACCGCCGTCACTTCTTCCAGCCAGGGCTCGTCTCTGCAGCAAATAACACAGTTATCTAGAGCAGGGTTCCCCAACTCCAGTCCTCAAGGCCCACCAACAGATCATGTTTTCAGGATTTCCTTAAAATTGCTCAGGTGATAATTGCATCACCTGTGCAATACAAAGGAAATCCTGAAAACATGATCTGTTGGTGGGCCTTAAGGACTGGAGTTGGGGAACCCTGATCTAGAGCACCACTTGCAGAACACATTACTTATTTTTTTCCCAAATTCTAAACTACACCACATGAAGAAAAAAAGGAGACACTGCAGTAATAATATCCATTAATTAGCCCCTATGGTATTAATATCCCCCATCCTGGCCCGCGTGTATCTCATTCCTTGCTTCAGCCATATGTTCTCCCATCTTGCCCCCATGTTATGTCCCATCCTGCCCCATATGATCTCCCCATCTTGCCCCATCTGTCCTATGATCCTGCCCCATCTGTCCCATGATCCTGCCCAATTTGTCCCATGATCCTGCCCCATTTGTCCCATGATCTTGCCCCATTTGTCCCATGATCCTGCCCCATTTGCACCATGATCCTGCCCCATCTTTTCCATGATCCTGCCCCCATCTGTCCCATGATCCTGCCCCATCTGTCTCCATTATATCCATCCTGCCATATAATCCTTCACCATCTGTCTCCATCCTTCCTCATGTGTCTCCATCTTGACCCATGATCCTGCCCCATCTGTCTACATCTTGCCCCATCTGTCTCCATCCTGCCCCATGATCCTGCACATCTGTCTCCATCCTGCCCCATATTCCTGCCCCATCTGCCTCCATCCTGCACCATGTCTCCATCCTGCTCCCTGTGTCTCCATTCTGTCCCCTGTCTCCATTCTGCCCCCATGTCTCCATTCCGGCCCTTGTCTACATTCTGCCCCATGTCTCTAATCCTGCCTCTATGTCTCCCATCCTACCTCCATGTCTCCAATCCAGCCCCCTGTCTCCAGTCCTGCCCTCATGTCTCCAATCCTGCCATGTGTCTCCAATCCTGCCACCTGTCTCCTTTCTGCCCCCATGTCTCCCTTCTGCCACATGTAGCCAATCCTGCCCCGTGTCTACATTCTGCCCCCATGTCTCTGATCCTGCCCCCTGTCTCCATTCTGCCCCCATGTCTTCATCTTGCCCCCATGTTATGTCCCATCCTGCCCCATATGATCTCCCAATCCTGCCCCATCTGTCCTATGATCCTGCCCCATCTGTCCCATGATCCTGCCCAATTTGTCCCATGATCCTGCCCCATTTGTCCCATGATCCTGCCCCATTTGCTGTATGATCCTGCCCCATCTTTTCCATGATCCTGCCCCCATCTGTCCCATGATCCTGCCCCATCTGTCTCCATTATATCCATCCTGGCACATAATCCTTCATCATCTGTCTCCATCCTTCCTCATGTGTCTCCATCCTGACCCATGATCCTGCCCCATCTGTCTACATCCTGCCCCATCTGTCTCCATCCTGCCCCATGATCCTGCACATCTGTCTCCATCCTGCCCCTTATTCCTGCCCCATCTGCCTCCATCCTGCACCATGTCTCCATCCTGCTCCCTGTGTCTCCATTCTGTCCCCTGTCTCCATTCTGCCCCCATGTCTCCATTCTGGCCCTTGTCTACATTCTGCCCCATGTCTCCAATCCTGCCTCTATGTCTCCCATCCTACCTCCATGTCTCCAATCCAGCCCCCTGTCTCCAGTCCTGCCCTCATGTCTCCAATCCTGCCCCCTCTCTCCCTTCTGCCCCATGTCTCCAATCCTGCCATGTGTCTCCAATCCTGCCACCTGTCTCTTCTGCCCCTGTGTCTCCCTTCTGCCCCATGTATTCAATCCTGCCCCGTGTCTACATTCTGCCCCCATATCTCTGATCCTGCCCCCTGTCTCCATTCTGCCCCCATGTCTTCATCTTGCCCCTGTGTCTCCCATCCTGCCTCCATATCTCCCATCCTGCCTCCAAGTCTCCAATCCTGCCCCGTGTCACCAATCCTGCCCCCGTGTCTCCTATCCTGCCCTGTGTCTCCAATCCTGCCCCCTGTCTCTATTCTGCCACCGTGTCTCCAATTCTGCACCTCTGTCTCCAATCCTGCCCCGTGTCTCCATTCTGCCCCATGTCTTCCATCCTGCTCCATGTCTCCCATCCTGCCCCCTGTGTCTCCATTCTGCCCCTTGTCTCCAATTTGCCCCATGTCTCCCATCCTACTCCCTGTGTGTCCATCCTGCCCCCGTGTCTCCAATCCTGCCCCATGTCTCCAATCCTGCCCCTTGCCTCCATTCTGCCCCATGTCTCTATTCTGCCCCTGTGTCTCCATCCTTCCCTTGTGTTTCCCATCCTGCCCCCATGTCTCCCATCCTGCCTCTATGTCTCCACACTGCCCCCGTGTCTCCATTTTGTCCCCTTTCTCCATTCTGCCCCCTTTCTCCATTCTGCCCTTGTGTCTCCCATCCTGCCCCCTGTGTCTCCATCCTGCCCCCGTGTCTCCAGTCCGGCCCCCATGTCCCCAATCCTGCCCCCATGTCTCCAATCCTGCCCCTTGTTTCCATTCTGCCATTGTGTCTCCATTCTGCCCCTTGTCTCCATTCTGCCGGTGAAACATATTGCAGCTTGCAGCTTTCAATAAAAACAAAAAAACCCACCTTTCTTCTTACCTAACTGTGCTCCTGCGGCAATGATCTCTCCCAGTGACGTGCGCGCTGACATCAGCTGTCAGCCTCCATTTGGCTGGCGGCTTTAACTATTGTTGTGCGTGTCACAGGGGCCCGCGTGGTAATAGAGTAATTGAACCTGTGTCTCGGACACATGTTCAATTACTGCACTGACAGAATCCTGCCACTGGGGCCCGATCAGCAGAAGAGATGGGACCCGATGTGGGCCCCCTCTGTTGATCGGGGCCCACACACCAGTCAGGGCAGTAATGCCCTGATGGCGGCCCTGTATGTAAGTACTTGGATAAAAATACAGTAATTAACCAGAGACTGCATGGGTTTGTAGCAAAGAAGTCATGCCAGACAAATCTGTTTTCCTTTGATGATAGAATCACTGACTGGGTGGACCAGAGAAATACAGTAGATATAATATATCTCGACTTCAGCAAAGCATTTGATAAAGTATATCATACTATCCTTACTGGAAAAATTAGCTAGTATGCGATTGACAAGGCGTTAGGAGGATCCATAACTGACTTAGTGATTGTACTCAAACAGTGGTAATAAACGGTTGCACATCCAATTGGAAGAGTGTTTCAAGTGCGGTACCACAAGGCTCTGTCCTGACTCCAGTGTTGTTCAACATTTTCATAAATGATCTAGATAAGGGAACTGAAGGTAAACTAATCATATTTGTAGGTGATGCAAATCTAGGAGGGATAGCTAACACTATAGAAGACAGAGAAAGGATTCAGAAGTATTTAGACAGGCTTGAACAATGGGCAATGTTTAATAGAATGGTATTTAACAAAGAGAAATGCAAGATTCTACATCTCGGCAAGAAAAACAAAAATTATATCTACAGAATGGGAGGATTAGAACTAAGTAACAGCACGTGTGAAAAAGACTTGGGTATACTAATAGATCACAGACTGTACATGAGTCAACAGTGTGATGCAGCAGCAAAAAAGGCCAATGCAGTTCTAGGATGTATTAACAGAAGCATAGAGTCTAGATTATGTGAAGTAATTATCCCCCTCTACTCCTCCTTGGTCAGGCCTCATCTGGAATACTGTATCAACTTCTAGGCACCACATTTTAAAAAAGACATTGGAAAAACTGGAACAAGTTCAGAGAAGAGCTACCAGCATGGTGAGCAGACTGCAAAGTATGTCCTACGAGGAACAGTTAAAGGATCTGGGAATGTTTAGCTTGCAAAAAAATGGCAAAGAGGAGACTTAATAGCTGTCTACAAATATCTTAAGGGATGTCACAGTGTAGAGGGATCATCCATATTTTCACTTGCACATGAAAACACAAGAAGCAATGGAATGAAACTGAAAGGGAGAAGATACAGATTGGGTATTAAAAAAAAATTTCTTTTTGACAGTCAGGGTGATCAATGAGTGGAACAGGCTGCCATGAGAAGTGGTGAGTTCTCATTCAATGGAAGTCTTCAAACAGAGGCTGGACAGACATATCTCTGAGATGGTTCAGTGAATCCTGAATTGGGCATTGAGTTGGACATGATGACCGTGGAGGTACCTTCCAACTAGTGATGAGAGAGTATACTCGTTGCTTGGGTTTTTCCGAGCATGCTTGGGTGTCCTCCGAGTATTTTGGTGTGCTCGGAGTTTAGTTCTCATCTGCATGATTTGTGACTGCTAGACAGCTTGAATACATGTGTGAAATGCCAGTTTGTTAAGGAATTCCCACATGTATTCAGCCTGTCTACAAGTCACAAATCATGCAGATTAGACGACAAAAACTAAATCTCCACGCACGCCAAAGTACTCGGAGGACACCCGAGCATGCTCGGGAAAATCCGAGCAGCGAGTATACTCGCTCATCACTACTTCCAACTCTAACATTCTATGATTCTATGAAAATCAGCATGGCCAAAAATTTGTGCAAAAAATAGGTACAAATAACCTGTTCTTGGAGTTACTAGGTCAACTCTAGTGTCATCAAGCATGAGCCGCAGGTTCGGGTCAATTTAAAGCCCTGTAGGCTCTGTGTGTTGGCTGATGGTGCTCAGTCCTGGACTTTGGGCGTGGTGGGAGGAGGAGTTATGTAGCAAAGCTGTCACGACTTCCACTCTGTTTCTGTCTTTTTGTTGCTGCAATCACTTGTGTTCATTTTCCTTAATCAGGCTTCCACTTAAGCATGCTAGTTCCTCCCCCCAGTGTCAATCGTACACTTGCTGTTGCCTATGTAAAATTGAGCACTCTGCGCTCTGTGCCTGACCCAGATTGACTTGATTCTCTTCCCGGACTCAGACCCTTTGCTTGTGACCTGACTTTGCTTGTGCCTGTTTTGTCTCTCTGGCTTTCCTGACCTCGGCTCATTTATTGGACTGCCCCATTTCGTGGACCTGCCTGTCGCGGCTCCTGTGCAGGCGTACGTTATCTGCCCTGTTGATGGCAGAGCAAAGTACTGCAGTGCGCAGGCACTGGGCCTCTCTGACCTTTCCCGGTGCAAGCACACTGCAATACTTTGCTCTGCCCTAAACAGGGCAGATAAAGTATGCCTGCGCAGGAGTCACGACAGGCAGCAAGGAAGAGGACGTCATCGCATGAAGATGGGAGGCACCGGACTGGAACGTGGCACCCATCGGACCGGACCCTGGGTGATTATAATATAACTCATTTTTCTTATCTTTCAGGTTACATCGGGGGCTTTTCTACAGCATTACAGAATGCTGCTTTACTATTTTTCCCCCTCCCCTTATTTCCACCCACAGCGACACTACATTTTCATTAAATTCACATATATTATCACGTATGATGGGTCTTAGGCTATGTGCCCACATTGCAGAAATGCTGGGGAATTGTCCACAGCATTTCCGCAACTCCCTGCCGTGGGTAAAATGCATGCGGAATCTGCATGCTTTTTCCTGCAAAAAATAAGCGTTTTGCAAGCATAACTTGGAAAAGTTGTGGTAATAGCAGGTACGCAGGATACAGTGACGAGACGCGGGACAGAAATGACTTTAAACGTTAACTTTTATAGAGAAATGCCATTAGGGCTATTGTTACGCAACCAACAGGATAACAGCAGTTGTCCTCACAGGGAGCCAATACACATAAACAAGGATTGGGAGAACACGACTAATCCGACAAAGACCGGTCACTATATGGCCGCGGAATGGCCAACTACGGGTCCTTAGTCACTATGTATCACTTATCCGTCCTGACGTCCCTCGGCATTCTGTTCCATGGTGTGTCTGCTTCGCAGCCACTAGACCCAGCCGCTGAAGATCTGGCGTAGTCTTCGGGCGTTCTGATGCCCAGGAGGAGTAGAGGCACAACAGGCCCGCGGAGAGTTCTTTCGCGGGATGTCCCCCAGCGGAGGCAGCGGGATACTGCCTGGGAGTGGGAGAGGGGAGGCCACAACTCCCTGACAGGGACTGGCAGCAGCGGTGATAAGTGGCGGTTGATAGGCCACAGGCGCAGTCTGAGGCCACACTGGAGGATCCGCAGCGGGCACAGGCCCAGTCTCTACCACGGACTGGAGCGGGGCGGTGGCAGCTGCGGGCGGCAAAGGAGGAGTCCCCGCCGTGGTCAGGAGAGAAGCGGCGGTGGCTGCGGGCAACAGCAAGGAGGCCGCAGCCGCGAGCTGGAGTGAGTCTTCCTTTGTTGGTAAGCTCGGCACCGTCTCCCTGCGGTCCACCGAGAGTCTCCCTCCTGTCGCTGTCCTCCTCTCTGGAAGCTGCTCGTGGCTCTCGCTCTCTGGCCCTCCCCAAGTCCCCACCTCCTTCTCCCTTGTTCTGCTGACTCACACAGTTTGGCCCTCTCCGCCCCTCTTCTCTGGACTCCTCCCCCAACTGCCCAGTCAGTCTCAGCAGTCCATCGCCTAGCTCTGCTCCCTGGAAACAGATACCCCTGGAAGACGGTCCCCTCGGTACTCGGCGGAGGCCTCTCCTCCTACAAAGTAATTGACAGGTTGGTTACACTTGTCAAGCATAGTGCTTGACAAGTGTGACCAACTTTTTACTATTGATGCTGCCTATGCGAGACCGCTACATCATCAGAGGACATTTGCGCAATGCATCCCTGGGAACGGAAGTTGCCGCAAGCACCGCTGAGGGTCGGGAGGACTCCGGGGGCTGACAAAGGGTAAGTATAGCCCTGTTTTTTATTTTAATTCTATTTTTTACAAGAATATGGTACCCAGGGCATGGAGGAGAGTCTCCTCTCCTCCAGACCCTGGGTACCATCCGCACATGAAGCGCTTAATTCACGCATGGTGGGCATAGCCACATGCGTAAAGTGAGCGTTTCAATGCAATTCAATGGCGGCGGAATCGCCGTGATTCTGCAGAATTAATGGATATGCTGGGGATTTTACTGCTATGCGATTCCGCAGCGGAAAAATCTGCAGCATTGGCACAGCCAGGGTCGGCGTTAGGGGCAGGCAGACCAGGCAGGCAGACCAGGTAGCTCCCCCAGGGGCCCCAGCCAGCAGCACATCACGCAGCCGCTATGGGGTCCCTGTGAGGCAGGGGAGCCCGCCTGCCCCTAGTGCCGACTCCCGCCGACTGCCACCGCCGCTGCATTGAAGGAGGCAGTGATGGAGAGAGAGTCAGCTGATGCTCCCTCTCCCATCATTCCCCGCTCTGCCTCTGACACAGCGGGGGCGCGATGACGTCATCGCGCTCTCACTGTGTGCCAGACAGAGCAGGAGGAGACAGGAGCAGCCAGCAGCGCGGGCACGAGGAGAAGGTGAGGAGTGATTTTTTTTTTTTAATTCAGTGTGAGTACTGGATTGTGGGGCCACTCTGGGGGGACTATATACCATGCTTGACTGTATCATACCATGCTGGGGGGGCTATATACCATGCTGGGCTGTATTACACCATTCTGGGGGCTATATACCATGCTGGGCTGTATTATACCATGCTGGGCTGTATCATACCATGCTGGGGGGGGCTATATACCATGCTGGGCTGTATTACACCATTCTGGGGGGGCTATATACCATGCTGGGCTGTATTATAGCATGCTCGGTTGTATCATACCATGCTGGGCGGGCTATATACCATGCTGGGCCGTATTATACCATGCTGGGCTGTATTACACCATTCTGGGGGGCTATATACCATGCTGGGCCATATTATACCATGCTGGGCTGTATTACACCATTCTGGGGGGCTATATACCATGCTGGGCTGTATCATACCATGCTGGGGGGGGCTATATACCATGCTGGGCCATATTATACCATGCTGGGTTGTATACACCATTCTAGGGGGGGCTATATACCATACTGGGCTGTATTATACCGTGCTGGGCTGTATTATACTATTCTGGGGGGGCTATATACTATGCTGGGCTGTATTATACTATGCTGGGCTGTATTATACCATTCTGGGGGGAGCTATATACCATGCTGGGCTGTATTACACCATGCTGGGCTGTATTATACCATTCTGAGGGGGCTATATACCATGCTGGCCCGTATTAGACCACGCTGAGCTGTATTACACCATTCTGGGGGGGCTATATACCATGCTGGGCTGTATTATACCATGCTGGGCTGCATACCATGCTGGGCTGTATTATACCATGCTGGGCTGTATTATACCACGGTGGGCTATATACCATGCTGTGCTGTATACCATGGTGGGCTGGGCTGTATACCATATGGTGCTGGGATATATACCATGTGGTGCTGGGCTATATACCATGTGGTGTAGGGCTATATACTATGCTGCTGTGTTATATACCATGGTGGGTACAATTTACATTATATTCTATAGGGGGAGGCTGTGATATATAAAATGGGGGGCTACATTATATTCTATGGGGAGGTGAGCTGTATTATATTCTATTTGAGGCTACATTATATTCTATGGGGGGCTGTATTATATTTATTATATTCGATGGGGCTGCATTATACTATATGAGGAGTGCTACATTGTATTCTATGGAGGGGCTACATTATACTATATAAGGGGCTGCATTATATCCTATGAGGGGGTTGCCATATATTCTATGGAGGGGCTGCATTATACTATATGGGGGGTGGGGCTGCATTATATTCTATGGGGGCTTACATTATGTTCTGTGGAGTGGCTGCATTATACTCTGGGGTGGCTGCATTATACTATAAGAGGGGGGCGGCATTTTATTCTATGGATGTTACATTATATTGTATGGTGGGGCTGCATTATACTCTGTGGGGTGGCTGCATTATGCTCTATGGGGTGGCTGCATTATACTATATGTGGGCTGCATTATACTGTATCGAGGACTATGGGGAATACATTATATGAAGAACTGTGGGGTGCATTATGCTATGGGAAGTGAATTGTACTACATGGGTGACTATGGCAGTGCATTATACTATATGGAGAACTATGAGGAGTGTATTATACTATATGGAGGACTGAGCAGTGTATTTTAATATATGGAGGGTTTTGAGGAGTGTATTATACTATATGGAGGACTGAGGAGTGTATTATACTATATGGAGGACTGAGGAGTGTATTATACTATATGGAGGACTATGGGGCAGATTATATTATATGGAGGACTATGGGGTGTAAACTGAAGATGTGCTGCTGATAACATGACACTGTATGGTGATCCGTTAGGGTGTGTGCACACGTTGTGGATTAGTCTGCGGCTTTTTCTGCAGAGAATCCATATCCATATCTATCAGAAACCGCAGGGTAAAATACATGCATTTTTCCTGCGGATTCCTAGCATGTGTACAGCGGATTTGATGCAGGTTCTAGTGCGGTTTGTCAGTGCAGATGAGAGAGAGAGATTGATTGATTTGTATGTCCCAGAACGTACACTGCAGCTGGGGTTCCACAAAAAAGAAGTAACCTGCTGCGGAAAATAAACCTCAGCAAATCTGCGCGGAATTTTCCGCAGCATGTGCACAGCGGATTTGGCTATCCATAGGTTTACATGGTACTATAAACCACATGGAAACTGCTGCGGATCCGCAGGACCAAATCCTCTGCGCATCCGCAGCAAAAACCGCAATGTGTGCACACACCCTTAGTGGTCCATTAGTGATCGTTCTGTTCCCATCATTCTTTCTCAGACGGTGGAAAGAGGCCGGGAAATCAGTGTTGAACGACTTCAATATTGTCGATCACACTCATTTAGCGTCCTGAACTCAGCGCATGTAAATACAATAAAAATGCTTCTGTGTGATGTGCAATATGTTAGTATTTGGGGCCCCATTTTAAACTTTGCCTAGGGCCCCACTTTGCCTAAAACCGGCAACTGCGGAATCCCATAGGATTGCATGGGAATGCGTTTTGTTAGCGTTTTTTAAGCGTTTCCGCTGTAGCAAAAAAACGCAACGTGGGCACACAGCCTTGAGGATGATTTTACATACAGACACCCCCCCCCCCCTTTGCTTATTTGTATGGTCATTTCTGAACAAACTCTAGCCCTGTAAATTAACAGCTCAGTCATGGCTCTCGTCCAGCCATGTCTCAGATATCCCCACCATGTCATAATTATGTTCCAATAAAGTTAATTCTTATTCCTCTATTTTGTTGGTGAGGCTTCTGGCTTTTGTATACATGCACTTTATGTATCTCTCTGTACCTCTATTCTTCCCTAAAATCTTAACTGTTCTAACACCAGGCCCCACGCTACCCCCACTTTCTTTATTTGTGCCCAGGTCACTATCTGCAATATCGTCCCTTCCTATAAAATGAATACCCTCCCCCCAATCCCTAGTTTAAACACTTCTCCAGCCTTCTAGCCATTTTCTCCCCCAGCACAGCTGCACCCTCCCCATTGAGGTGCTGCCCGTCCCTAGCAAAGAACCTGTAGCCAACCGAGAAGTCAGCCCAGTTCTCCAGGAACCCAAACCTCGCCTTCCTACATCAATTCCTGAGCCACTTATTATCTCCCTAATCTCCCGTTGCCTCTCTGGTGGTACAGGCAGTATTTCAGAGAATACCACCTTGGAGGTCCTTGCTTTAAAGGGAATCTGTCACCCATTTTTAGTGATACTGGAGCGCCCGACCAGGGCTATCGGGGTACTCGGCACCGGGCCCGTTGATCTCAATGGGAGTTGTCACGGAAGCTGTGACCCGGTCTGTGGCCCTGGGGCTCCATGGCAAAAGTGGGTGAAAGAACAATGAAATAGAATTGATGAATAGTTCGTGACGCCACCTGTGGTGTTCGGCAAGGGAGATGTTAAGCCGACGCTGCATGCAGATCCTCTGGGACTGGTGGTGTGTTGCAGCCAAGATGGTGAAGCTCCCCACAGGTAGAGCTGTAGTCCCAGGACAGTGTAGATGTAGGGGTAGCTGAGAGGCGCAGGCAGTGTAGAAGCTAGTACCCAGATGTAGCGGTACCAGGTGTGTTGGCGCAGGAATGACTGGAGGACACCAGGGCTTGTAGTTCCAAAGCTTTACTCACAGTCTGTAGTACACACAGGTGCTTGCCTCCGTGCTGTGTCCTCCGGGTCAGGGACTCAGTCGACCTCCAGGCAAGATAGGACGCTCCCTTCCAACACTCCGCCAACATGTGCCTTTCTGAACGTCTCCTCTATAGCGCCGTTAAGTGTGAAAAACTCCTAGTACTGAGTTACACTGGAGTTCCTCCTGACAGATGTTCCCAAGAACTCTACTTGTACGGCAGACAGCTGTAGCCTGCTTCGGGGACTCCTTACTCATGAGTCCCGGCTCACTATCACTGTTGCTGTTGTGCCCCAAGTCTTAGATGGGAGTAGTGCATTTACAGCCCACTACTCCACCGGTGTCTGCTGCAGAACCATTAGTGTCCATACAACCTTGGGGACCGGGCCCCAGCCTTGCGCTTAGAACTTCTAGGCATGGTTCTTCCTCTAACCCACGTCCTCTGTTCCCTTTTACTCCTACGTTCTGTACTTGTCTTTCCTTTTTATGGAAGATCAGGTTTCTGTTCAATGTCTTTCTCCTTCTTTCCTTTCCTGTGCCAGCTGGCTCAGATCACTGAGGCAGCTGCAGCACTCCTTCCTCCATCCCTCTCTCAGGGATCCTCTTTCCTCGCTGACTGACTCCGAACTCTGTGAAATTCACTCTTTTATGTATTCTAAACTCCACCCGCCTCCCAGCACGTTTCATGCTCCAAGCAGGGAGCCACCAAAGGTTCTCTGCTACACTCTAAGCAGGGAGCCGCAATGTGGCTTTGCTGAACTACCGTGTTGTGTGGGATGCGAGTGTTGGAACGTGGTTAGAAGCCTCCAACTCACCTGGATGGTGGGGCACCACATCTCAGGAGGAGGTGCAGTACCTCTGTGGCAACTGAACCCTCAGGGGCGCCACACATCATGTAAAGATATCATTCAATTGTGTGTCACAAAAGGATTCTATTAGTACTTTTGATTCTGCCTGACCCCACAACTTTGATGCATAAATACCTTTTTTATCTCGGTTGAAATGTATGTAAATTGCCGCGGTCCGGTCCGATGGGCGGGGATTATTCGCCTTCTCCCCCCCTCCCTGTCTTGCTCTATGCAATTCTTCGTTCTTCCTGCGTTCACGTAGTGTTTCCGCACTTGCGCATTGAAAAGGCCTCCGGCGCCTGCGCAGTATGCTTTGCCCAACTGTGGGCAAAGCATATAATCGGTACTGCACATGCGCCGGTATTTTTCAGTGCGGTCTATGCCCCGGAAGTCTTCATATGCAGGACACACTTCCTGGCTGCCAGATGCATTGTATAGCCCTGCGCAGTGCTGAGGAAGCCATAATGTGCACGCGCCGGAGGCCTTTTAAATACGCAAGCGCGGAAAACTACGGCATCTGTGATATTCACAGATGAAGTTACGTTCAGCAAGCCGAGGAGGGGGAAGGTGAATAAGCCCCACCCATCGGACCGGACCTCGGCGATTTACATACATCTCAACTGAGATAAAAAAGGTATTTATGCATCAAAGGTGCGGGGTCAGGGGGAATCAAAAGTACTAATAGAATCCTTTTGTGACACACAATTGAATGATATCTTTACATGATATCACTAAAAATGGGTGACAGATTCCATTTAAGCTTGCAGCCTAATTCCCTGAAATCATCTTTAAGGACCTTCCACCTACCTCTAACTTTGTCATTTGTGCCAATGTGCACCATGACCGCTGGGTCCTCACCAGCCCCTCCCAGTAATCTGTCAACCCGATCAGCGATGTGTCGGACTCGAGTGCCAGGTAGGCAGCACACTGTTCGACGATTCCTGTCTTTGTGAGATTGCCCTATCTGTCTGGCCTGCCCTGCTCTCCTATTTCTCCCAGAAAGATGTGGAGGGGGCAATCTGCAGTGAAGAACTAGAATTGGCCAAAAAAGGATAAATTTAAAATTAAAAATGATAAAAAATAAAAAAAATAGAATAAAAGAAAAAATAATGAACAAAATGAAAATGTGAAAGGACCTAAGTAAATAATTACCAAAAGGTTAATTTCATGTCACAGACTCAATAAAGGCTATAGGTGACAAAATTTAGCGTAGTATTCTACTGTCACCATAAAAATAATACTAGTCATGGCATAATGTATCCATTCCCAAAGATCCCATATCATTCGAATAAAAAATAATTAAATCATTCCAGGGTAAAACAAGAAAAAAGGGGAGAAAAATAGTCCACAGTTTGCAGGAAAAAGAATCCTTGAAATAAATAAGCTAGCTAGGGATCCAAGTGAAATAAGTGGATATCTCTTGGCCAAAACGAAGTTGAACATATTGGAGCCATGGGGTCATCTGAATAAAGAAGTCTCATCGGATGATCTGTTATATTCAGGAGGTGTAGTCCTCGAAGAATGGTCCATAGGGAAATCAGATATGAAGTACACCATGAGTCAAAAGCCATGATTCTGGCCAGGATGTCCTCAAAACAGGTTTGTATGGAAGTCAAGGATGGCACATCACAAAAAACACACAGGACGAGTTATCTAAGGATAGAGAATAACCAATAAATATCATGTATTAATAGATTGAAAAATAGATAAAACACTTAAAATGTTGCATGAGATTAAAACCCAAAAACAAAAACAACCAAAAAATCTCACCCCTAAAAAAACATGCAGAATACCCTAAAGAAAAGAGCTAAAACAAAAATTTTCATTAAGACCCACTGGAGCAACGGTGCCGAGTCGGTAGATCCAGCGGCTCTCAACATGAGCAAGGGCCCTGGATAAATCCCTCCACCTGTGGAAACCTGATCAATTGCCTTGATTTTAAGCTTACATGGATCACACCCATGAAACAATCGAAAATGTCTAGGTAGAGTTTTAAATTAATCCAATTCTTATGCAGTCTTAGCCTTTTTGATGTTTCGAACATGTTCTCTCTGTTATGAGCAGTGGAACGCACTAAATAAAATTAAAATAAAGTGCGTTCACCGCTCGGGGTCCACCGTGCAGTAGATGGGGTAACCGCTGGTAAAAGAGGCAGGGCACTCAGGCGGTAATGTGCACAGGGTTTTAGCTGCACTCCGTGCACTAAAGCAGACTCTGTTATATGCACAGAGCTGCCAACAAAAACATAAATACAGCTGAGTCTGTATAGGGTCACAGACTTCAGCGATGTGGACACGGTATTAAAGGTCACAGAAATAGCCTTAAACACCAGGACTATCCCCTCTAGACCTACCGTAAAAAATAAGGTACGAGGTGTCACAACTGCGAACACCCGGGAGGCTGCAACCGCAGCGCAGCGTGAACAGAGCCGCAAGCAAGGCGCTGCAAAGACGCTGGCGCAATGCAGGACGTTTAGCTGCTGCAAAAGGTATTGCTGGAGCGCGCTGGCACTAGCGCTGCTACTGGCGGCTGCCCAATCACTCACACAATCATAATATCAGAGGGAAGGGGTTTCATAATAAGTCATTCACCAGTCCAAGCATCCAATACCAAACACACAGCAGCAAGTATGAAAAATACTAGCGCATGGCGGAACAGCCATGCGCATTTTTTATAGTGACCGGGACCTTCCGGAAATCTCCAGAGCCCTGAGCTGAACCAATGGAATCAGGAGCAGGACCTGAGCACCTGACTCCTGAACTCCAATGGGAGCTCAATCCAGGAGCATGCTCAGAAGCTGGCTGAAAGGGCTTAGCCTCTGGAGACAAATGTGTGGATCTGGATCTCTGCATAAGTATGGCAGGACACAGATTCCTAACATTAACCCCCTCCTAAGGCCCCCTCCTCCCCGAGCCCTCCGGGCGCATACCCTGTGCCCTACGGTGGCATAGGGCTCAAACTCGTCCGAGAGCGAGCTTGGTGTCCAGGTAGGGGTTACCGTAACCCGAGACACCTGGAAGGCATCAGAGGAACCAAGGTCACCAGGTTTCAAGAGGGACACTTGGGAGATAGTAGGAGCGGGAGTGACAGAGGCAGGCTGCCGCGTGTCGGCAGATGTCGCCACCCTCTGCCTAGGAGGGTTAGACTGAGCACATAAGGTGCAAGCCTGAATAAATTTCTTTATGTCCCGAGCTCTATGGGGCAACCAATACGCATCAGCCAACATTTTTGAGACCTGCATATAGCCCCGATGGTGGTGCGTGTTAGGCGCATGCGCCCAGGCGAGCACCTGAGCCCTGAGATGAGGAGGGACAAAGGTCTCGATAGCCGGTTCAGACTCCGACCTTTGCGGGGAGCCAGCTTCCGGAGAAACCGCACAGACATGGTGACAACCGCAGATGGATTCCTGGTCAGAGTCTGTATTAAAGTTGGTGCGAGACACCTCCATGGGCTCAGGAGGTAGAACTTCCGGCTCGTCTAGCTCAAGGGGTACAAAAAATTTGGGAGCAGAAACGAATTTGCGCTTGGAGTGAGCTCGCTCCATACCGCGCTCCGAAAAACGGAGATCGATGCGTGAGGAGACTGAGATTAGCTCTTCCAAGCTAGTGGGAATCTCTCTAGTAGAGAGAGCATCCTTCACATGCTCCGCTAGACCTCGCCAAAAAACGGACCATTCCAACTCGGACGCCAGTGTCCGAAAACGGACGGCATACTGGCTAACCGAGAGTGACCCCTGAGTAAGGGCGAGTAACTGCAGGGACGTATCATGCGTGACCCGAGGACCGAGAAAAACTTGCCTGATGGCAGTTAGCAAGTTAGCCGCGGACCGAATCTCGGGGTCACCTCGCTCCCACAGAGGCGTAGCCCATTCCAGCGCCTTGCCCGACAGTAGGGAGATAACAAAAGCCACCTTGGCCCACTCCGTAGGGAATTGCGCAGCCAGCAGCTCCAGGTGTATCGAGCACTGGCTGATAAAACCCCTACAGGAGGCGCCATCCCCAGCATATTTATCGGGCAACGGGAGGCGGGTAACTGTCGGTGCAAGGGCGGACATGGACATACGTCCTACCGCATCTGTGAGTGCCTGGACGGCAGCATCTGTAGCCTGCGCAGCTGCAAGAGACCTCTCAAGAGTAGCAAGACGAGCCTTGAGCTGACGCACAAGCTGTAACAGCTGCTGCTGATCTGCCATCTCTAGCCAGACCCTGGCGCTAGTATTATGTTATGAGCGGTGGAATGCACTAAATAAAATTAAAATAAAGTGCTGGCGCAATGCAGGACGCTTAGCTGCTGCAAAAGGTATTGCTGGAGCACGCTGGCGCTAATGCTGCTACTGGAGGCTGCCCAATCACTCACACAATCGTAATATCAGAGGGAAGGGGTTTCATAATAAGGCCGGGGTCACACTAACCTTCGCAAAATACGGTCCGTAGATTACAGACGTAATACTGATGAATGACCCCTTAATAGTGCTCCGTAGGTCATCCGTAAGCAAGGTGCGGTCGCGTATTTTGCGCATGTGTGCATCCGTATGTAATCCGTATGGCATCCGTATGCAATCCGTATGGCAAGATTTTCTCGCAGCCTTGCAAAATGGACATTTAACGGTTTTGAGGCCTGCTAACAATTTAAATCATTAGCCTCCACCCTATTTGTTGGCTCAGGAACAGGTGGCTGCCTCCATTCTGTCCATTTGTGACCTTGCCTTCACTAGGTGTGTTGTTGTTGTATGTGCAACATGGCAGAGGGTCTGAGTTTCAATACAACTGAGCAGGTTCTCTTCAACTGGCTTTTGTCACGGCGCTTTGGGCAACCATAACCAGTGATAGTGGATCTGCGAAGGAGGAGACGCATGTGGGTACATCCACTTTTGAGGCAACGACTCACAAGAGGTCATTTTCACCGCCTCTATTCTTCTCTGCGGGAGCATCCACTGAAATTTTACCAATACTGTCGCATGAGCATTTCCACATTTGATCAACTCTTGGAGACAGTGCGCCCTGGGATAACCTTTCAGGACACAAGGATGCGCAAAGCTATATCTGCAGAGGAGCGACTTCTACTCACAATACGGTATGTACTACACTACCACATTCTCTATGTTCATAATGTGTTGGCTAAAGTATGTTTTTTTGCCTTCTTGGTCTAAGTTTAATGCCCTCATCTTACTCCAAATATGGTTCAACTTAAACAACAGAATGTTAGGTCTAATATGTACTCCATATCACTTAGTCATTGTGCAACCAAATATGTGTGTGTTATTCTATCTCAATTCCTACCAAGTTTGGTCGGCATGTAACTGATGTTTTTGGACTTTATGCATTCTAAAATTATCAATTTCTGTTATTCTACAGCTTCCTGTCCACTGGCCTGTCTTATGCCGCCCTCCACCATGAGTTTCTCTTTGGAAGATCAACCATTTCAGGCATAGTGAGGTCTACATGTATAGAAATCTGGACAAGACTCCATCAAGTGGTCATGCCCGAGCCCAGGATGGAAGACTGGTTGAGGATATCAAGGGACTTTGAGGAGGACTGCCAGTTTCAAAATTGTATTGGGGCCCTGGATGGCAAACATATCCGGGTGCGTAAGCCACCGAACTCTGGCTCCCAATTCTTCAATTATAAACAATACTTTTCTGTTGTATTGTTGGCTCTGGTAGACCCTCAATACAAGTTTATAATTGTTGACATTGGGGCCTATGGAAGGACGGGAGACTCTAGAGTCTTCAATACTTCCATAATGGCTCGGCGGCTACGCACCAACCAGTTGGATCTACCACCACCACGCCAGCTACCAGGCTCCCCTGAAGAATCAGTCCCTTATGTCCTTGAGGCAGATGAGGCGTTTCAGTTATCGCGCAATGTCATGAGGCCATATTCCCGGCGCAACCTTGACCACAGGCGCAGAATTTTTAACTTGCGCCTATCACGTGCTAGGCGACTGGTGGAGTGTTCCTTTGGGATTCTTTGTGCCAAATGGCGGGTACTCCAGTCTGCCATTCAGTTGAGTGAACAAAATGTGAATGAAGTTGTGAAAGCCTGTGTGGTTCTTCATAACTTCACCAGGATACATGATTGTTCCTCCTCTGCTGGTGTTGTGTGTAGGCCGGACAATGTGCGCAGGGTGAGACCACCTATGAACCCTCAACGTAGACCACTCTCTGGCCTCAAAGTGCATGATATTTTCACTAATTACTTTATCTCACCTGAGGGGGCAACTTCTTGGCAAGAGCATGCTGTGTCTATGTTATAATTTGTTTCTTTAATTGTGTCTAAATATATATTACTCAACCCCTTATGATTCTATGACTGTTTCATTGCATTGGTTAGTGTATGTCAGTATGTTGACAGGGTTTTTGAGAAATCACACAGAGACGTTAACTATAGTAGACAAATTTTTAGTTTTGCCTTTTTTTTTTGTTTCTTAAAGGCAAACTTAATATTGCCATATGAACATTTTGGCAATGGGCAAAATGGCCCTTTTTGCCTTCTTAAACTTTTTTGAAAAGTAACATTATATAACATAACCCAAAAAAAATTAGGCAATAACAACATTGCTGCATGAGAATATTTAAATACAAAGGAAAAAATAGGTGAGCTCCATCAACAAAATTAATGCTAAAAGATAACACTCACATTTCTTCAGAATGTTTTCCAATCATAGAAATATTCCACCATGACAGGCAAGTCTACCTCACGGCTTTCAGACAGATATTACCTGTCTGTAGAACAGAGAATATTTAACCATGCTATACTGGAAAAGATGAAAAAACAAAACTCACATAGAGAGAGCGTGATATTCTGAAGGCTGGTCGCCTTGATTTGTTACTATAGATTGCTAGCATAAAAGGTGACTACTTCACTAAGGCCAGCACACCTTTCCTAGGCATTAGCAAGTGAGTAGTGTATTTTCATCCTATGACTTTACAGTATAGCGCGTTTAAATATTCTCTTTTGTACAGACATGTAATATCTGTCTGAAAGGCGTGAGGTAGCCTTGCCTGTCATGATGGATTCTTAATATGATTTGAAAACATTGTTAAAAAATTAGAATGTTAAATTTTGTAACAAAGTTTGGTGATGGAGAACACCTGTTTTTTCCTTTGTATTTGGAGCACCAGTGAAACCGCACTGGACATCTACGGCCATCAGACTTATAAATCCTCATAGGTTGGGGAAGGGGAACATGGAAGAGCAGCCTGTGGGTGCTGCTGGACACTGTGGCCAACATCGCCCTGTGTTGGGCCATACTGTTGCCCATGATGTGGGAATTGTCCTGGGACTGTTGGGGATACTGGCCAGAGTAATGTTGGGGAGGGGCATCTTGTTGGCTGTGGTAGGCACGTGGCTCATACCCACCAAGATAGCCATATCGTCCCCAACCAGGTTGGGACCAGCCTCCAACACTGGGTGGGTACAAGTGGCCATATTGGTGGGGTTGGCTAGAGGCTGACATTTGTGGCTGCTGAATAGAAGGTTGGGTAGTGGGAGGAAGGGGGTGAGGTGTAGGCCCACGTATTAGAGGATGTTCGGACCCTGCTTGAGCAAGCATCTGTGTGGATGGTCTCATTCGCATTAGATTTCTGGGGGAAAGCTGCCACCTCTCCAGATATTCGAAAAGCTCATATGGGGTATTGGGGGGGTGCTTGCATCAAGCAGGATCTGAAAACATCCCCTAATACGGAGCCTGACCTCACGGGTAAGGGCACGGAGATAAAGGGTGAGGCTACGTGAGTAGGCCTCCTCCCCATCATCTGTAGTTACTCTTGATAAGTAATTTAGCACCCCTGTGTTCACATTGATCCTGCTCTCTTGAACAGTGACCTGGCGCCTTCTTCTTGTTCGCCGGGATGTAACAGCAGCCTGTGGGGATCCCCTGATATGGCCAGTTGGGCTCTTCCAGGATGGGTGATGGGGCAGCAGCAGACCGTCCTGGTGGTGTTGTGTGTTGGGCAGCCAATGGGTTCTCCTGTGATGCCTCATCTTCTGCCATCCTTCTTGTAGGGGGAGAAGATGGGCCAGCCACCTCATCCCCTACAGGATCAATTATGGGCTCTGTCTCTGAGGCCGTTCCTCGATCCGTAAGGTTGGATTGAGTTCTGTTATGAAATAGAACAGAGGCAAAAATACATCAATATTTTTAGCCCTGTAAAGTATTTGTGTAATGTGGTGTGAGGTATCTACTTACGGTCTCAGATCCAGAATTGGGGCGAGGAAGGAGAGCCGGTCGTAATAAATATATTTCCTTTTGACGTATCCCGCATCCCCACTCCTGGACGGCTGCTGGCGTACACGGCGGTATTGGTCCCGGATGCTTCGCCAGCGTTTCATCACATCTTCCACTGCAATGTGACAGGAAATATTGTCAAATTCACATATTTGATAGGTCACATTTGCTACCAGTAGTCTAGGCATGGGGCCTTCTGGGGTGTGCTTTCTACCCATGGTGGCATATCTAATTGGGCAGATACACAGGGTCTCTTTAGCTACACTTAATAATTGGTTTGTCTAGGAGGATGAGGAGCTTGTGGCCTAAACCCAAATTATGGCTGTGTGAATCCACGTGTCACATCCAAATCTAACAGCCTCATGAGGCAAAAAGTACATGCACAGGAAGGGGGGGTGCTGATTCTATATTCCTTTTTTGTTGTGCGCTAAGGTTACTCATGTTTTGCCTTGTACTTACGAATTTTATGCTGCTCCTCACGTGGTCGGTCACCAAAGTCATGGTACATCTGGCGACAGATGCGCCTCCATGACGCCTCCTTTCTTGCCTGGTTTGCATAATTGGCATCGCGTTGGTCCCAGATTTCGGGACGCTCCTGCACCAGGACAATGAGCATCTCCACATTTATGTAAGTGGACGCCATGCTGCTGCTGTACTCCGTGGAGGCGTACTTCCGGGATGTCTGGAGCGCTTTTTGAGCTCATTTGCATGTCTAGGCTTCCTGATGATGGATTGGCCCATTTCCTGTCACCAGCCAAAAAGACCTGCGTATTGCTCGCATTTCACACGTCTGGTCCGTGTGTAATCCGTATTTTTTGCGTACCCATAGACTTGCATTGGCGTACTACGGGTGTAGTACGCTGACAATCGCAGCATGCTGCGATTGGCACGGAGCGTAGAATATGGATGAGAAATATACGCCTGGTGCGAGTGACCCCATAAAGAATCATTTGTCCGTGTCTAATGCGTGCTTTTAGCGCCTCTCACTTGGCCGTATTCCTCGCTAGTGTGACCCCGGCCTAAGTCATTCACCAGTCCAAGCATCCAATACCAAACACACAGCAGCAAGTATGAAAAATACTAGCGCATGGCGGAACAGCCATGCGCATTTTTTATAGTGACCGGGACCTTCCGGAAATCTCCAGAGCCCTGAGCTGAACCAATGGAATCAGGAGCAGGACCTGAGCACCTGACTCCTGAACTCCAATGGGAGCTCATTCCAGGAGCATGCTCAGAAGCTGGCTGAAAGGACTTAGCCTCTGGAGACAAATGTGAGGATCTGGATCTCTGCATAAGTTTGGCACGACACAGATTCCTAACATTCTCGTTCTGACCTTGAGTTTCCATGTTACGTCACAAAATCGGTGACTTTACAGCGATATTGCTAGCGATATCGCAGTGTGTAACGGGGGCTTTACACAGGCAGTAGCAAGTATACGATTGACACAGGGTGGAGGAGCTAGCATGCTCAAGTAGAGGACTAATCAAGGAAAGTGAACACAGATGATTGCAGCACAGACCCAGCACAACCAAAACAGACTGACAGCCCCTATACAAAGTAACACATCAGACAGGAACAGAGTGGAGATCATGACAAGTGATAAGGAGTTTTGTCGGGAGAGTATTTTTAAACACTGAGTCAGTTAGGAGGATATCCCAATGTTTAAGAATAATGTCTGTAAAGGCATGCCATTGGCTATTATATGAAGTGATCAGTCGAATCTGTGAGTCAGTGGGATAGGTATCTTTTTTCTGGGTTTGGTAGAGGAGATCATTTCGGGGAATGGAGAGTGCACGTTTGTACCTGTGGCAAATTTGTCTATGACTATAACCACGTTCTCTGAATCGATGGTATAAATCTTTGGCTTGGCGATCAAAGGCTTCATTGATGGAACAGATATGTCAAATTCTTAAATTCTTAAGTTCTGGCCAATCGGTATACCATTGATTGTTGATGAGAGATGTGACGAACTGACGAATGTTTGCAATATTTGCAATATTTACGTAGATTAACTGTTTTGGCAGCACTTACTTGCTTGTTGAATATCTGTGCACATCTTTTGCACTCCATATGGTAACTTTGGCTCGGCATTTTGGTGTCTAGCAGTCCTTTTTTAATCAATCCTTTATATGTAACTAGCTGAAGAGCCTGGTGTTGCCTGGGCAGAGTAACTAACTACGGTTAGTTATAGCAAATGATTGCATCTATATATATATATATATATATATATAAAGCTGAGTGTAGAGCCCTGCCCATTCCGCATAGCCACATTCACTATAATATCCCACATCATCCCGACAGCCAGAGCTACCGGACTACTACCCTTAATTTCCCACATCATCTTGTCAGAGCCACTGGACTACTACCCCTAATATCTCATGTCATCCCGTCAGAGTCACTGGACTACTACCCCTAATATCCCACATCATCCCATCAGCCAGAGCCACCGGACCATAATATCCCACATCATCCCGTCAGAGCCAACATTGTCAGGTTGGCGCTGTAAAGGGGCCTTTACACATAGCGATATCACTAGCGATATCGCTAAAGCGTCACCGATTTTGTGACACAGCAGTGATATCGTTAGCGATATCGCTATGTTTGATACTTACCTCCGACCGGCTCCCCCGCTGTCTGTCACTGATCGCGCGAGATCGTGCAGCTCCATTTCTTGTTGGGTGCTTTCTGCTGGGCTTCCTGTTGGCGCCGACGAGCGACGCGTGGACGCGGGCGGGAGGACGTCAGGTAAGTAACGCCCGCTGCTGTGTCACTACATCGCTGTGAGATCTGCCTGTGTGGCAGCTCACTAGCGACCATTTAGCGATGCACCAGGGATCCTGACCGGGTCGTATCGTTGTCGGGATCACTGGTTCATCGCTAAATGTAAAGGGGCCTTTACGCCGATTAAAATGATACCTGGGTTGGAGAAATCCATCTTGTTTTTCTTTTTTAATCTGTGTTTGAAGTTTTAAGGTAATGAGATGCTTCATGCTAGACAAAGAGAAGTTCCCGATTCTGGGCTCCCCCTGAAGTCTGTGTCAGAGGGTGATCTGTGTCGGCACGGTAATAAATTGTGTTATTTCCAGCCTTACAGAAGGACGATATCACCATAGAAATGATAAGAATAATAGGCGTCAGTTACCACAACTGTCTACTGGGAAAACTGTTGCTCAAAGCAACCAATCACAGCTTCATTTCTTTGAAATGAAAGATGCTTAGTGATTGTTTGGGGCTATGTGGAGTGGGCGTCGCTGATACACACACATGCTTTTTGATTGGTTGGGGCTATGTGGAGTGGGCATGGCCGATACACATATATTCATTTTTATATACATAGATATGTGTTTAAATAAAGATTGAATTGTTTGGATTATACTCTGTAGTGGTGGTTCATTCCTCCCTGATCTTAGTCTTAGGCTACTATCAGACTTGCGTTATGAGGTGCAGCACAGGGCTGCCGCTAAGTTCTGCCCCCAGCCGCACCTCATCTGGTCAGCACCTGCATGCGACCTGAGTACCCTATATTTAGCATTGGGTACGCTGGCCGTGCTCTGGTATGCTTTTTCCAGGGCATGCGCCCTTTTGGCGCATGTTGGCACAGTGCCAAAAGGGCGCATGTGCTGGCAAAAGCATACCAGCGCACAGCCAGCGTAGCCAACTCTAAATATATTGTACACTGGTCGCATGCAGCATCATGCGCTCATAGGAGGAGCTGACCAGAGGGGGAACTGACCGGTGGAGGCGTAGCCGGGGGCGGAGCTTAGCGGCAGCCCTGCGCTGCGCTTCATAACGCAAGTCTGAAAGTAGCCTTACCTACATGGTCAAAATTGTTGGTACCCCTCGTTTAATGACAGCACAATGGTGTCAGAAATAACTTAAATCTGACAAAAGTAATAATAAATCAAAAATCTATGAAAATGAACATATGAAATTCAGACATTGCTTTTCAATCATGCTTCCACAGAATTTAAAAACATAAATAAGATAAAACTCATGAAATAGGCCAGGACAGAAATGATGGTACCCCTGAAAATAATGTGACAAAAGGGACATGTTAAATCAAGGTGAGTCCACTAATTAGCATCACAGGTGTCTACAATCTTGGAATCAGTGAGTGGGCCTGTATAGAGGGCTACAGATACTCACTGTGCTGTTTGGTGACATGGTGTGCATCACACTCAACATGGACCTGAGGAAGCGAAGAAAGAGTGTTCTCAGGAGATTAGAAAGAAAATTATAGACAAACATTTTAAACGTAAAAGTTATAAGACCATCTCCAAGCAGCTTGATGTTCCTGTGAATACAGTTGCGCATATTATTCCAAAATTTAAGCTCCATGGGACTGTAGCCAAACCCCTGGACGTGGCCGCAGGAGGAAAATTAATGACAAATCAAAGAGACGGATAATATGAATGGTAACAAAAGATCCCAGAAAAACTTCTAAACAGATTAAAGGTGAACTTCAAGCTCAAGGAACATCAGTGTCAGATTGCACCATCCGTTCTTGTATGAGCAAAAGTGGACTTCATGGGAGACGACCAAGGAGGACACCATTGTTGAAAAAAAAATCATAAAAATGCCAGACTGGAATTTTCCAAACTACATGTTGAAGACAACAAAGTTTCTGGGAGAATGTCCTATGGACAGATGAGACAAAAATGGAACTTTTTGATAAGGCAGATCAGCCTATGTTCACAGATGGAAAAATGAAGCATATCAAGAAAAGAACACTGTCCCTACTGTGAAACATGGAGGAGGCTCTGTTATGTTCTGGGGCTGCTTTGCTGCATCTGGCATAGGGTGTCTAGAATCTGTGCAGGGTACAATGAAATCTCAAGACTATCAAGGGATTCTAGAGAGAAATATGCTGTCCAGTGTAAGAAAGCTTGGTCTCAGTCGCAAGTCATGGGTCTTGCAACAGGATAATGACCCAAAACACACATCTAAAAACACTCAAGAATGGCTAAGAGGAAAACATTGGACTATTCTGAAGTGGCCTTCTATGAGCCCTGACGTAAATCCTATTGAGCATCTTTAGAAAGAGCTGAAACATGCCGTCTGGAAAAGGCAACTTTCAAACACGAGACAACTGGAGCAGTTTGCTCTTGAGTAGTGGGCCAAAATACCTGTCGAGAGGTGCATAAGTCTCATTGACAGTTACAGGAATCGTTTGATTGCAGTGATTGCTTCAAATGTTGCGTAACAAAATATTAAGTTAAGGGTATCATCATTTCTGTCCAGGCCTATTTCCTGAGTTTTATTTTTTTTAAATTCTGTGGAAGCATGGTTGAACAGTACTGTCTGACTTTCATTTGTTCAATTTCATAGATTTTTGATTTATTATTACTTTTGTCAGATTCAAGTTATTTCTATCACCAATGTGGGTTTTCTGTCATTACACAAGGGGTACCAACAATTTTGACCACGTATGTAGCTACTGTGTTTTCTCTTTTTAAATCATAATGACAACCCAAAACATCCTAATGACCCTGATCAAAAGTTCACATACCCTGGTGATTTTGGCCTGATAATATGCACAGAAGTTGACACAAATGGGTTTGAATGGCTTCTAAAGGTGATATCCTCACCTGTGACCTGTTTGCTTGTAATCAGTGTGTGTGCATAAAAGCTGAGTGAGTTTCTGGGATCCAGACAGACTCTTGCATCTTTCATCCAGCCACTGACATTTCTGGATTGTGAGTCATGGGGAAAGCAAAAGAATTGTCAACAGATCTACAGGAAAAGGTAGTTGAACTGTATAAAACAGGAAATGTATATAAAAAGATGTCCAAGGGATTGATAATGCCAGTCAGCAGCATTCAAACTGTGATTAACAAATGGAAAATCAAGGTCTCTGTAAAAAAAATGCACAGTCAGGTAAACCAACATAACTTTCGTCCACAACTGCCAGGAAAATTGTTTGGGATGCAAAGAAAATCCCACTAATAACATCAGCGGAAATACTGGACTCTCTGAAAACTAGCAGTGTGACTGTTTCAAGATGCACAATAAGGAGTCACTTGAAGAAAAATGGGCTGCATGGTCGAGTCGCCAGAAGAAAATCATTACTGAGCAAATACCACAAAGTATCTCGCCTACAATACGCAAAACAGCACAGAGACAAGCCTCAAAAGTTCTGGAACAAGGTAATTTGGAGTGATGACACCAAAATTAAACGTTTTGGCCACAACCATAAACATTACATTTGGAGAGAGGTCAACAAGGCCTATGACGATAGGAACACCATTCCTACTGAAAAGCACGGAGGTGGATCGCTGATGTTTGCGAGATATGTGAGTTGCAAAGGCACAAGAAAATTGGCCAAAGTTGAAGGAAAGATGAATGCAGCACGTTATCAGCAAATACTCAAGGGCAAATTTGCAATCATCAGCCCAGAAGCTGTGCATGGGACGTACTTGGACGTTCCAACATGACAATGATCCAAAACACAAGGCCAAATCGACCTGTCATTGGCTACAGCAGAACAAAGTAAAGGTTCTGGAGTGGCCATCTCAGTCTCCTGACCTCAATATAATTGAGCCACTCTGGGGAGATCTCAAGCACGCAGTTCATGTCAGACAGTTCAGGAATTTACAGGAACTGGAGGCTTTTTGCCAATAAGAGTGGACAGCTTTACCATCTGAGAAAATAAAGAACCTCATCCACAACTACCACAAAAGACTTTAAGCTGTCATTGATGTTAGAGGGGGCAATACACGGTATTATGAAATGGGGTATGTGAACTTTAGATCAGGGTCATGTGGATGTTTTGGGTTGTCATTATGATTGATAAAGAGAAAACTCAGTAGTTTCACAATAAATGGCTTCACCCAACCACTAGCCATGAGTGGAGAAAAAGTTTTCGAGTTATCATTCATATTCTCTGAAAAAAAAACAAGAAAGCAAAAAATTATGCAGGGGTATGTAAACTTGAGAGCACAACTGTATATACATGAGTTTTTGTCCTCAATTAATTTACTCTTGGGATTTGTTTGTGTTAAATAATGTGTAGAAAATGACTATAAAGAGCAAGTCTCCAGAATTTTTCTGAGTAACCCAACACAGAAGAGCAGTTCTGGTTGTGCATATACTGGACTTGGAAGTGGAGAGATAAATTAAGTAAAGTAACCTGGGGATAGATGATCTGCAAGTCTTGGAGCTGGATGTAATGGTGTGGTGGGAATGTGTGATGCAGTCTGTATGAGGTCTACGAGGGCCAAAGGGGTCTGACAAGATCAGTGCAAGATAAGGGATGCAAAGTTTTATCAAAGTTACTGATTTTTTTTTATATCCTTGTCCATGTGAAACTTTACATCTTTTTGAGATGTCCTTTGTTCGAGGGACACGTTGTTCTCTTCACCCTCCATGTGAACAAGGGGTGTGAATTCCTGGGGAGGGCATGCTGGGGAGGGGACTGGGCTCATAAGAGGTTGTCTGCCTATAATCACAGGATCAGAAGCTTTTTGTCGTCTGTGTGCAGGTGAGTTTGCTTCCAGTACTTGTCCGAATATTCAGGGGATGGCTATATTAAAGATTTTAATTACATAGCAAGCCTATGAATAACATTTATTTTGATAATTATTTATTCTGTCCTGATTTATAAGATACATTTATTGGATAGTGTTCTTTGTTAGTCCCAAATATTGAGAATTGAGGGATTTTTTTTCTTATGGATGAGTGTATTATTATTTGCTATTTTGCTTAGTTTTGCAAAGTGTTAGTTCAAAGTTTAAGAAAAAGCCAAATCTGTTTGCTCTCGCATATTTCTCATTTACTAAAGAAAGCAGTCAGCCGAATGCCTGTTCGGTCGGCAGCTATTCCTACTACTTCCCCTGTATACATGCATGCTCATTTCAACTAAGTATGCATGCTTTTAAGTGAGAAGGATGCAAGTCACTACCAGACATCTTTGGCCATAACTTTACTCCCGTATGTAGAAAGGATCAAGTATACTAAATACTAAAATTAAACATGTCCAATTTTTTCTCTGCCCTTGATGGACAGTTTCCATATGGTTGGCCAATAACTCCAACTCTTGAAAAATTTTCAATGTCAATCATTCACTCCATATGAAACCCAATAGATGGGAATCATAACCTAATTTGCTCATCTTATAACTGTTAAAAGTTTGCATCTGTTTTATTTTTATTGTCAATGTGAAAAATCGACCTTTTTTAACATTTTTTAAAATCTCTATCCATCATAAAATGACTGAGATGAATGCAACTTGTGCATAGAAGCATAACAAATTGATGTAATTAACACTGCAAATCTGGACAATAAACAGGCAAGAAAAAATAAGAAAAAGAACCAATGTGTAAAATTGCAGCCATACACTAGAAATTTTGCCTGGTCGAAACGGCTGATTTCGAAAATTTTCTGCCATCCATTGGCGAATCGTCACCTTTGCTACATAAATTATGAAGAAAGTTGATGGATCTGTTGAAAAGTTAATCGGCTGGGTTGGATCTTTTTAATCAAGGGGAGTAGTTTAAACTTCCTTTACATCGAAAAATGTAATTCACTATGTCTTTCTGTACAGTAAAAAGACGTCCTAACATATAGCGACCTAGTGAAAGTCATAGAGGACACTTTTTTGGCTTCTTGGACTGTAATGTGGCGTAAATGAGGCACAAAATACTCTAAAAACACATAAAACACAAAAATACCAAGCAGAACCACTTCTGTCTGACCAGTAATTAAAAAAGTTATCCAAAACTCCCTGATTATGGCCAATTTGGATGTTCTAACGTATATAATACTTTGCAAGATGTTTCCCCAAGGAAGAAGTCAGTGACAAGCTTTGATATACCTTCTAGAGATGTTGGTTGAACATACGTTGGGTCGATAGAGTTGAGCGAATATGGTTGGAATTGGTTGCCAAATCTGAATTTGCCATATTCGTGCCATATTGGTAACCTCTTTGTGCCGAATTTATGTTTGATGATCGGTTTCGAACATATTCGGTAAATTCTACTGCCACTGACTTCAATGACAGCGACTAATGCAAAAACAATCAGAACCGAATTTTGAGAAAATGTGCTCAACTCTAGTTGATAGTCATCGCATGTTTCAGGTGCATTTCTTTATATATAGAGTATTTTTTTGGACAATATGTTTGATGGACCATGTGTTGTATAGTCAATGAGGTTGACCATAATGTCTTTTGTTGGGGTTATTTTCTACTCTTGATAAGTTCAGAAGGTTCTTTTCCAATAATCATTTCTTGACCTGTTATATCTGAAGCTCCCAGAATCTCAAAAGCCTCTACATCAGGTGAACGCTATGTTGACAAGTTGCATAATCAAATATCATAGGTCGCTCTTGGCTTCATCGATAAGACACGCTCACAGATAATCCATGCAAACAAACATTACTTTGATCACTTGTTTTTTGTACATGTAAATTCAAAAGGTCAATATACAAGGCAGGACTTCTCCAGAACACACAAACAAGATCTGGAATTTGTAAGCTTCAAATACCAGAAGGGCTAATCCACCATTCAGGAAACATGTAAAGGGGAGGTTTGACCTTTCTAAAATACTTAAGGCTCTACAGGATTCAGACTATGAGCAACTGGTTGTAAACATGGGTCAGGCTCATTGTGTCAACAGAAACTGATGGTTGATGCCATTATCAAAGTGTTTGTGATAGTTGTGTGATTCACAATATTAGGGAATCGCATGAACCCCTTTGAGAGAATTTGCTGAAAGATGAACCTTCTCGGAAGTAAACTTAACACTTTCTTGTCAACTATCCCCAAATACCTTGGAGGCTTCCAACAATGGGGGCAACCTCCAAGACTCCAAAAAAGTTGGCAAGTCTCTTGAGTACCTAACTAATGTCTTAAAAGGCAGCACTTCCTCAACGTCCAAGCACATATTCAGGGGTATCAACAGGACGTGGGATATGCATGGGCATATCTTGAAAAAATTAGTGTCTATTAAAAAGGGTTTGATCGTATGAAAACATTTTGGCAGTGTACTTTCTTTCAGGTCAAATATTTTAAAAGCTGGTAAATATGTTTTAAGGCAGTAATAAAATGATATTCCTCATTGTTACTGAGTTGTATTGGCATTTGAGATCATTTGACTTTGTGTCCTTTAAAGAGGACCTGTCACCAGGTCAAAAGTTTCCAGATTTTGCTCTTATTTTATTTCTGCTGCTCACCTGATTATTTTGTTTTGGTTTTTTTTGGAAATACACCATATGGTTCAAGAAATATGGATCATTCTAAATAGTGGAATTTTTTAAATCTTTATAAAAGGGGCGTTTCTCACAGAGTAATTATATACAGCAGTCTAAGAACACACCCCTGAGGATCCCGTGAGCCATGCCCCTTGTAAAAACCATACAAATTTGCACTAAATACAAAAGCTAATATCTCTGGAACTTTATGGAAGATTTTCAAAAATCACACATTGGAATACACAATGAAGCAGCAGGAATAAAATAACAGAAAAACTGGACACTTTTGACCTGGTGACAGGTCTTCTTTAAGTCCTCCTCGTATTACTGATAGGCTATGAGGACATGAAGCCTTGAGGTGGAATTAAATGGGATCCAGAGGTGCAAAACACGCAAAAGGGCCCAATTATGATAATTTGGAATTTCATTAATTCTTCCATAGCTGATCAGGAACTGAAGTCATATCTTTTGAAATAACCACATGAATTGGTCTATCTTACTATTTCCTTTTGTAGGTGTTTTCTCTATTTGTGGTGAAGATGAGGCTGCTACTCGCACTTTCTGTTGTCCTGATTGCTCTTGCAGTTTTGCCGGGTACGTTTCATTTCTTATATGACTGAACGCTCTGATAAATTTATCTGCAATTTAGCATTTTTAATTGCCAAGGTAAATGTACGGTGTGATCCTTTTGATGTCGATCATAATACAGCGCTCCATGTAACTTACTCTTTGCATTAGAGGGTGCTTGGGTGCATACATGTCCATTATGGAGTTCAAAGAAAATTGACATGTATGCAATCAGCTCCTAAGCTCCCCCTATTAGTGACTGCAGGAAGACAGAAAGTTATAATTAGTCTCTGAAAATTTGAAGACCCAAATCAGAAAACATAGAAATTTTAAGAAAATATCCAGCACATGACATGACATGACATGGATCTAAAAATGACCTGCCGTTCAAACATGGACGTTTACCTAGAGGTCTCAATAATATCACTTGTGGTCATAGATATTCTATATACATATAAATATATATATATATATATATATATATATCCAATAATGATGTTATTGAGATCTCTAGGTAAATGTTGATGATTTAACATTCAACAGCAGGTCCTTTTTAGATCCATGTCATGTGGTGATATATGTATGTATATAGTTTTAAGGGAGAATTGCACAAGAACCGTTGACAAATAAATATCATTTTTGAGATTAAATCACAAAAAATATTTCCAGTATTTACGAGCAATACCCAGTATCTTCACACTGTAATAGTTGTATGTCCACCATGGACTAGTGCTCTCCAATGTGCTGCTTCAACTCTGATAATACCACCCAAAGGCTGTCAAGACGTGATGGAAAATGCAGTTTTGCAACATCCGGAAATCCATAGGTTGGAATCACAATCAAAGCTAAATGGACCATATTAACCCACAATCACCATCACTAATCATCTCGTACACTGTCTTTTCCAACAATAGAGTCCAGCTCAGCACAGGAGGAGCCCTCTCTTAAGGATCGTTTGAAGTTTTTTGGAGAAAAAATCAAAGCGACAGCTGTGTCAGTGGGGGAAGAGACTAAGGCTGCATTTGAAAATCTGCACAAAAGTGAATTTGCCACAAACGCCAGGTATTTACACAACTTATTACATAATGATTGCTTATGGTATCTATATATTGGACCAAAAATGGGGACATCCAGAAGATGCCAACAAAATAATGCAAAGAGTGTCAACTATTACTCTTTATCTGTCTGATAGTGTATATAGTATTTACCTTACCCCCCCAAACTACTGTTTTTGTGCCCTGCATAACGGCCACTGGGCAGCTTAAAAATTTGAAATGTAACTGTGTTATCATAAAAGGGGTAGCTTGGATTGCCTACTATACATCATCATCCAGAATACAAGCTTACTGAAGCAAAAAGGGAAATTATCCTTCAACAACATGACGAATCAAAGATACATAATTTACCTCCGCATATTCTCTCTCTTTTTTTATAAATTAAAATGTTGCCTCCTCTCTAGTGATTGCCGCCTTAGTCAAGGATCTTAATCTGCAATATTTATAGTACATCCCATGACCTTACAATAGTAGGTTACCTCCTTGTTTGGAAGTAACTTACCACATTACAAAAATGTAATACATAATTTTTTTTTCTTTCCAGGAAAATTTTCACTGATGGCATTGAGAAAATCAAAAGCAAGTTTTCTAAGTAATTACAGAATAAGAATCTCTACAAAGACAACCTCATAAAGCCTGCCTAAAAAAATGTAAACCTGCTTAAAAATATGCAAACGTCACCCCTATGATCATAGAGAAATCCGTATACCTATCATGCCAATCTAATAAAATATGTGTCCCCCCATCTCCGCCTTTGTGTCAATTCATAGTCTTAAGATTTGAAACATGATGCAAAAGTTTATAATCCCAATACAAGACTTTCAAAAAAATCCTAAAAGTGTCAAAATAATGCAATTCCCCATTGGCCTTTATATGATGACTTTACTCTGTATGTATTCAAATTTAGGAAACTGCTTGCTTTTGGTGTAAAGTGTCTGAAACGTGGAGGTCCAATATCTAGGATCAGCGATGAACTTCAGGATGGGAGTCTCCCAGGCCATGTCCTACTTGGTGTGGTGGGAACTGAAATGTATAGGGCCCTTTCTATTCATTTGTTTGGAAGTTATAGAAAAACCCAAGTCACAAAGAGAGCCCAGAAAGGCCACCAACCAGGCATTGTGGGGTTGAAATGAACAAGATCGAGAGTACAAAAACACTAGCAAACTATTACACATCATTTCTAGGACTAATCTCTTTATACTTTCATCCAACAGTCCAGTAGACCTTTTACTTAATAAAGGCAGTCCCTTATCATGATCTTCGTTTAATCCCATTCCGATGTGGCCAGTTTTCACTGTTTTTTGCGCTTCTTCCCAGAGACATAACTTTTTTTATTTTTCTGTCCACATAGACATATGAGGGCTTGGCTTGGATTTTTTGCGGGACGAGCACCATTCATTTTATCACATAATGTACGGTACTGGAAAACGTGAAACAAAATTCCAGTTTTTTCAATTATTTCAGTGGTGAAAAAAAAATCAGAAATTTTAAAAACAAAAAATTTTTGGGGTGTTGCCTTTTTCTGAGACATGCAACGTTTTGATTTTTCGGTCAATGGATCTTTGTGAAGGCTTATTTTTTGCGGGGCAAAACAATGTTTTTATCGATACTATTTTTGGATATTCCGTATATGACATTTTGACTGATTTTTGCAGCATTTTTGGCGGTACTGCAAAGATGAAAATTTTGCCGTTTTTGAATTTTTCCTTTTTACAGTGTTTGCTAATCAGGTTAATTATTTTTATATTTTGATCGGACTTTTCTGTATGTGGAGAAACAACATATGTGCATTTTTTTCAGTTATCTTTTGATGGGGAAAAAGGCAGGTGATTTGATCTTTTTTTTCTTCAAAACATTTTTTTTTTACTTTTCACTGTTCTTATTAGTCCCCTTAGGGGACGTCGAGAAGTGATCATTTGAACACTTGTGCTCTATGTAAAAATACTATAGCATTTCTGTATATAGTGAAAATCGCAGTCTCATTTGAAGCCTGGCCACAGGCAAGGTTTCAAGGGAGATCCATAAGGACAAGCATGGAGGTCTTCAACAGACCCCCAGCTGTCATAACAACCCATCAGTGACTCATGATCACATCATGGGTGCACCAATGGGGAAATAGAATGACACGCCCCCTGCCACCACGTGTTAAATGCTGCTGTCAAAATTTTGGTTTGGGCTGTTGAGGGCATTTAACAAGTTCAGACTGTTTGGGTAGTGTCAAAGAACTTCCAACTTTCTGGCCCTCACTCCTTATCTCCTATCCGGCATCTGGTTCCTATGTTTGATTGACAGGTCAGTCCAACGTCTGACACTGCCAGCACTTGTGTGAGATCACGTTCAATGGTTTCAGATGACAGCCTGGACAGAACAGTCCTTCAAATGGATGGACCAGACAGGAACTAAGAAGAAACAGCAGGAGAGCGAGCATCACCTGTATGTTAATGGAGTGCTAGCCGAAGTACGTGTAAGACAAAAGCAATTGAAAAAAAAAGAGAAAAAGAAACGTACAAAAGATCGGTTGTATTTCCTAAATTCGAACAATGTTAATATTCATTTAGTTAAGAAAGAAAAAGTCGAGACAAGATAAATAAAAACATTTAAAATCTGTTTCCTAGGCTAAAAATTGGCACTGAGATACAACATATATGTCCGTCATGATTACCAATAGAGTCACGTAAATGTGGTGGATATCCATGATAAGATCGAATGGAGACTATTCCTAAAGTGCCGCCAAGTAGTATTCAGAAAAGAAGAAATATGCAGTGCACATGTACAGACAGTAAATAATGCAATATCAAAAGAACATATAAAAGAAAATAAGCAATAAAAATGTGCAATGGGAGTAGTCGCCAGGTCAGTTGGCTCATAGTAAAAGCATCATATGGGAGAGAGGACCCCACGCATATCGCCACAGGATACAGCTTCCTCAGGACCTGCGTCTCCCACATATCACCACAGGAGATGGCTTCCTCAGAGCCTGAGCTCCATGTATATCACCACAGGAGGTGGCTTTCTCAAGACCTACATCTCATGTTTATCGCCACAGGAGGTGGCTTCCTCAGGACCTGCATACCATGTATATCTGCATCCCATGTGTTTCACCACAGTAGATGGCTACCTCAGGACCTGCATCCCAAGTATATCACCACAAGAAGGAGGTGGCTTCCTCAGGACCTGCATGCCACGTGTATTGCTACTAGAGGTGGCTTCCTCAGGGATAAGGTTCAATTGCTAGGGTAGTGCTTTATATACCAAATAATTAAAACAATGTATAATTATTGAAAATTACCTGATCTGCATGATGGTGGGTAAAGATGGACTTAGCATTCGAAGCTATCAAGATGCACATGTGCTGGGTGCATAGTGAAGAAATAACAGACCTTTATAATACTACTCAAAAATGGCTACAGTTACTGAGTGCTGGGATTGCTCCAATCCCAAATGATCTTCATTGGTAAGAATGCATAGCACTACTCCAAAATGGCCATAGTCTATAGGTATACATTGTTCTACTTCAAAATGGCCACATTTACCATGCATGTCTTGTTTTATTAAAAAAAAACACCTAACATGATAGATGATCATAAAATTGCAATACTCAAATTATATTATTCTCAAGATAGCCACAATCTGTTTGTCAAAAGATGTCTACAATTGGTAAATGTGTGTGATATTCCATAATGGTGACAACTGACAATCTATATATAAAAATGAGTATATGTGTGCATGTATGTGTGTATCAGCCACGCCCACTCCACATAGCCCCACCCAATCACTAAGCATCTTTCATTTCACCAGAGCTGTTTAAAAGAAGCTGAGCTGTGATTGCTTGCTATGCGCAACAGTTTTCTCACTCCACAACACCTCAGCAGACACTGACCGGGTGGGGGAAATCTAGCATCCCTGGGAACATAAGCTCCCAGCCATTGTCTGCCCCCCAGAAAGGAGCAAAGAGCACATGACAGAAATGAATCCCCCCTCCCTGGCCAGGCCTCTCTTAAAGGGATCCCCGGTATGGAAGTCAGGGCAAATCCACTATGTGCTCTGGTTCTGACCCCAGGCCCCTCTTAATGGGATCCCCAGTATGGAAGTGAGGGCAAATCCATTCAGCGCTCAGGCTCTGATGCCAGGCTATCTTAAAGGGATCATTGGTATGGAAGTTAGGGCAATTCCACTCAGCGCTCTGGTTTTGACCCCAGGCCCCTGTTAAAGGGATCCCCGGTATGGAAATGAGGACAAATCCACTCAGCACTCTGGTTCTGACCCATGGCCTCTCTTAAAGTGATCCCTGGTATGGTAGTTGGGACCGTTCCACTCAGCACCCTGGTTCTGACCCCAGGCTGATGGGATGATGTGGCATATTAGGGGTAGTAGTACAGTAGCTCTGACAGGATGATATTATTGGTAGTAGTCTGGTGGCTCTGGCTGACTGGATGATGTGGGATATTAGGGGTAGTAGTCCAGTAGCTCTGGCTGGCAGGATGATGTGGGATATTAGTGGTAGTAGTCCGGTGGCTCTGGCTGATGGGATGATGTGGGATATTATAATGAATGTGGCTATGCGGAGTGGGCAGGGCTATATACTCAGCTTTATATATATATATATATATATATATATATATATAATCATTATAATTTGTTATAAGTAACTAACCGTAGTTAGTTACTATGCCCAGGCAACGCCGGGCTCTTCAGATAGTAAAGTATATTGTGAAGATCTGAGATTGAGTGATATAATAATCATCTAGGCAGGCTGATGGGATGATGTGGCATATTAGGGGTAGTAGTACAGTAGCTCTGACAGGATGTTGTGGGATATTATTGGTAGTAGTCCAGTGGCTCTGGCTGACTGGATGATGTGGGATATTAGGGGTAGTAGTCCGGTAGCAATGGCTGATGGGATGATATGGGATATTAGGGGTAGTAGTCCGGTGGCTCTGACGGGATGATGTGGGATATTAGTGGAAGTTGTCCGGTGGCTCTGGCTGACGGAATGATGTGGGATATTAGTGGTAGTAGTCCGGTGGATCTGGCTGATGGGATGATGTGAGAAATTAGGGGTAGTAGTCAGGTTGCACTGGCTGGGGATGATGTGTGATATTAGGGGTAGTATTGTGGTGGCTCTGACGGGATGATGTGGGATATTAGGAGTAGTAGTCCGGTGGCTATGGCTGACGGGATGATGTGGGATATTAGGAGTAGTAGTCCGGTGGCTCTGGCTGATGGGATGATGTGGAATATTAGGGGTAGTAGTCCGGTGGCTCTGGCTGACAGGATGATGTGGGATATTATAATGAATGTGGCTATGCGGAGAGGGCAGGGCTATATACTCAGCTTTATATATATATATATATATATCATTATAATTTGTTATAACTAACTAACCATAGTTAGTTACTATGCCCAGGCAACGCCGGGCTCTTCAGATAGTAAAGTATATTGTGAAGATCTGAGATTGAGTGATATAATAATCATCTAGGCAGGTTTACAATGCAGCTATTTTTTATTCCTTACATCCATGGTTTTACAACAAATCTGGATAGATGGCCAAAATACAATGTGCATAGGAAAAAATTCCTAAAAATTCAAAAACCACATTTGAAAGGTAGACTCACCAAACCCTGACTAATGCACTAGCAGGATGCAGCAGACTTCCATTGATAAAGGCTGGGGCAGCACAGGTGCAAACCACTGATGAAGACAGCCAGTAACCCACGAGGGTCTGGCTGC
This sequence comes from Dendrobates tinctorius, assembly GCF_039654945.1. Lineage (NCBI taxonomy): Eukaryota > Metazoa > Chordata > Amphibia > Anura > Dendrobatidae > Dendrobates > Dendrobates tinctorius. Next base: position 60,708,735 of record NW_027361696.1, read on the forward strand.
CTAGTGGAAAAAATGCACACAAAAAAGGCTTGCATAGGACATCAGTCACACAGATAAGTGTGGTGCAAAGTGTCTGAACAGCCTATTAATGACACCCATAGTATTAGCAGGTGGGCTGCTCAGCACTATATATATGCATCACACAGAAAAAACCAAGCCAACATAAAGAGGCCTAGCTGCATCCTGCAAAAATGATAAAAAGTGCAAAAAGATAAAAAGATATGGGGTATTAGTTACTATTTTGGCCAAAGCAGATAAGCTCGCAACCCGAACGTCAAGAGTCCCCAAAGTTTGCGAGTCCCTAACACTTAGCTCACAGATTTCGTATCTCTTGCCAGCATAGTCTTCAGTCACAGCATGTATCTGCGAAGGACATCACATGTTTACTAATTGTGCCCATTTTAGTGCAATTGCATACACTTAATTGTTGGCATTATGGAATAGTGGTTTGGAATATGTTTGTTGGTTATGGCCATCTTTTTATTATATATGTGAGGAATTTGCACGGACTAAAGACTTGGACCAATGCGAGAGGATCCAGGCTGCGGTGAATGGATGGCCTACAGAGTTTTGGAGATTGGTTGTCGGCTGTGGTGGATCCCCCTGCTATGGTCGATGGATCTGTTGTCTGGATTTAACAAATTTTCTTAAGGATTTTTGGCCCTGGATACATGGACCCCGGTTGTGCTATTTGTCATTTGGAGGAGCCTGGGACAAGGTAAAAAAGTAAAAAGAAAGTTTTTAAAAATTATAAAAATATATATATTTTTTTTAAAAATCACAAAATAGAGAACAAAAAGAATAACCCCCCCAAAAAATACATATATTTATTTAAAAGCAAAAATAAACAAATAATGTACACATATTTCCTATCACTGCATCCGGAATGACCTGACCTGTAACACTAAGCTCTTCAGTGAACACCATAAAAAAGATAATATAAATTGTGGCAAAAAACGAAGCTTTTTCGTCATACCACCGAAAAAAATAGAAAAATAAAAATACGAGCAAAAAGTTGCGAATCAAAAATATTTTTTTTTATAAAATTAGTTTTAATATGTAAAGCAGCAAAACATAAAAAAATAGTATAAATGAGGTATCGCCGTAATTGTACTAACCTGAAGAATAAAGCTGCCTTATCCATTTCACCATATGCGGAATGGCATAAAAAAAAATCGTGTTTTTGTTCATTCTGCCTCACAAAACCTGGAATAGAAAACGATCAAAAAATGTCATTTGCCTGAAAATGGTACCAATAGAAACATTAACTCGTCTCACAAAAAACAAGCCCTGACACGACCCTGTCGGCAGAAATGTGGAAAAATTGTAGCTGTCTAAATATGGCAATGCAAAACTTTGTCTTGCAAAAAATAAGTGTTTTCTAGTGTGTGACAGCAGCCAAACATAAAAATCCAATATAAATCTGGTATCGTTGTAATCGCACAGACCCAAAGAATAAAGTTGTGCAATCACTTGTACAGCACGAGGAACGGCATAAAAAATAAATAAAACCAATTCTTCACCTGCTGTTGGTTTTTTTCGTTCTGCCTCCCAAAGATCGCAGTAATTCTGGGCGTACATTTATCCTGTGCTGTATGCTGGGTGCTTACACTGGTGTTTCTGTGTAATTATGTGAAATATGTGATTCAGACATAACCTTTGGTGGAAGATTCCCTATAATGAGGCAGATGGAGGCACTGTGGACGCAGTCTGGCCAGTGATCCGGTTGTGTCTGTCTTTTTAGGTGTACATAAAAGTGCCGTCGCTCACAGTTTTGTGCACTTCTGGAAAGAAGGACACCACTGAACAGAGACCAGATGGAGTCCAGAGAAACTCTGCTGCCCCATTATAGTGAGGCGTAGCTAGGGTTTTGGCTCGGGGGGGGGCAAAACTTCTCAGTGGGCCCCTAACCAGGTAACCTTGATTACAGCTGGGTGATGCATCATAATAGTGGTGGAGAACCTCAGCAGATGACTGCCATGTTACGGAAAATAATCTCTATATAAAGACCAACATGAATATTACCGACATATGGTCAGTGGTAGATATCAGTGGTATCCTACAGACCATGTAAGAGATCACAGCAGAGTTACAGATATGACTTACCGCTGACGTTCTTTTTGATGGAATAGTTCACTTTTCACGTTTTTCCCACCTGGCCCGGACCGACATTACAACTTCTTCCAGCCAGGACTCGGCTGCAGAGAATACAACAAAGACACATTTCACTTCTCATATTTTCAGCACTGTCACCAGTGGGACTATTCCCAACCTGCACAAACTCCTTATCCTACTGATATCCCAATGCTGAGCCGCTGCTGCCGTATGTAATCCTATTACTGCACCTGATACCCCAATGCTGAGCCACTGCTGTCATATGTGTTCCTATTACTGCACCTGCTGTGATCTCTAAATTTTAAAGCAACCCTCTAGAATATAGTAATGCCATGTGCAAGTGTCCTAGAAAACAGCGCCCACATTTTGTCCCCTAAAAAGTAATATTGCCCTGTGTGTGACCCTTTGACAGTCACAGTCACCTAAGTTCCCCTATAACAATAAGTGCCCACTTTACATTTAATAATGTCCCAAGTCTCCCGCCTGCACAACTCCCCTATATACAGTATGATGCTCTCTTATACACAGTATAATGCCCCCTTACTGTATATATACTGACCCCTTAATATCCCCAAACTGTTAAATGGCTCCAACACTGTATGATGGCCATATCACTGTAATCTCCACACTGTTGGATGGCCCCCTAGATAGCCTCCATTAGCATAATACACCAGATAGTCCTCAATATAGTATAATGCATTCCCCATAGGTAGACTCTATATAGTATAATGCACTCCCATTAGGTCTCCATATAATATCATGCACTCCCCATAGGCAGACTCTATAGTTTAATCTACCCCCATAGGCAGACTCTACAGTATATTACACGCCCCATAGGCAGACTCTATAGTGTAATGCACTTCACATAGGTAGACTATAGTATTATGCACTTCCCATAGAAAGACTATATAGTATAATGCAGCCTCTATAGCATAATGCATCCCCATAGGCAGCCTCTGTAGTGTAATGCATCCCCATAGGCAGCCTCTATAGCGTAATGCATCCCCATAGGCAACCTCTATATGGAAGACTGTAAATCTGTCCCTAATCCCCTCTTCAAGGCATAAAAATGACCTCTCATTATACTCACCAACGGTGCTCACGAAGGCATAGCTGGTATTGACAAGATCACCATCCTCCATTACTACTTCATCTGTATGACACGTCCTATGTCATCCACACAGTGTCACCCATTGTGCTCCTGTGCAGCCGCACTTTTCTCTGGGCTGCTGAAAGCAGCGCTAAGTACTGTAGTGCGTAGGCGCTGGGAAAGGCCAAAGGGCGATGATGACCTGGAAGTAAAGTCGGTGCATGCGCACTACAATACTGTGCTCTGACTTCAGTATGGCAAAGATAAGTGCGCCTGCACAGGTGTGTGATAGAGGACACTGAATGCATGATGTAGAACGCATCTTCCACGTGAAGTGGGACAGCGATCACAAGAAGAGGGTAGGTGACCAGACCGTGCCGTCTGTGAGTATAATAAAAGCTCTTTTATGTGCCTTGCATAGAGGATTGGGGACATACAGAGAGCATTCTAGAACACTGTATGTGAGGACGTACAGATGCTGACCGGAAATTACATGTGGACAGCCTGCTGAAAGGCTCCCTTTAACCCCTTCCTGACATCAGACGTACTATCCCGTCCATGGGACCCGGGCCCCCATGCCCATAGACGGGATAGTACGTCTAGCGCGATCAGCAGCGCCCACGTGGTGAGCGCCGCTGATCGCGGCCGGGTGTCAGCTGATTATCACAGCTGACACCCGGCACAATGTGTCAGGGGCGGTCACGGACCGCCCCCGACACGTTAACCCCTTGCACACCGCGATCAAATATGATCGCGGTGTACCGGGGGTTAAAGGGAAGCATCGGCAGGGAGGGGGCTCCCTCCGTGCTTCCCTGAGCCCCCCACGGCAGCGCAATGTGTAGCGCTGCTGCGGGTGTCTCTTTCCCTACAGGCCCCCGAATCCAAGATGGTGACGGGGGCCTTCGGGGGCCTGCAAGGAGCTGGCTTCCTCAGTGCCTGCAAAGCGCAGGCATGAGGAAGTCTTCAGCACTGCCTGTGACAGATCGCTGATCTGTCACAGTGATCTGTGATGTGACAGATCAGCGATCTGTGACAGGACAGTGAAGTCCCACCTGGGACTATGTAATAAAGTAAAAAAAAATAAAAAAAGTGTTAAAATAATTTTTTTAAAAATCGCCAAATAAATTAGAAAAAAAAAAAATATTCCCCCAATAAATCCATTTTTTGGAAATAAAAAAAAAACAAACAATAAAAGTACACATATTAGGTATCGCCGCGTCCGTAACGACCTGCCCTATAACACTGTCCCATTAGTTAACCCCTTTAGCGAATCCCTTAAAAAATAAAAAACAAAGCAAAAAATAATGATTTATTTTCATACCACCAAACAAAAAGTGTAATAACGCGCGATCAAAAAGACGCATATAAATATCCATGGTACCGCTGAAAACGTCATCTTGTCCCGCAAAAAACGAGCTGCGATACAGCATCATCAGCGAAAAAATAAAAAAGTTATAGCTCACAGAATAAAGCGATGCAAAAATAATTATTTTTTATATAAAATAGTTTTCATTGCATAAAACCGACAAAACATAAAAAAGACCTAAATGAGGTATCGCTGTAACCGTACTGACCCGAAGAATAAAACCGCTTTATCAATTTTACCGCACGCGGAACGGTGTAAACGCACCCCCCCAAAAGAAATTCATGAAACGCTGGTTTTTGTTCATTCTGCGTCCCAAAAATCAGAATAAAAAGCGATCAAAAAATGTCATGTGCCCGAAAATGGTACCAATAAAAACGTCAACTCGTCCCGCAAAAAATAAAACCCCACATGACTCTGTGGGTCAAAATATGGAAAAATTATAGCTCTCAATATGTGGTGATGCAAAAACTATTTTTACAATAAAAAGCGTCTTTTAGCGTGCGACAGCCGCCAAACATAAAAAACGCCATAAATAGTAAATCAAACCCCCCGTTATCACCCCCTTAGTTAGGGAAAAATAATAAACTTAAAAGAAAATGTATTTATTTCCATTTTCCCATTAGGGTTAGGGTTAGGGCTAGGGTTAGGTCCAGGGCTAGGGTTAGGGTTAGGGCTAGGGTTAGGCTTAGTGCTAAGGTTAGGGCTAGGGTTAGGGCTAGGGTTAGGGCTAGGGTTAGGGCTGAGATGTGTGTTGGCGTTAGGGTTGGAGTTAGAATTGAGGGGTTTCCACTGTTTGGGCACATCAGGGGCTTTCCAAATGCAACATGGCATCTGATCTCAATTCCAGCCAATTCTGAGTTGAAAAAGTCAAATGGTGCTCCTTCCCTTCCAAGCTCTGCCATGCGCCCAAACAGTGTTTTACCCCCACATGTAGGGTATCAGCCTACTCAGGACAAATTGCAAAACAACTTTTGGGGTCCAATTTCTCCTGTTACCCTTAGGAAAATAAAAAATTGGGGGCAAAAATATAATTTTTGTGGAAAAAAATGATTTTTTTATTTTCACGTCCGAGCGTTATAGACTTCTGTGAAGCACTTGGGGGTTCAAAGTGCTCACTACACATCTAGATAAGTTCTGTGGGGGGTCTAGTGTCCAGAATGGGGTCACTTGAGGGGAGTTTCAATAGTTTAGGTACATCAGGGGCTCTCCAAACGCACATGACACCCGCAGACCATTCCATCAAAGTCTGCATTCCAAAACGTCACTACTTCCCTTCCGAGCCCCGACGTGTGTCCATACAGTAGTTTTCTCCCACATATGGGGCGTCAGCATACTCAGGACAAATTGGACAACAACTTTTAGGGTCCAATTTCTCCTGGTACCCTTGGGAAAATAAAAAAAATGGTGACTAAAAGATTATGTTTGTGGAAAAAATACGAATTTTTTATTTTCACGCCCGGGCGTTATAAACTTCTGTGAAGCACTGGGGGGTTCAAAGTGCTCACCACACATCTAGATAAGTTCCTTGGGGGGTCTAGTTTACAAAATGGTGTCATTTGTGGGGGGTTTCCACTGTTTTAGTACATCAGGGGTTTTCCAATCGCGACATGGTGTCCGATCTCAATTCCAGCCAAAAACGTCAAATGGCGCTGCTTCCCTTCCGAGCTCTGCCATGCGCCCAAATAGTGGTTTACCCCCACATGTGGGGTATCAGCGTACTCAGGACAAATTGCACAATAACTTTTAGGGTCCTGTTACCCTTGGAAAAATAAGAATTGAGGGTGAAAAGATCATTTTTGTGGAAAAAATATGATTTTTTAATTGTACGACTGTATGTTATAAACTTCTGTGAAGCCCTTGGGGGTTCGAAGTTCTCACCACACATCTAGATAAGTTCCTTAGGCGGTCTAGTTTCCAAAATGGTGTCATTTGTGGGGGGTTTCCACTGTTTTGGTACATCAGGGGTTTTCCAATCGCGATATGGTGTCCGATCTCAATTCCAGCCAAAAACGTCAAATGGCGCTGCTTCCCTTCCGAGCTCTGCCATGCGCCCAAATAGTGGTTTACCCCCACATGTGGGGTATCAGCGTACTCAGGACAAATTGCACAATAACTTTTAGGGTCCTGTTACCCTTGGGAAAATAAAAATTTTCCAATCGCAACATGGTGTCCGATCTCAATTCCAGCCAAAAACGTCAAATGGTGCTGCTTCCCTTCCGAGCTCTGCCATGTGCACAAATAGTGGTTTACCCCCACATGTGGGGTATCAGCGTACTCAGGACAAATTGCACAATAATTTTTAGGGTCCTGTTACCCTTGGGAAAATAAAAATTAGGGTGAAAAGATCATTTTTGTGGAAAAAAATGTGATTTTTTAATTGTACCGCTGTACGTTATAAACTTCTGTGAAGCCCTTGTGGGTTCAAAGTTCTCACCACATATCTAGATAAGTTCCTTGGGGGGTCTAGTTTCCAAAATGGGGTCACTTGTAGGGGGTTTCCACTGTTTAGGTACATCAGGGGCTCTCCAAACGTGACATGGCGTCCGATCTGAATTCCAGCCAATTTTGCATTGAAAAAGTCAAACGGCGCTCCTTCCATTCTGAGCTCTGCCATGTGCCGAAACAGTCGTTCCCCCCCACATATCAGGTATCAGCATACTCAGGACAAATTGCACAATAACTTTTGTAGTCCAATTTCTCCTGTTACCCTTGGTAAAATAAAAAAAATTGAACCTGAAGTATTTTTTTTGTGAAAAAAAGTTAGATGTTCATTTTTTTTAAAATATTCAAAAAAATTCCTGTGACGCACCTAAAGGGTTAATAAACTTCTTGAATGTGGTTTTGAGCACCTTTAGGGGTGCAGTTTTTAGAATGGGTCACTTTTGGGTATTTCATATCATATAGACCCCTCAAAGTGGCTTCAAATGTGATGTGCTCTGTAAAAATAAAATGGTATTGCAAAAATGAGAAATCGCTGGTCAATTTTTAACCCTTATAACTTCCTAACAAAAAAAAATTTTGGTTCCAAAATTGTGCTGATGTAAAGTAAACATGTGGGAAATGTTAGTTATCAAGTTTTTTGTGTGCCGTATCTCTGTGATTTAAGGGCATAAAAATTCAAAGTTGGAAAATTGCGAAATTTTCAAAATTTTTGCCAAATTTCCATTTTTTTCACAAATAAACGCAAGTTATTTGAATGAAATTTTACCACTATCATGAAGTACAATATGTCACGAGAAAACAGTGTCAGAATCACCGGGATCCATGGAAGCGTTCCAGAGTTATGACCTCATAAAGCGACAGTGGTCAGAATTGTAAAAATTGGCCAGGTCATGAACGTGCAAACCACCCTTGGGGGTGAAGGGGTTAATCTGTAAGACCTGTAGCCACCGTCTCTTAGCCACATTTAAAAGCTATCCTGCAAGATTCCAGCCACTCCCAAACTTAAGAAAATAATCATTCTCCTTCTTGTAAGCTAATCAGCAGCATCCAGTCGGATCAGTGTCTATGGTCCCTGCTCAGCACCTCCTCTGACCCCACAATTACCATCACCCTACCTTTAATGACGTGGCTGACGTCTCCTATGTCATCCAGTCTGTTGCGCTGCGCAGCTCCTGTTCCCTCCTGTGCAGGTGCGAGAGCTGGACAGTGGATGACATAGGAGACGTCTGTCATGTCAATCAAGGCAGGAGAGACAGTGAATCAGGCCCATAGTGAGCGACTGTTGACCACACAACCCCATGATGTCCTTGTGTCATTTGAGCAGTGTTTCCATCATTTTCAGACGTTTCTAGACCTTAAAAGGACCCCCGGGGGGGATCACGGTAAAAATGCTCTGGTTTCCCATAGACTTACATTGGGCTCGTTGTTCTGTCCGAGTACCCGAGTATTCCAATTTGCTCGACCCGAACAACGAGCACCCGAGCATTTTAGTGCTCGCTCATCACTAGAAATAAATAAAGCCTTTTTCTTTCTGCTGGATGTATTTCTGGCTATGTGGTCTGTGTACTCCAAAACCAAAAACTGCACGTGTTTAAAAAAAAAAAAATCCTATGGACGACTGCATTTCTTATGTCAAGCCTTTTATCAAGCTAACGGAAGCAAGGTGCAAGTTCATTTAGTGCATCTTTAGTAAATTTGCCACACCCAATCACACTAGTAAATGACATGTGCTAAGACACTCATCAGTCCTCATGCTGTGTCCAGTGTGTCCTCTGGACCTGGATGCTGCTCCTTGGCTGTCAGGCTCCTTCCAGGCAGAAGCAGAGGAGAGCACACTGTGAGCTCAGCTCACAGTCAGAGGCAGAGCCCACTGCGTCCAGGCTGCTGCTGGAGCTGATCACTTCTCTGCAGCAGGGAGCTTTGAAGGAGAAGGCGCTCAGCCAGGATTGGGTGAGTGACCTCCTTTCCCCCTCTCCTCCACAGACTGCAGAAGAGTGGTCACATGACTCACTCCCTGCACTCTGATTGGAGGCCTGTCATTCCTTCTCTCTGACTCCCCATGATCACGTTTGTACCGTGCATGTTTCTTTAGATACATGCGCAGTACAAAAGCAGGGGAAATAATAGATAATCAATGACCAGAGGCAGCTTCAGGTGGGCCACCTCACAGCGCAGTGCCCGTTGCGACTGCCCCCTCTGCCCCCCCAGTAGCTACGCTACTGGATTAGATCCTTTGGGGGTTCAGTCTGAATCATGTCATTTGGAGATTTAGATGGAAACTCTAAAGTAAGTGCTCAGCGTAGAGTGCTGGATAAATGTGAGCGCAAACGTTATGTAAAATGTTCCAAAGAAAAACTTCAACTCAAGCCACAAAAAAGCAAGTCCCCACCGAGGTCTGTCATCTGTCAATGGAAACATAGAGGGATGTCAAATTACTGGTAGCACAGAGGCTCTGGAAAGGCACTATGGCTCCTTACCCCCAAAATTTGCACATTAAATTTCCCAGAGAAACATTGAAAGGCGAAAAATCCTCCTTACCTTGGCATGCTAGAGCCGCTATGTCACTCTCCACAAGGAGAAATGTTACCCTTTAGACTTAAGTTTAGTACCTCTCACCTAGCCAAATCAGTTCTCATTCTTTGTACCGATGAGGGACAATGCCCCGAAACACAGAGATTGCAAACTGAGATTCTGATTTGGCTTTGGTGCTGTCACATTTCAAGGCTTGTTATAGGGTCAATATTGAATTGTAGGAATGCTGCATCCAACAGGTGGCGCCATAGAGTTCAAGTCCTCTTCCTCTCTGTAGAGAGAATTTGCACCCCCAAAATCCAGCAAATTCTGCACTCCCAAAGTCAAATGCTCCCCTCCCTTCTGAGCGCCAATTTGAATAAACCACAGTTAGCACCTACATGCTTGGCATTTCTATAGTGATGAGATCCTGCTTAATTTATGGGTACATGTATCCAGAAGCACAAGCTGGTCATAATGCATGGGCACTACAATGTACTGGGCATTACAATAGCAGATTTGCAATTTTCACTCAGCAATATCCACTGGTGCTTGTTTCTGGAAACCACCCATGGAGTCAAAATTTTCACTACACCTGCAGATAAATTCCTAGAGGGGTGTAATTTCCAAAATGTGGTCACTTGAGGTGGGATTCTGCTCTTCTAGAACTTAGGAGTTCTGTATATAAAGTTTATTTTTTAATTTTCTTGGCTCAATGTACTGTATTGTAGTAAATGATATTTATTAACTATTTTGTGTGATACAATTATCTAGTTTAACCCCTTAGTGACAGAGCCAATTGGTATTTAATGACCAAGCTAATTTTTACAATTCTGACTGTCAGTTTATGCGGTTATAGCTCTGGAATGCTTCAACGTATCCCACTGATTCTGAGACTGTTTTTTCGTAACATATTGTACTTCATGTTAGTGGTAAAATTTCTTCGATATAACTTGCGTTTATTTATGATTAAATTTTGCAATTTTCAAACTTTTAATTTTGTACACTTAAATCAGAGAGTGGTGTCACACAAAATAGTTAATAAATAACATTTCCCACATGTCTACTTTATATCAGCACAATTTTGTAAACATAATTTTTTTCGTTAGGACTAGAGTTGAGCGACTTTTGCTTTTTTAGGGTCGCGTTTCGTTTCGTGAAACCCGACTTTTCCAAAAGTCGGGTCGAGCAAGATCGTCCGATTATAGGGAAAAGTCGGGGTCGTCCCGAAACACGAAACCCAATGTAAGTCAATGGGGAATAAAAGTCGGCAGTGAGAGGAGGACAGGAAACACACCTACAGTGCCCATTTGAATGCCAAAAGCATCAATTCTTCTTACTTAAGCTTGTCAACCTTAATTAACTTCATAATACAAGTTACGCACTGAAAAATGGGGGTTATTTGGCTAAATTTGTGGGGGGGGGAGGGCTGGCTGCAGGTTTTCATGTGCCCTGGGCGAAAGAGCGCCCCTTTAACACATACCACAACTCATCATGCTCCGATACGGCAGAGAAATAGCGGTATAGTACAATGAAAAATACCTCACTTTTTACATCTCATGACGAGGCCCATCTATTTCTCCATACAAAATCATTGGTCCCATATAATGTTTGAAACAGTATATGATGAGCTCCACATAATGCTACAGTAAATGTTGGTCCCCATGGATGAAGCTCCACTGTCTTATGGACCCAAATAATGCTCCAAACATAATGGGCCCCATTTCTACTGCTCTAGTGTATAATGGGCCCTGTAAATGCTGCTCCAGTGTCTGATGTCCACCTTTGGAATGTTCCAGTGTATGGTGGGCCCCATCTATCATTCTCCAGAGTATAGTGCTCCCCAAAAATTGCTGTCCCAACATAGAAAACAATCAAATAAGTCTCCTCGCTAGGGAATCCCTGTACTTGTCTGGACAGGTGCAGTAGCTTGCTTAACAGCTCGCCAGCCGTTCTCACGCCCAGTATGGATTGCACGTGATTGCACAAAGGTTAGAAAGGGTACCGTATCCCTGGATAACATGTATGGATAGCGTACACATTCAAAATATATGTCTATACAGCATGAGGCAGGCTCAGACGGTGTTAGGCCCAGTATGGATTGCACGTCATTGCACAAAGGTTAGAAGGGGTACCGTATCCCCGGATAACATGTATGGATAGTGTACACATTCAAAATATATGTCTATACAGCATGAGGCAGGCTCAGACGGTGTTAGGCCCAGTATGGATTGCACGTCATTGCACAAAGGTTAGAAGGGGTACCGTATCCCCGGATAACATGTATGGATAGCGTACACATTCAAAATATATGTCTATACAGCATGAGGCAGGCTCAGACGGTGTTAGGCCCAGTATGGATTGCACGTCATTGCACAAAGGTTAGAAAGGGTACCGTATCCCTGGATAACATGTATGGATAGCGTACACATTCAAAATATATGTCTATACAGCATGAGGCAGGCTCAGACGGTGTAAGGCCCAGTATGGATTGCACGTCATTGCACAAAGGTTAGAAGGGGTACCGTATCCCCGGATAACATGTATGGATAGCGTACACATTCAAAATATATGTCTATACAGCATGAGGCAGGCTCAGACGGTGTTAGGCCCAGTATGGATTGCACGTCATTACACAAAGGTTAGAAAGGGTACCGTATCCCTGGATAACATGTATGGATAGCGTACACATTCAAAATATATGTCTATACAGCATGAGGCAGGCTCAGACGGTGTTAGGCCCAGTATGGATTGCACGTCATTGCACAAAGGTTAGAAGGGGTACCGTATCCCCGGATAACATGTATGGATAGCGTACACATTCAAAATATATGTCTATACAGCATGAGGCAGGCTCAGACGGTGTTAGGCCCAGTATGGATTGCACGTCATTGCACAAAGGTTAGAAGGGGTACCGTATCCCCGGATAACATGTATGGATAGCGTACACATTCAAAATATATGTCTATACAGCATAAGGCAGGCTCAGACGGTGTTAGGCCCAGTATGGATTGCACGTCATTGCACAAAGGTTAGAAAGGGTACCGTATCCCTGGATAACATGTATGGATAGCGTACACATTCAAAATATATGTCTATACAGCATGAGGCAGGCTCAGACGGTGCTAGGCCCAGTATGGATTGCACGTCATTGCACAAAGGTTAGAAGGGGTACCGTATCCCCGGATAACATGTATGGATAGCGTACACATTCAAAATATATGTCTATACAGCATGAGGCAGGCTCAGACGGTGTTAGGCCCAGTATGGATTGCACGTCATTGCACAAAGGTTAGAAGGGGTACCGTATCCTCGGATAACATGTATGGATAGCGTACACATTCAAAATATATGTCTATACAGCATGAGGCAGGCTCAGACGGTGTTAGGCCCAGTATGGATTGCACGTCATTGCACAAAGGTTAGAAGGGGTACCGTATCCCCGGATAACATGTATGGATAGCGTACACATTCAAAATATATGTCTATACAGCATGAGGCAGGCTCAGACGGTGTTAGGCCCAGTATGGATTGCACGTCATTGCACAAAGGTTAGAAGGGGTACCGTATCCCCGGATAACATGTATGGATAGCGTACACATTCAAAATATATGTCTATACAGCATGAGGCAGGCTCAGACGGTGTTAGGCCCAGTATGGATTGCACGTCATTGCACAAAGGTTAGAAAGGGTACCGTATCCCTGGATAACATGTATGGATAGCGTACACATTCAAAATATATGTCTATACAGCATGAGGCAGGCTCAGACGGTGTTAGGCCCAGTATGGATTGCACGTCATTGCACAAAGGTTAGAAGGGTACCGTATCCCCGGATAACATGTATGGATAGCGTACACATTCAAAATATATGTCTATACAGCATGAGGCAGGCTCAGACGGTGTTAGGCCCAGTATGGATTGCACGTCATTGCACAAAGGTTAGAAAGGGTACCGTATCCCCGGATAACATGTATGTATAGCGTACACATTCAAAATATATGTCTATACAGCATGAGGCAGGCTCAGACAGTGTTAGGCCCAGTATGGATTGCACGTCATTGCACAAAGGTTAGAAAGGGTACCGTATCCCCGGATAACATGTATGGATAGCGTACATATTCAAAATATATGTCTATACAGCATGAGGCAGGCTCAGACGGTGTTAGGCCCAGTATGGATTGCACGTCATTGCACAAAGGTTAGAAGGGGTACCGTATCCCCGGATAACATGTATGGATAGCGTACACATTCAAAATATATGTCTCAGGAGGCAGGCTCAGACGGTGTCAGGCACAGTATGGATTTGACGGCCCAGATTACACAGCGGAGGAGCAGGGAGAGGTAAAGATTGCAAATGCTGGGGCCCTGGCCAAGCAAGGGGGGCCCACTCGTGGGCGTCGGTACTGGCACTGGGCCCCTCATAGTACAGCGGTGTGTCTGACGGCGGGTGTGCACCACCGCCGTCAGAGACACTTGATTGCACTATGAGGGACCCTGTGCCAGTGCCCGCGCCCAAGAGTCGGCCTACCCACCTGTCCAGGGCAACGGCACTCGCACGGTGTCGTGCGCTAGGTGGTGACCCCAGCCATGGGGGGGAGGCAGCACAGTTAGGGAGTTTTAGAAAGTGGCATATGTTGATGTTGGACATTCAACTGATGCAAAAGGCGAAATAGGTGAAGTACCAGGAAGAGGTGGACCAAAGCAAGCCATTTTTCTGTCACCCTATGTGTCATCAGGGGAAGGTGGGACAAAATCCTTGGAAACCCATGCGTGGTTCATTTTAATGAAGGTTAGATCATCCACATTTTGGGTTGACAGACGGGTCCTTTTTTCTGTTAGGATTGATCCAGCTGCACTGAAGACTCTTTCGATAGCACACTTGCAGCTGGGCAAGCGAGCTCCTGTAAGGCATATTGGGCCAATTCAGGCCAGGTGTCCAGTTTAGCGGCCCAATAGTCAAAGGGGAATGTCCTGTGTGGGAGAACATCGATATGGGAGGAAAAGTAGTTTGTAACCATAGTTGACAACTGCTGTCTCCTGTCACTTTCCATCGATGCAGTATTACCAGTTGTGTGAGCGGTATTTGAAAAATCAGTCCACAACATTGTCATGAAACCCCTGTCTCCAACGCCACTTCTGCTGTGTGCACCACGAACACCTCTGCCAAGCTGCCCCCGGCCCGTACGGCTCGTGTGAGAACCATCACCGCTGCTGTGTGCTGGGAATGCCTCAAGCAACCGATTTACCAGAGTTGCTTGTTTATTAGCCAATATTAGGTCAAGGTTCTCCTGTGGCATGATGTTTTGTAATTTGCCTTTATAGCGTGGATCCAGGATGCTGGCCAACCAGTAGTCGTCATCGTTCATCATTTTGGCAATGCGGGGGTCCCTTTTTAGGATCCGCAAGGCATAATCTGACATGTGGGCCAATGTTCCCGGTGTCAATGATACACTGCGAGTGCAGGGTGGAGGAGCACTTTCTGGCAAATCCACATCCCTCCAGTCACGCACAAACCCTGTACCAGACCTTGCCACGCCAACATTTTCACTTGCCCCACGAGATGCATCCTCCTCCCCTAAGTAATCATCCCCATCATCCTCCTCCTCCTCCTCCTCTTCTTCCTCCACCTCGTCCAGGAGAGGTCCCTGAGCAGACAATGGCTGAATGTCATCAAGGATTCCCTCCTCCTCTTCCTCCTCATCAACATTGGCTGCAGACGCCTGCTCCTTAAGGTGCGTCAAAGTTTGCATGAGCAGACGCATAAGTGGGATGCTCATGCTTAGGATGGCGTCGTCTGCGCTTACCAGCCGTGTGCATTCCTCAAAACACTGAAGGACTTTACAAAGGTCTTTCAGCTTCGACCACTGCACGCCTGTCAACTCCATGTCTGCTCTCAAAGTGCCTGGCCGTGTATCCTCCCACAAATGCATTATGGCCTGCCTCTGCTCGCACAGCCGCTCCACCATGTGCAGGGTGGAGTTCCACCTTGTTGCAATGTCGATAATGAGGCGGTGGTTGGGAAGGTGGAGCAATCGCTGCAGCTTCTGCATACGAACGGAGTGTACAGGCGACCGGCGGATGTGCGCGCACAGTCTTCGCACCTTCTGGAGCAGGGCTGTTAACTCCGGATAATTTTTGAGGAAGCACTGCACCACCAGGTTCAAGGTGTGAGCCAAGCAAGGTATGTGGCTGAGTTTTGAAAGGGCTATGGCTGCCACAAAATTACGGCCGTTATCACTAACTACCTTGCCTGCCTCAAGATGTACACTGCCCAGCCATGACTCAGTTTGTCGCTTCAAGTACTCGGCCAGCACCTCGGCGGTGTGTCTGTCGCCCAAACACATCATCTGCAACACAGCCTGCTGACGCTTTCCACTAGCTGCTCGATAGGGGGACACATCGTGTGCAACAGTGGCAGCTGCAGATGGAGTGCTCGTACGACTGCGCTCTGTGGACGAGCTGTCGCTTCTGGAGGAGGAGGAGGAGGAGGAGGGTCGAACGCCTACAGCCAACTGTTTCCTATACCGTGGGCTAGGCAGCACTGTCCCACCACCGCTGTCCCCTGTGGACCCTGCATCCACCACATTAACCCAGTGCGCAGTGATGGACACGTAACGGCCCTGGCCATGCCGACTGGACCATGCATCAGTTGTGATGTGCACCTTTCCGCTCACTGACTGCTTGAGTGCATGGACAATGCGGTCTTTCACATGATGGTGGAGGGCTGGGATGGCTTTGCGAGAGAAGAAGTGGCGACTGGGTAGGTCATAGCGTGGTACTGCATAGGCCATGAGTTCGCGGAAAGCTGTGCTTTCCACCAACCGAAAGGGCATCATCTCAAACGAGATTAGTTTGGCAATGTGGGCGTTCAAACCCAGTGTACGCGGATGAGAGACTGAGTACTTTCTTGACCTACTCATAGTGTCTGGGAGGGTGAGCTGGACTTGAGAGCTGCATATGGTGGAAGTAGCGGTGGACAGGGCGGACTGAGAGAGGGCTGATGATGGTGATGGAGTTGGTGTTCTTTCTGATGGCCTAGAATCAGTCTTTCGTTGATATAACAGTGGGATTCCCTGACTGCTGTGGCCTTGCAACGACACCTCAACATTTGCTGCTGTGCTAACCGGTGGGCTTACAGTGGGGGAAACAATGTAGCGTTGCTGACTACCTTCGTTGTGATCAGTTGCACATGTGGCACTTGAGGTTTGGTGTTGTGTCCACGCTTGCAAGTGCATGCTGGTTAAATGTCTAAGCATGCAACTGGTAATCAAATTTTTCAGATTTTTCCCTCGGCTAAAGGTCTTTGCACACTTCTTACAGATAACCTTGGCCTGATCATGAGGATTTTGTTCAAAAAAGTGCCACACTGCACTCTTCCTACTTTGGCAGACATTTTGCGGCCTAGCACGCTGTGATCTTTTGACCCTCTGGACAAGCTGTCCAGCAACTCTTTTGATGTTTGGAACCTGTCTTTGGAGTGCTCCGGGCCTGCCAGATAACAGCTGTTGCGATGTCGATGTCTGCTGTGGATGCTCCTCATCTGAGCTATTGGAAGCAGCACCCTCTTCCCCCAATGGATGCCAATCTGGGTCAACAACTGGGTCATCCATCACCTCCTCTTCTATGTCATGTGCACCTTTCTCTGTGTCACCGTGTATGGTGGTATAGTGTGCGGGAAGGGGCACCTGAGTCTCATCAGGGTCAAAATCTGGCTCTGTACACTGCGAGGACAATGTAGTGCTCTGAGTGAATGTACCAGCAGAATCATCCATCAGCGGCTGTGCATCAGTGCACTCCATGTCAGATTCATCTTGGCCTGGGTAATTCACCATTTCACTTGATAATCCAGGCATGGTATGTGAAAACAGCTCCATGGAGTAATCAGTAGTATGGCCTGCGTCATCCTTCAATCTTGGTTGGGGTGAAGGACACAAGGAAAGGTGTGGTTCATGAACATGAGCCTCCAATGACGACTCAGTGCTTTTACTTTTTACAACTGAAGAAGAGGAGGCGATAGAGCTGGAGGCTGAGTCAGCAATGTAAGACAAAACTTTTTCCTGATGCTCTGCCTTTAAAAGCGGTTTGCCAACTCCTAGAAAACTAAGCGTTCGAGGCCTTATGTAGCCAGACGATGACACAGGGTCAGCACCTCCTGCATTCGGTCCTATTTTGCTCTTGCCACTACCATCAGATCCACCACCAACACCATCATTACCAGCTGCCAACCCCCGCCCAATTCCACGGCCTCTTCCACCAGCCTTCCTCATTTTTGGTAGAAATGTAGACAAAATCCAACAAACTATATAGTAATGTAAAACAAGGTACAAGGTGTCTATAGGACAGGGGAGTTTTAGAATTTCTGCACACACTTGTGGACAGTGGACACTTGTGGATTGTGTGCGGCCCACTGATATCTGAGCGCTATGTGACACGCTCGATGGCACAGCTGCCTGTGACCAAAGTGACGAGAGGATAATGGAGATTTTGAATCTCTGCGTACACTTGTGGACAGTGGACACTTGTGGATTGTGTGCGGCCCACTGATATCTGAGCGCTATGTGACACGCTCGATGGCACAGCTGCCTGTGACCAAAGTGACGAGAGGATAATGGAGATTTTGAATCTCTGCGTACACTTGTGGACAGTGGACACTTGTGGATTGTGTGCGGCCCACTGATATCTGAGCGCTATGTGACACGCTCGATGGCACAGCTGCCTGTGACCAAAGTGACGAGAGGATAATGGAGATTTTGAATCTCTGCGTACACTTGTGGACAGTGGACACTTGTGGATTGTGTGCGGCCCACTGATATCTGAGCGCTATGTGACACGCTCGATGGCACAGCTGCCTGTGACCAAAGTGACGAGAGGATTATGGAGATTTTGAATCTCTGCGTACACTTTTGGACACTGGACGCTTGTGGATTGTGTGCGGCCCACTGATATCTGAGCGCTATGTGACACGCTCGATGGCACAGCTGCCTGTGACCAAAGTGACGAGAGGATAATGGAGATTTTGAATCTCTGCGTACACTTTTGGACACTGGACACTTGTGGATTGTGTGCGGCCCACTGAAATCTGAGCGCTATGTGACACGCTCGATGGCACAGCTGCCTGTGACCAAAGTGACGAGAGGATAATGGAGATTTTGAATGTCTGCGTACACTTGTGGACAGTGGACACTTGTGGATTGTGTGCGGCCCACTGATATCTGAGCGCTATGTGACACACTCGATGGCACAGCTGCCTGTGACCAAAGTGACGAGAGGATAATGGAGATTTTGAATCTCTGCGTACACTTTTGGACACTGGACACTTGTGGATTGTGTGCGGCCCACTGATATCTGAGCGCTATGTGACACGCTCGATGGCACAGCTGCCTGTGACCAAAGTGACGAGAGGATAATGGAGATTTTGAATCTCTGCGTACACTTGTGGACAGTGGACACTTGTGGATTGTGTGCGCCCCACTGATATCTGAGCGCTATGTGACACGCTCGATGGCACAGCTGCCTGTGACCAAAGTGACGAGAGGATAATGGAGATTTTGAATCTCTGCGTACACTTTTGGACACTGGACACTTGTGGATTGTGTGCGGCCCACTGATATCTGAGCGCTATGTGACACGCTCGATGGCACAGCTGCCTGTGACCAAAGTGACGAGAGGATAATGGAGATTTTGAATCTCTGCGTACACTTTTGGACACTGGACACTTGTGGATTGTGTGCGGCCCACTGATATCTGAGCGCTATGTGACACGCTCGATGGCACAGCTGCCTGTGACCAAAGTGACGAGAGGATAATGGAGATTTTGAATCTCTGCGTACACTTTTGGACACTGGACACTTGTGGATTGTGTGCGGCCCACTGATATCTGAGCGCTATGTGACACGCTCGATGGCACAGCTGCCTGTGACCAAAGTGACGAGAGGATAATGGAGATTTTGAATCTCTGCGTACACTTTTGGACACTGGACACTTGTGGATTGTGTGCGGCCCACTGATATCTGAGCGCTATGTGACACGCTCGATGGCACAGCTGCCTGTGACCAAAGTGACAAGAGGATAATGGAGATTTTGAATCTCTGCGTACACTTGTGGACAGTGGACACTTGTGGATTGTGTGCGGCCCACTGATATCTGAGCGCTATGTGACACGCTCGATGGCACAGCTGCCTGTGACCAAAGTGACGAGAGGATAATGGAGATTTTGAATCTCTGCGTACACTTTTGGACACTGGACACTTGTGGATTGTGTGCGGCCCACTGATATCTGAGCGCTATGTGACACGCTCGATGGCACAGCTGCCTGTGACCAAAGTGACGAGAGGATAATGGAGATTTTGAATCTCTGCGTACACTTTTGGACACTGGACACTTGTGGATTGTGTGCGGCCCACTGATATCTGAGCGCTATGTGACACGCTCGATGGCACAGCTGCCTGTGACCAAAGTGACGAGAGGATAATGGAGATTTTGAATCTCTGCGTACACTTTTGGACACTGGACACTTGTGGATTGTGTGCGGCCCACTGATATCTGAGCGCTATGTGACACGCTCGATGGCACAGCTGCCTGTGACCAAAGTGACGAGAGGATAATGGAGATTTTGAATCTCTGCGTACACTTGTGGACAGTGGACACTTGTGGATTGTGTGCGGCCCACTGATATCTGAGCGCTATGTGACACGCTCAATGGCACAGCTGCCTGTGACCAAAGTGACGAGAGGATAAGGGAGATTGGATTGCTTTTAAAAAAGCAGTTTGCGGAGCAGTGGGTAAACAGCAATGCCAGCCTGTCAGGAAGCCTTAAAAGGCAGCCCAACAACCAACACCACTGATACACCACAATATAGCCTCCCCTTGCACTGCACACACAGTGACTTGTGTGTTGTGCAGGCCAAATCGCTAGCAGCAGAAGCAGTTTTTTTGTCTTCTTCCCTGCCTAACGCTCTCCCTACAGAATCAGCAGCAACCTCTCCCTATACTAAGATCGGCAGAAGTAAGATGGCGGTCGGCGTGCACGCCCTTTTATACCCCCTGTGACGCCCACCAAAGCAAGCCAATCACTTGCATGCCCTTCTGAAAGATGGTGGTGACCCGTGCCTATGTCATCACGTTGCCCACAGTGTCCGTGGATCCTGATTGGCTGAAAAAGAGCGCAAAACAAACTTTTGAAACGCGACTTTGGCGCGTAAGTCGCCGACCTCGTGGCCGACCTCATCCTAGGGTCGGGTTTCGTTTCATGAAACCCAACTTTGCCAAAAGTCGGCGACTTTTGAATTTTTTCGACCCGTTTCGCTGAACTCTAGTTAGGACGTTATAAGGATTAAAAATTCTAAAGACTGCACCCCAAGTGCGCAAAAACCACATTCAAGAAGTTTATTAACCCTTCAGGTGCTTCAGAACAAAAGCAACTAAAGAACTAAAGCAATGTGGAAGGAAAAAAAAAGAACATTTTACTTTTTTTCACAAAAGATTTACTTTGGAACCATTTTTTTGTTTTCACAAGGGTATCAGGAGAAAATGGACCACAAAATTTGCAGTGCAATTTCTCCTGAGGCACGCCGATACCCCATATGTGGGGAAAAGCCACTTTTTGGGTGTATGGCAGGGCTCAGAAGCAAGGGAGCACCGTTTGACTTTTTGAACGTAAAATTGGCTGGAATCAATGGTGGCACCATGTTGCGTTGGGAGACCCCCTGTTGTACCTAAACAGTGGAAACCACCCAATTCTAACTCCAACCCTAACCCCAACACCCCTCCCAACCCAAATCCCAACATAAACCATAATCCTAACCACAACTCTAACCCCAACACACCCCTAATCCTAATCCCAACCCTAGCGCTAACTTTAGCCCCAACCCTAACCCTAACTTTAGCCCAACTCTAGTCCTATTGGGAAAATGGAAATACATACTTTTTCAATTTTATTATTTTTACCTAACTAAGGTGGTGATAAAGGGGGGTTTGATTTGCTATTTTCTTTATTTTGATCACTGTGATAGGGTCTATCTCAGTGATCAAAATTAATCAATAGGAAAAATTTCCTATTGTTGCTGGGTGCCGGCCGGCAAATCTTGACAGGCGCACTGTGCATGCACCCACCATTTTTCTCCCGGAAGAAGACACTGGAGGCCCGAGACACTTCACGGGGGCATGCAGGAAGATACCAGAGGGGGGGTGATCCGGGGACCCTATTTCTCTCTCCTCTGATGTGCGATCAGATCAGAGGAAAGAGAAATTAAATTGAAAATCTGACTTTTTTTTGCGGTCACCGTTATACTATTAATAACGGCGATCGCAACACCGGGGCCGGTAAAAACCGACCCGGATCATGTTCTCTGGGGTCTCGGCTACCCCGGTAGCCGAGACCCTGGAGAAATTCCGACTCTGGGGGGGCTATACCATTATTCCTCAACACCATCAAAAAGCGGTGTTGTGTTTTAAGTAAGCTTAACTGCCGCCATTAAAAGGCGTATCGGCGGTCGTTAAGGGGTTAAAGGAATAAAAATCCAAACTTTGAGAATTGTAAAATTTTCACAATTTTCCCACAAATTCTGATATTTTCACAAATAAGCACAAAAATTATCGGCATTTATTTACCAATAACATAAACTACATCATGTCACGAAAAAACATTTTCTGAATCACTGTGACATGTTGAGGCATTCTAGAGCTATTACCAGATAAGGTGACACTAGTCAGAACTGTAAAATTTGGCTTGGTCAGGAAGGTAGAAGCCAAAAGCACTGAACAGGAATATACAGTAAGTTGGTGTGCATGCAGCGCTTAGCAAGGAGCTTTAAAACATAATGTCCAGCTCCAAGAAAAGGGAGACTACTCCATTTTTTGCACAGAGTGGAAAAAGTGAAACAGAAACCAAAAACACTGAAAGGAAATATACATTGGTGTGCATGCAGCATGTAGGCACATGTTCACACTGGCCACTAAACAGACACTGCAGGATATTTACTCATTTTGTTCTCATCTTGGGTTTTGTCTGGTCAGGAAGGTGAAAACAAGCTTTGAGGTGAAGGGGCTAGTGAACAATATTTCCCTAACATGTAATATAAAAAGATCAGATATATAATTGTAGCATCTGTCTATTCATGCACTGCCAACCCACAAAACTGTAGTCTCGGTGCATTCTAATGAGATGCAGCTTCAGCTTGTTTTTTCAGCCTCCTGCTTGTGATAAGTTTCCCCTCTGAACTCTTACAAGTAGGAGGCAGGATGAAATTGCAACTGATAGCATGCACTGTAGACTTTACAGAAAGTATACACATACTCGAAAAAAGTTACTAATCTAGGCCTGTACAGCTTTGTCAAGACTTATGCAGAATAGCTTCAGGAACCTTTGCTAAACCCTGTAGATCAACAAATACAATAGATACATTTATCCTTTTTTTGTTCACATTGATTTCTAGGATGAAGGTGTCCATACACATTCAACTTTCTCCTGTCCTCTTACCCACAATCACGATGAACACACCCCTACTTTTGTTATATCTTCCCGGAGATTAAAAATTACTGTGCATGGTTAGAGGGCTCCCCTGTACACATGAAATCACTGGTCAGTCCCAATGAAATTGGTGGGTTTGGCTTATCTTCCTTTACAGATGTGAGACACTCTGGTGCTTGTTTATTCCCTTTAACATCCAGTGATGTACTTTTTTTTGTCAAAGGCCATGTGTGGAGGGAAGGGAACGGACTCAGGAGTTGAGCCCGCTTTATACCAGGCAGACTCTGTTTGTGTTACACAGCCGACATCTGCCTCAAACAGCAATGACTGGAGATGGCTCTGATTACTATTGATTAACCATTTAAATATTGCCATCATTACAGAAAGTGGCATTTACATGGCTTGAACGCTGGTGCACTCAAGCACTGATTCTCACCAGGCTCCATACTACATGATCGCTAGGAGCTGATGGGTTGGAGTGGAAGTATGGGGGCTGCAGAAAGTCCCCATGGTTCCCATCCTAGTCTTCCTTTGAAGCTCAGTCATGCACTGGGCTTCATAGGAGAATGTCAGTTACCCTAAGTACTGTAATACTGTAGAATTGCAATATAAACCAGGAGTTAAAGTCGTCTAAGGGGATTTAAAAAATATAATGTTGCTAAAATGTAAATGTAAAAAAAATTGCGAAAGTTTAAATCATTTCCTTTTTTTGGTTCAAAAATATATAAAAAATACCCTAAAAACAATCATATTTGGTATCTTTGTCTTTGTCAAAGTCCAGTCAATCCAAATGTAAAATTATTTTAACAGTTTCGTAAACGTGGAAAAGAAATAAAGAAATTAAAACGTCAGAATTATTATTTTTTGGTTGCCGCAATCTACACAAAAAAAAATTGCATTAAAATTTAAAATGTCATGTACAACCAAAAATGGTGATAAAGATTATTGCTCTGTGTGCAGAAAAGAACCCTGACAAAGGTCAATCGTGAAAAATTTAAAAAAAATGATGGTTCTTGATAAAAATCAAAAATTGTTTGTCGCAATTTTGTAAGTTTGGAAATTTTTTAACCACTAAAATCTAAAATGAAAAATAAGTTTGGTATTATCCCAATCATATTGACCTTGAGAATCATATTTTCATATTTCCAGATATTTTTTTAACCAAACATTGCATGCTATAAAGACAAACCTCCTGATATAATGGTTTTCAACATTTCACCCCACTTGGCACTTCCAAAGGGTGTGTGATTTGTTTTGTTTGCTTTTTTTAATTGCAGTGTCACCAACTTATAAAAAATTTGGTACGTTGGATAGCCCCTTTAAAAATACACAATTATTTCTTAAAATAAATCAGACTGGTGTACAAGAAAACAAAAGCAAAAGAGAAAAAGCAAATTTCACAGGTATCTCTGGTACTCCCATTGTGGCTCTGCCCAAACACTTGCCGATGTCTACTTCTTGATAAAGCTATGATGTTTTGACTTATGGACATAAGAACGTTGCCTAAAAATACCCCTTTAAAGGGAACCTATCAGCATGTTTTTACCTGGAACTAATGGTACGGTTGTATAGACACTAATCTCCCTATAAAAATGATAGTTTTTTTTTTTTAGAGATCCGATGTTTCAGTTAAGAGAAACCTAGCATAGAATTCATATGCAAATGAGGCAGGAAATGCACTGGGGGCGTGTCACTGTACTTAGAAGAAACAGCATCGACACACCCCTCTTGCACTTCCACCCTGATTTGCATATGTCTTCTACTCTTCATTTCTCATGCCTGGCAAATTGGATCTCTACCAAAGAGGTGTCGTTTTGATTGGGAGGCAAGCCTCTATACAGCCAAACCATAATATTAAATCATGAGAAAAAACGAACAAGCTTCAATCAGTGATAATTCTACTTTTGTGCCTGATTTTTCTATGTGCATTAAAGGCTTAAAATTGCCTCAGACATTACAATATCCAGGTCCAGCAATTTGAACATTTCTCCTACACTGACTTAGCCTTACTCCAGTGTGGTCTTTGCCCTAGATCACCCCACCACACAGTCACAGGCGGATTATTGACGGTGCTACTATGTGGCAAGACAATTTGTCCTGTCTCGACAGCCAATATCTCTTCTAAAGTATATATAATAAGACTGCTGAAAGCCAGAACTGGCTCCCCCCTGATCTGTTTGTCGAGGTCAGTGACTGGACATTGACATAAATCTGCTGATGGTCCTGCAGGTCAAAGACTACAAGAGTCATTAAAAGTCATTAGATACAGATGAGAGACAGTGTCTGGCTAGAGGAGACAGGTGAGTGAAACATTTGTTTCTTCCATAAGATGACCAGATCTCATGAATATTTATTCTAAATATTTGCATGTTTTTGGCCAAAAATGATCAAGATGTCAATCCAGCTAAAATCTCGCTAAAAAATCCAGCTAAAATGTATTGTTTGCCATTGGACCCACAACATAGATGTTCTTGGGCTTTAAAGAGCATCTAAACTTTTATGAGCTTGTTCATTTGTTATAACCCCTGTTGATCGTGGGCGGGGGGGGGGGGCAGATCTTGAAATCTCCATTGATTGCTAAGATAACAGGGCAGAAGGATTCAGCTAATTCATGAGCACATGCTCAGCTGCCTACAGGCTCATGCCCATTATGGGGGGTATGGATGATCGGTGAAGATCTCAGGGCTCGGACCAGAATAAGGGTTATAACAAATTAAAAATTGCTAAAGTTTTAGTTAATTTAAATAAAAATAAAAATCTGTGATTGGATATGGAATATAGGACCTTAGCATTAGTGGAAGCACTGAGACATTACTGGTTTAGATGCCTAATTCCATGTCATCCCTTGCCCTCAAAAAAATTGTATGGAAGGTGTAGAAGTGTTCAGATACATTGAATACACATTTACTGTTTCCAGATGTGTTTTATGAGTATTGGATTTATTACTCGATGACATACATGACTGATTATAACTCCTAAAGCCTAGTTTTGGTGATTGGGGAAGAGCCACCATAATTAGGTGACTCTTTCCCGATGGAAACACTCTTCCCTACTGACATATGCTCCATGTTTCTTATTTCACCAAGATCGTTTTGTACTTTTGTGGATCTAAACCTATGACCAAAAGCTTTGTTCACACAAGTGTTTTTGCTTTACGCACAGTAGTCAAACCAATATTAATCGATGTGCTATTTCTACGGTTTGTGTGCACAAAAACCCCATAGCATAGCTCTTCCATTTTTCTGATGAAACTTGACAATCAAATTCAGTGGGAGGTTTTCAAAATATGGCTCCCATACTGATAACCGACCATAAAAATTCCATTTTGAATGTAAAAATTACAAAATGAATTGCGCTTTTTTTTTTTTGTGAATGTAGAAAACAGATGACAAGAAGAGTGGATGGATAGAAGACCATGTGAAGGGCAAAAAAATGTCTGTTCTGGATGGAAAATTAGTTATTTTTTATATACTCGTCTGAAATTTGCACAAAGCCTCAAAATTTTTTCACTTTTTCAAAGTTTTTCACTTTTTTATCAGTGAGCTGGATTCATTTTTCAGCCACTTTTTGTCCACATGTCAGTTTTTTATCATCTCTGTGTCATCTGTTTTTTGCATATGCAAAAATAAATAAAACTGATGGAAGTTTCCCAAGTTTCTCTCTTCATTCAAAGGGGTAATATTTCTACTAATGGAGAGTTACATGCCTGGCGTGGCAGTGTAAGGAGGCTTATAAGCCCTGGGAAATTAGCACTCAAACATCCGTTATTCACGGATGTATTATGTAAATTTTTTTCCATTACGTTAGGTTGTTTTCAAGGCTGGGTTTTTATTGCATACCTTGTGTCCATGGAAAAATCACAGAGACGTCCATTTTTGATCGGAGTCACAAAATTGCGCATGCTAATCAATGGCTCCACCAAAATCATGGACAGCAGCACACAGATGTCATCTTTGTGCAGTCCGTGCGCTGTCCGTTTTCAAACTTTGTAATTGGTAGGAGAAATTTATAATATATTAGTGAGCACTGCAGCCAATGAAAAATACTGACCATACACGTACGAGAAAAACTGACTTCTGAATGAGCTCTTAGGGTATCGATTCTTGGACTAACATATCACCAAGTATGCACGTTTGCATCCTCTCTAGTCTGTATTTTTTTATTGAGTCTTTATGATTTTTGACATTTTCCAATGAAAAGGTGAATGTAAAATCGCAGAATTGCATTTGTCCACAAGAGGGAGAGAAAGAATAAAGCATCGCTCAATGAAAACCTCAAAGGACGATTCATAGCTGGGAATGAAGTTGTACAGTATCTGCTCAGTTTTTGTGCACCATCTTCTTCAGCATTTCCAAAAATGTAGTGATGAAAACTTCTTGATTCCATGTTGCCCTTGACCCTATGGTAAATTCAGGAGCTGTAACACCTATGTAAAACTATGAGTTAGAAGAACAAGATAAGGGTAGAAGGAGAGAAGGCAATTGGGCATCTGTCCGAAGTTCCCCATACCGGGAGAAGGACAGCTAACCATTCTTGACCATCTGTATTGTCTTGAATTGTCTTGGATTAACTTTAGAAACTTTTTTTCAGAGGATTAGCAAAGTGTCTGAATCTTCAACCAATTGTTTGGTGTACGGGAAAAACTAATAATCATATTTACTAGAAATATGTCATGGTTTAGTCTACATTTTTGGACTTTCCTGATCTTATTACATATGTGGAATATCTTTTATGTCACCCTTTTTCTCTCCTAGTTTTGGTAAACGCAAAAACTTTTTTTGGGCCGTTTTGTCTCTTTACATCATCTCTTCTTGACTGAATTTTTACTTTTGTCTACTAGGTGAAACAATGAAGACAGTCCAGATGTGGAGTGTGGCGCTCGTGTGCTTTTTGGGTGAGTATAATACCAATATTCCGTATGATATTTTACAAAAATACGGATCAATTGACTGCATAGCATAGAAAATCCCATTAAAATTATTTTTTTTAAGGGGATTTTCCATGTTATACACACATATTTCCATATGAAAGTATCTGACATGCCAACTGTTATAGAAAGAAAGGGGATAATGTCTTCACAGCTCGCAAACTGAATGAATTCTGCTATTTGCTTTTATGCAAGAACTGTCTAAATTTATGTAAGGAATACCCATATTCAGGTAGGGTATAAAATATATGAACATTCTGGGAAAGCCTTGGAGATTTTTGGAAATCACAACAAGCTTGTTTATTTATTTTGTTCTCACGGCTGGAATCCCTGGAACTACTAAGTTGTCGTGAAGATCTAAATCAGACATCAATGGAGCCTATGGGTCCCGTTTCACTTAGCGATGCACCAGCGATCCCGACAATGATACGACCTGGTAGGGTTTGCTGGTGCATCGCTAAATGGTCGCTAGTAAGCTGCCAAACAGGCAGATCTCTTCAGCGACGCAGCAGCCGTCCAGCGATCCTCGACGGTCGTTGGTACCTTGTCACACAGCAGCTTTTCTGAATGATTCCAGCCTGCGTCCCTGAGTTCTGCGTCGCCAACGAGGTCGCTCGTCGGGTCAAACACAGCGATGCACACTGGCCAGCGGGACGCCGACGATGAACCAGGACATTCGAGCACGATCAGCGATATCCAGCGGGGGGCAATCGCCGCTGCATGTCACACGTAGCGAGATCACTGGCGAGGTCGCTGTTGCATCACAAAATCGGTGATGCTTCAGCGATCTCACTATGTGAGACTGGGGCTTATCACCTATAAACACCAATAAGTTGGTGTACAACCTTCATGTGTAACTTGTGAACATCAGTAGAATAATGATTCATTTACCCTGTGTCTATAGTCTGTGTATATGTCTTTATATCATATTCAGCAATGGACATATTGGATTTCAGAGCCTTTTACAAACAAGGATGGGACCTATTGGATTTTACATGCCCAATCCTGTAATCTCGGAGATGACTAACAGCTTTTTCCCATAGTTTCCATTAAAATAAACCCTTATGATTGGTCATTACTCGGAATCCCCTAGTTATTCCCTCTTATTTCCTCTTTTTCAGTCTCCCAAGTTTCTGGAACCCCAACAGAAATGCAATCTGATGACTGGAGCGCATCCACCATTCTGGAAAGTACAATCAATCAATACATAAAGCCATATACCGGAGAATTGGTGGAAAAGGTGAAAAGCTCTACAGCCTGGAACATATTTGGGTAAGTAGTCTAACATATGATTTGCTTATCACTACCCCCAACATTGTCATTTTATTCCAGTGCCTCTGAAAGAACCAACTTGGCAAGTGAGCTCTACTAGTCTAAGAGACGGATTAAAGGATATAATATCAAAAAAAATTTAATCATCACCAGATATTTCATGCATTTAAATATATTTTTCTAGTTTTAGTGCTTTTATCCATAGAAAATCCTTCCAGTCATAATAATATTTGAAGCAATTATTCTTTTAAGGTAGGTTTTAAAAAAGACTTTTGAAAAATCTAGCGCAAACTGTTTTCCCACAATATTGATCGAGAGAAAGTTAAAACAAGTGTAATAAATCCATTTTTACTAATCTTAAGGAAAAAGAGTATACTGACTCCAGATAAATCACTGGATCAACAACCATTTTCTGGTAATGTAATCATCATAACTTGTAATATTTGTTACTCTTTAGTAATCCATTCAGACCCTTATAAAATTGCTACAATAAATTAACCATCACAACATGATGTGGCAGATATTTGAATAGTTTAATTCCTTTTTCAGTAAAGAATCCTTTCTATAATCATTGTAAAAAATTATTTTCTTTAGATCAGTGTTCGTCATTGTCTTTGTACCATGCCTACAGTCATCTGGGTATGGTGGGATGTAGCTTTGCAAAATCTGTAAAACCACAGACTCGAAACCTCTGCTTTAGGTGGATTTTATATTGGTCCAAATGGGAAATTTTAGTATTATTTATTTAAATTCTATATTCTAGCTAAAGATGAGCAAATTGATCTGAAACAAATTGAATTTCTAAAAAATTCTCCCAAATTTTGGATCTCAATGAGTATGAATCTAATTAAACGTCAGCAAACCAGCTGGCATTTTACTGGATTTTTTTAGGGTCCGGAATGGGATAAAATGCAAAAAACACTATCTTAACCTGTCCTAGACCATCATCTGACTCCTTACACCATCTCCAGTGCTGCAGATCCAGTGTCATTAGCGGGTCCTTAGGTTCTTCCAGTGCTGAAGCCAATTTCAATGACTTGTGTTGCCCCTCAGGGGACAACATGAGGCCATTCACTGTCCTCAGTCTGGGAAAAACCAAAGACCTGTGCGGAGGAATGGGGAGCTGTGGCAGAGGCGTTGTAAGGAGTCAGGTAAGTCAGACTTACTGTGAAAATTATGACAGAATATGTAAAAAAAAACGTCAAAAAATGGAAACAATAGATGCCTCATCAGATGCAATCTGTCGGATTTCCGTCACCAAAAAACTTGGTGTGATAGCATTACCCTCTGTGCCACCTGTAAAAGCTCTCAATTTACAAGTATTGACCCAAAATAGAGAATCACTTTGATTTAGAATGATTTTCACATATTTTGGCCATTTGGTGTACTCACACATGAAAAATGAGTATATTGTAGTGCATTCTCCAATGATTCACAACGCTCTTTTATATTTTGCCGCGTTGTCTTTTCTTGTTTTATTTTGTTTTTATTTCCCCAGATGACACTAATGACTTGATTTTATTCATTTTTAGGAAAGCCATAAATGGGGTACAGGGAGCAATCAATATGACTGGTGGATACCTACAAGCGTACTATCAAGATCATCTAAGTGGGCCAACCCAAAAAACCTTGGAGTGGGTTGAGAATAAGACCAAGCCTATTGTAGATGGAATCCGAGAACGTTTTCAGAGGAAAGAACAATAGACTGATGTTATAATGGGCCCAGCTGTCGATACAAGTTTACAGCTCCGAAAATTTGCTACAAGGTCCAAATGGAAGCTTGCAAAGTCATAAATCATGGACTAATGTACAATAGATACAACCTGTATAAAAGAAGGAAACATCTACAGTGTAGAAATGATCATTCATTCATGTGAATTGGCCTCACTAATGATAAACCTCAACAAAAAAGCTATAATCATGACTTAATACGAATACACAGAAGAAAAAAATTAAATATTTGTGAAAGTAGAAAATACTTTATTAGCAGCAAATTGAATTATAAACAACATGAACTTCAAGGACAGAAGGATAAAAGTATTGCATAGACCCAGTAGCGATGTTGACATCACATTCCTACTACGCGTTTCACATAACTTCTTCAGCGGTTTACATGTTAATATTAACCTCCTGTTCTTGTGTTACATTTTGTTTTTAATTCAATTGGATGATCAATTTGCTGTTGATAAAGTATTTTCTATTTTCACAATAGTTAACCCTTTTTTAATTGAAGTCACCTGTAGGGATAGAAGTCTTTTTGTTTTGGTTTAAGTATAGAATTGAAGCAGCCAGAAAGTCATTCCTTGTGAAGTGCAATAAGACGTATACCGAGACCTTTGTGGATGGGGCGGTGTCACCATTTTTGTATATAGAAGTTCATGTTAATAAAAGAAAACATGAAAATCATCTGCATATCCAGTATGGCATTCATGATTAAGAGAGAGGAAAGGTCCCTTATTTGGGGTTTGTGTTAATTGGAAAAAAGTAATTACAAAAGTTTCTCTCTAGAGGACCATAGATTACGTAATCATGCTATTGATTTTAATACTACGGCTTCATTTCTTCTGGGGTGGCGCTGTTGGAGAATTGATCACCTTTGCAGATTACATCTCATTACTGAGCAATACTGTGATCAACTTATATTCAAGATAAAATTATTAGGTTGGTTCCGCCCCCCATCATATGCCTTTACTCTATAACTAGTAGGGGTCTGACCTTTGGGACTTCCACTAAGAACACAGTCAAACAGTCGTATAAATTGGACCAAGATCTGACAGTAGTGCTCAGACTAGCAGGCGGCTCTCCCGTACCATGCATGACAGCTGCAAAAAAATATATGAAGTTGTTACGCTTGGGTCAGGAGAGCCACCGACCAGTCCATGCATTACGATCTGATCTCGGTCAAATTTAGGCTGGTTTCACATTAGCGCTTTTTAAGCGCACGCACGGCCGGGGGTAGCTCCGCCCCCGAGCCGGCTCTCTGCCCGGCATGCCCGCCCCTTGCTTGCAGTGCCGCCTCCTAGCGCACAGCGGCGCCTGCGATCGGCGCACCCTATCTTTAGCATAGGGTGCGCAGATCGTGCGCAGGCCGTGCGCTAGTTGCGCTTTGACCTGCGCTGCGCACTTTTGACGGTGCGCCGTGCGCGCCAAAATCCGAAAAGTTTGATTTTGGCGCGCACGGCACACCGTCAAAAGTGCGCAGCGCAGGTCAAAGCGCAACTAGCGCACGGCCTGCGCACGATCTGCGCACCCTATGCTAAAGATAGGGTGCGCCGATCGCAGGCGCCACTGTGCGCTAGGAGGCGGCGCTACAAGCAAGGGGCTGGCACGCCAGGCAGAGAGCCGGCTCGGGGGCGGAGCTACCCCCGGCCGTGCGTGCGCTTAAGGCTGGTTTCACATTAGCGCTTTTTAAGCGCACGCACGGCCGGGGGTAGCTCCGCCCCCAAGCCGGCTCTCTGCCCGGCGTGCCAGCCCCTTGCTTGTAGCGCCGCCTCCTAGCGCACAGCGGCGCCTGCGATCGGCGCACCCTATCTTTAGCATAGGGTGCGCAGATCGTGCGCAGGCCGTGCGCTAGTTGCGCTTTGACCTGCGCTGCGCACTTTTGACGGTGCGCCGTGCGCGCCAAAATCAAACTTTTCGGATTTTGGCGCGCACGGCGCACCGTCAAAAGTGCGCAGCGCAGGTCAAAGCGCAACTAGCGCACGGCCTGCGCCCGATCTGCGCACCCTATGCTAAAGATAGGGTGCGCCGATCGCAGGCGCCGCTGTGCGCTAGGAGGCGGCGCTACAAGCAAGGGGCGGGCATGCCGGGCAGAGAGCCGGCTCGGGGGCGGAGCTACCCCCGGCCGTGCGTGCGCTTAAAAAGCGCTAATGTGAAACCAGCCTAAAAAGCGCTAATGTGAAACCAGCCTTAGTGGGAATAATAAATAAATAAAAACATTGGTGTAAAAATATAAAACCTTCCCTCTAAAAAGAAAGAACGGAAAGATGTTTCGCCATTTAAAACACATTTTTATGTGAAAAAAAACTTGTACATTTTTGATATCACATCCAGAACTACCCAGAATATATAACTGTCACATTATGTAACCCAGAAGTTTGAAAACTGTAAAACAAAATAATAAAGGAAAAAACACAGCAAAAACAAAATGCTTTTCCATCAGACCATGCCTCAAAAAGTAAAATAAAAAGTGATAAAAATTTGTATGCAAAGAAAAATGATATAGCTGAAAACAATAATTCATCTAGAAAAAAATGCCTTAGCCTAGTACTGTTGATGGAGAAATAAAAAAATAACAGTACAATATAGCAATGTAAAAAGAAATCATTTTTTTGAAATAAAAATAGTTGTTTTGGTATGCAAAAGAGGCAAAACTTAATAAATCTATAAATTTCGTATCGCTGTAATAGTACTGAACAGAGGAATAAAGTTTTCTTCGATAATAAGAGCTTACACTTTACAGAAGAGATAGAGAGAACATTGCTGATCATAAGAGTTTACACTTAACAGGAGGGAAGAGAACCACTGACCATAAGAAATTTCACTCTACAGGAGAGAGAGAGAACACCGCTGACGATAAGAGCATACACTCTACAGGAGAGAGAGGACCCCACTGATCATAAGAGCTTAAACTCTACAGGAGAGGGGACACCACAGTCAATAAGTGCTTACACTGTACAAGAAAGAGATAGGATCCCGCTGACCATAAGAGCTTACACTCTACAGGAGAGCTAGGAAACACCGTTAACCATAAGAGCTTACACTCTACAGGAGAGGGATGGCACCACTGACAATAAGAGCTTACACTCTACAGGAGACACAGAGAGAAAGATAGGACCCCGCTAACGATAAGAGCTTACATTCTACAAGAGAGAGAGGAACCCACTAACCATAAGAGTTTACACTCTACAGGAGAGAGAGGACCCTGGTGACCATAAGAGCTTACACTCTACTGCAGAGAGAGGATCCCACTGACCATAAGAGATTACACTCTACAGGAGAGAGAGAGAGGACACCACTGACAATAAAAGCTTACACCTGTAGAGTGTAAGCTTTTATTGTCAGTGGTGTCCTCTTTCTCTCTCCTGTAGAGTGTAATCTCACTGTATAGGAGACACAGAGAGAAAGATAGGACCCCGCTAACGATAAGAGCTTACATTCTACAGGAGAGAGAGGACACCACTGACCATGAGATTACACTCTACAGGAGAGATAGAAAACCCCGCTAACCATAAGAGCTTACACTCTACAGGAGAGAGATGGCTCCACTGACAATAAGAGCTTACACTGTACAGGAGACACAGAGAGAAATATAGGACCCCACTGACGATAATAGCTTACATTCTACAGGAGAGAGAAACCCACTGACCATAAGAGCTTACACTCTACAGGAGAGAGAGGACCCTGGTGACCATAAGAGCTTACACTCTACGGGAGAGAGAGGACCCCACTGACCATAAGAGCTTACGCTGTACAGGAGAGAGAGAGGACACCACTGACAATAAGAGCTTACACTGTACAGGAGACACACAGAGAAAGATAGGACCCTGCTGACGATAATAGCTTACATTCTACAGGAGAGAGAGGACCCTACTGACCATAAGAGTTTACACTCTACAGGAGAAAGATGGCCCCACTGACAATAAGAGCATACACTGTACAGGAGACACAGAGAGAAAGATAGGACCCCGCTGATGATAATAGCTTACATTCTACAAGAGAGAGAGGAACCCACTGACCATAAGAGCTAATGTGGCGCCCCCTGGAGTATGGTCGCCACACTGGCTTTGCCTTCCTCCAGGGGAGAGTAATGCCAGGCTTGGAAGCAGTGATGGGTCTCTCCAGCAGTTAACCTAATGCATGCAACACAGTTCCACTCCGGGCCAGCAGGGGGAATTCTGAACTAGGATTCTGGAGAGGAGTGTCCTCTGAGGGCCAGGAGGAAGGAGATCAGATAGTCTGCGGACGGTGAAGTGTGCGGACGGGAGGTGCGAAGCTGAGAAGTTGAGCTGCAGAAGGCGAGCTCCCTCAGCTTGAGAGCGCACAGAACTGGAGCCTGGTCTCCACGGTGGTACGGATACTGGCGGTCCTACCACAGATACCAGAGGAGTAGGAGGCTGTAAATGCCCTGCTCCCAGCAAAGACTTGGGACACAACAGCAATTGACTAGTGAGCCAGGACTCAGGAGAGGAGTCCCCGAGAGAGGCTACAGCTGTCTGTCATACAAGTAAAGTTCTAGGAACATCTGAAGAGAGGCGTATTAGAGTAACTAAGTACTGGAGTGCTTCACACTACAAAGCGCTAAGAAGGAGACTGCACAGCCTTTCTGCTGAGAGAGAATCCTGATCTGCTTCCAGGCTAACCTGCTCCAATACCATCTGTAATCAGGACTCTGGACTGCATATACTCAGTAAAGGTACAGAAACTACAACCGCCATGTCTAGTCTGTTCCCTACGCTTTTGGCACTGCTACATCCCCGTGCCAGCTACATCTACACTGCCCTGGGACTACAGCTCCACCTGTGGGGAGCTTTACCATCTAAGCTGCACATACTATCAGTCCCAGCGGATCTGTATGCAGCGTTGGCCTAACACCATATTTGCCAAACACCACGGGTGGCGTCACGAACTATTCATATAAACTTTAACAAAATTAACATCACCGCCATTGATATTGGGCGCCCAGGGCCATGGACCGGGTCACCGCTGCTGTGACACATTCCCACCTTGACATCGGCCCGGTACCGAGTACCCCGCTGCCCTGGGTGTGCGAGGGAGACCCAATTTTGGCGTCACGAACAGGATCACGGAGCCCGGTATCCCCGGGTCCTGTGTGCCATAGACTGTGTTTGTGAAC
Source organism: Dendrobates tinctorius (assembly GCF_039654945.1). Taxonomy (NCBI): domain Eukaryota; kingdom Metazoa; phylum Chordata; class Amphibia; order Anura; family Dendrobatidae; genus Dendrobates; species Dendrobates tinctorius. The sequence goes on from NW_027361696.1 coordinate 60,744,784, forward strand.
TGTGTGAATTTGGCGCCATTTGCCGCCATTGCTGCGCTGCTTGGCGCTCGTGGGAAGAAAGAGGGGCGGCCTTCGTAGGCGGAGCCTGCCGCAGAGCGCAAAGAAGAGAAGTGCCGCGTGGCAAGGGAGGACAGCGTGCGAGAGGAGGAGGAGCTGAGGCCTACAGCCTGGAGCATAGGGCCTGCGAAGCAGCCACCGGTGAGCTCCCGCAACCCCCGGCCCTGGCTAACGTTAACTGGGGGGGAGAGAATGTCTGCACCACAAGCCAATGCCGCTGCCAACCCTGCGGTACCACCGGGTGGAGCACCCGCCGCAGTGATCCCCATAATGCCTCTATCCATGCCCTACATACCGGGAGCGGCCTGGCTACTGCAGTACTCGGGTGAGTCACATACCCTGAGTGAATTTAAAGAGAGACTGTGCAGCTTGTTTAAAGTTTACCCCCTGTCTGAAAGCCAGAAATTGAATATCCTGATTGGACAGCTAACGGGTGCAGCACTGAGGGAGGTGAAAGCCTGGCAGGACACTGATAAAGAGACTGTTGCAAAGGTCCTGGCCAAGCTGAAGAGCACTTTTGACACCCGCACTGCAGCTGAAATCAAGATGAGGTTCTTTGGCTGTAAACAGAGGGGACAGGGCAGTATCAGAGACTATGCTCTCAACCTGCAGGAGGTGCTGCGAGCAGTTAAACAAGTTGACCCTGACAGTGTAAAGGAAGAAGATCAACTGTTAAAGGAGCAGTTCATTGAAGGGCTCCTGTCCAGTACCCAGAGAGGGCAGTTACGTATTTTAACCGTGCAAGACTCTGATCTGGACTTTGCTAATTTCAAGGACAGGGCTATCCAGGTACTACAGGAATCCTCTGACAGCCGTCCAGCGCCCCCTAGGTGCCCAGCGATCACCTACCATCAGGAAGCTACATCCTTTCCTTCCATCCCTGTGGAGGCTGATGCCCAGACCCTGGATAAAGATCCAACTGAGGAGCTGCGTCTTTAAGTCCAGGAGCTGACCAAAGGGATGGCTGCACTCACCAGAACCGTGCAGTCCCTGCAGGATTACTCCAAAGAAAAGGTCCAGCTTGCTTCCAGTCCAGAGGATGTCCCGTGGTTCCGGAGGAGGAGAACCCCGCCACTTTGAGGAAGGAACAACGACCGCTACGACCAGAACGGACGTCCCATCTGTCGCCGCTGTTACAAGGCAGGTCATCTTGCAAGGTACTGTCCTTTAAACAAGCAACCCCTGGGGCAGAGGGCCAACCCCCAGGAGTAGGATCACCAGGCCCAAAGAACTGGAGAGCCAAGTATGTGGGAGGGAGACCGATCCTTCCTGTGGTGATTGACGGCATCCCCATGAACGCTTTGCTGGACACTGGCTCCCAGGTGACCACTATGCCGTATATTTTGTACAAGAGGTACTGGGCTGATTCTGAACTCACCCGTGGCCCAACTGATGAACTAACAGTAGTTGCTAGTAATGGTTATACCTTGCCACAGATTGGATGCAAGGAAATTACTGTTAAAGTGGGCCGGGTGGAGCTAAAATCACAAGGTCTGATAATTGTCGATATTGATCGACGTGAATGTAGTCCCATGATGACTCTTGGTACAAATGTAATTGAAAACTGTCTGTCCGAGGTTATTGTCTTGTTGCAACAGGTGGCTGAGATTGCTGGTTCCGGAGAACAAAGAGTCCTGCAGAAGGAGATCCGAGCCCTGATGCAAAGGCAACAGGTAGAACTCTCTGGTGGAGAGATTGGCAGCGTCAGAGTGAGTGATGCTTTTCCCATTGTAATACCCCCAGATGTGAAATGTTGGTCAGGTGTCTGGCAGCCATAGGGCTCAGATGGCAGGATTACCAGGCATTGGTAGAGCCAGTATATTCAGATAGCAGGCCCACTGTCCTGACAGCCAGAGGGGTGGTTGATGTACGAAAGGGGAGAGTACCTGTACGCCTTCTGAATTGTGGGGAGGAGGAAGCCACAATACCTCAGTACGCCACAGTTGCTAAACTGCTCACTGTTAATAACAACTCATTACAGGCAGCATAGCCTTTGGTCTCATCTGATCTGGTGGAGGACAATGGCCCTGTGAAGCAGCTAGAAGAGTGGTGCCAGCAACTGCAGGTGGGAACTGACTCTACATCTTCATACCAGAGAAATGGGGTTTACAGAGAGACACAAGAGTATGAGCGGGTATTCAGCAAACACCCACTAGATTTTGGGCAGGCAAAAGGGGTCCAACATTATATCCCCACCGGAGACCATCCACCCATAAAGGAGAGGTACAGACCTATACCCCCAACACAGTTCCAATGTGCTAAGAGTATGTTGAAAGAGATGAAGGAAGCTGGGGTCATTAGGGACAGTTGTAGCGCATGGGCAGCTCCAATAGTGTTTGTAAAGAAAAAGGATGGTACTATGAGAATGTGTGTTGATTACAGGAAAATTAACAGTATCACACATAAAGATGCCTACCCATTGCCTAGAATTGAAGAGTCATTAGCTGCACTTAAAACTGCTAACTACTTTTCCACCCTGGATCTCACCAGTGGGTATTGGCAGGTTCCCGTGGCAGAGGCAGACAAGGAGAAAACCGCATTTACCACTCCAATGGGTCTCTGTGAGTTCAATTATATGCCATTTGCGCTCTGCACTGCTCCAGGAACCTTTCAACGGCTGATGGAGTGTTGCCTGGGACACAGGAACTTTGAAACAGTCCTGTTGTACCTGGATGATGTCATTGTTTTCTCCAAGACCTATGAAGAGCATCTGGAACACCTGGCCGAAGTGTTTGAAGCTTTGTCCAATTTTGGCCTGAAAGTGAAGCCTTCAAAATGCCACCTCCTGAAGCCTAAGGTACAGTACCTCGGTCATGTGGTCAGTGCAGAAGGTGTGGCACCAGATCCTGACAAGGTCACGGTCATCCGGGACTGGACAAAGCCCAGCAACCTCCATGAGGTACGCCAATTCCTTGGATTGGTAGGCTACTACCGGAGATTCATCAAAGGCTTTACTGAAATAGCCACCCCGATGCAAAACCTTCTGGTGGGGCAGTCCAAGAAAGGCAAGCAGAAGAATTCCACATTTGAATGGACTGAAAAGTTGGAGAGATCTATCAACAGATTGAAGATGGCTCTCACAGGTGACGAAGTTCTGGCCTACCCAGATTATGACAAACCCTTTGTGCTGTACACGGATGCCAACAACGTGGGATTAGGAGCAGTACTGTCGCAGGTACAGAATGGAAAAGAGAGAGTGATCTCCTACGCCAGCAGGAAGCTGCGTCCCACTGAGAGGAACCCTGATAAACACAGTTCTTTTAAGCTGGAGTTCCTTGCCATAGTCTGGGCTGTCACCGAAAGGGTCAGGCATTACCTAGCTTCGGCCAAATTTACAATCTTCACGGACAACAACCCGTTGACCCACTTGGACACTGCCAAGCTAGGAGCACTGGAGCAGCGATTGATGGCTCGGTTATCCAATTATGAGTTTACCATCAAGTATCGGGCAGGGCACAAGAATGCCAATGCTGATGCGCTATCCAGGATGCCTAATCTGCCAGATGCAGGAGAAGACCCTGAGGCTCTGGAAGACGTAGAATTGCCTCCCTTCCACCGGCCACTGGCGACCCAACGTGCTCAAGGAGTGAGAAACAGGTGGCCTGACTTGAAGGAAGTCACCCTGAATCCGTTGCCCCATCATGATTGGGCAGAAGCACAAGATAATGACCCTGCAGTCCGCCTGGTGAAAGAGCTGCTGACACAAGGTGACTCACGCCCAGAATTGAATGCTCCTGAAGAAACTCATCAGTTGTGGAAGGAAAGAGGTCGGCTGTTCATTTATGAAGGGAAGCTGTGTCAGAGGAGAATCAATGCCCGCACACATGAGCTGGTCTGGCAGGTGGTGGTCCCAAAGAGAGATGCATCAATGGTCCTAGGAGCATACCACAATGGAGCTGGACACTTTGGTTGGAAGAAGTTGGAAACATTGCTCTGAGAGAGGTTCTACTGGATTGGCATGCGGAAGGCCATTGAGAGGTGGTGCTGGGCGTGTGGACAGTGTAACCTGCGCAGAAAGGATCGAGACAGCCAGAGAGCTCCCTTACAGCCAATCATCACCAAACAGCCCCTGGAGTTGGTAGCCCTGGACCATGTGAAGCTGGTTCCAAGCCGGTCAGGCTACCTCTATGCCCTTACCATTGTGGACCACTATTCAAGATTCCAGGTGGTTGTGCCCGTCAAAGATCTAACGGCCAGGACAGCGGCCAGAGCCTTCTAACAGCACTTCTGTAAGCCACATGGGTATCCCGAAAGAGTACTCACAGATCAAGGTCCAGCTTTCGAGGCAGAAGTGTTCCATGAGTTCTGCAACTTGTATGGTTGTAAGAAGATCCGGACAACACCTTATCACCCACAGACCAACTGCATGTGCGAGAAGATGAACCAGGTAGTGATTGATTTACTGAAGACATTGCCCTTGGAGGAGAGAAATCTGTGGCCAGAAAAGTTACCCGATCTGGTAGATCTCTACAACCATATCCCAGTGAACTCTACCAACTGTACTCCAGCGTACCTGATGAGAGCAAGGCCTGGTAAGCTGCCTATTGACTTGGGCATGGGAGTCCTGACGCCTGAAGTAACGTCACCAGATGCTGACTGGGACAAGGAGAGGCAGCAGCAGTACAGAAAGGTACAGGAGTGTGTGGAGAAGAGTCTGGCTCAGGCAAGGCAGAAGCAGGAGAGACTTTAAAACCAAAATGCACCTGCTGTTCCTTTTTCGCCGGGAGAACAAGTTCTCAAGAGAAAAAGAAGACTGCATAAGCTGGATGATCAATGGGAAGAGGAGCCCTATACAATTCTGCCCTCGAACTTTGATAATGCCAAAGTATGCCTTGTTAGCAAAGATGGAGGAGAGACCTCAGCAGCGGTATCCAGGGATCACTTGAAGTTATGCCCTGACCAGTTGAAAGAAAAAGAGGGAGGATCGGATAACATCCCACCTACAGAGGAAGAAAAGACAGTCAGTACCGTGCTGGGAGAGTTCCCTGCGAATTGGACTAGAGTTAATGATGCATTTGTGGTGCTGGTGTTGTTATTTCCCCAAGTAGAAGCACAGGAGAATAGGACTCAAGAAGACCTTGAAGATCGAGAAAATCAGGCAACAGAGGCCACACCAGCAGTGGAGCCAGAGAACCCTCGCCCTGCCAGTGGTGAACCTGTTATGCCCATGGTGAGTCCAAGAGTTACCAGACAATCTAGAATTCCTGTGCCATGTGGAAAACCCAGTAGTGTATCCAGTACATTACCCACTGCACCAGTCTTACGCAGATCTAACCGCACCACACAAGGCATACTACCAGTTAGATATTGTATATAAAGTAATGTAATTGTTGAAATTGTGTAAATATGTAACTGTTTTTCAAGTTTTGTACCTACATGTGACCTGTAAGAGTTCCCTTTGGTTTGTTTTATGGACACTGAACCAAAGGACTTGTGTGTGGTCAAAAACTTTTACCATTTGCCCAGGGATGGACCATGGACATTGATGCTGGACTTATCATCATAGGACCATTTTTGAGCTCTTGGTTTTTGTACATTTTTCTCTTTTTCAAATCTTGCACAATTATTGTTGTTTAAATGTTTATATGTTGTTTTTCATGTTTTTGTTCAGCCCAGGAGTGCTGACTTGCACTAGGGGGGAATGTGGCGCCCCCTGGAGTATGGTCGCCACACTGGCTTTGCCTTCCTCCAGGGGAGGGTAATGCCAGGCTTGGAAGCAGTGATGGGTCTCTCCAGTAGTTAACCTAATGCATGCAACACAGTTCCACTCCAGGCCAGCAGGGGGAACTCTGAACCAGGATTCTGGAGAGGAGTGTCCTCTGAGGGCAAGGAGGAAAGAGATCAGATAGTCTGCGGAGGGTGAAGTGTGCGGATGGGAGGTGCAAAGCTGAGAGGTTGAGGTGCAGAAGGCCAGCTCCCTCAGCTTGAGAGCGCACAGAACTGGAGCCTGGTCTCCACGGTGGTACGGATACTGACGGTCCTACCACAGATACCAGAGGAGTAGGAGGCTGTAAATGCCCTGCTCCCAGCAAAGACTTGGGACACAACAGCAATTGACTAGTGAGCCAGGACTCAGGAGAGGAGTCCCCAAGAGAGGCTACAGCTGTCTGTCATACAAGTAAAGTTCTAGGAACATCTGAAGAGAGGCATTTCAGAGCAACTAAGTACTGGAGTACTTCACACAACAAAGCGCTAGGAAGGAGACTGCACAGCCTTTCTGCTGAGAGAGAATCCTGATCTGCTTCCAGGCTAACCTGCTCCAATACCATCTGTAATCAGGACTCTGGACTGCATATACTCAGTAAAGGTACAGAAACTACAACCGCCGTGTCTTGTCTGTTCCCTAAGCTTTCGGCACTGCTACATCACCGTGCCAGCTACATCTACACTGCCCTGGGACTACAGCTCCACCTGTGGGGAGCTTTACCATCTAAGCTGCACATACCATCAGTCCCAGCGGATCTGTATGCAGCGTTGGCCTAACACCATATTTGCCAAACACCACGTGTGGCGTCACGAACCATTCATATAAACTTTAACACCATTAACATCACCGCCATTGATATTGGGCGCCCAGGGCCACGGACCGGGTCACCGCTGCTGTGACACATTCCCGCCTTGACACCGGCCCGGTACCGAGTACCCCGCTGCCCTGGGTGTGCGAGGGCGACCCACTTACACTCTACAGGAGAGAGAGGACCCTGGTGACCACAAGACCTTACACTCTACGGGAGAGAGAGGATCCCACTTACCATAAGAGCTTACAGTGTACAGGAGAGAGAGAGAGAGAGGACACCACTGACAATAAGAGCTTACCCTGTACAGGAGTCACAGAGTGAAAGATAGGACCCCGCTGATGATAATAGCTTACATTCTACAGGAGAGACAGGAACCCACTGACCATAAGAGCTTAAACTCTACAGGAGAGAGAGGACCCTACTGACCATAAGAGCTTACACTCTACAGGAGAGAGGACCTTGCTGACCATAAGAGCTTACACTCTACAGGAGAGATAGAAAACCCCGCTGACCATAAGAGCTTGCATTCTACAGGAGAGACACAGAGGACCCCGTTGACCATAAGAGCTTACATTCTAGTTGAGAGACAGAGAGGACCCCACTGACCATAAGACCTTACACTCTATAGTAGAGAGATAGATAGGACCTCACTGACCATATGAGCTCTCAGCCTATACTTCACAGGAGAGAGGCGACCCTGCTTACCATAAGAGTTTACATTGCAGGAGAAAAAGAGAGAGGACCCCACTCACCTTAAGAGTTTACAATCTACAGAAGAAGGAGAGAGAGGACCCCGCTGACCATAAGAGCTTACATTCTGTAGAAGAGAGATAGATAGGACCTCACTAACTATACGAGCTTACACGTTATGGGAGTGAAAGAGAGGACCCCGCTGTCCATAAGAGCTTCCGCTCAACATGAGAGAGAGCTAATCATAAAAACTTACGCTCTACAGAAGAGATTCTCACCCAGTGACTTTGGAGATGGAGAATGACTCTGCAAATTGTACTCCACTGGCAAACACTGATCTGTCATGGCTAAGGCACTTACCACCACTTTACAAGAGATGATAATCCACTAGATGTCATAGCACCAGGGCAATATGGGTAATCCCATGCAGCTGTAAGGTGGTGGAGAGTAGAGAATGTGATTCATCAACGTTCCATGGCACTCACTACTGAATGTTGCCAGCTGCTGAGTGAACCGAGTAGGCAGGAACTAAAAAATGGGGGAAGCATATCCAGAGGGAAGAACTTGAAGTGAAAACTGAACCAGGTGATAGCTGTGGCGCAGTTGCAAAATATAAAAGGCTGGAGTGGTGAGGTGTGAGAGAAGTCAGCATCAGCATGCAAGAGAGAGAGGACGTGTGAGCAGAGTAATGAACTGGTATCCAACTCAGAAACAGTGCAACCATAGAGTGGCTTGGTGCCGAGGCAGGCAAGATGTCTTGGGTCAAACACTGAAGCCCAGACATTGCCGGAGAAGACCCAAGTCCCAGACTTTGTTAGTCAAGACTTGAAGCCCAGACTTCATCAGCCAAAACCCGACATCCAAACTTTGTTGGCCAAGCACTAAGGTCGGACGCTGATCTTTGGATGAGAAAGGTTATCTACTGTACTAACGAGGAGACCCAAGTAAACCAGACCATTACTTCCAGTGTAGACATATGGTACATGGTGTGGGCTTCAGGGAACAATGGCGGCCAGTATGCCAATGTAGGCGGAAGGACCGGGACCGGGTTACCTGCTTTGTGCCGGGCCCGGAACTGTTGGGGCGGTCTCCTCTGTTGTCCAGGAAAAGATTAGGCAACCGGACCGAGCTTTTCACTTGGCCTCAGGGGGCGTGGCAGAGCAAGGGATGTAGGTGCAGCGCACACGTGAACAGACAGTTCCGGCGGGAAGACGCAGCACGTGGCTGGAAAAAGGGAGAGCTCCTGCTCTGGAGCTTGGGAGCAGCAGAGGTCCCTGTCGGGCCGTATCGATTACCCCTCACCGTGACTCTGAGCAGAACCTCGCTTTATGCATGGCAGCTACCAGACAGCCAGGTGCCAAACACTCTGTAACAGTGAGTGCTCCGCCCGTGCCACCCAAGAGGGACTGGGAGCTTGACTGTGGACTGCTTCCTGAACCCCCGGTGTATATCTGTCAGGCCACATTAGGCTCCGGAAGTGCTTTGAACTGTTCTCTACTCTCCGCACTCAACCTCAGACCAGGAAACCCGCTAAAGGCATCAGCGACTGAACGCTGCAGTCAGAACCCGGCTCATCGACGTCTGCAGGACTAAACCTTGTTCTCGTCACGCTAACCATTGTTGGCACCATCGTCTGCCCCGTGGACATTCCAGCCTGGGAGACATCTGAACCTTATAAGTTATACCTTAAGACAACTGTTACTACTCTTGTTTGCTCGCTTCTTCACCAATTACCTGCATTGCGCCCGTTTTACCTTCTATCTCCCTGCGTGGAGTAAATATCTGTTAAGAGTAAATATGCTAACTCTTGATCTGCCTCCTGTCTGTCACTGCATCCTGCAACCTGCTCACACTTGGCGTAGTCGGCAGGATGCAGTCTTCTAGCATGCAGGAGTCAGACCAAGCAGTTGGGTGTGCCCAAAGGACCAGCATATCCTTAGGGTTGATGCTGAGTAACCTCCCGAAATTTACCAGAAGCAACACTCTGTTGTGGGACTGGACAGAATGGGACCGGGGAATGTTGAAGATGCACCTCATCATGACCCCGGCATTAGAGGCAGAGGTTGCCGTGATGGCTTTGGACGGAGAGGCAAGGAGTTCTGTCATGCTCCGGCCCCTCCGTGAATGGGATATCTTTGACGAGGTGCTAGAGATACTGGAGGAGATGCACGGAGACCGCACAGACGTTGAAGAGTTGCGCATGCATCTGTTTAGCCATGTACAAAGGGAGGGGGAGACCATGACCCAGTATATGAACGCGCTACAAGAGATTCACACTGTAATTGTTAAGTGAGACAGTGTAGGTGTAGGGCCCTCTGATATAGTACTGCAAGATCAGTTAGTGGCAGGCTTGAGAGATGCGATGCTGAAGCAGGCCCTGCAAGAGCGCTTGCGAGTAAATACGCGCATGACCTTTTAGGAAGTCGGGGCTGAGGCGTGCATATGTGAGAAAGAGCAGGGGGTGACAGTCCCGGCAGGGAAGGTCCGGAGTGGGGAGGTACCTCTAGCACTGGCAACCGAACCGAGTTGGGTGAGAGAACTACTGAAAGGACTCCAGGTCATACGAGAAGAATTGTCAGACTCCAGGAGGAAACCGCCGGCACCACCGCACCCCCCTGAAGGAAGAATTGGCTCGGAGCCTCAACGGGAAATGAGACTCACTTGCAGAGAAGAACAACCCACTTGTTACAACCGTGGAGAACCTGGACATTTAGCCCGGGGATGTGTCCAATGGGGCCAGCCCTTTCAGCATCGTCTGTTAAACTAGGATTCTCCGTGGCTGGGGGACGCCGCCCAGAGCCTGTACAGTCCAGAAGGAGAACAAGAACTCCCACAAGTTAAGTATCTCTGTGTCCTTTATAATGGGCCGAAATGGATGGTCGGGCCATTCGCTGTTTAGTTGACACCGGTTCCCAAGTAACCACAATGCCGGAGTCATACTTCAGAAGACATTTTGCTGAAACGATGCGGCCTGAATGGGGCCCGGTGATAAAGTTAACAGCTGCTAACCAGTTGCCCATCCCAGTTGCAGGGGTGGTCTGGATGCAAATCACTGTGTGTGGAAAAAAATGTGGGCTGAAAAGGAGTAGTGTTGACTACGGGAGATCCTAGCAATGGCCCCACTGTGACTTTAGAGGTGAACGTGCTAAAGGAACTTGTAAGTCTCCTGATCAGTGAGCCAACAGATGTGTTTTTGAAACAGTGGAGCCTCCACACTCCCCAATGGTGGGTGTTTCAGCGATTTGTTCGAATGGCGCAGACCCAAGAGACCTTGAGTGACAGAAAAACTTTGGGGAAGGTGATCATCTCAGCCGAAGCTAGCCTTGTCTTACCACCAGGTCATACTGTGCTCATTCTGCCCATTCGAGCCTGTACTCCCCTGGAAGGTGTCGAAGTTCAGATAGAGCCAGCTTGTATGGAGCAGCGTTGGGTGGCCCGGATGTCTAAATACCGGTATAAGATTGCCTACCGGAAGGGAGCTGAGAACACATGCGCAGCTGCTTTATCCAGAGTGACACACGAGTCGCCTAGACCCAACCAGGATGAAGAACTGGAAGCTGAGGAGATCCCCAAGTTCCGACATTCCGTGAGGATTATGGCGGCTATGCAGGAACAGATTCAGACGGCACTCAAAGAATGTACCGTGGGGTGATCCAGTGATGAATGGGTACAACTTCAGCAGGAAGATGCAGAACTCACTAAGATAAGACAGTGGGTGGCCCTGAAACAGCTTCCTAATCAAGGAGAGAGATGCGCACTGTCCACTGGAACCCTGCAGAACCTTCGCCAGTGGGAAAGATTTCAACTGCGGAATGGCCTATTGTATCGGAAGATTCAGCTAAATCGAGAATTGGGAATCACCTGGCAAGTGGTACTCCCTGAAATGCTGTTACTAAATGTGGCCACGGAAGCTCATGAAAGAGGGGCCCACTTTGGTTAGGAGAAGACATTTCAATGGCTACAAAAGGTAGTTTATCATCCTCGACTGAAAACGTCCAGCCTGGGAGACATCTGGACCAGATAAGTTATACCTTAAGACAATTGTTACTACTCTTGTTTGCTTGCTTCTGCACCAATTACCCGCTTTGCCCCCGTTTTACCTGCCATCTCCCTGCGTGGAATAAATATCTGTTAAGAGTAAATACGTTAACCCTTGATCTGCCTCCTGTCTGTCACTGCATCCCGCAATCTGCTCACAACAACATACCAAGTGACTCACATATGAGGGACTTGTGGCCTAGCCTGAAGTATCGGTGACCACCATTAGTGCTAGAATAACAATTAAAGGCACTTGGAGAGGATACAACAACGACACAACGATGGACCTAGCTTTGGGAGGGACGCCTCTTGAGCTAAGTCAGGGAGACATCAATATTTATTTAACTGTTAAATAGCAAGACAGTCTGAGCAAATAGAACATAGACTAAAGGGGGTTTTACACTAAGCGATATCGCTAGCAATATCGCTAAAACGTCACTGGTTTTGTGACGTTATAGCGATATTGCTAGCGATACGGGCGGGAGGACGTCAGGATCGCTGTGTGTGAAAGGTGAGTATCGTGCACTGCGTCGCTGCTGCATCGCTGTGAGATCTCTCTGTATGAAAGCTCACTAGCGATCATTTAGCGATGCACCAGCGATCCTGACCGGGTCGGATCGCTGGTGCATTGCTAAATGTAAAAGGACCTTAAGACACTGCACTAAGTGCCAAAAAATATTATACTGCTTTTATTATCATTACTTTTAAGATTGTGTTTACTGATTTCCATATATCTGCATAATCAGAGGTTCCTATGGTTAGACTTCCTTTCAGTGGTAGAAAAATAAACAGCTTTGGTTGTCTATTTCACATCATTATCTGGTTGTTGCATCCTAGTAATCTGTTTACACAGCAATGCAAAAACACATTAGCCCGCTCCTCCATGCTTCAGCAGTTTGGCAAATGGCGTGGGTGTTTTTCTTTTAAATCCATTTGTGTGTACATAAATGTGTGTAGTAATGCAAATAATAGGCTTTAGAGAGGTTCCTTGTACATTGATATAATGGTCTACAAACTAATTTCAGGACAGATCCAATTTAAATAATATGATTTCCTTTTTAAATTTAAAACACATCGACATCATCATATCTACAATTAAAATTTCCAAAAATGTTGGCACGCTGGGTATAATGTAAAGAAAACAATAATGCAATAATTTGGAAATACCTTATAGTCACATAACTCTTTAAGTTAAATATATATTTTTTTTACTTTTTTTGTTTAACATAAGCAGCAATAGGCTAACCTGACCATGTTGATGTCTACACAAGTATTTTCTAGCTATGCTCTGATTTGGGCAAAGGTCATTGTGAATGGATTAGAAGAAGAGCTATGACATCAGCTATTGTAAATGGTGAGCTTTCTACTATTTATAGAGTTGTCACCTTCCTTGTAATCCTGCCTGTGGTGGTAATGAGACTGCTGAAAAGTCTTCTCTACAGAACAAGAAGTTTGAGGTTAACAGCCAGTCTGAAAGTTGCAAAAATATTGATTTTATTTTCTTTAAATATAGATTGTGATATAGAAATTGAAAAAAGTATTTAGTATATATAAAAAATAAAGAATAGGTGATTTTCTGATTATATGCTTCCTATTATAGATTATTAAGGCTACTGGCAGGTTACTGTAGTGTAATAGATGGGGGAAGAGATACTATTTCAATTCTGCGGAGATCAACAAGCTGGAGCTTGATGAAAATAAGGATGGAACTTAGCTTTCTTCTAAGAGGCTAAGGCCGGCGTCACACTAGAGAGAAATACGGACGAGTGATAGGCGTAAAAACCACGCATTGCACACGGACCAATGATTCTCTATGGGGCAGCTCCCATCAGCCGTATATTTCTGGCGTATATTTTATGGGCCGAGCCAATCGCAGCATGCTGCGATTGTCAGCGTACTATGCCCGTAGTACGCCAATGCAAGTCTATGAGTGTGCAAAAATACGCATTACACACGGACCAGATGTGTGACTTGAGATAAATACGTACCCGGGGTCCTTTAGAAAAGCCGGCAATTCAGTGCGCGAGTGAAATCCTTGAACAGCCGGTCGAGTGTGCATACTGCTCTGTGAGATGTGAGCACGTTGTACATTTAGAAGCCCAGATACTGGATCTAAATGTGCAGCTGACAACACTGAGATCCATAGACAATATGGAAAGGAGTCTTCTGCTCACTGAGCAGACGCTCAATGGGATAGATGAGGGGGGGGATGCTAGGCTGGAGCTGCAGGACAATGAAGCAGCTAGCTGGGTGACAGTTAGAAGGCGGGGTAGAGGGAAGAGCACCAGGGAGGCTAGTCCTGATCTGGCACACCCCAATAAGTTTGCTAAGTTGGCAGATGAGGGGGATGTTAGTGCAGGAGTAGCACTGCTGCAGCAAAGCATGTCCTCTGAAAGCCGGAGGAGTGTCTGCTCCAGTAAGGGGGGAAATAGGAGAGCAGGGCAGGCCAGACAGGTTCTGGTAGTGGGAGACTCAATTATTAGGGGAACAGATAGGGCAATCTGTCACAAAGACAGGGATCGTCGAACGGTGTGCTGCCTACCTGGCGCTTGAGTCCGACAACATCGCAGATCGGGTTGACAGATTACTGGGAGGGGCTGGTGAGGATCCAGCGGTCATGGTGCACATTGGCACAAATGACAAAGTTAGAGGAAGGTGGAAGGTCCTTAAAGGTGATTTCAGGGAATTAGGCTGCAAGCTTAAAGCAAGGATCTCCAAGATGGTATTTTCGGAAATACTTCCTGTACCACGTGCCACACCAGAGAGGCAACGGGAGATTAGGGAGGTTAATAAGTGGCTCAGGAATTGGTGTAGGAAGGAGGGGTTTTGGGTTCCTGGAGAACTGGGCCGACTTCTCAGTTGGCTACAGGTTCTACGCTAGGGACGGGCTGCACCTCAATGGGGAGGGTGCAGCTGTGCTGGGGGAGAAAATGTCTAGAAGGTTGGAGGAGTGTTAAAACTAGGGAAGGGGGGGGAGGGTATTCCTTTTATAGTAGGGGAAGTGTCATGATCCAGGTTGGATCTGACAGATTAAATGCACAAAGTAACCTTTTTTTTCTTTGGCTGTGTGCTAAAGGTGGTTTTGCCCCCGGTGGCCATTAGGGTCATTGCACTGTGGTGATTTCAGTTGTAGTTTTCCCCCTGGTGGCCATTAGGGTCATTGCACTCTGCTTACCTTAGTTTGTGCACGTGATTATGTAACAGGTGTGATTGCTCTATAAAAGAGTATCAGGTGTGTTAATCACTGTTGGTGATAGTTCCTCATTTGCAATCAAGCCTGGGTAAAGAATGGAGCTGAAGGAGAGTCACAGGCAGCCCAGTCAGAGTGCTAGAGTAGCAGATAGGTGTCTGCAAGGAGGGCTGGCATGGATTGGTGGAGTGTCAGCTATGGTGTCTGCAAGGAGGGCTGGCATTGCTTGGTGGAATGGCAGCTATGGTGCGGAGCTGCACTCAGGATGCTGGACTCAGTTGCTGAAAGCTGTACTCAAAATGTTGGACTTTTTGGCAGAAAAGCTGGACTCATTTGCTGGACTCTGTTTCTGGTCAGCTGCACGCAGGTGTGGACTCTGTTTGCGCCAAGGCTGCACTATGGTGCTGAGAAGAGTCCAGGACAACTCAGTCAGAGTCCTGGAGTGGCAGCTATGGTGTCAGCGAGGAGTTTGTGGAAAGCATGGTGGAGTGGCAGCTATGGCGTCAGTGAAGAATTCTTACAAAGCTTGGTGGAGTGGCAGCTATGGTGTAGAGCTGCACTCAGTTGCTGGACTCTTTGGCTGAAGCTGCAGTCAGGTGCTGAACCCCGTTGCTGGACAGCTGCACTCAGGTGCTGGACTCGGTTGCTGGACAGTGCACCCAGATATTGGACACGGTGGAGGAAAAGATGCACGCAATTGGTGGGCTCTGTTGCTGGGAGCGTAAGCAACAGAGCAAAGCTAAGTGGTGTTCCCCTGTTTTGTCACTTTTGCTTATGTATGTTTAGTGCAGTGGTGGGATTAGTTTCCGCACCGACCAATTCCCTAGTGAGGGTTTAGGTGCAGGGCGAGTCAGGGTTTTTAGGTTTCTGATCGGCGCCCGGTGCGGAATCGACCTAGGGAACGTTAGGAGTGTAGAGACACTGACTCAGGGGAGTGCAGGAGGTCTCCACTTCCCCATTCCCTATCGCAGGGCCATCATTGTTATTGTTACCCAGGTTTCCCCTATTCCCTTGTCTTATTGTATTAGTTACCGGCCTGCTGGCAGCGTCACATAGGACAATTACACGTGCCGCGTCCTGTTGTATCAGTTACCGGCCTGCTGGCCGTGTCACTCAGGACGGGGCACGTGACAGGAAGACAGTGCAGATAGAGACCTGGGCACAAATAATGAAATTGGGGGTGGGGGTGGCATGGGGGGTGGGGTTAGAACAGTTAATATATTAAAAAAGAATAGAGGTACAGAGAGATACATAAAGTGCATGATTACTAATGCCAGAAGCCTCGCCAACAAAATGGAGGAATTGGAGTTAATGTTATTGGAACATAATTATGACATGGTGGGGATATCTGAGACATGGCTGGACGAGAGCCACGACTGGGCAGTTAATTTACAGGGCTATAGTCTGTTCAGAAATGACCGTATGAATAAGCGAGGGGGAGGCGCGTGTTTATATGTAAAATCATCATTAAAACCCATCCTGCGTGATAATATATATGAATCTAATGAAAATGTAGAGTCCCTGTGGGTAGAGATAAGGGGAGGGGGAAAAAATAATAAATTACTGATAGGGGTTTGTTATAAGTCTCCAAAAATAATGGAAGCAACAGAGAATATCCTCATAAAGCAAATAGATGAAGCGGCGACTCAAGGAGAAGTCATTATTATAGGGGACTTCAACTACCCTGAAATACATTGGGGAACCGAAACCTGCAGTTCCAGCAAAGGTAATAGGTTTTTGACAACTATGAGAGACAATTACCTTTCACAACTTGTTCAGGGCCCAATAAGAGGGGGGCACTGCTAGACCTAATATTAACCAACAGGCCAGACCGCATATCAAATATAAGGGTTGGGGGTCACTTGGGTAATAGTGATCACAAAATAATAGGTTTTCATGTATCCTTTAATAAAATGTGTAGTAGAGGGGTTGCAAGGACACTAAACTTCAGGATGGCAAATTTCCAACGGATGAGAGATGATCTTGGTGCAATTAACTGGGACGATATCCTGAGACATAAAAATACACAAAGAAAATGGGAGATGTTTATTAGCATCCTGAATAGGACCTGTGCACAATATATACCGTATGGGAATAAACATGCTAGAAATAGGAGGAGACCACTATGGTTAAATAGAGCTGTAAGGGGAGCAATAAGTGACAAAAATAAAGCATTTAGAGAATTAAAGCAAGTAGGTAGTGATAAGGCATTAAATAAATACAGAAAATTAAATAAATTCTGTAAAAAGCAAATCAAAATAGCAAAGATTGAGACAGAGAGACTCATTGCCAGAGAAAGTAAAACTAATCCCAAAATATTCTTTAACTACATAAATAGTAAGAAACTAAAAAATGATAGCGTCGGTCCCCTTAAAAATAGTCTGGGTGAAATGGTGGATGAGGATAAGGAAAAAGCCAATATGCTAAATGACTTTTTTTCAACAGTATTTACACAAGAAAATCCCATAACGGATAACATGATCGGGGATAAAAATTCTCCATTAAATGTTACCAGATTAACCCAGCAGAAAGTACGGCGGCGTCTAAAAATCACTAAAATTGACAAATCCCCGGGCCCGGATGGGATACTGCAGGAATTAAGCACAGTCATAGATAGACCATTATTTTTAATCTTTAAAGATTCCATAATAACAGGGTCTGTACCACAGGACTGGCGTATAGCAAATGTGGTGCCAATATTCAAAAAGGGGACAAAAACTGAACTTGGAAATTATAGGCCAGTAAGTTTAACCTCAACTGTGGGTAAAATCCTGGAGGGTTTTCTAAGAGATATTATACTGGAGTATCTGGAGAAGAATAACCTCATGACCCAATATCAACATGGGTTTAAAAGGGACCGTTCCTGTCAGACTAATCTGATAAGCTTTTATGAAGAGGTAATTTCCAGACTGGACCAACGGAATGCAGTGGATGTGGTGTACGTGGACTTTTCAAAAGCTTTTGATACAGTGCCACACAAAAGGTTGATACATAAAATGAGAACAATGGGGATAGGGGAAAATATGTGTTAGTGGGTTAAGAGCTGGCTCAGGGATAGGAAACAAAGGGTGGTTATTAATGGAGCACACTCGGACTGGGTCACTGTTAGCAGTGGGGTACCACAGGGGTCAGTTTTGGGCCCACTTCTTTTTAACATATTTATTAATGACCTTGTAGGGGGCATAGAGAGTAGAATTTCAATATTTGCAGATGACACTAAACTCTGCAGGGTAATCAGTACAGAGGAGGACAATTTTATATTACAGGAGGATTTATGTAAACTAGAAGCTTGGGCTGATAAATAGCAAATGAGCTTTAATGGGGATAAATGTAAGGTCATGCACTTGGGTAGAACGAACAAGATGTATAATTATGTGCTTAATTTTAAAACACTGGGCAAAACTGTCAGTGAAAAAGACCTGGTTGTATGGGTGGACGACAAACTCATATTTAGTGGCCAGTGTCAGGCAGCTGCTGTAAAGGCAAATAAAATTAATGGGATGCATTAAAAGAGGCATAGATGCTCATGAGGAGAACATAATTTTACCTCTATATAAGTCACTAGTGCGACTACACTTAGAACACTGTGTACAGTTCTGGTCTCCGGTGTATAAGAAAGACATAGCTGAACTGGAGCAGGTGCAGAGAAGAGCGACCAAGGTTATTAGGGAACTAGGGGGTCTGCAATACCAAGACAGGTTATTACACTTGGGGTTATTTAGTTTGGAAAATCGAAGGCTTTGGGGTGATCTTATTACAATGTATAAATATATGCGGGGACAATACAAAGACCTTTCTAATGATCTTTTTACTCTTAGACCTGTGACGGGGACAAGGGGGCATACTCTACGTCTGGAGGAAAGAAGGTTTAAGCATACTCACAGACGCGGATTCTTTACTGTAAGAGCAGTGAGACTATGGAACTCTCTGCCATATGATGCTGTAATGAGTGATTCCCTAATAAAATTTAAGAAGGGACTGGATGCCTTTCTTGAAAAGTATAATATTACAGGGTATATACACTAGTTTCCTTAATATTGCGTTGATCCAGGGAGCTAGTCTGATTGCCGTATGTGGAGTCAGGAAGGAATTTTTTTCCCCAATGTGAAGCTTACTGTTTGCCACATGGGTTTTTTTTGCCTTCCTCTGGATCAACATGTTAGGGCAAGTTAGGATAGGATATGGGTTGAACTAGATGGACTTAAAGTCTTCCTTCAACCTTAATACTGTAACTATGTTACTATGTTACTATGATACAGTAAAATCACACTGACAGGTTTAATAAAGAAACGAAAGAATAGATATATACACATAGAATACACGTATATATACAGTATATATATACAGTACAGACCAAAAGTTTGGACACACCTTCTCATTCAAAGAGTTTTCTTTATTTTCATGACTATGAAAATTGTAGATTCACTCTGAAGGCATCAAGACTGTGAATTAACACATGTGGAATTATATAATTAACAAAAAATTGTGAAACAACTGAAAATATGTCTTATATTCTAGGTTCTTCAAAGTAGCCACCTTTTGCTTTGATTACTGCTTTGCACACTCTTGGCATTCTCTTGATGAGCTTCAAGAGGTAGTCACTGGAAATGGTTTTCATTTCACAGGTGTGCCCTGTCAGGTTTAATAAGTGGGATTTTTTGCCTTATAAATGGGGTTGGGACCATCAGTTGTGTTGTGCAGAAGTCTGGTGGATACACAGCTGATAGTCCTACTGAATAAACTGTTAGAATTTGTATTATGGCAAGAAAAAAGCAGCTGAGTAAAGAAAAACAAGTGGCCATCATTACTTTAGGAAATGAAGGTCAGTCAGTTCGAAAAATTGGGAAAACTTTGAAAGTGTCCCCAAGTGCAGTGGCAAAAACCATCAAGCGCTACAAAGAAACTAGCTCTCATGAGGACCGCCCCAGGAAAGGAAGACCAAGAGTCACCTCTGCTGCGGAGGATAAGTTCATCCTAGTCACCAGCCTCAGAAATCGCAGGTTAACAGCAGCTCAGATTAGAGACCAGGTCAGTGTCACACAGAGTTCTAGCAGCAGACACATCTCTACAACAACTGTTAAGAGGAGACTTTGTGCAGCAGGCCTTCATGGTAAAAAAGCTGCTAGGAAACCACTGCTAAGGACAGGCAACAAGCAGAAGAGACTTGTTTGGGCTAAAGAACACAAGGAATGGACATTAGACCAGTGGGAAATCTGTGCTTTGGTCTGATGAGTCCAAATTTGAGATCTTTGGTTCCAACCACCGTGTATTTGCGCGACGCAGAAAAGGTGAACGGATGGACTCTACATGCCTGGTTCCCACCGTGAAGCATGGAGGAGGAGGTGTGATAGTGTGGGGGTGCTTTGCTGGTGACACTGTTGGAGACTTATTCAAAATTGAAGGCATACTGAACCAGCATGGCTACCACAGCATCTTGCAGCGGCATGCTATTCCGTCCGGTTTGCGTTTAGTTGGACGATCATTTATTTTTCAACAGGACAATGACCCCAAACACACCTCCAGGCTGTGTAAGGGCTATTTGACCAAGAAGGAGAGTGATGGGATGCTACGCCAGATGACCTGGCCTCCACAGTCACCAGACCTGAACCCAATCGAGATGGTTTGGGGTGAGCTGGACCGCAGAGTGAAGGCAAAAGGGCCAACAAGTGCTAAGCATCTCTGGAAACTCCTTCAAGACTGTTGGAAGACCATTTCCGGTGACCACCTCTTGAAGCTCATCAAGAGAATGCCAAGAGTGTGCAAAGCAGTAATCAAACCAAAAGGTGGCTACTTTGAAGAACCTAGAATATAAGACGTGTTTTCAGTTGTTTCACACTTTTTTGTTAATTATATAATTCCACATGTGTTAATTCATAGTTTTGATGCCTTCAGAGTGAATCTACAATTTTCATAGTTATGAAAATAAAGAAAACTTTTTGAATGAGAAGGTTTGTCCAAACTTTTGGTCTGTACTGTATATATATGCACATTTTATGTGTCTACTGTATATCTATTCTTTCGTTTGTGTTTGAAAACCTGTCATTGGGCTCCATTATATGTCCATTTTGCAAGCCGGCGAGAGATTCTCGGCATACGGATGCTTACATGGGAAAAATACGTGGCCACACCCTGACAACGGATGAACATACGGATCACTATTTAGGGACCATTTATGCGTATTACGGCCACACAATACAGTCCGTATTTTTATACGTTGTGTGTGACGCCGGCCTAAGAGTAAGAAAGAAGTTTCCCTATTGGCACCAGCATGTAATAAGGGAATACTAGGTAGAGCTTTCCAATTCCTGCACTTTTTTTTTAATCTAAGCACTCATAAGTGTGACCTAATCTTACAGGAGTTGACCAGGATAAAAAAAAAATATGGCTGCCTTCTTTCAAAAACAGCACGTTCCCTACCTACAAGTTGGATTTGGTAGCTATTCACGTCAATGGCAGGGAACTGCAGTATCAGACCCAACCTGTTGACAGGGCTGACACAGTTTTCTTAAGAAGCCAGTCATGTTTTTCTAATTCTGAGCTACCCATTTAATAAAGGGGTTATCCAGGAGTATATTTGTTTTTCTGGATTTTGCCAACTACATGCTTCTTCTATCTGGCACTGGTTTTGAGGGGTCACTCTAGTGCTCCGCTGCTCTCTGTCAACAAAGTAGCTCTTCTTTTGGGTTGTTCTGTAAATGGGGCGTGACTGCTGATGTCATGCTGATTGACAGCCAGCTCCCCGCAGTGGGGCGTGACTGCCAACGTCATGCTGATTGACAACCAGCTCCCCGCAGTGGGGTGTGACTGCCAACGTCATGCTCATTGACAGCCAGCTCCCCGCAGTGGGGTGTGACTGCCAATGTCATGCTGATTGACAACCAGCTCCCTGCAGTGGGGTGTGACTGCCAATGTCATGCTGATAGACAACCAGCTCCCTGCAGTGGGGTGTGACTGCCAATGTCATGCTGATTGACAACCAGCTCCCTGCAGTTGGATGTGAGTTTCAACGTCATGCTGATAGACAGCTAGCTCCCTGCAGTGGGGCATGACTGCCAACATCATGCTGATTGACAGCCAGCTCCCCGCAGTGGAGCGTGACCGCCAAAGTCATGCTGATTGACAACCAGCTCCCCGCAGTGGGGCGTGACTGCCTACGTCATGCTGATTGACAGCCAGCTCCCCGCAATGGGGAGTGACTGCCAGCGTCATGCTGATTGACAACCAGCTCCCCGCAGTGGGGCGTGACTGCCAACATCATTCTGATTGACACCCAGCTCCCCGCAGTGGGGCGTGACTGCCAAAGTCATGCTGATTGACAACCAGCTCCCTGCAGTGGGGCGTGACTGCTTACGTCATGCTGACTGACAGCCAGCTCCCCGCAATGGGGAGCAACTGCTAGCGTCATGCTGATTGACAGCCAGCTCCTCGCAGTCGGGCCTGACTGCCAAAGTCATGCTGATTGACAACCAGCTCTCCGCAGTGGGGCTTGACCGCCAACGTCATGCTGATTGACAGCCAGCTCCCCGCAGTGGGGAGTGACTTCCAACATCATGCTGATTGACAGCCGACTCCCTGAACCTCAGCAGCAGGAAACCGGCTATCAATCAACAGTTACGCCCCGTCAGCAGACCAGAAACAAAGAGAAGCTGCTGCCTTGTCAATGTGACTTCAGTGGAAGCCACAAAATTGCCAGTAGGAGTGGTTATTGACCACACTGTGCCAGCAGAGATCAGCACGGGGCACAACAATCAGGGGTAAGTAGTAAATTAAATTAGAATCTTGTATGGTGGATTTAAAGATAAAAATTTTCATATATTCTGACAAAAATGAGACCACAGTACAGAAGTAATATAAAGTGGTAGCATGCGAAATGCCCATTGTAACATGCATGTCCTGTGCTGAATTCAGACACAAGTCAGAAGTGACCGACCTCTGAACATTGAGCTCACTGTTTGCTTGGACTTGGACCCTCAGTACTGACAACACAGCAGAAAGTGTATATAACAAAGTGACTCATGAGCCCCGAGATAGTCCAGAGAAGGTAATGATGGCGGGGAGAAGGTTTGGGGGATATCATGAATTTTTTTTCTAGTAAAAGTTACAAAATTTGAGGAAAACGTCTGCAAAAATTTCAATGGAAAATGGACTTCTGGAAGTGCGGTCGTCTCATAGAAGATGCCCAGTATACAGAGTATATAGATGTGAGAGTCTGTCTGGGTAAAGGAGTGCTCCTCTTGGGTAGCTTTCACTGTACATACATTTCTTCATCTTCCTATATTGGTTCACATTGACGCAATGTATCATTAATGTTTAATCTGACATGTTTCAAAATTTGTTTTTTACAGATTATCTGCTTATTTCCGGTGTATTTCCAAAGGTAAGTGGCTATTGCAATGTGTCTGATAGTGGATGGATGCCATCTACTGAAATATATCGATGCTACAATTATCTTGTGTCGTAAGATAATATTTGCATGTCGATCTTGCAAAAAGTACATCTGTGATTTTGTAACAAGTTATCTGTTCTTCCCGGTTCTCCTGCTGCAGTTTGTATTTCTTGCAGAGTTTTATCTCTTCCTTCTTACTTTTAGCTTAAAATAATCAACTTTTTTATGAATGGGTGCATCATCTACTGAACACTTTAGGAGCATGGACAGAATTACGGTAACTAATAGGGAGTAAATAGCTCTCGGATAGTAGGGATGAAGACGCTGGCAGACACGGACAGAAAAGGGCCCCTGTGCCAGAACAATATATAGGCCCACTGCAGCCTAATAGTTCATCATAATGCACAATTCCATCGGGTTTAGAGGCGGTAGTGGTCCCCTTACCTGTTGGACCCCTGTGCAGCTGCACCAATAATATGTGCACACCTGCTGAAAAAAAGTTGCATTATAAACTACATTAAACCCCCAAAATGATTATATTGGTTGAATAAGAGGGATAGTTCTGCAACTAAGGTTTGTGATTATCTGTTAGGCCCACTTATATGTCGCCATCATAATCTAGAGTGCTTTACAGATGTCATCATCTCGGTCCCCATTGGGGCTTATAATTTATATTCTCTATCTGTAAATCTTTCTAGTATGGTACAAAACCCAGGAAAACATGGGAAACGTACAAACGCCACACTTTAGGTTTGAACCCAGTACCCCATCATCAGTGCAGGGGCGGAAAAATCAATGGTGCAACCTGTGCAGCTGCATAGGGGCCCAATAGGTAAAAGGGGACACTTCCACTTCCAAAGCCACAAGCATCTTCTGTCATATTGGACTATATTATTCTTGCACAAATTTACTTTTCTATTTGTACAAGCCACCGACAAGCCGCCATGATGCCCATCTACCACCACCGTATCCATTTTCTTCACACTTTAGATGGAACTATATGTTATTTTTCACAATCACTTCTAATAAGTGATGCAAATAATACAGCATATCTTCTACTCTATGCTACAAAAATAAAAGTAACTTATATAAATCCTTTTTGCAGGCGACCAGTAGAGATTGGACTAGATCATGAATAAAACACAAGTTTTAGCCATTTCCCTGCTTCTCCTGCTCATCAGTACAGGTCTGTATCACTAATGTGCCATATTGATCTTTCAAAACTGTCTTAACAGTGTAACTGTTTTTGTTGCCCGTAGCAACCAACAACAACTCAGATTAATATTGTAAAGCTGCAATTGGTTGCTACGGGCAACAAAAACAGTTACACTTTTAAGATAGTTCTGGACATTCCGTCCCTATCATTTATATCATATCTTCTGTATAAGGAAAAAAAGGTTAATTATGCTATGGGATCACTTTATGGGGATTTTTTTAATTAGTAAATTCATTTTTAAATCCTCTATGGCACTGTATGTCATCCGTATGTTTGTTTTACCATATGAACTTCATTTTATATGTAAACTATAGTAGATATGAGTGAATCTCTCAAAATTTGCTTCGGGCAGGATCTCTCGATTCTATAGGCAAATGTAATTACTTCTGAATAAAAACGAATAGAGAAAGCCTTCAGGACCAAAAACGTCTGAAGAACGGACTATTCACTTTTTTTAATAACTGCATGGTGGCTTTGGAAACCTGAAGCAGTTAAAAAATGCTCAAAAGTTAGAACGTATGACCAGCAAGTCGTTTTGAAGCTTTTTAAGGAAGGTTTCGGAGTGGATTTGCTTGAAATAAAAACCCATTATGTGCACATACCCTAAGGCCAAGTTCACAGGTTGCTTTTTTGCTGTGTTCATTTCACTCAGAAAGCAGAAAAAAATGCAGGGTTGCGTTTCTTGTAGCATTTCTGCACTTTCTCATTACTTTCTATGATATAAAAATGCTGCAAAAACACTGAAAGAATCAACATGCTGCAGTTGAAAAAAAAGCAGCAGTGTTTCAAATAAAAAAAAAAGCATTTGTGTGCATGAAATTTCTGAAATCCCATAGCTTTTGCTGGTACTGTAAAAGGCAGCTAAAAAAAAAAAAACGCATCAAGAAACCACAATGTGTGAACATACCCCTACAGTGCAAATACCCATCGTGGTGTGCACATACAGTGGGTACGGAGAGTATTCAGACCCCTTTAAATTTTTCACTCTTTATTTCATTGCAGCCATTTGGTATATTAAAAGAAGCTCATTTTTCTCATTAATGTACACTCTGCACCTCATCTTACTGAAAAAAACTGACATGTAGAAATTTTTGCAAATTTATTAAAAAAGAAAAACTGAAATATCACATGGTCATAAGTATTCAGCCCCTTTGCTCAGTATTGAGTAGAAGCACCCTTTTGAGCTAGTACAGCCACGAGTCTTCTTGGAAATGATGCAACAAGTTTTTCACACCTGGATTTGGGGATCCTCTGCCATTCTTCCTTGCAGATCCTCTCTAGTTCTGTCAGGTTGGATGGTGAACGTTGATGCACAGCCATTTTCAGGTCTCTCCAGAGATGCTCAATTGGGTTTAGGTCAGGGCTCTGGCAGGGCCAGTCAAGAATGGTCACAGAGTTGTTCTGAAGCCACTCCTTTGTTATTTTAGCTGTGTGCTTAGGGTCATTGTATGGTTGGAAGGTGAACCTTTAGCCAAGTCTGAGGTCCAGAGCACTCTGGAAGAGGTTTTCATCCAGGATATCTCTGTACTTGGCAGCATTAATGTTTCCTTCAGTGGCAACCAGTCATCCTGTCCCTGCAGCTGAAAAACACCCCCATAGCATGATGCTGCCAACACCATGTTTCAATGTTGGGATTGTATTGGGCAGGTGATGAGCAGTGCCTGGTTTTCTCCATATATACCACTTAAAATTATCACCAAAATGTTCTATCTTCATCTCATCAGACAAGAGAATCTTACAGTATATCTCATAGTCTGGGAGTCCTTCATGTGTTTTTTTAGCAAACTCTCTGCGGGCTTTCATATGCCTTGCACTGAGGAGAGGCTTCCGTCGAGCCACTCTGCCATAAAGGCCCAACTGGTAGAGGGTTGCAGTGATAGTTGACTTGTGGAACTTTCTCTCATCTCCCTACTGCACCTGTGGCGCTCAGCCACAGTGATCTTGAGGTTTTTCGTTACCTCTCTCTTCAAGGCTCTTCTCCCAGCTCAGTTTGGCTGGACGGCCAGGTTTAGGAAGACTTCTGGTGGCCCCAAACTTCTTCCATGTAAGGATTATGGAGGCCACTGTGCTCTTAGGAACCTTGAGTACTGCAGAAATTCTTTTGTAACCTTGGCCAGATCTGTGCCTCACCACAATTCTGTTTCTGAGCTCCTTGGCCTGTTCATTTTGACCTCATCATTCTCATTTGGTCTGACATGCATTGTGAGCTGTGAGATCTTATATAGACAGGTGTGTGCCCTTACAAATTAAGTCCTATCATTTTAATTAAACACAGCTGGACTCCAATGAGGGAGTAGAACCATCTCATGGAGGATCACAAGGAAATGGACAGCATGTGACTTAAATATGAGAGTCTGAGCAAAGGGTCTGAATGCTTATGTTAGCGTGGGTAGTCTGGAGCCGGAAACTCCAGGAGTGGACCCTCTGGACCGTGGCACCGAGGGGCCCCGGGCGAGCTGCCAGGTGGAACCGACCCCTATACAGGGACCGTTAGGAGCAGGCCCAGGGGTTCGAGTACCACGGTAGCCGGTACCGAGAGGGGCGGCTCAGGATGGACCGGAGTAGGACTGTGGGACAGAAGTATAGATGACGGAGCAGGAACACTGGAGGCAGGACTGGAGTAGGACGGCAGGACTGGAGTAGGATGGAACAGAAACACTGGAGGCAGGACTAGAGTAGGACAGCAGGACTGGAGCAGGATGGAACAGGAACACTGGAGACAGGACTGGAGTAGGACGGCAGGACTGGAGTAGGATGGAACAGGAACACTGGAGACAGGACCGAGAGGCTGCTGCGGAGAGCAGGCAAGAACAGAACTGCAGGAGCTGAGAGCACACGATGCAGCGAGGCCAGTGTGCTTGGAAACACAACAATCAGGCACCTCCCACAGGGGGAAGCGGCCTGATATGCTCCTGTCTGGTCTGCCATTGGTCAGGGAGGTGCTTCCCGGTCAGGGCATAGCCAGAGCACAGAAGCAGGAGGGAGGCGTGGCCGCGGCCTATGGCGCATGCGCATTGCATGCAGGGACGCCGCCGACCGCGCACCTGCCGGAGGCGACCCCCGTGGATGTCGGGCGGCGGGAGGCTGCGGCGTGAAAGCGATGGCCGGGTGAGTACGCAGGGACGGTGTAACAGTTTATGACCATGTCATATTTTGTTTTTTCTTTTTTAATAATTTTTGCAAAAATTTCTACATCTCTGTTTTTTTCAGTCAAGATGGGGTGCAGAGTGTACATTAATGAGAAAAAAATGAGCTTTTTTGAATTTACCAAATGGCTGCAATGAAACAAAGTGAAAACTGTAAAGGGGTCTGAATACTTTACGTACCCACTGTACCCCTTGAAAGCAGACTTGCCTTGAAAAATGTCATGTGCACAAACCCTTAGGCATCACCTGGCCGCTAAATCCAGAATCTGCATACTAGACAATTTTTGGTAAAATTTGAGGAGATAAATTTGCTCATCAGAATTACTCATTTGTCCTGTAAGGTAGCTGTATGAAATCATTGAACATCTCCGCCTCTTCCTCATCCAAAATGCTGTCTCTGTTTGCAGGAATTGAGAGCTACAGGATAAAGAAGCGAGAGTCTCCAACATACTGGTCCCAAGCACAAGACATACTGAGTTCTACATGGGAGCAAGTCAGTGGGAAAGCTCAGGAACTGTATGAGAAGACAATATCCTTAGGAGTAGATGAGAAGGTTAAGTAAGTATTTTAATAATCAAGTACTTGACCAGTTGTCTTTTTCTGTTACATTATTAAAAGTTCTACTATTTTCCAGCCGAGTTTGCTGGATCACTCCATTTCTAGACAGATTGGCCTTTGTAGAAAGGTTGGGTGACATTTTTCGAGTAGAACAAACATTTTTTTGCACCAGATGAAAATGCTAAGGACATGAAAAGTCCTAAACTTCTGTGATTACCTATCATACCACTAATTTTTGTCCTTGAAGGCCACTGGGCTGTTTGACTAAAGGCGTTGTCCACTCCCTTTCAATGTTCCTCTACCAATGGTTCCAAGCTCTGATCCAAGAATGGTCCATAAACATCCAGCAGAAGACAAATTATTATTTTATTTAATATTCAGCAGAATTAAGTTTGGTGACTCGCTTCTCCTGCTAATACATGTTATCATAGGGATTACCAGTAGCAAGTAATGTGTACTACCATATAATTTACTGCTTTTTACAAAGTTTATAATCATACTGCTTCTTAAATTGAGCCCTTGACAGCCAAATTATTAACAGCTTCCCCAACACGGAATTATGTCTCCACAGTCCTCATATACACAGTATGATGGCCCTCACAGCCCTCCAAACAGTATGATGTCCCACAGGCCCCCAAACTGTATATTGTTCCCACAGCCCCCCATACAGTATGATGCCCCAAAGCTCTCCCATACACACAGTAAGATGGCTCCCAAAGCCATCCAATCATTATGATTTACACACAGTCACTCACACACTATGATTTCTCCACAGTCACTCACAAAGTACAGTATAATGTTCCACACAACCACTCACACAGTATGATGTCCCCACAGCCCCTCACATAGTATGATGTCACCACAACCCCTCACACAATATGATGTACATGCAGCTCCCATAAGATGATGGCCCCTAAATCCCCCCAAACAGTATGATCTCCCATAGGCCCCATCAGTGTGATGTCCCCACAGCCCCCCTACAGGAAGATATTCTCCACACAGTTTGAGGCTCCTACAGCTCTGTAACACATACATTGTATGATGGCACCCACTGCCTTCCCATACAGTATAATGACTCCTGTAGCTCCTCGCACAATATGAAGGCCCTTATATTCCCCCAAATGGTATGATTCTCCCACAGCCGTCACACAGTGTGTGGTCCTCACAGCCCCCCAAATAGTGTCATGATCACTGAGTTCGCTCACACAGTATGATTCCCCCCACGGCACCCCAAACAACATGATCCCCTACAGTCTTCCACACAATATGATAGCTCAACAACACTATCTATAGCTACTCTAATGTGCTGCTCTGATTTGTGCTGTAGTGTGGACTGAGGCTGTGCTGAGACTCAGATACACAGGATGAAAAGTGTGAAAGGGGCTTCCTATTCTTCCATTGTTGAAATTGAAACTCTGGACAAGGGAAGTATGGTGCCACTTGGCACTGAACTCCCCCAACTCACGGACTGGACACCACTGTTTCCAGCCCTTTGGCTGTCCCAGTCTGGGGACCCAGGTCTGGTCTATACTCATTGGATACATTTTTTTTCCTTTAGGGAATATTATGAAAAAGGTACAGGTGCAATCACTACCTACACGGGAATCCTGGGAGACCAAGTCTATCATTGGTGGTATGGAAACTGAGTCACCTACAGCCGTAGATCTGGACATACGATAGATGTTAAAATATGACTTCAATGAATGGAGCCTTGAAGGAGACGCCATCTGGAATATTCCAACACATTTTTTTTCCAGTGTTTTATCACTTTTCTGGTTATGAAGTGACACCTTCTGGTCAATCATGATAAAATAAAGACTTGTTTGCACACATCAGTCTGTTCTTTTTGTTAGAAGTCTATGTGCATATGATTCTACATGGTATGGGTTTAATGTTCAGTAGCATCCTTTAACAATACATAACATTTGGCCAAATTCATTATTGTATTTGTACCATTTTTTGTTTAGTTTTTGGTGTTTTCTACTTGTTTTTCATTTGTGGCTTGTTCTTTTGGTTTAATGTTAAAGATGTTTTCAGCTGATTCATCAATTTAGACTTTTTTAAAAAGTTTGCACATTTTTTGCTCAAATGTCCTCCAGTCCTCCTCCTGGAGCGTTTTATGTACACCTGAAACTTTACCACAAATTTTGCAACATTTTAACGGAAACCTATGACTTAGTGCAAAAAAGGTTCAAAAACATAAAAACACATTTTTGATTCCGTGCAAAATTCGAGAGGCAAATTTGAAAAATTTGGTGTAAAAAACAATGGCGAATGTTTACAAGAGAAAATAAGAATAGCAAGTTAAAAAAAAACAACAAATGATTTGTTTTTTTATTTATCAAGCCACAAGCTCGATTCAGAAATTAAAGGCTGACTTTTTAGCTGCACGATTAGATCAGTCATGTACATTGATGCTTCTATTTATGTTCTTTTAAATATCCTATTTGGTACCTGTTTTCAGAAGCTTTGGAAAAATAGACTTTATGTGTTTCATTACTCACAGCCTCTTTCATAGTCATTACTGTTTCCAGAAGATTACTGTCACACTGTTACATAAGACTATACCTACAGTGGGGAAAAAAATATTTAGTCAGTCAGCAATAGTGCAAGTTCCACCACTTAAAAAGATGAGAGGCGTCTGTAATTTACATCATAGGTAGACCTCAACTATGGGAGACAAACTGAGAAAAAAAAATCCAGAAAATCACATTGTCTGTTTTTTTTTAATTTTATTTGCATATTATGGTGGAAAATAAGTATTTGGTCAGAAACAAAATTTCATCTCAATACTTTGTGATATATCCTTTGTTGGCAATGACAGAGGTCAAACGTTTTCTGTAAGTCTTCACAAGGTTGCCACACACTGTTGTTGGTATGTTGGCCCATTCCTCCATGCAGATCTCCTCTAGAGCAGTGATGTTTTTGGCTTTTCGCTTGGCAACACAGACTTTCAACTCCCTCCAAAGGTTTTCTATAGGGTTGAGATCTGGAGACTGGTTGGCCACTCCAGGACCTTGAAATGCTTCTTACGAAGCCACTCCTTCGTTGCCCTGGCGGTGTGCTTTGGATCATTGTCATGTTGAAAGACCCAGCCACGTTTCATCTTCAATGCCCTTGCTGATGGAAGGAGGTTTGCACTCAAAATCTCACGATACATGGCCCCATTCATTCTTTCATGTACCCGAATCAGTCGTCCTGGCCCCTTTGCAGAGAAACAGCCCCAAAGCATGATGTTTCCACCACCATGCTTTACAGTAGGTATGGTGTTTGATGGATGCAACTCAGTATTCTTTTTCCTCCAAACACGACAAGTTGTGTTTCTACCAAACAGTTCCAGTTTGGTTTCATCAGACCATAGGACATTCTCCCAAAACTCCTCTGGATCATCCAAATGCTCTGTAGCAAACTTCAGACGGGCACGGACATGTACAGGCTTAAGCAGTGGGACACGTCTGGCACTGCAGGATCTGAGTCCATGGTGGCGTAGTGTGTTACTTATGGTAGGCCTTGTTACATTGGTCCCAGCTCTCTGCAGTTCATTCACTAGGTCCCCCCGCGTGGTTCTGGGATTTTTGCTCACCGTTCTTGTGATCATTCTGACCCCACGGGGTGGGATTTTGCGTGGAGCACCAGATCGAGGGAGATTATCAGTGGTCTTGTATGTCTTCCATTTTCTAATTATTGCTCCCACAGTTGATTTCTTCACTCCAAGCTGGTTGGCTATTGCAGATTCAGTCTTCCCAGCCTGGTGCAGGGCTACAATTTTGTTTCTGGTGTCCTTTGACAGCTCTTTGGTCTTCACCATAGTGGAGTTTGGAGTCAGACTGTTTGAGGGTGTGCACAGGTGTCTTTTTATACTGATAACAAGTTTAAACAGGTGCCATTACTACAGGTAATGAGTGGAGGAAAGAGGAGACTCTCAAAGAAGAAGTTACAGGTCTGTGAGAGCCAGAAATCTTGATTGCTTGTTTCTGACCAAATACTTATTTTCCACCATAATATGCAAATAAAATGAAAAAAAAACAGACAATGTGATTTTCTGGATTTTTTTTTCTCAGTTTGTCTCCCATAGTTGAGGTCTACCTATGATGTAAATTACAGACGCCTCTCATCTTTTTAAGTGGTGGAACTTGCACTATTGCTGACTGACTAAATACTTTTTTTCCCCACTGTACATGGATAGAGATGATCCAATCTGGCAAGATTTGAAATCGAAAAATTGTATGGATTTTACAGGGAAATTCAATTCAAAGAGAAGTTATTAAATGAAAACTGAATGCTACTTATTATGTTCTGGGCTCTTTCCAGCTCTCAGACCATAATAAACATAGAATGTTTAAAAAAAAAAAAAAAGTAATACTCACCTGTCCTGCCGTCTCCGAAGCCTGCCGTCCGGTCCTCCTCTCCTTTTTCTCTCTTTCCGGGCTCTTTTGGGTCTCCGACTTCCCTACTCATCATGCAGTCACTTGGGTGGGACATGTCATCATGATTTGACGTCATTACTTGATCCATGAGGGCATGCCACACAGTGAAGCCCAAGGCAAAGTCGTACCGCAAACCAGGGCCTGGAGAGAGGCCAAAGAGAATGTGCACGATGGGGAAGGGTGAAACAAGTGGAGCAGAGTGTAGCGCTATTCACGGCGTCCCTGCATAGTGTCCCCTTCTCCCTCCATACAGGGATGCCGACTTGCTCACCGCCCCTGCCCTTGGTGTGGTTGCCGGAGTGCTTCTTGCTTCCTGTTAGTGTTCATGCCGCAGCTGCCGGTGGTGTGCCTAGTGCACACATGAGCATGCTCCCCTGCTCTTAAAGGGGCAGCACACTCATTTTGCTAAATGCTCTCAGCCTGTAGCTGAGAGGCATTTAATATAATGTGTACCCCTGCAAGATGGCTCACAACCAATGGCTAGGAATCATCCTGTATAGAAGACTCTCCCTTAGGAAGTTTCCAAGCAACAAGTTCAGTGAATAGGTAATTATTAATAATAATAATAATAAATTTTATTTCTATAGCGCCGACATATTGAGCAGCACTTTACATTTCAGAGGGGATTTGTACAGACAATAGACATTACAGCATAACAATAATCACATAGATTATAACAAATACCAAGAGGAATGAGGGCCCTGCTCGCAAGCTTACAATCTATGAGGAAAAAAGGGGAAACACGAAAGGTGGGTGGTAACAGTTGCCCTGATTGCATGGACCAACCATAATGTTATGTGTGTAACAGTACAGACACAGAGGGCTAATGGATGCATAAAGCATGTGGGAACATGATGCGGGAAATCTGGTTATGGTAAAACTTTTGGTTGTGCCACACAGGGATAGATTAGGTTAATGTGTTGAGGCGATAGGCCAGTCTGAATAAATGCGTTTTCAGGGCATGCTTAAAATTGTGGGGATTGGGGACTAATCGTATTGACCTGGGAAGTGCATTCCAAAGAATTGGCGCAGCACGTGTAAAATCTTGGAGACGGGAGTGGGAGGTTCTGATTATTGAGGATGCTAACTTCAGGTCATCAGCAGAATGGAGGGCACGGGTAGGGTGGTATACTGAAACAAGGGAGGAGATGTAGGGTGGTGCTGAGCCATGGAGGGCTTTGTGGGTGAGGGTAATAAGTTTATACTGAATTCTGGAGTGGATGGGTAGCCAGTGTAATGACTGGCACAAGGTAGAGGCATTGGTGTAACGATTGGTGAGGAATATGATCCTGGCTACAGTATTCAAGACAGATTGGAGGGGGGAAAGTTTGGTAAGAGGGAGACCAATTAGAAGAGAGTTACAATAGTCGAGACGAGAATGAATAAGAGAAACAGTAAGAGTTTTTGCAGAGTCAAAAGTAAGAAAAGGTCGAATTCTAGAAATGTTTTTGAGGTGCAGATGACAAGAGCGAGCCAGTGATCGAATGTGGGGGGCAAAGGAAAGCTCGGAATCAAGTATGACCCCAAGACAGCGGGCATGTTGCTGGGGAGTAATAGTGGAACTAATGGAATTAATGTTCTACCAGTGCAGTTGTGAGGTCCTGTAGTCCCGATGTGGCCAGTGTCCTGTACCCGAATCATCACTGTTCCCGGTGTGGCCAGTGGCCTGAACCTCATCCCCTGGTCCCAGTGCGGTCATGGCCTGAACGTTATCCCATGGTCCTGGAGTGGCCAGTCCTGTTCCATTATCCTAGACCAGTGTGTCTGAACATAGCCCAAACCTGTGTCAGCGAACCTCAGCAGCTGCAGTACCAGGATCTGCCCAGGAGTGGTACATGTTGACTACCTGCAGCCCAGTCTGTCTCCACCATCAGGAGCTCCAGTGAACACCTGGTAGCAGCTTAGCTACACCCCTTTCTAGGCAGGCCCAGTTCTGTAGCACAGTGGGTGCACAAATCCACGTGCACCACCAGGGGGCGTAATACAGTGGAAAAGATTACAGGCTGCAATGATGCCGATACAGGTGAGCGGTGATGAGAGTACTACCGTATTTTATTTTTTTAATAGTTTTTATGGATCTATATGGTTCAGCAAAATAGTGACAGCAGAGGGCCGACATTTTTCTGAATTTGCATGGGGCAAATTGCAAAAAATCTGTATTCCATAGAATACAGATTTTTGCAAAATTCAAGAAGAATTAATTTCCTCCAGACTATATTTGCTCGTCTCTAGTCCCTGACAATTAGGCAGATAAACAATTGTTCTGCTATCTCTCCTAACTCCCCCATACGTTTAAAAGCACAAATATGTGGCATATCTCCAGAAATAAAAAACGATAAAGCTGTAGTTTGGGAAGTGCTGCAGCCATCGTAGCTAACTGTGAACGGGAGCTTTGGGGGCACAAAGTTTGAATAGAAAGTCACGAAGCACTGGAGTAAGTCTTTAAGGAAAGCACCTTGATGCGTGGCCCATACCTCATTGAGAGGGTTATGGGTGAAGAGCAGGTAACACAGTGTACATGTCAATTCCTGCTCCAGGCCAGAAAGGGGAGCTTCCTTATAAATTCTAGACAGCAGGTGGGGTTAGTGAGTCAGGAAGAAGCCAGCTGAGAGAGTAAACAGGAGAGTTGTCATGGAAACGGGAGCCAGCTGAAGCTCGTGACAGGACAGTGAGGGAGGAGAGTTGTCAGTTGGTCTGTGGAGAGGGATGGGACAGGAGCAGAGACAAGGGCTCTGGGGAACTAAAATTGCATATAGCTGACCCCAGAGCAGTGCGCTGATAAAAAGGGATGCCAGAGTCCTTGGCTGGGCGGGTGCTGTATGCCCTGACAGCTGAATCTGGAGGGCAGGGCACTGCAAACTCCCTGGCCACACTGAACACCTGAAGGCATGGAAGCAGTCCAAGAGCCCAGGGCAGGGTGGATCCCCTGGATGCCTCCAGGCGAGCCGGACTCAATCCGTCATCTGTAATTGGTACCCCAGATTGCATCTACTTTCAAGTAAAAGGTAAAGAAAACTGCACCTCTCTGTGTCCTTCATTTATTCTCTGCACCCCAACGTTCACCACCATCTGAACAATCAAATATATTAGCCCTGGGGCCCCGCTCTACCCGCGAGGAGCTGAGCCATCTTTGCTGCGTCACCATCAGCCCCAGTGGACCAAAACCGCAGCGTCGGCCACCCATTGCCGAACACCATGGGTGGCATCACGATTAAACACTATATAACTATCCTCTATTTTATGACATGGCCAGGGCCACGGAAGCGGATCACGTCCTCGTGACGTCCCCTATAGAACTGTCTGGTCCGATTCCGGGTACCCCACGGCCCTGGTGGGCGCGTCATATTCAGGGAGCGGAATGATTGCCGTAGTCAGTAAAAATATTTTGTTTTAATAGTTAGCAAATTACTTTGTTTGATTTATTGTAAACAGGAAAAATTGTGTACTTCTTATTAATAACCCGAATTTGCTATGGGGGTTTAAAAATTTTGATTGCAACGGTATGGACAACATTGAAAGTATTGTCACGATCTACACTTTGACCATCACCTCCATCCATACAGATTCCAGTTATATTATCATTTCCCAAGAGTTGTTTCCAGTTCTGGAGAATCTTTAATGATGGTAACGATTATGCACTTATCACAATCACTCACATTGCAAGGAGAACGTCTAAACAAGAAGTCTGCACACCTACCATCTTGTTTATGCAGTCATATCCTTATACAGAAAGCCTAAAAAGTTTTGGTGACCTCTAGAATTATATAAGTAAGACCAAGGTGGTGCACACTATAGTTATCGTGCCCATAGCTGTGCAAAAATGCTTTTTGGTATCTTCTACAAACCACAGTCAACAACATTAGGGAGTTGTCTTTTTATTGACTTTATTTTTACTTAAATTCATGCATTTGGGGCAATTAAATATTTATGTTGTTGGGCTTCATTAAAAATGAGTCATCATTTGCCTTCTATAAACACTGTCTATTGCTGGCTGCGGAATGATTCAAAGGGAATTTGTCAGTAGGTTTTGCTATGGAATCAGAGAGTAACAGGATGTAGAGGGGGAGATACCTTGATTTCAGGGATGTGTCTGTTAGGCTCACTAGATGAGATGAATCCTCGAAGCCTAAGGTGTGGATTGGCACACAAGCCATGGACGTTCGTGCAGAAGGCAGTCGAGGCACGCAAGGAGACAGGTAGCAGAGGTCATGGAGACTACAAAGTAGTAGCAAAGGTCCTGGTGACCACAGACAGGTAACAGAGGTCCTGGAGACAGCAGACAGCAAAGGTACTTGGAAACTGCAGTCAGACAGGAGATGTCTTGGGGATGGAAGACAGAAAGCAAAGATACTGGAAGCCACAAGCAGACAGAAAACCAGGAAGCAGCTAGCAAAGGGACTGAAAGCAGCGGTCAGACAGGATACATCCTGGAGACCATGGATAGATGGTAGAGGTACTGGGAGTCGCAGGCAGTCAGATGTCTTGGAAGTAGCTAGCAGAGATATTTTAAGCCACAGTCAGATATGAGACATCCTCGAGACCATGGATAGGTAGCAGAGGTCCTGGAAACCGTAGGAAGACAGAATACCGAGAAGTAGGCAGCAGAGATACTGGAAACCACAGTCAGACAGGAGATGTCATGGAGATGGAACTGTAAGCCGAAGTCAGACAGGATACATCCTGCAGACCACACATAGATTGCGTGCAAACAGAAGTCAGGGAAGCAGGTAGCAGAGGTACTGGGAGCTGTAGTTATACAGGAGACATCCTGGAGACCGTGGATAGGAAACACAGGTACTGGAAGCTGCAGATGCCTAAGACTCAGGAACACTTAAAGTCTTAATCCCAAGAAACAGATGTGTGACTTTGTAGACCTTACATGGGTCTAAGTAGACAATCACATGGGAGCATATTAGGCCATCTGCAAAGGCCAAGTGACCAGAAAATTTAGCAGACCAGAGTGAGGAGAGAATAACCTGGATCTGAAACAGGTGCACAATAGTATCACTTACTGAACTGATTGCTGCAGTTGTGATAAGATTACTGTTTTCTCTGCTGTAGACATAGCAGTAGTCAGAATGTGGAGTCATATATAACCCCGCCCACACCCTGAGTGCCAGCTTCCTGTGTACATTGTCAGCAAGCTGCCAATCAGTGGTGGGGGTTGGGTCACACAGATTAGCTGGACTGGCCTGCACGTGACGCTAGTCCTACAGAGATAATCTCCTGCTGATAAAACACTTATTGCATTGAAACTACAGAAATCTGCTGAGCAAGTGACACATTGCTGGAATCAGACATTCTGCCCTTACATTATGTGGCTATCAGATGATATAGCAAAAACTTGCTGACAGGTACCCTTCAACTGACAATCCGTCAGCGAGCTCAGTCAGATTAAATGATGGGAGAGTTTGTAAATGATTTACCCATTTTTTTTATCTACTCTCATCTGATTAATGACCACAGATCACATAAAAGTTAAATGTGCAGGGAAACAACGAGCCTGTAAAAGCAAAATAGTGCAAAATTTGTTGTGAAGCCCAAATGCAAAAATAATGTTTAGCTTCAAATCCATGCAACTAAATAAAAAAGAATAAATGTTCACAAAGGAGGACAAAGCTTTTATGAAAATGTATCCAGTATCTTGATGTCTTCGTTTTAAAATACGTATAGCGCTGCTTAGAAACTTAAGATTTTGTACATTTTTCTATGGTCTATTTTTGAACTTTACAATTATTATTGTATGAGTGTTTATTATATTTTCAGTATGTTTTTTACTTTAAGGCTCTTCTAAGCCTAAATATAGTAATTATGATTCATTGAGCCAAATACAAGTACAAACAATTTTCATGGTTAAAGATATGGGTCCTAGTGATTGCTCCCTGCGTGGTGTTGGGAGTTAATATGGGAATTTGCAGGTGTCTGGAGATGAGCCATGTGAAGTTACAAGATGTTGAGTTCTAACGATCCTATAAAGGATTCACACATCTGACCTCAATACTTTATCATCACATCAAGGCAGAGCTAAGATCAGCTCAATATGCGTTCTCTCTGGGTGTTGATGTTCCTGGGGGTAGCAGGTAACAACCATAGATATCTGAATGCCTTTCTTAAAGCATACCTATCATTTTAGATTTAGCGGTCCTGAGTGCATATGAGGAATAGCACTATTTCTAACTACTATATAACCTCATTTTTCATCAGTTTTCCTCTCTACAGGTTCAATCTCTAATTTTCAAATGACTGTGAGCTAGTGGGTGTCGAATAGCTGCTATGTTTCCCATACACAGCACATACAGACAGGAGGATTTCCTGCTATCCTGTCTTTATTTAGCATATGTTCAAAGGCAGCAGCAGTATAGAGGAAAGTATACAGCATTATTGAGCATTATTGCTGTGAATCCAGGGTGACAAAAAACACAAGAAAGCTGCAGCACAACATTGTGGCTATGCCTCTCACTTTCTTCTCCTCTTCATAGACTGCTCCCTTGTCTGTATGTAGCACATCTTTAGAAACAGCAGTAACAGAAAGGAAGATATTACACAGCAGTACTGAGCGGTGTAGCTGTGATGCCAACTCTTAGGTGAGATAAACACAAAAAAACCTGTGTCTGTGCGTGTGCGCCTCTCTCCCTCACTCTGATCTCTTTCTCCCCTCTACATAGACTTCAATAGG
The DNA here is from genome assembly GCF_039654945.1 of Dendrobates tinctorius. Classification (NCBI taxonomy): domain Eukaryota; kingdom Metazoa; phylum Chordata; class Amphibia; order Anura; family Dendrobatidae; genus Dendrobates; species Dendrobates tinctorius. The sequence goes on from NW_027361696.1 coordinate 60,783,686, forward strand.
CAGCTGTAATCTGAACTCACAGTGAGTTGGCAGATTGTCTTGCTTTGACCTAGAAGGAAAGTGAATTATGAGGCTTTAGACCTGATGAGGGTTCTTGACTTACTATTTAAATCCATGTCAAAGTGCCCAAATTTGGCTCTGTACACAATTAAGCGATAATATGGCCATGTATAAGAGCTCTAAATATGAATTTACCATAAAACAATTTTTTTTTCAGTGGCTGCTCCTCTGGATGATGATGATAAGATCATTAATGGATATGAATGTCCTCGCCATTCTCAGCCATGGCAAGTTTATTTCACCTACAATGGAAACCGCTGGTGTGGAGGATCCCTAATCACCGCACGATGGATCATCTCAGCAGCTCATTGCTACAAGCAGTAAGCAATGGAGATATAGAATATAAAGTTAAAGCATCCCTCTTTACTTAAGTTCTTTTCCATTCTTTACTCCTTACAAAAACAATCAGTTTTTGCGTTGATCGCAACAATTTTGTTTTTCAACCTTTCTATTTTTCCCTTGGCCCTGCCGAATGAGAGCAAATTGTATTTTTATATCCCCATTTTGGGTTACATATAATGAATTGAGTAACTTTTATCTATTATTTTGAGCCTTTCCAAGATCCAAAACGTTTTTATTTTTCTGTCGACAAAGCTGTTTGAGGTCTCGTGTTTTGCAGGACGAGATGCAACTTTTTTTTGCACGATTTTAAGCTACATATGGCTTCCTTCTGTTTTTCTTGGGTAGTTGGATAAATAAAAAACATCAATCCTGGCATTGTTTTATTTATGGTGATCTTTATACCTCAGATTTTTACCAATGGGTTTCTATCCCATTTGTTTTTACCATCTCTTTTTTTAGTCATAAAAAAGTGATTTTTGCAGGAAAATGCAATATTTCTTACAAAAGTAAAACCTTGATGTTACTTGATGTTTTACTGTTTCTGTAGACCCAAGACTTTAATTGCTCATCTTGGAGAACACGATACAACAAAGGAAGAGCGTAGTGAGCAGCACATCCAGGTGGAGAAGGCTTATCAGTACTTCCACTACAATGAGTATTACATAGATCATGATTTCATGATGGTCAAACTAGCTGAGCCGGCACAGTTTAACCAATATGTCCAACCTATCCCCATTGCCAGTAGTTGTCCCACTGAGGGAAGCTGGTGCCTGGTGTCCGGCTGGGGAAATCTGAAGACATCTGGTGGTGAGTTTTCTATAATGTCCATCTCTTTTTAGGATTGTATCTTATTGTTAAGAATTAAGTTGCCTTTTTTTTTTTACAAGACAAGGTTGCACAATTACAATCTGGACAACCTGTCTATATGCAACCTACTTTGGTAATTAAATGTGATAGAAGGTCAATCATCCTTCAGGACTTACGTCTACTAGAGGGTAGATCATCCTTCGGGACTTACGTCTACTAGAGGGTGAATCAGCCTTTGGGATTTACTTCTACTACAGGGTGAATCATCCTTTGGAAATTACGTCTTCAAGAGGGTAGATCATCTTTTGGAACTTACGTTTACTAGAAGATGAAATATCCTTCGGGACTTACTTCTACTAGAGGTTGAATCATTCTTCAGGACTTACTTCTTCTACAGGGCTAATCATCCTTTGAGAATTACGTCTACTAGAGGGTGGATCATCCTTCAGAATTTGTGTTTACTAGAGGGTGAATCATCCTTCGGGAGTTTCTTCTACTAGAGGCTGAATCATCCTTTGGGACTTACTTCTACTAGATGGTGAATCAGTCTTCGGGAATAACGTCTACTAGAAGAAGATTCATCCTTTGGAACTTACTTCTACTAGAGGGTGAATCATTCTTTGGGAATTACGTCTACTAGAGGAAAAATCATCCTTCGGGATATATGTCTACCAGAGGGTAGATCATCCTTCGGAACTTATGTCTTCTAGATTCTAGCAAACTTAGGTTGGTCCATTCAATATTTAATGGGTGCCATGTAATGGCCAAGACAGAAGAGATGTGTTAATCTTTTTTGTCAATAACACTTGCTCACTAAAGGCCCATTTACATTTAGCGATGCACCAGCGATCCCAACCACGATACGACCCGGTCAGGATCACTGGTGCATCGCTAAATGGTCGCTAGTGAGCTGCCAAACAGGCAGATCTCACTAGCGATGTAGCGATGCTCGGTGGTCGTATTCACCTTTCAGACGTGCCGATCAAGATGTCCTCCCGCCCGCGTCCACGCGTCGCTCGTCGCCACAGCAGGAAGCCCAGCAGGAAGCGCCCGACGAGAAATGGACCCGGCTGATCTCGCGCGATCAGCAACAGACAGCGGGGGGAGCCGGTCGGAGGTAAGTATCACACATAGCGATATCACTAGCAATATCGCGGCTGCGTCACAAAATCGGTGAAGCTTTAACGATATTGCTAGCGATATCGCTATGTGTAAAGCCCCCTTAAGTTTACTCTACGATTATCAGATGATTGTTAAGATGGCTTCCTCTAGAAAAGAGGTTGTCCTACTGGGGCAATGAAGTATAATGTTTAAACTGTAGTTCTCTACAGTTGCTATCAAAAGTATTCACTGCCTACTGCAAATTAGACTTTTTAGAAAAATGTGCAAGTTTTCTGCTGAAAGCAAAAATAAAAAAACAAGCAAAAAACAAACAAAAACAGCTTAAATAGCTCAGTGTAACAAATATATTACATTTTTTCTCCAAATTCACAAAATGTAATTTTTAAAAATTATTCAGCCTTATGATAGAATCCTTCATACGATTACTAATTTGCAAATCATGTGTTATGTCAAGGTCACCGGATGCAACTTATCAATGGTTTCATTTAAGTGGCATCAGGTTTGCTTATAATAAAACAAATTAAATCCTTGGACTAGCAAGAGGGGTGTTTGTTGATTTGACATTTGACTGCATGTTAGACATACGGCTAAGTCAAGAGAGAGGGCCAAAAAGTTAAGAGAAATGATCATTGCCTTGTACAAACTAGGAAAAGGATGCAAAAAAGTACAAGACATGTTTCTAGAGAAACAGATGAATGCAGCGTTCACAAGTTCAAAGTCACAGGAACATTGACAAAATTATCTGGATGTGTCAGAAGCTGTCACAGACAGCCACCAGCTTCCTGAGGTTGCCGGTAGTGAAACAAAACCCAAGTAACTGTAAAAGACTTGCAGCAAGATTTTATGGCAACAGGCACTGAGGTTTCAGTTTGCACAGTAAGGTGCATAATAAATGCTGGAGGACTCCATGTCATGTCTCCAACACATCACCTCTGCTGGCTCAAAAAACAAGAAATGTCAGGGTGGGAGCTCTAGTAATGCAGATATGGGCTTGGTGATGCCTTTAGTGAAGCATGGTGGAGACTCTGTGATGCCTACAGTGAAGCACCGCAGTGGCTGGTCAAGCTCTGGGTCTGCTTTGCTTACTCTGGCACTGGAAGCATGCAGCACATGGAGAACACGATGAATTCAACAAGTGTCAGGAAATCTCAGGACAAAATGTCATTCCTTCTAAGAAGAAGCTGAAGCTTGGACATCGTTGGACCATTCAACATGACAATGATTTCAAGCTTACCTCAAAGTCTAGCAAGGCTTGGTTTAAAAAAATTTCTGGAAGATTCTGACTTGGCTGTCACAGTCGCCTGATTCAAACCCAATATGAAATTGGTGGGATTCGAATAAAGATGTTGCAGTAAACGCTAACCCAAGAATATGAGTGACTTGAAGGCTCATGAGATTTTGGGGTAAGATTCCTCAGGAATGCTTGCAGAAGCTGGTGTCTGGTGATGCATCATTTTTTCAGTGGGTCATAACAGCCAGAGAAGATGTACTAAAGAGATTTGTCATGAAGAGGTGAATAATTCTGAGACTGCAGTATTCAGGAAAAGTAGTGATTTGTGTAGAATTTGGAGAAACCACTTGATATATTAATTGTTGAGATATATAAATTGTTCTTCTTCAACAGAAGCTTTGTACTTTTTGCTAACAAACTTAGTTTGCAATTGGAGGCAGGGTGTGTTTTATTTGTGAGGGTTGTAAGCATTAGTCAACATGGTTTTAAAATGTCTACTACAAATGTTTTGTGGTGCTCGAACACCTCTAAGATTAATGAGTATGTACTGTACATTCAATAGGCTTCCCAAAATCTGTAGGTTTTGTCAACCACAAGAAAAACACACACATGGTAGTTTAACCCAACTCGAGCTGACGAGTCACAATTTTTGAGTGTTGTTGATTTCATTGCTCATAAAGAAACTGGTTTGACATTAGAATTTCAGGCAGGAGATGTAGATTTACTTTTATTCACGTTCTTGAAAAATAGTAGACATGGGGTTTGTTTGACAAGGCCACAAGACTTGGTGCGACCATCAGCTATGGAAAAGCTAGAGTAGATGATGCCCTTGGTTCATTTATGAGGTTGTCATAGCTTTAGCCAATCATTTTTCGTTCTATGGGTGTATTGTGCTTACCTTATAGGGGTTCCTCATAATTGACTATTTATGGCTTCAAAACTACCGTAAGTTTGATCCCTAAAAAAAGCAAAGTTCTACAGATCTATAGTATGTAGTCTAGGAGGACATTTTAATATGGCTTTCCACTTTGAGTGATTGGAAGGGGATCAGTCCATCAGTTCTCTTATTTAGGTACATCTCTTATTCTGAAGGTCCAGACTGGTCTAATATGGACAACCCATTATTCATTATTGTGTAATGCTACATTACTCCTGTGGTGGTGATGCAGTACATTCGTTCTTAGTTTACAGAGGACATCTTTTTAAACTTCAAGACAAACCAAAAATGTTCCACCAGTAAGAATAGAATCATAATAACCTGAATATTGTAATAAGGATTTCCCTTTGAAACCTATCAATATCTCTAAAAGACGTTGAATTGTGAAACTATCCCCTGTTCATATGTCCTGTAAGCATTGTATGTATAGGGGGGATCTCTAACAACTGCCTTTGGTGCTTGGACAATGTTCTGGTGAACTTGATCCATGCTCATATACATGGATGACCAGTCACTCGAATGGATGTCATGTAATACTATTGTAATGACCAGGCCAAACGTTCCCTGCTATCCACCCCCACACTGTGTCCGCAGCCGAAGGAATTATGACACACACCGGTCTCGGGGATAACAGTTGCATTTACTTCAGCAGGAACGGGAATTATAACTTGGAACAAATAAGGAACAGTCTCTCATGGGTAGTCCACAGCAATTACAGTTCACACTTAGGGGCCTGTCACACGTAGTGAGATCGCTAGCGAGATTGCTGATTTTGTGACGCATCAGCGATCTCGCTAGCGATCTCGCTGTGTGTGACACCTATCAGTGACCGCCCCCCCCCCGCCGGGTATCGCTGATCGTGCTCTAATGTCCTGGGCCATTTTTTGATCGTTGGTCTCCTGCTGGCCAGGACGCATCGCTGCGTGTGGCAGTGGGAGACCAATGATCAGCGAACTCCCAGCGCTGTAAGCAGACGCTGGGAACTGGTATCCAAGGTAAATATTGGATAACAAAGCGCGTACGTCTCTTAGTTACCCACTGTGTACCTTGGATACCAGCGTGCTCGCGCTGGGAGCTGGTATCCAAGGTAAACAGTGGGTAACTAAGTGCCGCACGCTTAGTTACCTGATATTTACCTTGGATACCAGCTCCCAGCGCGAGCACGCTGGTATCCAAGGTATATAGCGGGTAACTAAGTGACACCCATGCTTAGTTACCCAATATTTACCTTGGATACCAGCATCCTTGCTGGTCCTGATCACTGGTGAGATCTGCCTGTTTGGCAGCTCACCAGCGATCATGTAGCGATGCACCAGCGATCCTGACCAGGTCGTATCGTTGTCGGGATCGCTGGTGCATCGTTTGGTGTGACGGTGTAGGGTCGGTGGGCCGGGCTGGGGAGTGGTCCCTCTGGATACCGCGCAGAGACGTACAGACACAAGCTGGAGGCAAGTTTCGGGTGCAAGAGGTCCAAGTTTATTCTTTCCTTTGCCGTCCGCCAGACGGCCTCACAGCACACCGCACTTTCCTTCACAATTCTCTGGTTACAGAACACAGGGTGACACACTTTCTCCAGGGACGTATCTTTAGGTACCGTCCCCTTTTACACTCAGTGACACACTGACAGCTCCGTCACTGTGGCTGCCTTAGGCCTATACACCAACAGTAATGTTACTGGTCAAGCATCGGTCCAATACGGTGTCTCACACCCAGAGCCTCGTCTATACTGCGGTACTTCGTGTCAGGACCACTCTCCTGACTTTCTCTCTCCTAAGTCCCCCTGGTTGGGTTTTCCTCACAGTGCAGCAACTGTCACAGTCTCTTCGTCACTTGAGCTCCCCCTGGGGACTAGAACTTTCTGGAACTCTCCTGTCAAATTTATAGCTTTCCCAGTTCCCTATAACTCCGCCCCCCATGACCAACGGTTTCTTAGCCCTAAGCTGATGTCAAGTCCTATGCTCACACTCCTCCCTGCCCTCTAATGTCAGTTCAAGGTACTGCACGTCACCTACACTTTCCTAACTGTTTTCCCTTTTGAAATCAGACCAGTCAGTCTGTCCGTCAGGTCACCTTCCGTACAACGGGACCCTTAGATGCTGAGATGTGATTGGGGTCTGGAGCTTTAAGAGCACTGGACAGTGTCTTTTGGTAGTTTGCAGAAGGAGGTAGATGCAGCAATTAGAGGTTACAGACCTGTACTCGGGGTTAGCTCGACAGTGTGTCACGGCACGTGCACAAGTACTTATAGGTGAATGTAAAAACTGTGGTGAATCCAGTCTCCACATGTGTTCTGTTCTCCCTGAAGGCATACCTCAGACTAAAGAACATTCTAGACTTGCCTGGAAAACAGCTCCTCCTATTGACCATGTGACTAGGAGCTGGCCAATAGGACACTGAATTCACATCTCAGATCATTACAAAACAATAATTATGAGTCATTGTACACTTTCACCATTAGATGGCGAAAGAACACAGCAAATCAGAACTGCATTGCATCTAACATGGAGGTGCCTAGAAATGGAGAATTACAGCTCACATAGAGGGGTAGTTAGAGAGTGAGCTGTAGTGTGCAGAAGCTACTCACAGTCCAGGATTACTTAAAGGAACGGACACACTCTGGACTGGGTCACTAGACTAGATTTAAGTCTAAAGCAGGGGCAGATTATTAAAGGGAATTTGTCAGAGAAGCATAATGTAGGGGGAGAGCACCTGATTCCAGGTATGTGCCCCTAGCTCAGCAGCTGGTTGTAGTTTCAATAAAATCTGTGTTTTATCAGCAGAAGATTATCACTGCAGGACTAGGTGTTGTGCGATAGGCATTCCAGCTAGTCTGGGTAACCATGTCCCCACCACTGATTTGCAGCTTGCTGAAAGTGTACACAGAAAGTTGCCAATCTGTGGTGTGGGCAGGGTTATACACATCTCAGAATTCTGAACACTGCTGGATCTGCAGCAGAGAAATCAGGGATTCTATCAAAACTTCACCAAGCAGCCTAGTAAGTGATACATCACTGGAATCAGGCTCTCTGCCCCTACATCATGCAGCAAACAAGTGCTGACAGATTCCCTTTAACTGCCCACTGATTTAGCAAAATCAGTTGTTTGGCCAAAGTTCCCAGAGCAGCACCTGGGATGACCAGATGCTTTTGTCAGCATTTTGGAAGGGGCTGTCTCCAAACATACAATCCCTTTATGCCAAATCTTTGGTTACAGCTATAGTCACAAATGGAGATGTCCCTCAGGTAATTAGCTGAAATATTTAATTTTATACTAACTTCTGAAGCTTTTTGCTGCCTTAGTTTGTTCACCGATTTTAAAGGTTTTAAAGATGGTTAGATTTCCAAAGAATTTGTAAAAAACAGCCAACTTTGCAATTTACAGTGCTTATTATTAAAAATTGGCCACGTTCGCCTCAAATCTTTACTTTTCTATTTGATATTATTTAGTTTCAGTCCCACCCAGGCTGTGCATCTGATTCCGCAGAGGCAAGGCTGACTCATACACAGCGCGAGATATGTCAATCAATCAGGAGTATCATCCCAGCAGTCAGGAAATCAGGAGGATGAAAAAATAAACATATTGTTTATTCTTTAAGGAGGTACCACTGATATAGAAGATGGGCTGTGTTTTGCATTTCTATGAAAAGTTTGTGAGTCTTTTGGTACAGTGGGGAAAAAAGTATTTAAGGGCCCGTTACACATAGCGATATCGCTAGCAATATTGCTATAACGTCACTGGCTTTGTGACGTTATAGCGATATTGTTAGCGATATCGCTACATGTGATACTTACCTCTGACCGGCTCCCCCGCTGGTTATCACTGATCGCGCGAGAACGGCCTGGGCCGTTTCTCGTCGTCAGCTTCCTGCTGGGCTTCCTGCTGTGGCGATGAGCGACGCGTGGACTCGGGCGGGAGAACGTCTTCATCGCCTCGTCTGACAGGTAAGTAGCGACCGCCGACCGCTGCTATGTCGCTGGTGAGATCTGCCTGTTTGGCAGCTCACTAGCGACCACTTAGCGATGCACCAGCGATCCTGACCGCGTCATATCATTGTCGGGAACGCTGGTGCATCGCTAAGTGTAACGGTACCCTTAGTCAGCCACCAATTGTGCAAGTTCTCCCACTTAAAAAGATGACAGAGGCCTGTAATTGACACCATAGGTAGACCACAACTATGAGAGTCAAAATGAGAAAACAAATCCAGAAAATCACCTTGTCTGATTTGGCAAGATTTATTTTGCAAATAACGGTGGAAAATAAGTATTTGGCCATTAACAAAAGTTCATCTCAATATTTTGTTATATATCCCGTGTTGGCAATGACAGAGGTCAAACGTTTTCTGTAAGTCTCACAAGATTGGCACACACTGTTGGTGGTATGTTGGCCCATTCCACCATGCAGATCTCTTCTAGAGCAGTGATGTTTTGGGCCTGTTACTGGACAACATGGATTATCAAATACCTCCAAAGGTTTTCTATGGGGTTGAGATCTGGAGACTGACTAGGCCACTCCAAGACCTTCATATGCTTCTTACGAAGCCACTCCTTCATTGCCCTGGTGGTGTGCTTGGGAGCAATATCATGCTGAAAGACCCATCCAAGTTTCATCTTCATCGATCTTGCTGATGGAAGGAGGTTTGCACTCAAAATCTCACGATACATGGCCCCATTCATTCTTTCATGTACACGGATCAATCGTCCTGATCCCTTTGCAGAGAAACAGCCCCAAAGCATGATGTTGCCAGCCCATGCTTCACAGTAGGTATGGTGTTCTATAGATGCAACTCAGCATTCTGTCTCCTCCAAACATGATGAGTTTTGTTCCTACCAAATAGTTCTACTTTGATTTCATCAGACCATATGACATTCTCCCAATACTCTTCTGGATAATCCAAATGCTCTCTAGCAAACTTCAGATGTGCTTGGACATGTACTAGCTTAAACAGGGGGACACATTTGGCACTGTAGGATCTGAGTCCCTGGCGGATGGTAGCCTTTGTTACGGTGTTCCCAGCTCTATGCAGGTCATTCACTAGGTCCCCCATCTGGTTCTGGGATTTTTGCTCAATGTTCTTGTGATCATTTTGACCCCACGGGGTGAGATCTTGCGTGGAGCCCCAGATCAAGGGAGATTATCAGTGGTCTTGTATGTCTTCCATTTTCTTATTATTGCTCCCACAGTTGATTTCATCACACCAAGCGGCTTGTCTATTGCAGATTCAGTCTTCCCAGCCTGGTGCAGGGTACAATTTTGTTTCTGGTGTCCTTCGACAGCTCTTTGGTCTTTACCATAGTGGAGTTTGGAGTGTGACTGTTTGAGGTTGTGGACAGATGTCTTTTATACTGATAACAAGTTCAAACAGGTGCCATTACTACAGGTAATGAGTGGAGGACAGAGGAGCCTCTTAAAGAAGAAGTTACAGGTTTGTGAGAGCCAGAAATCTTGCATGATTTTAGGTGACCAAATACTTATTTTCCACCATAGTTTGAAAAATAAATCTTACCAAATCAGACAAGGTGATTTTCTGGATTTGTTTTCTCATTTTGACTCTCATAGTTGTAGTCTAGCTATGATGTCAATAACAGGCCTCTCTCCTCTTTTTAAGTGGAAGAACTTGCACAATTGGCGGCAGACTAAATACTTTTCCCCACTGTAGCTATTTGAAGAACTTATTCACATTGCATGAAACAGAGAGAAAACACGGTGCAGAGTGATGAAACATAAGGACATCTCTGATCTCCTACTTTTTAGGTGTTTAATGTGTTCCAAAATTGCTGGAACTCCAAATTATATCATGCCTAAAAATTAAATGAGGTAAAGGGGCTTGCTGACTGGTCCATTTAAATAACTAAGTCATCCCTCTTTTTATCAAGGCTAGCAAAGAGAGAGAAGTGGGCTGGCTGACGGGCTCAATGCCGTAGCTAAGCCAGCCCCCTTCTCTCTCTCTCTGCTAGGGAGGGATGGCTTAGTTATTTAAATGAACCAGTCAGCCAGCCCCCTTCACCTCTTCTAATTTTTAGAAGTGATGAATTTTAATTTTTTAACTCCAGCTATTTTGGAATACATTAAAAAGGCAGAAATCAATATGTATGACAATATTTTTAACTCTGACAATTATTTATTTTTCTTTTTTTTTGCAGTTCAGTATCCAGATAGCTTACAATGTTTGGATGTTCCTGTTCTTTCCACCTCAAGCTGTAAATCTTCTTATCCAAACAAAATCACCAATAATATGTTCTGCGCCGGTTACTTAGAGGGAGGAAAGGACTCGTGTCAGGTAAGTATGGACAGAAAGATGTGTCTCATTACATTCATTGGGACTAGTCTTATGGGAAGGGAAAGTAAGGGGGGACTTATGACAGCTTCTTTTTATGCTTTCTCGCTGTAAGGACAATTCCTGGTGTAATGGCTAAGGGTATGTTTCCACGATCAGCATTGACAGCACTTTGGACACAGCTCCGTCCAAAGCGCTGACGGCTTTTGTACGTGCGGTGATTCCGGATGTGTTCATTGAACCATGCGGAATCACCACATCCTATACATTGGACTGTGAAATTTATCTTGCAGAGACTGAGCGTCTCCACAAGATAAATAGACATGCTGCGATCTATATAGACGCACCGAATGTCGGGTTACGCAAGGAAGCCGGAGGTGGCCCTGCACGCAGAGTGGAGATGGGATTTCATAAAATCCCCTCCACTATGCTGTATCATCTGGCCACTGCGGATTGGACACTGTGGCTGTATGTAGCATCCAATCCGCAGCGTTTCCTGACCGTGGAAACATACCCTAAACTGGGCCAATCAGATGTTATTTCCTTGCTATTCCCAATCTTTGGCACAGAGTAAAAACTGCAGCTGCATCTCCCTGCTCATATATTTCTCATTAGATGCACATTCCTCTGCAGCTATCAATGTTTTTTACGTGGGAAGTTGGAGGAATTAACTTTTCTCTTAGATGTTTTACAAATCGTACAATATATACTGTATATATATATGTTTTATTAATAACTAGTCTTATCTGCCATAAAAAACTTGAAACATAAAAAGAAGCCAACTCTTAAGTGTGATTGTTTCCCATAAAATAACAATCACCTTTTTCTAAACTTTATGTTCCTCTGTTATTACCCTGGGAAATGGATACATTGGCAACTGGGTACTACTGATGAGCAACTCAATTTAGGCTGCCTAGTTGGGTTCCCATTTGACGGCCGGCTATTGCTTCTGTGCTTGGCTTCCTTGGGCCTGAATCCTTGGTTCCTCTGCCACTTACTAGTCATTAGGTATCACCAGGGCCAGACTGTCCATCTGGCAATTCTGGCAAATGCCAGAAGGGCCTGTCTGATTGTGGCCACCTTGTCTACTACATTGTTAACAGAATTGGTGTTCTCAAGACACCCATATTGTTAAGAGTTGTGACAGAACTCAAAGTTGCTGACTCCGTCACTTACCACAATAGGCCACAGGTATCATTAGAAATATTGGTCTTGTAGTAAATCTTGCTTTCCTCCATCCAGGGTAATCTAATATATAAAGCTCAAGTGTGTGTGTGTGTATGTATGTATGTGTGTATGTCCGGGATTGGCATCCGCACCGTCGCAGCTACAGCCACAAAATTTGGCACAGTCACACGTCTGGACCCCAAGAGTGTCCTAGGCTATGTTGTGAGGCAAAATTTTAACCCTGTGCGTTCCAATTCACAATACAATTCTGGCCCTATCTACATAATGGGGAAAAAGTGTGTGCGTATCAAGCCCCGCCCCTCATTATGATGTCATAATGGTTGCCATGGCGACGCTGATGTCATCATAGGTTGCAAGCCCCGCCGCTCATTATGATGTCATAATGGTTGACTATGGGATGGAGGATGTGTGATGGGTATATGGGCACTGGACTATGGGATGGAGGATATGTATGACGGGTATATGGGCACGGGACTATGGGATGGAGGATATGTGATGGGTATATGGGCACTGGACTATGGGATGGAGGATATATATGACCGGTATATGGGCATGGGACTATGGGATGGCGGATATGTATGATGGGTATATGGGCACGGGACTATGGGATGGAGGATATGTATGATGGGTATATGGGCATGGGACTATGAGATGAAGGATGTGTGATGGGTATATGGGCACTCGATTATGGGATGGCGAATATGTATGATGGGTATATGGGCATGGGACTTTGGGATGGAGGATGTGTGATGGGTATATGGGCACTCGACTATGGGATGGAGGATAATTATAATTTGCTATAGCTAACCACAGTTAGTTACTATGCCCGGGCAGCGCCGGGCTCTTCAGCTAGTCTAATATATAAAGCTCAAGTGTGTGTGTGTATGTATGTATGTATGTATGTGTGTATGTCCAGGATTCGCATTCGCACCGTCGCAGCTACAGCCACAAAATTTGGCACAGTCACACGTCTGGACCCCGAGAGTGTTCTAGGCTATGTTGTGAGGCGAAATTTTAACCCCGCGCGTTCCAATCCACCAAACAATTTTGCCCCTATCTACATAATGGGGAAAAAGTGTGTGTGTATCAAGCCCCGCCCCTCATTATGATGTCATAATGGTTGCCATGGCGACCCTGATGTCATCATAAGTTGCAAGCCCCGCCGTTCATTATGATGTCATAATGGTTGACTATGGGATGGAGGATGTGTGATGGGTATATGGGCACTGGACTATGGGATGGAGGATATGTATGACGGGTATATGGGCACGGGACTATGGGATGGCGGATATGTATGATGGGTATATGGGCACGGGACTATGGGATGGAGGATATGTATGATAGGTATATGGGCATGGGACTATGGGAAGGAGGATATGTGATGGGTATATGGGCATGGGACTATGGGATGGAGGATGTGTGATGGGTATATGGGCATGGGACTATGAGATGGGGGATATGTGATGGGTATATGGGCATTCGACTATGGGATGGAGGATATGTATGATGGGTATATGGGCACGGGCCTATGGGATCGTGGCTATGTATGATGGGTATATGGGCACGGGACTATGGGATGGAGGATAATTATAATTTGCTAAAACTAACCACAGTTAGTTACTATGCCCGGGCAGCACCGGGCTCTTCAGCTAGTATTAGTAATATATCCCATCTGGTGCTTGGGGATGGGGACAGCATGGGACTGTGTGATTTCAAATGCCAGGGCTGAATATCAGCCCCAGTCTGTACCTGGGTGTCACGCACAATCATGACATGCGTCATGGTGACTACTAAGCGCTACATGTACCAGTTCGAGGTTCCCAGGTTCTGGAAGTGGAGACTGACTGCCATAGAGGACTGGATACAGTGTAAAGTCAATTGCTCATCTCTTCAACTGGGTGGTACTATTCTTCTCCTTGCCCAGTCCGACACTGCCCAACCAATGTCTGCAGTGTCACAATGTGGGTAACTTGAGTCTTGTGGGCTCCAATGCAAAAGCTACAACAGGGCCCGTAATAGTCTTTAACAGTAATGTTATTTTCACATGGGCCAAACGGGCCTTTTGGGGCAACTATGCTCCAGGGCTCGGGTTGATTGCAACCCTTCCACCTATCAAAGTTATGCCCCTGGAGATACATGCTAATGCTATGGATTACCCAATTGTCAAATTTTCATACAACGCCGAGAGGAATAAAAGAAACAACACAGTGTTGATCAAACATGAATTAGTATTAATACTGGTCACCAAAAAGTTGCAAAATTAGCACTTGGCCATGAGGGCATGTTGTGACTTGTAGTTTTGAACCAGGAATAATAACTGATGCGGGCAGTAACATTTCTGTAATGTAGAAGCTGTTCTCCCATGCAGGGCTACGATGACACCGTCTGACACATCCACCACCTAAACACAACATGATATCAATCATCAGTTGGGTCATGCCGTGAGAATTTTCTTTTGTAACTTTTTCTCATTGCATTAATATGTAAAGTTCTGTGGTCACGTTACTTTACTGTTCAGAGTTCACGACCCGACAGAGTCATAATGAAAGGCTCAATTTTAGCATTAGGATATTCTCTACGTGCAAAAATATATACACTGACTAATTCCAGCGATATGGAATAGATCATGCAGTGCTGGATTGGAAAGAACGTGCTCATTGTCTGACCATTTGGGTCTCACTAAGGACCGGTAACAGGACCTTTGAGTAACAGAGTCTCGCTGGACGACTCTTCGCTTTGATGTTTCCACCCTTCCTCCCAAGAACTATAATTTTTCCTATTTTTCGATTGATAGAGTTATATTTTGCAGTACGAGCTGTAGTTTTAAGCATTACCAATTTGGGGTCTATATAACTTTCTCTTGTCTTTTTATTCAATTCAATTTTCGGAGAGGCAAATTAACTAAAAAACATCGATTCTGGGAGTTTTTTTTCCAGTTTCAGTATTCACTATATGTAATAGATATTATTATATTTTATTAGTTTAATTTTTTGTATTTTTTAGATTTTATTTAACCACTGGGAGAAGGGGAGTGATTTAAACTTTTATGTCCAATCTGTGGACGTCGGGCCCTCAGACCATCCTCATGGAGTCGGTTTCTAACCGTTTGTGCAGACACATGCACATTGTGGCCTGCTGGAGATCATTTTGCAGGGCTCTGGCAGTGCTCCTCCTGTTCCTCCTTGCACAAAGGCGGAAGTAGCGGTCCTGCTGCTGGGTTGTTGTCCTCCTACGGCCCCCTCCATGCCTCCTGGTGCACTGGCCTGTCTCCTGGTAGCGCCTCCAGCCTCTGGACACTACACTGACAGACACAGCAAACCTTCTTGCCACAGCTCGCATTGCCATGCTGTGGCATGCTGGATGAGCTGCACTACCTGAGCCACTTGTGTAGGTTGTAGAGTCTGTCTCATGCTACCATGAGTGTGAAAGCACAACCAACATTCAAAAGTGACTAAAACATTAGCCAGAAAGCATTGATACTAAGAAGTGGTCTGTGGTCCCCACCTGCAGAACCTCTCCTTTATTGAGGGTGTCTTGATAATTGCCAATAATTTCCATCTGTTGTCTATTCCAATTGCACAACAGCATGTGAAATTGATTGACAATCAGTGTTGCTTCCTAAAGGGCCCGTTACCCATAGCGATATCGCTAGCAATATCGCTGTAAAAGCCCCTCCCAGCTAGAGATGAGTGGATTGATTCGCAAAACTCCAGTCCAGTCCAGGAGACCTACGAATCTCTTACCTTCCGAAGTCTATGATGTGACCCATTTAACTTAACAGGTCTGGTGCGCGTCATCTGTGAGACATGACGCACAGATGGCATCACGCCAGCATTGGCTAATTAAAAGCTGTACTGGTGACACCAAAAAGTAAGAGATTCTCAGGCTCCTGTCTAGCCATCAGGTACCTAGACGCTAGATCGGAGTTTCGCGAATTAATCAGCTACTCCAAACCATTTCCAACTGTATAATATAACCAACCCTGCGGTACACGGAGCTGACTCAGCTCAATATATGCAAAGCGCACATTCATGTACCACAGATATTGCCAATGGAAATCTGGGCTCATTTGGTTCCCTTAAGTACAACAGGCTCAAGCACTTGCTTGGGTTCACTGAATGATGACTGACGACCGCCCTGTTCTCACTGCTGGGACTCCTGTCAATCACAATAATTGGGAATTCATATCAGAAGTTTGTAAGGAAATAATGTATTTCAAGATTTTTTTAAAGCTTCCGCACTGGAATCCCCTTGGCTCCACTTTACAAAACCTATATAGCCATAGATAGCAGATCACGCTATAGTCCCATTTTCTACAGATTTTCCTAAGAATTAAAACACTAATTTACATAAAAAGTGATTGTGATTCCTATATGATACAGAGTTTGTACTGGGGTTTAAGGGAGGAGGAGATTTGGGGGGTCTTTATTTAATAGGTTGGGATTTTAAAGTGAAATATCGAGACATGTTAAGGAGATCTGAAATTAGCCAAATTACAGGAAACTTTACATTTGGCTTTCCAATAATTTTTATCAACATTTTTAAACATTCGAGAAAGGTGGGAAGGGGGAAGGGTAGTTATAAGGGGAGTAAGGTAGGGATAACTGGGGAAAGGGAAGGGACAATATGGTGAAGGAAAGCTCAATAATGAATAAAAGGATAATGATCATTGATATGTAAGGTATTACAATAATATTTGTAAGACTGAAAATGTAGGAAAATTACTAAAAATTAGTTTACAAGAGTATTACATAAACGGAAACGTTAAATTTGGAAACATGCATAGAGATGCATACGGACAACAAAATGATGCTTACTTCAAGTGTTGACACCAACGCACTCCAAACCACCATAGCTTTTAGGGCTTGATTCCTATTTGCCCCGATCCTCTTACTATGATACTTGATTTAATTCACTACATTATTTTTGTTGGCAGCAACATATAAGCAAACTCTGCATCTGGTCATCTACCCCCTCCAAAACATAAAGTCAGGCAGTCCCCAGTGATGAATACGACTGCTTGGCCATCCTGATGAAGACTACAGAGATGGATTTTATGGTGGTGGTCGCATTACCTTCATCTCCCCCTACCAAGTGAACAGTTCTTCTTTGCTCTCAGGCATGATGTCTGAGCATACTATAGATGTGTGCTACCACTTCTGCCATGTGTGCGGACCTAGACCCAGGTCCTTTTTGCTCCCCCCCATAAGACCATCTTTATGACACCCCTGCTTTTAGTGATTTTGGAGCTTTCCATCATCTATAAAATATAGCGAAAGTGACCTCTCTTTCTAGAGATCCGCTAGCATCCATATGGCTTACCATTAACGGATCAGCACAAAATGACTGTTCAAACCAAGCACAGATTCCCAATGCACCCTTGGTGTAGCCAAGAGTTTAAAGCTTTTCATCTATCTCCATCCTTTAGTTCCATGATTGACAGCCAGGAGAGGGTGATATAGATGAAAAACAAGTAGGTGGAAAGGTGCACTGAACTTCTCACCCATGCCCAGAAAGCACTGAGCACTTGAGCTTGGTTTGAACAGTCTTTTTCTGCTGACAGACTCTCTTTTAAGGTGTCTACTCCATGATTAACATAAAATCTTCTGGTACAACTTTCTTTCTGTATTTCTTCTGTTGCAATTCCGCATTATGGTCACAGATGGATGTTGCAGATATTCAAGATCCTAGGGCGACAAGTTAGAGGACATATAGTTGTGTGTTTATTACATTTATTATATTTAACTATGACGCATTGATGGATTTGCAGGGCGACTCCGGTGGACCTCTCGTCTGCAACGGAGAAATATACGGAGTGGTATCCTGGGGGCAAGGTTGTGCACAAACTGGATATCCGGGGGTCTACACCAAAGTCTGCATCTATTTGGACTGGATCAAGAATGTTATTGACAACTATTAACAAGGAGCGTTGATCAAGATATTACTCTGCATTAAAGTCTCTGATATTAGAAGTTTTCGCAATGTGTGACTGTTCTCATTGTGGTTATTGACTCTTCTAAGCAAATACTGAAACCCGAGCCGTTCTCGGCCACAAGTGCATTCAGCAAAGGATTTTATTCAACTTTTACCACAACCCAGAAACTATTTAGCTGTGATAGAACAGAAAACTGAAATAA
The DNA here is from genome assembly GCF_039654945.1 of Dendrobates tinctorius. Lineage (NCBI taxonomy): Eukaryota > Metazoa > Chordata > Amphibia > Anura > Dendrobatidae > Dendrobates > Dendrobates tinctorius. Next base: position 60,801,784 of record NW_027361696.1, read on the forward strand.
ATAGGAACACCTGTTCTTGGGAGTAGAAGCAAATGCAATCTTTTATTTTCTGAGAATTGGTGAGGCCAGACATTAATGTTAGGGAGGGGCCGGGCTCACAATCTCTGCTCTGGGATGGGGTTGAGGTCCGTGCTTTGTGCGGCCAGTCAACTTCTGCCATCAAACTTCCCCAGCCATGTTTGTATGGACCTTGTGCACTGGGCACAGTCATGGGGACCCAAAAGGGTCCTTCTCCAAAATGTTCCCTTAAAGTTGGATGCTACAATTGTCCATAAGGTCTGAAGTATTAAGATTTCCCATCACTAGAGTTGAGCGATACCGTCCGATATTTCAAAGTATCGGATCGGAATGGATCGGCCGATCTTAAAAAAAAGTATCGGTATCGCCGATTCCGATACCGGAAGTCCCATTCAAGTCTATGGGACTTCCGGTATCGGAATAAGAAAAATCCTGTTTTTCCCTTGTACAGCCTCTCTGGGGTCTGTACGGGCCTTTCGGGGGGCTGTGCCGGCCTGCCAGGGGGTCTGTGCAGGCTCCGGTGGTCTGTGCCGGCCTGCCGGGGGGCTGTGCAGGCTCCGGTGGGCTGTGCCGGCCTGCAGGGGGGCTGTGCCGGCCTGCCGGGGGGCTGTGCAGGCTCCGGGGGGCTGTGCCGGCCTGCCGGGGGGCTGTGCCGGCCTGCCGGGGGGCTGTGCAGGCTCCGGGGGGCTGTGCCGGCCTGCCGGGGGTCTGTGCAGGCTTCGGGGGTCTGTGCAGGCATCGTCCGATGGGACTACAAGTCCCATCGGGCGATGCCTGCTACCATGACAGTGATTGACACATTAGCCAATGATGGGACAGTAGTAGTCCCATCATCCGGCTAATGTGTTGAATGTAAAAAAAAAAATAAAAAAAAAAAATTACATGCTACATACATGCTACATACATACAACATGCATACTACATACATGCTACATTCATACTACATACTACATACATGCTATATTCATACTACATATATACTACATGCAACATACATACTACATATATACTACATGCATGCAACATGCATACTACATATATACCACATGCAACATACATACTACATATATACTACATGCAACATACATACTACATATATACTACATGCATGCAACATGCATACTACATATATACTACATGCTACATACACACTACATATATACTACATACATACTGCATGCTACATACATACTACATGCTACATACATACCACATACATACTACATACATACTACATGCTACATACATACCACATACATACTACATACATACTACATGCTACATATATACTACATATATACTACATGCAACATACATACTACATATATACTACATGCAACATACATACTACATATATACTACATGCATGCAACATGCATACTACATATATACTACATGCTACATACATACCACATATATACTACATACATACTGCATGCTACATACATACTACATGCTACATACATACCACATACATACTACATACATACTACATGCTACATATATACTACATACATACTGCATGCTACATGCATGCTACATACATACTACATACATACTACATGCTACATACATACCACATATATACTACATACATACTACATACAATACATTCATACAATACATACATAGACATACAGTACATATAACATAGAGTAACATACTTACCAATACTTGTCACATTGTTCCCCGAAGCCATTGTCTTTTACGGAATAAATATTAACATAACAAACCACAAAAATACTCACCCACGATCCGAAGCAGTCCACGAGTGTGTCCCACGACGATCTTGGGTAGAGAACTGCAGCATCAGCTGTTGCTGCCGTTCTCTACGGGCTGCAGGAATCCAATGACGGAAGGTAGGTATCCTTCCGCACTGTATTCCTCCGCCACTTAAAAAAAAAAAAGTCCCTAGTCTCACTTTATGCCATTGCTGTGTGGGAAATTCTCACGCAGCAATGGCATAAAGTGAGACTAGGGACTTTTTTTTTTTTAAGTGGCGGAGGAATACAGTGCGGAAGGATACCTACCTTCCGTCATTGGATTCCTGCAGCCCGTAGAGAACGGCAGCAACAGCTGATGCTGCAGTTCTCTACCCAAGATCGTCGTGGGACACACTCGTGGACTGCTTCGGATCGTGGGTGAGTATTTTTGTGGTTTGTTATGTTAATATTTATTCCGTAAAAGACAATGGCTTCGGGGAACAATGTGACAAGTATTGGTAAGTATGTTACTCTATGTTATATGTACTGTATGTCTATGTATGTATTGTATGAATGTATTGTATGTAGTATGTATGTAGTATATATGTGGTATGTATGTAGCATGTAGTATGTATGTAGCATGCATGTAGTATGTATGTAGTATGTATGTAGTATGTATGTAGTATGTATGTAGCATGCATGTAGCATGCAGTATGTATGTAGCATGCATGTAGTATATATGTAGTATGTATGTAGCATGTAGTATGTATGTAGTATGTATGTGGTATGTATGTAGCATGTAGTATGTATGTAGCATGCATGTAGTATGTATGTAGTATGTATGTAGTATATATGTAGTATGTATGTAGCATGTAGTATGTATGTAGCATGCATGTAGTATATATGTAGTATGTATGTAGTATGTATGTAGTATATATGTAGCATGTAGTATGTATGTAGCATGCATGTAGTATATATGTGTTATGTATGTAGTATGTATGTAGTATGTATGTAGTATGTATGTGGTATGTATGTAGTATGTATGTAGCATGTAGTATGTATGTAGCATGCATGTAGTATTTTTTTTTTTTTTTTTAACATTTAACACATTAGCCGGATGATGGGACTACTACTGTCCCATCATTGGCTAATGTGTCAATCACTGTCATGGTAGCAGGCATCGCCAGATGGGACTTGTAGTCCCATCGGACGATGCTTGCACAGACCCCCGGACATCAGCACAGCCCCCCGGCAGGCCGGCACAGCCCCCCGGCAGGCCGGTACAGACCCCCACAGGGTGCACAGACCACCGGCAGGCCGGCACAGCCCCCCGGCAGGCCGGTACAGACCCCCACAGGGTGCACAGCCCCCCGGCAGGCCGGCACAGCCCCCCGGCAGGCCGGCACAGACCCCGGGCAGTCCACACAGCCCCCCGGCAGGCCGGCAGAGACCCCCGGAAGGCCCGAAATGACGGCGCATCATGATGCGCACACACCGCGCATCATGATGACGTCAGGCTGTCAATCAACTTTGAACTTCCGATTCCGATGCCGACTTCCGATATTGAAAAAATATCGGAAGTCGGTATCGGAATTCCGATACAGCAAGTATCGGCCGATACCCGATACTTGCGGTATCGGAATGCTCAACACTAGCCCATCACTGGAACTAAGGAGCCTCGGCTGATCCCTGATAACAGCCCATAGCATTATCCTCCTCCACCAAACTGTACTGGGCCCACAATGCAGTCAGGGGGTAACGGTCACCTGGAATCAACAAATCACCAATCCCAGACTCCTCCATCAGATAGAGAAGTGTGATCCATCACTGCACAGAACACGTTTCCTCCAGAGTCCAGAGGTGCCAGCTTTAAACCACGCCATCCAATGCTTGGCTTTGTGCATGGTGATGTAAGGCTGCATGCAGCTGCTTAGCCATGAAAACTCATGCCACCTATACAAATCTATATATTGTACTTATGTTCATATACATATCTTCCTCATCTAAAATCTGTAGGCAAGATTGTAAGACTTTATTTTACTTTTCAGTTGGTGGAGTGACTGACCATCACTGGAGACAAAGATAAAACCAGAACTATGTCCACTTAATGCACATGCCATTTTATTCCATTCTTCATATGCTCCAAAAAATCAAACAATTTTTAGGTGCTGTCCCTCTAAAACATCATGCATTAGACTTTTCTTTCACACTTGCGCTTTTTTTGTTACATTTACATCTACGGTATTTATTTTCTGAAAATGCAAATAGAAATATACATATAATACAATTGGCAGAAATATTACTTAACCATTGCTCAACATAACACATTAACAATATTAAAAAGGTTTGCATGAACAATGTCAACGCCTTTGAGCTGCAGATTTTGAGCTCCATGTTCTACGATCATTTTACCGTAAAAGACAATATTATATTACCGTAACTCTAAAAGTGTTGGCAGTGGATTATTCAGGATACTCTCCAAGCGTGTGACAGCAGAGCTTCTTTATTCAGGAACAATCAGGAACAATATATGATAAGCTTAATAAATCAGGAATAAATCATTTGTGTGTCTATCTGTGCAGCATCTACAGCAGGCTGCTTTTCTCATACACAGACACAGGAAAAGCAGGAAATACAGTCACATGCTCTCCCTGTGTGAGCCTCTGGGAGTTTTTTTTTGTTCTAACTATATAAACAGCATACAAATCTAGCAACTGAACAGTCATAGACAGGAATGGAGTTGTTGCACCAAACATATTCCTTGAAATGATCAGTAGTTTAAAAAAGTTGGTGATCTGCCCTGCTGGTTCTGTATCTCAATAAAGATCTAATATGTGGTATCAGAGTGTCTATGTGGTTTCATTCTCAACTTGTTTTTCATTTAACAAACTTCTTCATGAGAACCATAAGAGTTCTCTCCTGAGGAAGGGATGTGCTAACTGCGAAACACGTTGAGAATAAAACCACATAGACACTCTGATACCATATATTGGATATTTAGTGTGGGTACAGAACGAGCAGGGCAGGTCACCAACTTTTTTCCACTATTGAAATCATGTTGGACCTTCCAACCTTTTGGTGTTGCAGCAACACAATCTCACAAGCTGAGCAATTACTGTATCCTTTCATAAAATACCAGATTGTTGGATAAAACACTATTGTGTCCGTATTGTCACCCCGGTTTCTCCTTTAAATGATAGTAGCAGATAAAAAACAATAATGGATTAATTCTTATTATTGGCAACAAAGATAGGATTAAATATGCAGTCGGGTCCAGAAAACCTATTATTGAATGTCCTATTAGGGAACTCTGAGCTAATAGACAAGACACAAGAGGATACCCTGATTAGGATGCTTGACTACCCTTGACTACTCGAGTTGAATGCTGATGAGCATCTATTGCATTTCTATAAATTACATGGACATTCCATTGAATTATGTAATGCTTCATTTGAACTGGGGTGGCACTACAGATGTTGCTGCTATCAGTGTGTCAAGAGTGGGAGAAGAGGGTTGCATTGATAATCTAACACAATGGGCAGCACTTTGAACACATTTTATAAGTGATCATAAACTTGTAAATGACTCATGAAAGAATAAAGTTAAATTAAAACCAAACACACCACTGTTTTTCTTGTGAAATTTTCAATAAGTTTGATGTGTCACATGACCCTCTTCCCATTGAAAAAGATAAAGTTGGATCCAAAATGGCTGACTTAAAAATGGTCACCATGGTCACCAACCATCTTGAAAAGTTTCCTCCTTCCCATATACTAATGTGCTACAAACAGGAAGTTAATATCACCAACCATTCCCATTTTATTTAGGTGTATCCATATAAATGGCCCACCCTGTATTAAAGATGAGCAAAGAAATATGAAGCAAACCCAATTTACCATCTATGAAAGTCAGATTTTGAAGAATTCTAATCTTTTTCTATTTGTTGTGCTGTAATGGTGAGCCGCCACATTGCTATATTACTTTGATGATAGGGCTTTATATTATTAAAAATTATTCGCCTGTCACCTGTCCTGCCACTGCAGTGCCCTGCCTCTGCTTGCTACCTACGGTTTTCTGACACTAACGCCTTGACTTTTGGCACATCCAACACTGACTATGTTTCCCATGTGTCATTGATGCTCTGCTAGACATCGTGGACCATGCGGAGGCCTAGGAGTTAGCACAGGAGTGAGCGGAGCACCAGACAGTGAGCTACAGTGGCAAGACAGCTGCACACCCATTGGGATTTTATATGCATTACCCCATTACATAATTTTGGAGTATGAGCGATTAGTATCACTTAAGACTGTCCCTTCCCTGGAGTGAACCACACTGGAGTTGATCAGTTGGTCAGATATCTTTTTGAAAATCCTAAAAATTTCTTTTCGAAATTTAACCCCAACAAAGGCATAAATTATTGGGTTTATGCAAACATGAGAAAGGCCCAAAGTCTCAGTAATCACCAAGCCAATGTCCAACATCTCTTCGAAACGGCAGCTCCGGGAGAAGAAGCCCATTCTTTGAAGAGTATCGATGAGTTGCAAAGATGTATATGGTGCCCAGCAGAAGAAGAAGACAAGTAGAAGAACAACAATTACTAACTGAGACCTTCTGGATTGGTTTAACCTGGACTCTTGTAGAGTACAAAATATTCGAGAGTAGAAAAACAACATAAATATCAATGGGATAATGAAAGCAATAAAAATTTTCGTAAGTTGTAATGCAATCCTCAATGAGTTTGATTTGTCCGGGTCAAACTTGTAATAGCAGATTGTTGTGTGGGACAGCATGTTTTCTCCAATGTCACGAAAATATAAATCTTGCCAAGACAAAATGCATGATAAACCCCAGACAAAAAGACAAATCATGATTGTGTGGATTGGTCGTTGCTTTTTATGAAGATCCACGGCATGGACAATGGAGAAATAACGACTCAAACTAATAGAAACTAGGAGTAAAATGCTACTGTACATATTTACGGTAAATAAAGCTCCCAAAATCTTACAAGACACTTGACCAAACAACCAACTGTAGCCATACTGGACAGCCCAAAATGGTAGAGTAAGACCTAGAAGAAGGTCAGACAAGGCCAACTGGAACAGATAGTGATCTGCTAGATGCCATGAGGATTCCCTCCTGATCAGTATGGTTAACACTAATCCATTTCCTATTAGATCCATGAGAAAAACAATCGTCAAGGCTGCCGGAACGAAATATCCTAAAAATGACTCGGTTTTCTCACAAGGCAAGGTGTCCAAATTGGAGGGTGTATAATCCTGGAGACACATAATTGCATGAGTTATTAAAACTTTCTTTGAAACTTTCTCTTTATAACAAACTTTGCAATTGGATTCAATGGGAAATACACAATCAAATCAAGTGATGAGAAATTAGATACAGAATACTTGCTGATCTGCAGCAAAATCTGCAGATGTGGGATACTTCCTTACCTAATCATCTGTTGCTTCTCAACCATCTCTCTAACCTGCCGATCAGGATAGAAGACAAACAGCTTAAAAGTACACCAGAAAGGCGGAAGATGCACCATAGTTATTACATTGGCCCACATGGGGTGATATATTTGGCACTAATTGCTAGGTGTTTTAGACTCTTCTGTACACTTCCTCTTGGTTGGCTTACTCTGGATTATTATTTTTTGCCAAGATTTTGGTGCAATTTTGGTTGAATCTAGTACATATGATGACTTGTCTAAGCCACTCTTCTATCTAACAAGGCTTAAAAATAGAAAATAAATTGGTGCAAGTAGTAATTTGCCCTCTGTGTGTCTCAAAATCATTTTACCTTGAGTAAAACAACGACTTTCTTAATATTTTTGCAGATTTTAACTGTGGAAGGTTGTATGTAGTCCTAGCTTTGGAAAGAAAAATTGGAAAGGGGGTTGTCTGGTATTAAACTACAAGTCTGCAATCACTACTAGACCACAAAATTGTGAATCCTCACATCGCATGCTCTGCACTCTGTGAGTGTTTTCCAGTGTTGGGGCTGGGAGCGGACAATCATGTGACTGGAAGTATGCAATTTGCATACTTCCAGCCACATTCTGACTAGACTGTCTTCGGCCTTGCTCATTACTTCTGCATTGAGTGAGTCTGTAATAATCTGGTCGGTAGGTGACAATATGTATGCAAATCACATATTTGTGGTCATGCACCCACCGAGAGGATTTACAAGTTACATAGAGTGACTGCAGACTTGAAGCCTTAGGGTACCGTCACATTTAGCGATGCACCAGCGATCCCGACAACGATACGACCCTGTCAGGATCGCTGGTGCATCGCTAAATGGTCGATAGTGAGCTACCAAACAGGCAGATCTCACCAGCGATGCAGCAGCGGTCAGCGGTCGTTTATTACCTGTCAGACGTGGAGATGAAGACGTCCTCCTGCCCGTGTCCACGCGTCGCTCGTCGGCGCCAGCAGGAAGCCGCCGCCGAGAAACGGCCCAGGACGTTCTTGCGCGATCAGCGATAGCCAACGGGGGAGCCGGTCGGAGGTAAGTATCACACATAGTGATATCGCTAGCAATATCGCTGCTGCATCACAAAATCAGTGTCGCTTAAGCGATATCGCTAGCGATCTCGCTTAGTGTGACGGGGCCTTTATACCAGATAACCCCTTTATGGGTAAATTGAGAACCAGAGAGCCCCCATCCTATTCACGATCTTCATGTATTAGCAGGAGAAGAAAAGGGTTACAGCAAGCTTCACTTACTCAGTGTGGTCCAGCCTGTCCAAGATTGGAAAGGAAATGGTGCAATGCTACCTTGAGGGCGGTATTGAATCTTTGTTCCCAAACTCATCTACCTCCTTTGTTGCCAACAGTGTAGAGATTTCAGAAAAAAATTGCAAGCAATTCGTGGATGCTCTGAAGGTGAGAAGGATTTGGGCTTTGGATTGAGAATTTTTGCAATAGAGATGAGGGCTGAGTGCTAAATGTCCCCACATGACACCAATGTTGGTAACTTTGCAATTTTTCATATTTGCCCTGATTTGCCCCTCTTATGTCTGTACCTAGCATAGAATGGCATGGAGAAGAAGAATTCTTACCCATCCAATACGCGATAAAACTACACCTTAAAAGTAACATGGGAGCAATATTTTGGTGTGAAAGGGATATAACTGAGAAAGCCTTTGTTTTATTTTGAGATTCACAAATAATGCTTCCATAAAAAACTCTCCCAATAAAATCAGAGGTGGACAGATAAGGCTCGATCACCTCTATGGTAGCCTTATTTTGTTTCCTTTCAAAGCAGATGTCATGATCTGTTTGGAATCTGCAGGCCGGTGCTCCAGGGGTTAATACTTGGAGCCTCTCCTTTGCTCAGGGAGGGTTTTATATGACTGCTGTCCGGCTCCACTCCTTGTCAGTTATACTTCTGCCCTCGGCTGAGTTAGTTGACCCCTGAGTGCCTGTGCCTTGTGCCTGCTTTGTTGTCTGATCCCCTGCTTTTGACCCAGTCCTTTTACCATTGTGCTCTTGTCTTCTGATTCGGTACTGTGTATGTGTTCTCCTAGTTTTTGACTTCAGCTACGTCCCTGACTAATCTCCTGCATACTTCCCTGGTACTTTGTCTGCCCGCACGGTTTTGACTCTTGGCCCAGTTTCCAGTTTTGACTCCCCTTCTGTTTATCGCTTATCGGCTTCCCTAATCACCTTGCCTTCCAGCAGGTCCCTGCCACGCTCAGCGACTCCCTCCAAGAGTGCAGTGGTTGGCCCCACCCCGGGTCCGTCTCCGGCAGTCACATGCCGCAGGTCCCATTGGCCGGCGCTCTCATCTGCTCTACAGCTCCCTCCGGGCTCTGCGCAACCTCGTAGTGTCCGACCTGAATCAGGACCCGTGCACTGACCTGTGTATCAGTCACGGGGTCCTGACATCAGAATTATTAGGGCATATGAATAATAATCTCTAGAGATAATGTTAGTGAACTATCACTACTGGTCAGATGTATCTCTACCAGCTTCATGGTTCTCTTTCAAAGGTCTTATTTGTAGTTCTTTATACAAATGTTCACCACAATGGTTTCAGCATTGTATGGATCTCTTGGTTTGAGTCAGCCACCGATTTACCTAGACAGCTTTGAGTACAAGAAAAAAATCCATAGATTTGAGGAAAGGGTAAGGTTTTAGCTTAGCATCATATCTTCATTCAGTCTGGAAATCAGGCTATTTTGGTGGCAAAATCTTTTTGAAATTTGAGGACCCAAAATTGGCTCCATTGGCATGCCATTCACTTTGAAAGTGGCAACTTATCTCCAGTCCTCTGCTCTCTGAGTATAGACTCTTTATAGCCTTGAGTGATTAAAATCATCTTCCCCTCATCCGACTGTAAGTTGTACATCTAATAAATCTAAGCTAGATGGTGGCAAAAAGTTGCCCAGGCATTGCAAAATTACAGGTGTGCCACAACTTCACACTGCCTTGGGACATTTCAGACATGTTGTGATATTTTTGGAACTGTCTAGCTACTTTTAGCAAAAAAAAAGTTGGAATTCTTGGGCAACTTATCTCCATATTGTTACTAGCCAAAGGATTTTCCACTTGGTAGAAGAGTGTCAAGGACAAAATTCACCTTTGACTATTTTTCCTTTATACATGGATTGTACAGAATGTCAAATGTCATTTAACTCAATTTTGTCACTTTCATCTCTGTATCTCTCTTACAAAATAAAAATGGCCAAAATGTTATCTAATTTATAAAAAAGTAAAGAAACTAAAATTCACATAAAAAGTATATGTATGTAACAGCAAGAAGCAAATAAAATAGGAATAAATTAAATTAATTCATACATAAATTAACAAACAAGTCAAATTCTGTATTTAAAACATTTTTATAACTTAGTTAAAAAATTCCACATGAATAAAGCGAGAAGAAAGTATAAGGAATCATAATAAAAGATGTGAAAATAAAATGTCAATGTTCTATTAGTCTCATCTTTGATAGAATAGTTTTAGCTAAGGGAATAGAAAGCTGTGATAATGAAAATTCTCATCAAATGTTGTAAAAATAAAAAAAAGAGAAATTATTAAACAAAAAGATCTGTTCATACACAGTAAATAGGGACAGTGATTTGGTAGCCCCACAGCTGTTCGGATATATTGGATGGCACTAAAGTTGCATGCACACACAGCTTCCAAAATCTTTTCATTGTGTCATATGGAAATATACCAATAAAGAACAAAAAAAAATCTTCCAGTGAAAAATTAAATACAAATTTGTGAAATTTTTGTTATATTTCATGCTTCTTGTACTTTTCATGCGATAACTTCTACACTTAGAAATGATCTTGAATATACAATATTTACTCATACTCACATATTCGTAATCCGGGCTGGGTGTAGGTTCATCATTTTCATAAAGTATCATGGTGATGACTGATGACTGTTAAATTTTCCTGAGAATAAAAAAACCCTTCACATGCAGATGATTTTGCTTGTGAGAAGAAGATGATGAGATACCTAAACAGAGGGGATGCCTAGTCTAAAATAAGGAAGTGGCCAGAAAAAAAAGATGCATAGAATATAAATCAGCCAGTAATCATCTGTTGTGAAAATAGATAATTTTTTTTTAATCTCAGTCCTGCCTTTTGTTACATTGAGCCTCGCTTGTAATCTTTAGTTTTTTTCTAGCTAAGATTTTATTTAATTTTTGTTTACATTTTATTTCATTTTTTTTTAAATGGAAATGCAAAAAAAAGAAAAATAATGAGATCAGAATATACTATGTATAATGGAAATAGTGCCAGAAAATTGCAAATGTCATGAGTCCCATTTCTACTTACTAACCCCTAAAGGATCGGCAATTTTTCATTTTTGCCGTTTTGATTTTTCTTCCCCTTTTTCCAAAAGCCATAACTTTTTTGCTAGTTTTATATCCACAGAGGCATATGTTTTTTGTTTTTAGGGAGCGGGATGAGTTGTAGCTGCAACCATATGAAGTCTTTATTTATACAACTTTGCGGTACATATGATATTTAGAGCTCTTTTGTTCCATTTTCTGGGCATAGTCCAAAAAACATCAAATCTGTTTTGATTTTTTTTTTCATTTCAGTGTTAATCGTATGGGATAAATATTTTAATATTTTTTATCAGCTTAATTCCATAACTTCAAAGAATATATTATACCTTATAGCCCCCATAAGGAGTTCATGGCTAAATGCATGGATGCATGCTTTACAAGTTGTCACAATGCTGATGTTAGTAACACAAGGAGAGTAGGAAAACCTACAGAGTATAATTGCCCATTAAAAAGATTTTTATTATTGAAAATATAAAACATACATAGAAAAGAAAAAAAGTAAAAAAAGCAACAGGAGGGAAAAAGGAGATTCAAAGAACCATATTTAAACATGCATGCAATTGTCACCAGCTGTTTGCAGTGTTCCCACCGCCCCAACGCATGTTTCGTTAATTCTTCATCAGTAGACATGTTTTTATAGTATGATTATTAGGAAGACATAGCAAATAAAGAAAAAGGTTCCACTAAATTGCACTAAAACAAGTCGATGTGAAATACATGAAGTGTGAATAGCATAATGGCTTTTGAAACTTACGAAAAAACACATGAGATGCTTAGCACAAAATTTGCCAAAAATTGTGAGCCCATCCACCAACGTTAAGTAATCTCATGGATCGGATGGGTCCCTGACTTAACTGCCTCTTGTGGACACTTGCCCCTAGCTAATGTCTTGGTAAAGCCTATATTTATGGGTAGGTCGGAACAAAGTGTGATTGGATGTAATTAAAATGACAGCATGATTTCGAGATGTAATGGGAATAACACTATGCTATGGAGCTGGACTGAGCGCATTAGGGGAATGATGAGGATGCATCCCATGATCCCCGCCTTGCAGGCGGAGGTTGCCATGATGGATTTAGACGGAAAGGCGAGAGACTCTGTTATGCTACGACCCCCCCACGAGAGCGGGACACATTTGACAAAGTATTGTGCATCTTGGAGGAGACACAGTCATCATCAGAAAAGACGGCGTAGGCACAAGGTTTACTGACATAGTGTTACAGGACCAGTTGGTGACTGGATTGAGAGACGCACTGCTGAAACAGGCCCTGGAAGAGCACTTGCGAGTAAATCTGTGCATGACCTTTGCAGAGGTCGGAAGTGAGGCATGCGCGCGTGAGCAAGAGCAGGGGGTGACAGTCCCGACGGCGAAGGTCAGGAGTGGAGAGGTATCTGTAAATCTGATCGCTGAACCAGGATTGGTAGAAGATCTGCAGAAGGAGATTCAAGTTATGCGGTAAGACCTGACGGAAACTAAAAAGAAAGTGATGACCTCATTAAACTCACCCGGGGGCAGAATTGTCCCAGGACCGCGACGGGGTATGAGAACATCTCGTTGGGAGGAACTCCCTTCATGCTATATCTGTGGAGAACTGGGACATGAGGCTTGGGGTTGCGCATGGTGAGGGTGGCCTCTTCAGCGCCATCCATTAAACTAGGAGACTCCGTGGCTGGGGGACGCCGCCCGGAGCCAGAACAACCAATAAGGAGAACCAGAAGTCCCACCAATTTACTGTCTGTGTATCCTCTAGTCTGGGCTGAGATGGATGGCTGGGCTGTCCGCTGTCAGGTAGATACCGGCTCACAAGTGACTACGATGCCCAAGACATACTTTAGAAGACATGTCCCTGAAGTAATGAGACCTAAGTGGGGACCGGTGATAAAACTGATGGCCGCCAATCACTTACCCATCCCAGTCACAGGGTTGGTATGGATGTCAATCATGGACTGTGACAAAAGATCTGGGCCGCAAAGGCATGGTGTTAACCGTGGGATATACAGAACACGGACATGCTGCAATGGAAAGGTTCTAGGAAAAGTGATCATCCCCGGCTGCAAACAATCTTGCACTACCACCGGGACAAACTGTTCTTTCCTTACCTGTCCAGGCCTGCACCCCCTTGGAGGGAGTCGAAATACAAATAGAACCAGCTGTCATGGAGCACTTACCTCCAGGTCTCCTAGTTGCATGGACACTAGCTACCGTACATGATGGGGTGGTACCCGTGTGGTGTGTGAACTTAAGAGAGGACAATCTGACACTTCCACCCAGAAGTGAAGTAGCACAAATTCTAGGCATGCTGGAGGAGCTGATACCGCCAAAGGCCGTTCAGTTGACTTTAAAAAAGGAAGACCCATGGACAGTAGCTGTTGAGACGACTCCAGTGTCAGAACCTCAACAACAGCAGAAAGGGTGCCGTATTTTGGAACAAATGTGGGCTGAATTAACAGAACTCACACCGCAACAGGTACAACAAGTGGAAGCCTTACTCGGACTATACCAGGACGTGTTCGTACGTCATGAGGACGATTTTGGCTGCACTACAGCAATCACACACGAGATCCCAACCAGTAATGCTGCGCCCATAAAAGAACGCTATTGACAAATACCTCCGCAAATGTACCAGGAAGTGAAAGGGATGCTGACACATATGCTACAGAACGGTGTTATCCGAGAGAGTTAAAGTCCGTGGGCTGCTCCCATCGCGCTGGTATGGAAAAAAGATGGCACTCTGTGTTTCTGTGTCGACTATCGCAAACTAAATTCCTGCACTGTGTGAGATTCCTATCCACTGCCACTAATCGAAGAGTCACTGTCCACAATGGGAAGCGTGAAATACTTTTCTACATTAGACCTGGCCTGTGGCTATTGGCAAGTGCTGATGTCTGAACACGATAGAGCCAAGACGGCCTTCACACTACCTATGGGCTTGCACGAGTTCAAAAGGATGCCGTTCGGTCTTGCTAATGCTCCTGGTACTTTTCAGCGTCTCATGGAAAGGTGTTTGGGAGATTTGAATTTTGAAGCCACTTTCATCTACCTGGACGATATAATTGTGTATGCCGCCACGTTCGAAGAATATCTACAACGACTAGAACAAGTATTCAGCCAGCTTCAGAAACATGGTTTGAAGGTAAAACCTCTCAAGTGTCATCTGCTTCTCACGCAGATCGAGTACCTAGGACATGTGGTCTCTACTGAAGGAGTAAGATCATCTCAGGAGAAAAGTGCAGCGGTTCAGGATTGGCCCATCCCGAAGACCATGAAGGTTGTTCGGGCCTTTTTGGGACTAACTGGATACTATCGGCGATTCGTAAAGAACTTCACTTGCATCGTGAATCCATTGTTAGAATTACTGAAGGGGCTGCCATCTGGTGCAAAAAACAGGATGATTCAGTGGGGAAGACGTCAAGAGAAAGCATTCCAAACTTTGAAAGTGGCCTTGACTGAAGCACCGGTCCTAGCCTACACTGACTTCTTTCAACAATTCATTCTCCATACTGATGGGAGCCTGCATGGACTCGGAGCGGTTTTATCCCAGATTCAAGATGGAAAAGAGCGCGTGATTGCCTACTTGAGTCGCTCTCTCCATAACCCCGAACGGAACCCGGACAACTACAGTTCGTTCAAGCTGGGGCTGATAGCATTAGTGTGGGCAATGACGGAGAAGTTTGTGGAATACTTGCCTGGTTCTGGAGTCCTGGTACGCACCGATAACAACCCACTGGCCCACTTGGAGAACGCAATCTTGGGGGCCCTGGAGCAGCTCTGGGAGGCTTGAATGGCCAAGTACTGGTATAGAATTGCCTACAGGAGGGGAGGCTAAAATACTCATACATACTGTATGCACTATCTAGGGTGACACACGAGAACCCTGGTTCCAAGCGAGATGAAGAATTGGAGGCCAAAGTTCCCGAGTTCCTTGGTTCTGCCAGGATGTTGGCAGCTACGCAGTAACAGGTACACGCAGTGTCCCGGGAAAATGTATTAGGGCAGCCTCGTGATGAGCGGGCACGGGTCCAGCAGGAAGATGTAAAGCTGGCACAAATAAGACAGTAGGAAGCCCTCAAACAACTACCCCACCAGAGTGAGAGGGAGGCCCTGTCTTCTGGGGCTCTACAAATCCTTCGGCAATGGGAGAGACTCCAATTGAGGTACGGATTGTTGTATTGAAAGATCCAATTGCAATGGGCCCTGACTGTTACTTGGCAAGTGGTGATCCCTGAAACGCTGCTGCATAAAGTGGCCACAGAGGCACATGAGAGAGGAGTTCACGTCGGACTGGAAAAGACCTTTCAGTGGCTACAAAGACTAGTTTACCATCCTTTGCTAAAGTCCATGTTAGAGGAAATATGCTGGCTCTGTGGGAGCTGCGAATTAGCCAAACCTCCAGAACAGAGAGCCCCCACACAAACTATTGTGACCTCGGCACTTCTAGAAGTGTTGATGATCGATTACTTAACGATGGGTCCAGCTCATCAAGGATATGAATATTGCTTGGTAATGATTGATCATTTCACCAAATTTGCCGTCGTGACTCCGACATGGGACCAAACAGCTGAATCAGCAGCACAT
This sequence comes from Dendrobates tinctorius, assembly GCF_039654945.1. Classification (NCBI taxonomy): domain Eukaryota; kingdom Metazoa; phylum Chordata; class Amphibia; order Anura; family Dendrobatidae; genus Dendrobates; species Dendrobates tinctorius. Next base: position 60,817,897 of record NW_027361696.1, read on the forward strand.
GCCATCAGTAAGAAGTTCATCCAAGTGTATGGGTGTCTGAAGAGAATCCACTCTGACCAAGGCACCTGTTTCCTGGGACGAGTAATGGAGGAACTGCATTGCTTATACCAAATTGAGAAATCCCGGACGACACCTTATCATCCTCAAAGGAATGGAGCTTGCGAACAGTTCAATCGTACTCTTATCCAGATGTTAAGGACACTAGAGGAAGACCGAAAGGTGCGGTGGCCAGAATTCGTAGCAGAGCTGGTGTGGGTATAAAACAACTGAGTACACCGTGTAATAACACGGGAGCTAGGGGTAGCCTCCTCAGCCGCTCCACTACTCACTGTGCTGGAGGCTGCGTCATTCCTGGTACGATGCTCACTCTTCCGGTATTCAAAGAATTGTAGTCAGAGGCCAGAATAAACTTAAACAGTTCAACTTTATTTTCCTCAGGACACAGCACATCCATGATGCCTTTTGGGCTCTCAACATGGTACCAACGATACATCTTAGAAGACAGCAACACACAACTTCTTCAGTTACACATGGGTGGACCACACAATGACAATGGAACCAGGAACCCGGTGAATACGGCACTTTGACCTCTCTTCCTGCAACCGACTTCAGCCCACGGAGGTACTTGTCTACTAGGTTGTTCACCCCTTTACGGTAATGGTAATCCTATACGTGTACTCTCCCTTGTGGCCCACTTAACTACTTGATCAGCTCCCACACTCTGGTCGTCACTTCCACATGGACTCTCTCACTGACCTCCCTGGCTTGACCGCTTCCAAATTCAGGCTGACTCCAACAGACAGAGACTTGTAAAGTGCCTGTTGGCCGGGAGCGACAAAATCTCCAGCCAGAGAATAGACGTGCATGTGCTAAGACAGAGAACACAGGCGACCCGCTGTGAACTGTATCCACATTCAACTACTGAGCTACGTTGAGCTCTGGCAGTGATAAAGACTGTGTACGTTCTTGCACCAAAGTTCCTGGACCTAGGAACTCCATCAGAACAACGAGGAACCACCGCTGCTGTGGTGTCTTCTTCAGGAACACGCTGGACCCCTTACGTGTCACTGCCTTGGCGCCACTATTGGAAACTAGAATTCCACATTCTGATGTCGCCGGACTGATAAGTTTATCGTTACTGAACTTCTGCTTTAAAGTCCTCGCTCTTGTGTTAACCCATTTTGCATAATCTCTTGCAATCCTGTTTTACTCTATTCTCTCCCTGCGTGGAGTATTCCGTGTTAAAGTAAATCACACTTTAACCATTTCTCCGCCTCCTGTCCATTACTTCATCTTACGACCTGCTCACACTAGTATTACAAGTTCAATTGAAACTGACAACTGCAATACCAGACACAGCCTACTGACAAAACTGGCACTGTTCTTAGACAAATACACCTTCTGTAATTCTTTACAACAATGGTTGTACTGTTCGGTTTTGCGTCTTGCTAGTACTGTCTGTAGGGAAAGCACAGGCAACTAAGCACTGTCAATCAACAGCGAGGGAGATGGGGCATGCAATATGAATGGAGGAAACACCAAATTTTGCAGTACTACAGGTTGAATTGTTTAAGTGTTTTACCCCTTTGTGCTCTGCTTTTACTGACAGTCTGGCCCAACAAACTTACTTTCATGTAGATGAGCTGCAATACCAGGCATTACAAATGGAGAATTGTGATGCTATTTCTGCAAAAAAATGAAGCTATATAATTTTTTTTAATGCAATACAACCCCAACCCCCCATGTCTTTCCTAATAATGATTTCCCGATGGTTTATAGATAATACCTGTTATATCTTTCTTCACATCTGTTGACTGGTAGAAAGCCACAGAAACCAACATACTCCACCAATGTTTTGTAGCCTTATTTGACTTCAAGCATGCTGATAAAAATACTCGGGTCGGTGAAAAATTTACGGAAAAGAAAAAGGTTTGTGACCTTTAACTCTTAAGATGACGCGTTATAGCAGTGATTTTGAAACTAATCTCTTTTATAGTAAAGCAATGTTAATTACTAATGTAATCTAAATCTTGAGGACTACACACGTGATATCAGTTGTGGCATCTGTTTTGACTCCCATCGACCCCCCCAAGAGTGCCTAGGGTCTATCATGGCAGTCAGGGGCCCACTAAAGGCCCCAATTGTGTACTCCTATGAAATGCATCCCTCTCATTGGAGATCACAAATTTCACTCTATACTTCAATACTAAAGTAAGGAGACTGGCAAAAAAATAATTTAAAAATTAAAAAAATGGTAAAAATAAAAATTTGAATCACCTTCATGACCTACATGTCAGTAATTCACTGCATTGACCCCAAAAAAAAGCAAAGAAAGAAAGAAGGCTATCATAATGTGGCAGGTACCCTAAAATGGTACCAGTACAAACTACAGCTCAGCGAACAATCAAAGTGGTATGCCTTTAGTGTCTCCTGTGTCGGTTTGTAAATACTACCAAAATGTGATTGGATGACACACTAAGGCATTTATATAATTGGGTCAATAGAGGAAGACTTGACACATAATTGCCTATTTTATAGATGACACTCACTAGCTGGGGATGTGGTGCTTGAGAGAAAACAATGCCGCACCACCCATTTACCACTGTAGCGGACAGCGTCTCCTGCTCTCACAGTCGGCGCCCACATCAAGGTTCACAAAAAATGTATGCCAAGCTGGTGGTTGTGGGAGGGTCGGTGCTTACTGGCCTTTAGTTCCTGCTGCATTCAGGCCCCACATGAAAACCCTGGACAGGAATATACAGCTTCATGAGGGCACTAGCAAGCAAAAGGGGGTCCATGCTTAGCGGTCCCTGTTACAAGCAGTTCCTGCTGCCCAAGGATGTGTTCGGGGTTGGGTTATGGGGTAGAGGATGCTCATCTCTCAGATCAAGTCGTGCCTACTAGATCCTACTGCATTCAGTAGTGTGGCTGGAGCAGATTCTGCAACACTGAACTGCACTTTGACTCAGTGGCCACATTGAGGCGCAGTACAGAAATGTAATATGTGATGTGGGCGGTACGGAACCAGCAGAGAGCAGCTACTGCTACGATGACTTTATTGCAGCATGAAGTCAGGGCAGGCAACTGTTTGGTTTGCACACAACTGTGATGGTGTGATATGTTATGTGGGTATCATTTTGTGTCTATTTATATTTTATAGATTACCATAGTGTTCTCTTGTTGCCCTGTATCATTCCGTGTATTCCTCATATTGTCTAGAGTCTCAATTACCTTCCAAAAGTCTGATAATTGAATTAGCTCACTTACAGCCTGCAGCCTGGCTGTATGTATGCCTCTTGATGAACCCCCTGTAGTGCCTTAATCCCCAAAGCACCTTTGACAGGTCTGGGAGGCCTGAAAACTGCCCCAACCTGTCTGACTACCCCTGGACATAAGGAGGGGGCTGGGGTTGACAGGAGCGGTACAAGTCAGACCCGGTGTGGTGATGACCGGGTGAAGACAGCACGTCAGAGCGAAGGGGAAGCATATGGACCCATTTTATCATCTGTCTGCTGGATTATTGTACTCTCATCTCCTTGGACATTCATCCTGTTACTGAACTGCATTAGTGTTCTGGACTATTGTATCCTCAGTGTGGTGGATTGTTTATGGACCTTTTAGTTTTGCCTATAATAAAGGTCTTGGCATTGTTCACACTTCCCTCGCTCTGTTGATTGTATGGTATCGGAGAAGGACCCCATTACAACTGGTGGCAGCGGTGGGATAAACAGAGTGCAACACAATGGAGAACCACCCACAGAGTGAGTACAGAAATTGGACTGTATCCATTATTACAGCAGTAAAGGTAGCTGAGGCCCTTGTTACCATCTTTACCCGGGTAGGGTTTCCTAGTGAAATATTAATGGATCAAGGCACTCAGTTCATGTCAGATCTGGTCCAGTCCCTATGGCATACCTGTGGTGTTTGAGCCATTCGCACCACCCCATACCACCCGCAGACCAACGGACTATGTGGACGCTTTAATGGAACCTTAAAAAGTATGCTGAGGGCTTTTGCTGACATTGAAAAAGACTGGGAAAAATACCTGCCACATTTCCTCTTCGCCTATCGGGAGGTTCCCCAAGAGTCCACAGGGTTCTCTTCCTTCGAACTACTGTTTAGCCGGAAGGTCCATGGGCCTCTCACTCTTCTGAAAGAACATTTGGAGGGAGACATCTCAGATACCGGAATGCCCATCGTTCCCTATGTTCTAGAGTTCAGAGACCGTCTCGCCCAGCTAGCTACCTTGGCTAAAGAACATCAGCGAATGGCCCAGTCCAGACAAAAAACCTGGTACGACCGTAATGCCAGGACCCGGGAATTTATTAAATGACAACAAGTGCTCATGATTACTGCTTCCCCTGCCAACAAGCATCAAGCAGTGTGGGAAGGCCCTTAACAGGTTGTCAAGAACATTAATGACACTAATTTCATTATTGCCCTGGACTCTAGTGGTCGACGACAGAAAACCATCCACATTAACATGCTGAAAGAATACCACGACCGATCTCTGCCTGTTCTAGCTGTCTGCCAACCCCCTAGTGATACCGCAGACGACGAGTGTCTCCCCGATCTTCTCCAGGTCGCCCAAGCGGGAGGATCCCTGGAACAAGTGCCCCTGGGCTCCCATTTATCGGATATACAAAAGGACGATATTTTTGCCGTACTAAGGACGAGGGCTGTTGCTTTCTCCGCAAAGCCGGGGAATACTACTCACCAGCCACCATGTGGAAACCCCCGGACAACGCCCCATCCAGTAGGCTGCCTACCAGGTTCTAGAGGCTGTTCAAGGCATGAAAAAGGACGAACTGGAGGAGATGAAACGACTGGGAGTTGTTCAGCAATCTCACAGATCTTGGGCCTCTCCTATCATCCTGGTCCCTAAGAAGGATGGTACAACACGATTCTGCGTTGATTACAGACGATTAAATGATGCCACCCAGAGTGATTCTTACCCCATGCCCAGGATTGATGATCTATTGGATCATCTGGCCAGTGCCCAATTTGTGACCACGTTAGTCTTGAGCAAGGGGTACTGGCAGATACCCCTAACGGATGACGCTCTGGAGCGCTCGGCCTTCATTACTCCATTTGGTCTTTTTGAGTTCCTGGGAATGCCCTTTGGGATGAAAACTGCCCCCGCTACTTTTCAGAGACTGGTAGATCGACTGTTAGAACAATGTCATGACTTTGCCTGTGCTTACTTGGATGACATTGCCATTTTTAGCACAACCTGGGAGGAACATCTTAAACACTTGGGCACAGTGCTAGACTCTTACTGCAGGACTGACCATAAGTGCCAAATAGGGATGGCTGAGGTGCAGTACCTCGGGCATAGAGTAGGGGGTGAGACCTTAAGGCCAGAGCCTGCCAAGGTGGAAGCCATTAGCAACTGTTGTAGACCCCAGACTAAAAAGCATGTTATTGCATTTTTAGGAACTGGTGGTTGCTATTGAAAATTCGTCTCTAATTTCAGCACCTTGGCCTAGCCCCTAAGCGACCTGACCTGCAAGAACATGCCTAGGAATGTGACGTGGATGACTGCATGAGAGGATGCCTTTTCAGCGTTAAAGACCTCCCTCATCACTGCTCCTTTCTTGGCTGCTCCTGATTATAAGCGCAGGTTCCTCGTACAGACAGATGCACCCACCTTTGGGACTGGGGCAGTACTTAGCCAAGTGAACGCCTCCGGAGAAGAACATCCTGTTGATTTTGCCAGTCGGAAACTAGTGGATTGGGAAGTTGCCTACGCCACTATTGAAAAGGAGTGCCTTGCAATCATATAGGCGCTAAACAAATTGCAGCCATACTTGTATGGCAGAGACTTTATAATTGTTACAGACTACAACCCCCTCACATGGCTGAACCGCGTATCGGGGGACAATGGAAGATGCGGTGGAGATTGTCCTTACAACCCTAGAGCTTCTCCATCCAATACAAGCGAGGAAGCCAACACCAGAACGCCGATGGACTGTCTCGACAAGAAGAACCATAGGCTCCCCGGGCTGACCAACCCCTGCCACTGTACAAGGAACTATAAACGATTGAGCAATGTGGACTAAAGTGAGCAGGCCAGAGGTCTGTGTAGACCTCATGGCATGCTCACTTATTATGAGGGGAGAGAGGTTGTGATGGTGTGATATGTTATGTGGGTATCATTTTGTGTCTATTTATATTTTACGGAATTCCATAGTGTTCTCTTGTTGCCCTGTATCATTCTGTGTATTCCCCATATTATCTAGAGTCTCAATTACCTTCCAAAAGTCTGACAATTGAATTAGCTCACTTACAGTCTGCAGCCTGACTGTATCTATGCCTCTTGATGAACCCCCTGTAGTGCCTGTTAGGCATCAGATTCCTGCCTCTGCACAGGAGGAATCTAAAGCCTTGCCTTCTGCGGTCTCCCATTCAGTCCCAGCCACAGAGGAACCTGCTCAGCAAAGATGTCGTTCCCAGCATCTTGCTCAGGCTAGTGCTGTCAGGTTGGTTGCTGCTGCCACCTCTGGGTCAGCTTTGGCAATCCGCACTAGCCAGCAGCGAGCAGCTCCAGGGGCTAAGTCCTTTTTGCACCCTTCAGAGCATGCCCGTGGGACGACCTCTCATTGGAGGTTGGGGGTCACATGCTCAGGTCCTCAAGCAGCTCTGATTTGGCCATCAGGAAGGTCCCAGAAGGCTGCGCCTATAAAAGGATCACACGGCCGCTCCTATCACATGTTAGTGCCAGTGTGCCCCACGCTACATTAGGCACTACGGTACCGCATGTTTAGCAACTACACTCAGAGCGGCGCCGTGCGCCATTAATGTGCTTTCCAGACCAAAGCTTAGGCTGGTTGGTGGCGTCCGCCAGAGCTGCGCTGTGTGTACTTCGTGCGGTATTTATCTATCAGCTGCACACTGTGACTGTTAACAGGGCACAGCATTCAGGTAAGGGTCTCTCCTTGGCGTCGCAGTTGCGGCGCTGAACGCTAGTGGGTCTAGAGGGACTCTAACCTCGAGTTCTTGGGGCAGAGTCCTGTGACCAAAAGACTAGCGTTCACTCTGCGGTATTGCGGCCCTGTGAAGTTAAGTTAACCCGTGTGTGTTTGCTATACCACCAGTTTCTATCTGCCATTACCGAACAGCAGTCTACCATCTCTGCACGGTGGACCCTGGGCTGCGAACGCAATTCATTATCATCTTTTATTATTTGTTGCGTTCTGCCAGCCCTAACAATGCTTTAATCCCCAAGGCACCTTTGTCAGGTCTGGGAGGCCTGAAAACCGCCCCAACCTGTCTGACTAACCCTGGACATAAGGAGGGGACTGGGGAGGACAGGAGCGGCACAAATCAGACCCGGTGTGGTGATGATCGGGTGAAAATAGCACGTCAGAGAGAAGGGGAAGCATGTGGACCCATTTTATCATCTGTCTGCTGGATTATTGGGCTCTCATCTCCTTGGACATTCATCCTGTTATTGAACTGCATTCGTGTTCTGGACTATTGTATCCTCAGTGTGGTGGATTGTTTATGGACCTTTTAGCTTTGCCTATAATAAAGGGCTTGGGATTGTTCACATTTCCCTCACTCTGTTGATTGTGTGGTATCGGAGAAGGACCCCGTGACAACAACATATCAGCACTATTTCTGTATAGTATAAGGGCCTCCTTTTGAACAAGGTCATGTGACATGCAGGTCGTGAAGGAAGACATATATAAGAGAGGGGAGGCGTCCCATGAGATGGGCGGAGTTATTTATATGCTCAACAACCTTGGCTCCAAAAAACTTGTTGGGCCTCCTCCTACGTGCATTTCTGTGAGGAAATTCATTGGAGTTACACAGTCAATTGTCCTGGGACACAAACTTTGCCTTTAAGTGGATGCATTTTATATTACAGTCACCATTCTCGGATGGGCTATCTAAAAGTTTTTCATAAAATACTTTGTGCAATCATCTCAAATGCCAGGAGAATGTTGCCTGCCTGACTGCATTGTGCCCACTTCACAATTTGATGGAGGATAGTGCTATGGGCTGTTATCAGGGGTCAGCCAAGGCTTCTTAGTTCTAGTGATGGGAAATCTTACAAGACATTGTGGACAATCGTAGTTTCCAGCTTTGTGGTTACAGTTTGGGGAAAGCCCTTCTATGCTCCACATGACTGTGCCCAGTCATGGTTGTGGACTTTTAGGGTGGAGGAACATGACAGGCCGCACAGAGCCCGGACCATTTACGAATGGAGATTGTAAACCCAGCCTCTCCCCAACTTTATGGAAACAGTTTGGAGAAGGCTTAATGTGTTCCATCAGTGCAAAAAGCAAGTTCCATGTTTTGGGGGAGTTTGGTGTAGAAGAACATGACCAGCTGCAAACACCATCCAATATCTTTAGATGAACTATAATGGAGATTGTAAGCCCGGCTCCTCCCCAACATCAGGGTCTGATCTCACAAATGGTCTTCTGGATGAAGAGGCAAGAATTCCCACAGACACCTTCAAAATATTTTCCCAGGCGAGTGGAGGCTGTTATATCTGCAAAAGGACTTGGGTTCAAATCCCACCAAGAACAAAATCTTCAAGGAGTTTGTACGCTCTCCCCGTGTTTGCTTGGGTTTCCTCCGGGTACTCCGGTTTCCTCCCACATTCCAAAGACATACTGATAAGGAATTTAGATTGTGAGCCCCATCGGGGACAATGCCAATAATGTTAATAAAGCGCTGTGGAATTAATGGCGCTATATAAATAAGTAAAATAAATAAATGAAATAAATAAAAAGGACCAACTTCATATTAATATCTATGAGAGTAGAACTGGATGTTCTAAAAGGTCCTGTAGGTCTGAGGTGGTGGTGCCCAAATACTTTTATCCATATAATCTATTAAGAGCTTCTCCCCAACATCAGGATCTGACCTCAAAAATGCTCTTTGGTTGAAGATCAAAAATTCCCACAGATGCCTCCAAAATCTTGTAGAATTCCTTTCCAAAAGAGTAAGAGCTGTTCTATCTGCAGAGGGACCGACTCCATATTAATGTCTATGGATATATAATAGGTGGTGGTCATAAAAGCTCCTGGAGGTGTAGTATGTGTTGGTCCCAATATTTTTCTCTATGGGATGCATCTCAAAATCTTCCTCCCCTTTGACTTTTCATCTTAAGTTTCATATATAGTAGTTAGTTACCACTTCCCTATTTCATAAAAACATGTAAATGAATATTTATTATTCTCTGAACTGCTTTGCTTTAAAAAACATAGGTGGTACAAGATAACCGACTACATTAAAAAAAGATTAACAGTCTAGAAATGTCAGCGCATACAGAATGTATATATTTTTCAGAGAACAAATACCACACTTTTTGTCGGAGTCCTATAGTATAGCAGAGCAATGTTAGCAATTTTGATCACTTTCTACCATGTAGATATTATTTTAACAACTTCTGGGCCTTTTACAGATTATACTCTGGGCAGTCTGCAGAGACAATTTAAAACATCCCTGCAGTGGAAAATTGATTTTCAGACACATCCAGACTCTCCATAGAGAAGGCACAGATGTTTTAATATCATCTCTGCCTTTTCTGTTGCTGTATACACAAACTTGAAAAAGCGATGTGTATACAGTAATAAGAAGCGCTAATGGCACTTCCTCCTTTGAACCCAGGAGTCATGTGTTTGCTGAGTTTAGGGAGGGAACAGTAGACCCAGGAGATTCAGATAGCTCTGCTGAATTTACCCTGTAACTGGGGTTAAAATTACGGCCAAAGTTACAGGGTTAATTAGATAAAGAAAAAGTATTTAAATTTTGAAGCCAAAAACTCCCACCAAAGCAGATGACTTTGCTCAGCTCTTCAGGGCTACATAAATAGCACAAGAATGTTTTCATGAGGAAGGAAAATGGTTGATACATTTCTTTGTGGAATTGCGCTCCATTATCTTGTGGTTCATTCTCTTCTTCTTACACTTCATACATGGCATTTCACTTATCTGTACCGTACATCTGGTCGTCTCTGTGCGTTATAAGGCTTTTTCAAGTCCAAGCACAGTATGGATTGCTTAATGGGTTTAACCACTTTACAATGTAGGTAACACATTCCATTATTTTGTAAATATATTACAATACTTACTGCCATCCAGCAGGAATTTTGCTCCAGAGCCGCATTCATAATTCTGCAGGCTTTGGAAATTCCCAACAAGTCCAGTGTTGACACAAGAGATCATTCACGTGTATTGTGTTGTGAAAAGCATAGACTGAGCACAGTGCAGAAAGTATGTAAAAAGGAACCAAAATCGTATCCACTCATTGTAATATAGTAACCAACCTAAGCTAATAAAGGATAATTTTAGGATTGGTGGGGGTCCTGTCTTTGGGTTCCCACTAATGCTGAGAATGAAGAGGGTTGCATTGCATCCCCTTCTGACTTTTCTGTGTACAGTGATAACCAGACCAGTGTGCAGGAGAAAATAAAAAAGAGGATGTATGGTTACATTTTTTCTGCATCCCATTCAACCTCAGTGGACCCCCACTGATCCCTTAAGTAAATGGAAATAGCCTGTTACGTTGAAATCAAATTTTTGGTGCAATTTTTTTAGCCAAAGCCAGAAATATGTAAAAAAAAACCCAGAAAAACTGTGAAGGAGATACTCGTACTTCCACTCTATAAAAAACTAAAAAACAGTGTCTAAAACTGCATGTTTGAATACAGCCTTAAGACTGTATTTGACAAGAAGCTTTGTGACTGTTTCCAATGTTTCCACAGACCTGGTGTTAGGGTTGGCGAAACGCACTAAATAAAATATAATAATAAAGTGCGTTCACAACCCGGGGTCCACCATGCAGAGATGTAAAACTGCAGTTAATGTGAACAATGGCAAACTAAATGCAGCGAAGCAGCAATCAAAACGCACAGTGTTAACCGTCACACTGTGTGAACAGAAAACTAAGTTCAAAGTCCTGTTACTCCACAGAGCGGTAACGTACAGCAGAACACTGTGTGCTATACCCTGTTAACCGTCACAGGGATACAGCAAATATGATGCTAGATAGGGTCCCTAAAGCTACCCCCAGATTATCCTGGTGGCTGTTCTCGCTCTGACACTTGGCTGTGCTAATGGCACACGCGACTTAGGACACCCGGAGTCAGATGCTGAGCCAAACGGGAGTTCCCACCCTACACTGCCTGCCTAGACACACATTCACCGCTAGAAGAGCGGCCCACACACATGTGATCACAGAGTGGCCACGTATCCACTCACAATCACAAATGATACTAGCACATAGGTGTGCGCCACTGAGAGCCTTTTATACCTTAAGCTCAAGTCCAGACAGACAGGACCTTGCCTGTGGACCAATCCGAAGCTGCCACATCAGCAGAGTAGTTGACGTCTGAGCACCAGTGAGAAGGTGCCACATTATGAACATGCTCAGTAGGGTGAAATCTGGACTGGCTCCAGAGTACAATGCTGCATGTGTATACCAGTAGTCACCATAGGCTTAACTGGAGAGACAGCAGCAACTACACATGCAACACGAGCCTGGGCAAGGCACTGGGACCAGAGTCTGTGCTGAGCAGTCATCCCAGCAGCCAAGCCTGAATGGGAGACCACAGCACAAGACAAGACTTGGAATCTATCCCATGCATCGGAAAAATCCCGGCGCCTATCACCTGGGCTAAATTTGTTACTCATCTGTCATGGCTCCAGCTCCATGCTTTGCTCCCTTTGTGCTATCCTGCCTCAAGGAAATAACCATTCGTTAGGAAAAAGGATATTTACATAATTTCTGTTACAGGGTTCTGAATACATTGTACAGACTCAGTTCATACTTGCCAATTCTCTTGGGAGTCTGTGAGGTGTTCCACTTTTCGGAGAGCCTAGCAGATGTTCTGGAAAGTTATAATGTGTGAATTCAGCCCTTAACATGCTCGGTATCTTCAATTTTATTTTCAAAATGGTCTTATACTTCTGGGCTTTCAAATTGCTGCAAATATGTAAGTATGTTTAGTTTTTACCTGATCAGTTGGTGGGCACCGGTATGGGTAATACATGTAGCCTGGTGGTGGAGAAATGTGACTGTTAGTGTCATGCTGTTAGAAGCTGTGGACCACAGGGCAGTGAGTAATCAACCCTGTTTGATCCATGTGGTGCTTTAAGTTTGCCATGACATTGATGGGAGGAGATTGTGACGATTAAAATTGGTGAGTGCCTGCCTATATAGAGATTCGACATTGAGCCAATGGCTTACACTGTGATTGAAGTCCTAAACGGAGCAGATTTCCGTTACAGCTGAAAATAGTACTGCAAGGGTGCAGAGGAAATTGGTAGGTGGAGGTGGTAGCCTGTCCACGATAGTGAAGCCAACTACAGCCTGAGTGAATAATGCATAGGATATCCGCTGAGCAGATGACATTATTTTGACCAATTAATGGATGGTTTCTGAAATGTGTTTAGGAGACTGTGCCTGACAGCTGCCTTGTTCCCAGCTCTGTGAGTAAAATTGATTTATACGTCAGAAGATACCTCGTGTGCTGCCCCAGTTTGTCTATTTTCTAAATGAATTTGCAAAGTTACTCAGTTGCAAGTAGACTGTCTGGCTAAAGGTATTGGGACACCTCCACGTCACACCTACAAGAGCTTTTAGAACATCCAGTTCTACACCTGTAGACATTAATATGAAGATGGTCATTTGCAGATATAACATCTTCCAATCTCCTGGGAAAGTATTTTGGAGGTGTCTGTGGGAATTTTGCATCTTCATCCAGAAGATCATTTGTAAGGTCAGACCTTGATTTTGAGGAGAAGCCGGGCTCACAGTCTCCATTGTAGTTCATCTGAAGATGTTGGATGGTGTTGAGGTTGGGGATCTTTGCTGCCGATCATCTTCTTCTATACCAAGTTCCCCCAAAACATGGAACTTGCTTTTTGCACTGATGCAGCAAAATAAGCCTTCCACAAACTGGTTCCAAAAAGTTTTAAGCATCAGTTGTCCGCAATGTCTTGTGTTGAAATATTAAGATTTACTTTCTCTCGAACTAAGGCTGAGACTGATTCCTGAAAACAGCTCATAGTATTATCCTCCTCCACTAAACTGTACATTGGGCACAATGCAGCCAGTTGGGTGTTGATCTCCTGGCTTTCACCAAACCCAGACTCCTCCATCAGATGCCAGATCGAAAAGTGTGATCCATCTCAGCACAGAACACGTTTCCTCCAGAGTCCAGTGGTGGTGGCATTACATCAATCCATCCGACGCTCAGCATTGTGCTTGGTGATGTACAGCTGCATGCAGCAGCGCGGCCATGAAGCTCCCGGTGGGGGCACAGTGTTTGTGCTGATGTTATTACCAGAGGAGGTCTGGACTCTGCGGATATGGAGTCAGCAGAGCGTTAGTGACTTTTATGCCCTCTGCTCCACAGCACTCGAGGACCCCACTCTGTAACATCACAGGGTCTGCACTTGCATAGAGACTGAAAGAAAAACCTGAATTCTATGGTTAAGACATGGGTCCCAGGTCCTTTTCTACATATAATGTAGTTGCTAAGACTGTGTCCTGACCATCTTGCAAGCAGTTTAGTACCTTTTCCTACCATGGTTCCCATAGTAGTTAGGTGTCCTTGCCCCTATGTTAGGCATGCCACTATAAGAGGGAAAATCTACCACTAAGTAATCTTATACTTTTGTGGACTATTGTCATCCTGTCTGTACAGTAGAATCATTGTTTTATTATGTGCCTGTTTGTAGCTTATTATTTTATTTGTTTATGCTATATCTGTTGTTAGAGTTTTGTGGTTGTAACATGCAGATCTGAATGATAATATCCAAACACTGAGAAGTCAGAGCGTCAGCAGTTCATAGAAAACCACAAAAATAATAACAGCAAATAAAGTGACTTTATATTTTGCACATTTATGAGAATATCAATAGGAGTGAAGTATAATATTTATTTGTAAACCGATTTGGAAATTTCTTCCGGCGATATAAGACAAACTGCACAGCGCATTCAGTAGACTCCGGCTCACTAGCCCGTGATGTTGGTAAATGGTGGAGCTTCATGCTGGGTTTCTTCTGCACTCATTTATAATGCTGGGGTTTCACCATTGGTCAAAGGAGTCTGGTAAATATTCACAAAAGTGACTTAATAGTTGTGTGACAGGGTGTTGTATCTGTGGCAAGTGCCTAGTGTCTGAGTAGTGCATTTTCATAATGTGTCCAGCAAGTCAATGGTGCATGCACGGCATGTGAGCATGTACATTATATTTATTAAAATCTCTGGTATGTGGATAAACATGTCTCAAGTAGTCATTGCTACTCATATGAGTCCAGTGGGTGGTTCTTCTCATATAAGTCCAGTGGGCAGGTCCTACTCAAATGAGTCCAGTGACTATTCAGCGATTGACAGTCTTACTGGTATGACTGTGCATGAAGAGATAGCTGTCAATCATTGAGTAGGACTGCCCACTAGACTCATATGTGATTTCTTCTACTCATATGAATCCAGTTGGCAGTCCTACTAATATAAGTCTAATGGACGATCCTACTCATATGAGTTCAGAGGGCTGTCCTACTTATATAAGTCCAATGGATTGTCCTACTCATATGAGACCAGTAGGCCGTTCTACTCATATAGGTCCAATGGACGGTCCTACTCATATGAGTTCAGAGGGCTGTCCTACTTATATAAGTCCAATGGATTGTCCTACTCATATGAGACCAGTGAACTGTCCTACTCATAAGTCCAATGGACGGTCCTACTCATATGAGTTCAGAGGGCTGTCCTACTTATATAAGTCCAATGGATTGTCCTACTCATATGAGACCAGTGGGCCGTTCTACTCATATAGGTCCAATGGACGGTTCTACTCATATGAGTTCAGTGGGCTGTTCTACTCATATAAGTAAAATGGACGGTTCTACTCATGAGTCCAGTGGGCTGTTCTACTCATATGATTCCAGTGGGTGATCCTATTTAGCGATTGACAGTTTTTCTTGTATGACTGTGCAAGCAGGGACAGATGTCAACAATTAAGTTGGCCCGCCCAGTGGACTCATATGAGTAGAACAGCCCACAGGACTCATATGTGAGTGGTTCTTCTCATATGAGTCCAGTGGGCAGTCTGACTTATATGAATCCAGAGAGCAGTCCTGTTTATATGAGTCCAGTGGGTGGTCGTACTCAATGATTGTCAGCTACTTCTGCATGCACAGCCATACAGGTAAGACTGTCAATTGCTCAATAGGCCGCCCACTGGATTCACCTGAAAACAATTTCCAAATGGACTCATTTATGAAAAAAACAAGGGATTTAAAAAAATAAAATACAAGTTATACTGAATCTTATCCCATAAACCTATATATCATTCTGCTCAGCTTCTCCTTCTTTATATCACACTGCCTACTTAAAACTTACCATTTTCCTATCTGTTGGATTTCTCCGTTTTTTTTTTACATAGGACTGTAAATACTGTGCTGGCAGTCCCATCATTTTATCCTTGTGGCATGTCTCATTGAGGCCCTAGCCTTACAGTGTACATTCTCTATTCACAGCGCTTATTAAAAGCGAAGAACGAGGTCAAACTTTTCCTCAATCCGTTACTGAAAATAAAAGTAAAACAAGTAGATGTGTTCTTCTCCATAGAAGTGACTGAGATCAAACATCTCAGCTGCTTAATTCAATTAGGAGAAACATCAATCACGGTTAATAGGAACAGTCCCCCTTCCTCTCCCGGGCCTGAGTACACACTCTGATCTTGTAATTCCCTCATTCAATTAGAGAGTAAATCAATCAAAGTTAATTAAAAAAGAGAACACTGCTCTGGATGAAATAACTGTACTGTCTGACTATTCTCGCTGAGTTGCAAAAAAAAAAACTGTCGGCTTCCGGCAATATTGCTCCGATTGTATATCAGACGATCAGCCACTTCTGAAATGACCTCATTTATCATAATGGAGGACATTTAAATAAATTAATCTGCTTATTATTAATGGGTAAAAGCAACTTTTTTTTAAAAGAGAAACAGCGCCACCTCTCGTCCTTGGCTGTGTTTGGTATTGCAGTCCAGAACCATTAAAGTTAATAATAGTCTCTGGACAAAACTATTTCTAGAAGAAAAATGTGCCTTTTTTTAATTTAGGACAACCCCTTTATCCAGATATTGGTATTCATTGGTATTTATAATATTACAGTAATAGCAAACACAAGATTATTTTCTGACCTCTTTCAACACTGATAAGTTATTTAGCTCCAATAGGTGTCACCAGCAACAGTTTTCTTTCTTTCTGTGAGAAAGCTAATTTGCATACTTTTCCCATGGCGCATTGCCATAAAATTCCCTACAGAGGTTGTCTCTGTATGAAGATCTAGTTTCTCCCAACCTGTGTCAAGGCCATTGGCTATTGCCCCAAACTGCTTGAAGAAGAGCGCCAGAAGCAGCGTAGTTTAGGCGAAACAGCCGTCGATTATTTACCACCTTACGGCTCCTTTCCTTATGTGATGACCACAATAAAGTGCTGCTTTTTTCACTTCAGTGGTTAGTGAGGTTCTCAATTTGTTTTTCATGCTTTTTGCTCACATAGTTACATAATTAATACATTTGAAAAACAGGCACATGTCCATCAAGTTCAACCAAAGAATGGGAAAATAAATAGGAAAGGGCATATATTTAACCATAATGCAGTATCCAGTCTCTCCTAAAGGAGCTAATTGTTCCCTTCTGAGTTCAAACCATTATCCAATCAAGCAAAAAAGCGGTAATAAAGAAGATAGGTAAAAATGAAGTACATAAAATACTTGCACTCCTCTTTTTACCTCCAGTTTGTTTCCAAAGGGATCAGACCTCAGAAATTGAGCAAGGCTGGTGTGCCTCTCCATGATAGGTATGGGAAACATCTGCACTGTGGGATTGCTGTCTTGTACAGAAGTGGTTGGATGCTCTGGAATTTGAAGTCAAAGACCGTGTACCTAGGAACAACATATAATTCCATTTATGGACTATTCCTGGGGATCATACTGTTAGGGCCAACAACAAGGAGACTTGGCGGCTTGTGAATTGACTTAAAAATGCTATATGGTTTTCCGGGAACTGAATGTTTTTGAGAAAGAAGGGCATGTCTGTCCTGAACTATCATAGGCCGATCCATGAGCTGCTCAGACTATTTGATAATGGACAGCCAAGATATCAATGAAGAAGAGAATTAAAACCCCTCTCCTTCCACCACTCCCAAAGAAACATAGACCGGTCCCCACTTTCCATAAAGAGACAAAGACCTGCCCTATACAGAGACAAAAACCTGCCTTAATTCCCATATAGAGTCAAAGATCTGCCTCCCCTTCCTATACAGAGACAAAGACCTGAGCCCACTTTCTGCAGTGACAAAAATCCACCCCCACTTTCTGCAGAGTGACAAAGATCCACCCCCACTTGCTGCAGAGTGACAAAGATCCACCCCCACTTGCTGCAGAGTGACAAAGATCCACCCCCACTTGCTGCAGAGTGACAAAGATCCACCCCGCACTTTCTGTAGACAGAACAACACCCATCTCCACTTCCTGCAGACAGACAAAGACCTGAGTCTACTTTCTGCAGAGTGACAAAGATCAGCCCCCACTTTCTGTAGAATGACGAAGACCTACTCCTTTTTTCTGTAGAGAGACGAATGCCCACCCCTACTTCCTGAAGAGACAAAGATCTGCCCCCACTTTCTGTAGATAGACAAAGATCCAACCCCATTTTCTGTAGACAGAACAACGCCCATCCACACTTCCTGCACAGAGAAAAAGACCTGAGCCCACTTTCTGGATAGTGACAAAGATCTACCCCCTCTTTCTGCAGAGTGACAAATATCCACCCCCACTTTCTGTAGAGTGAAAAAGATCCACCCCCACTTTCTGTAGAGTGAAAAAGATCCAGCCCCACTTTCTTTAAAGTGACAAATATCTGCCCCCACTTTCTGTAGAGTGACAATGATCCCCCCACATTCTGCAGAGTGATAAAGAACCACCCCCACTTTCTGCAGAGTGACAAAGATCCCCAATGTTCTGCAGAGTGACAAAGATCCACCCCCACTTTCTGAAGAGTGACAAAGATCCACCTACGCTTTCTGTAGACAGAACAACATCCATCTCCACTTCCCACAGAGACAAAAAGACTTGAGCCCACTTTCTGTAAAGTGACAAAGATCCACCCCCACATTCTGCAGAGTGACAAAGATCCACCCCCACTTTCTGAAGAGTGACAAAAATCCACCCCCACTTTCTGCAGAGTGGCAAAGATCCACCTGCACTTTCTGTATAGAGACAAAGATCCACCCGCACTTCCTGCAGAGTGGCAAAGATCCACCCGCACTTTCTGTAGAGAGATAAAGATCCGCCTCCATTTTCTGTAGATAGAACGCCCATTCATTCTGCAGAGACAAAGACCTGAGCCCACTTTCTGATGAGTGACAAAGATCCACACCCACTTTCTGCAGAGTGATAAAGATCTGCCCCCACTTTCTGTAGAGTGACAAAGATCCCCCACATTCTGCAGAGTGATAAAGATCCACCCCCACTTTCTGCAGAGTGACAAAGATCCCCCACGTTCTGCAGAGTGACAAAGATCCGCCCCCACTTTCTGCAGAGTGACAAAGATCCATCCCCACTTTCTGTAGAGTGTCAAAGATCCACCCCCACTTTCTGTAGATAGAACAATGCCCACCCCCACTTCCCGCAGAGAGACAAAGACCTGAGCCCACTTTCTGTAAAGTGACAAAGATCCACCTCCATATTCTGCAGAGTGACAAAGATCCCCCCCACATTCTGCAGAGTGATAAAAATCCACCCCCACTTTCTGCAGTGACAAAGATCCCCCCCCACAATTTGCAGAGTGACAAAGATCCACCCCCACTTTCTGTAGTGACAAAGATCCCCCCACATTCTGCAGAGTGATAAAAATCCACCCCCACTTTCTGCAGAGTGACAAAGATCCACCCCCACTTTCTGTAGATAGAACAATTCCCAGCCCCACTTCCCGCAGAGAGACAAAGACCTGAGCCCACTTTCTGTAAAGTGACAAAGATCCACCTCCATTTTCTGCAGAGTGACAAAGATCCCTCCCACATTCTGCAGAGTGATAAAAATCCACCCCACTTTCTGCAGAGTGACAAAGATCCCCCCCACAATTTGCAGAGTGACAAAGATCCACCCCCACTTTCTGCAGTGACAAAGATCCGCCCACATTCTGCAGAGTGATAAAAATCCACCCCCACTTTCTGCAGAGTGACAAAGATCCACCCCCACAATTTGCAGAGTGACAAAGATCCACCCCCACTTTCTGCAGTGACAAAGATCCACCCCCACATTCTGTATAGTGACAAAGATCCACCCCCACAATTTGCAGAGTGACAAAGATCCACCCCTACTTTCTGCAGAGACAAAGATCCACCCCCAGTTTCTGCAGAGTGACAAAGATCCAGATCTAACCCCCACTTTCTGTAATGTGACAAAGATCCACCCTCACTTTCTGTAGAGTGACAAAAATCCACCCCCACTTTCTGCAGAGTGGCAAAGATCCACCCGCACTTTCTGTAAAGAGACAAAGATCCACCCCCACTTTCTGCAGTGGCAAAGATCCACCCGGACTTTCTGTAGAGAGACAAAGATCCACCCCCACTTTCTGCAGTGGCAAAGATCCACCCGCATTTTCTGTAGAGAGACAAAGATCCGCCTCCATTTTCTGTAGACAGAACACCCATCCACACTTTCTGCACGGTGATAAAGACCTGAGCCCACTTTCTGAAGAGTGACAAAGATCCACCCCCACTTTCTGCAGAGTGACAAAGATCCACCCCCACTTTCTGCAGAGTGGCAAAGATCCACCCGCATTTTCTGTAGAGAGACAAAGATCCGCCTCCATTTTCTGTAGACAGAACACCTATCCACACTTCCTGCATGGAGACAAAGACCTGAGCCCACTTTCTTAAGAGTGACAAAGATCCACCCCCACTTTCTGTAGAGTGACAAAGATCCCCCCTACATTCTGCAGAGTGATAAAGATCCACCCACACTTTCTGCAGAATGACAAAGATCCCCCACTTTCTGCAGTGACAAAGATCCACCTCCACTTTCTGTAGAGTGATAAAGACCCCCACTTTCTGTATAGTGACAAAGATCCACCCCTACTTTCTGCAGAGACAAAGATCCACCCCCACTTTCTGCAGAGAGGCAAAGATACACCCCCCACTTTCTGTAAAGTGACAAAGATCCACCCCCACTTTCTGCAGAGTGACAAAGATCCCCCATGTTCTGCAGAGTGACAAATATCCACCCCCACTTTCTGTAGATAGAACAATTCCCATCCCCACATCCCGCAGAGAGACAAAGACCTGAGCCCACTTTCTGTAAAGTGACAAAGATCCACCTCCATTTTCTGTAGAGTGACAAAGATCCCTCCCACATTCTGCAGAGTGATAAAAATCCACCCCCAATTTCTGTATAGTGACAAAGATCCACCCCTACTTTCTGCAGAGACAAAGATCCACCCCCACTTTCTGCAGAGTGACAAAGATCCACCCCCCACTTTCTGTAAAGTGACAAAGATCCACCCCCACTTTCTGTAAAGTTACAAAGGTCCACCTCCACTTTCTGCAGAGTGACAAAGGTCCACCCGCACTTTCTGCAGAGTGACAAAGATCTGCCCCAACTTTCTGCAAAGTGACAAAGATTCACCCCCACTTTCTGTAGAGTGACAAAGATCCACCCCCACTTTCTGTAAAGTGACAAAGATCTGGCCCCACTTTCTGTAGAGTGACAATGATCCCCCCACATTCTGCAGAGTGATAAAGAACCACCCCCACTTTCTGCAGAGTGACAAAGATCCCCAATGTTCTGCAGAGTGACAAAGATCCACCCCCACTTTCTGAAGAGTGACAAAGATCCACCTACACTTTCTGTAGACAGAACAACATCCATCTCCACTTCCCACAGAGACAAAAAGACTTGAGCCCACTTTCTGTAAAGTGACAAAGATCCACCCCCACATTCTGCAGAGTGACAAAGATCCACCCCCACTTTCTGAAGAGTGACAAAAATCCACCCCCACTTTCTGCAGAGTGGCAAAGATCCACCTGCACTTTCTGTATAGAGACAAAGATCCACCCGCACTTCCTGCAGAGTGGCAAAGATCCACCCGCACTTTCTGTAGAGAGATAAAGATCCGCCTCCATTTTCTGTAGATAGAACGCCCATTCATTCTGCAGAGACAAAGACCTGAGCCCACTTTCTGATGAGTGACAAAGATCCACACCCACTTTCTGCAGAGTGATAAAGATCTGCCCCCACTTTCTGTAGAGTGACAAAGATCCCCCACATTCTGCAGAGTGATAAAGATCCACCCCCACTTTCTGCAGAGTGACAAAGATCCCCCACGTTCTGCAGAGTGACAAAGATCCGCCCCCACTTTCTGCAGAGTGACAAAGATCCATCCCCACTTTCTGTAGAGTGTCAAAGATCCACCCCCACTTTCTGTAGATAGAACAATGCCCACCCCCACTTCCCGCAGAGAGACAAAGACCTGAGCCCACTTTCTGTAAAGTGACAAAGATCCACCTCCATATTCTGCAGAGTGACAAAGATCCCCCCCACATTCTGCAGAGTGATAAAAATCCACCCCCACTTTCTGCAGTGACAAAGATCCCCCCCCACAATTTGCAGAGTGACAAAGATCCACCCCCACTTTCTGTAGTGACAAAGATCCCCCCACATTCTGCAGAGTGATAAAAATCCACCCCCACTTTCTGCAGAGTGACAAAGATCCACCCCCACTTTCTGTAGATAGAACAATTCCCAGCCCCACTTCCCGCAGAGAGACAAAGACCTGAGCCCACTTTCTGTAAAGTGACAAAGATCCACCTCCATTTTCTGCAGAGTGACAAAGATCCCTCCCACATTCTGCAGAGTGATAAAAATCCACCCCACTTTCTGCAGAGTGACAAAGATCCCCCCACAATTTGCAGAGTGACAAAGATCCACCCCCACTTTCTGCAGTGACAAAGATCCGCCCACATTCTGCAGAGTGATAAAAATCCACCCCCACTTTCTGCAGAGTGACAAAGATCCACCCCCACAATTTGCAGAGTGACAAAGATCCACCCCCACTTTCTGCAGTGACAAAGATCCACCCCCACATTCTGTATAGTGACAAAGATCCACCCCCACAATTTGCAGAGTGACAAAGATCCACCCCTACTTTCTGCAGAGACAAAGATCCACCCCCAGTTTCTGCAGAGTGACAAAGATCCAGATCTAACCCCCACTTTCTGTAATGTGACAAAGATCCACCCTCACTTTCTGTAGAGTGACAAAAATCCACCCCCACTTTCTGCAGAGTGGCAAAGATCCACCCGCACTTTCTGTAAAGAGACAAAGATCCACCCCCACTTTCTGCAGTGGCAAAGATCCACCCGGACTTTCTGTAGAGAGACAAAGATCCACCCCCACTTTCTGCAGTGGCAAAGATCCACCCGCATTTTCTGTAGAGAGACAAAGATCCGCCTCCATTTTCTGTAGACAGAACACCCATCCACACTTTCTGCACGGTGATAAAGACCTGAGCCCACTTTCTGAAGAGTGACAAAGATCCACCCCCACTTTCTGCAGAGTGACAAAGATCCACCCCCACTTTCTGCAGAGTGGCAAAGATCCACCCGCATTTTCTGTAGAGAGACAAAGATCCGCCTCCATTTTCTGTAGACAGAACACCTATCCACACTTCCTGCATGGAGACAAAGACCTGAGCCCACTTTCTTAAGAGTGACAAAGATCCACCCCCACTTTCTGTAGAGTGACAAAGATCCCCCCTACATTCTGCAGAGTGATAAAGATCCACCCACACTTTCTGCAGAATGACAAAGATCCCCCACTTTCTGCAGTGACAAAGATCCACCTCCACTTTCTGTAGAGTGATAAAGACCCCCACTTTCTGTATAGTGACAAAGATCCACCCCTACTTTCTGCAGAGACAAAGATCCACCCCCACTTTCTGCAGAGAGGCAAAGATACACCCCCCACTTTCTGTAAAGTGACAAAGATCCACCCCCACTTTCTGCAGAGTGACAAAGATCCCCCATGTTCTGCAGAGTGACAAATATCCACCCCCACTTTCTGTAGATAGAACAATTCCCATCCCCACATCCCGCAGAGAGACAAAGACCTGAGCCCACTTTCTGTAAAGTGACAAAGATCCACCTCCATTTTCTGTAGAGTGACAAAGATCCCTCCCACATTCTGCAGAGTGATAAAAATCCACCCCCAATTTCTGTATAGTGACAAAGATCCACCCCTACTTTCTGCAGAGACAAAGATCCACCCCCACTTTCTGCAGAGTGACAAAGATCCACCCCCCACTTTCTGTAAAGTGACAAAGATCCACCCCCACTTTCTGTAAAGTTACAAAGGTCCACCTCCACTTTCTGCAGAGTGACAAAGGTCCACCCGCACTTTCTGCAGAGTGACAAAGATCTGCCCCAACTTTCTGCAAAGTGACAAAGATTCACCCCCACTTTCTGTAGAGTGACAAAGATCCACCCCCACTTTCTGTAAAGTGACAAAGATCTGGCCCCACTTTCTGTAGAGTGACAAAGATCCACCCCCACTTTCTGCAGTGACAAAGATCCTCCCCAACTTTCTGCAGAGTGACAAAAATCCACCCCCACTTTCTGCAGTGACAAAGATCCACCCCCACTTTCTGTAAAGTGACAAAGATCCACCCCCACTTTCTGTAGATTGACAAAGATCCACCCTCACTTTCTGCAGAGTGACAAAGATCCACCCCCCACTTTCTGTAGTGACAAAGATCCACCCCCACTTTCGGTAGTGACAAAGATCCACCCCCACTTTCTGCAGTGACAAAGATTCACCCCCACTTTCTGCAGAGTGACAAAGATCCACCCCCACTTTCTGCAGAGTGACAAAGATCCACCCCACTTTCTGTAAAGTGACAAATGTCCACCCCCACTTTCTGTAGAGTGAGAAATATCCACCCTCACTTTATGCAGAGTGACAATGATCCACCCCCCACTTTCTGCAGTGACAAAGATCCACCCCCACTTTCTGCAGAGTGACAAAGATCCTCCCCCACTTTCTGTAGTGACTAAGATCCACCCCCACTTTCTGTAATGACAAAGATCCACCCCCACTTTCTGCAGAGTGACAAAGATCCTCCCCCACTTTCTGTAGTGGCAAAGATCCACCCCCACTTTCTGCAAAGTGACAAAGATCTGGCCCCACTTTCTGTAGAGTGACAAAGATCCACCCCCACTTTCTGCAGTGACAAAGATCCTCCCCAACTTTCTGCAGAGTGACAAAGATCCACCCCCACTTTCTGCAGTGACAAAGATCCACCCCCACTTTCTGTAAAGTGACAAAGATCCACCCCCACTTTCTGTAGATTGACAAAGATCCACCCTCACTTTCTGCAGAGTGACAAAGATCCACCCCCCACTTTCTGTAGTGACAAAGATCCACCCCCACTTTCGGTAGTGACAAAGATCCACCCCCACTTTCTGCAGTGACAAAGATTCACCCCCACTTTCTGCAGAGTGACAAAGATCCACCCCCACTTTCTGCAGAGTGACAAAGATCCACCCAACTTTCTGTAAAGTGACAAATGTCCACCCCCACTTTCTGTAGAGTGAGAAATATCCACCCTCACTTTATGCAGAGTGACAATGATCCACCCCCCACTTTCTGCAGTGACAAAGATCCACCCCCACTTTCTGCAGAGTGACAAAGATCCTCCCCCACTTTCTGTAGTGACTAAGATCCACCCCCACTTTCTGTAATGACAAAGATCCACCCCCACTTTCTGCAGAGTGACAAAGATCCTCCCCCACTTTCTGTAGTGGCAAAGATCCACCCCCACTTTCTGCAAAGTGACAATGATCCGCCCCCACGTTCTGCAGAGTGACAAGTATCCACCCCCACTTTCTGCAGAGTGACAAATATCCACCCCCACTATATGCAGATAGAACAATTCCCAGCCCCACTTCCCACAGAGAGACAAAGACCTGGCCCCACTTTCTGCAGAGTGACAAAGATCCACCCCCACTTTCTGCAGTGACAAAGATCCACCCCCACTTTCTGTAAAGTGACAAAGATCCACCCCACTTACTGTAGAGTGACAAAGATCCACCCTCACTTTCTGCAGTGACAAAGATCCACCCCCCACTTTCTGTAGTGACAAAGACCCACCCCCACTTTCTGTAGTGACAAAGATCCACCCCCACTTTCTGCAGTGACAAAGATCCACCCCCACTTTCTGCAGAGTGACAAAGATCCACCCCCACTTTCTGCAGAGTGACAAAGATCCACCCCGCACTTTCTGTAAAGTGACAAAGATCCACCCCCACTTTCTGTAAAGAGACAAAGGTCCACCCCCACTTTCTGCAGAGTGACAAAGATCCACCCCGCACTTTCTGTAAAGTGACAAAGATCCACCCCCACTTTCTGTAAAGAGACAAAGGTCCACCCTCACTTTATGCAGAGTGACAATGATCCACCCCCCAATTTCTGCAGTGACAAAGATCCACCCCCACTTTCTGCAGAGTGACAAAGATCCACCCCCACTTTCTGTAGTGACTAAGATCTGCCCCCACTTTCTGCAGTGACAAAGATCCACCCCCACTTTCTGCAAAGTGACAAAGATCCACCCCCACTTTCTGCAAAGTGACAAAGATCCGCCCCCACCTTCTGCAGAGTGACAAATATCCACCCCCACTTTCTGCAGAGTGACAAGATCCACCCCCACTTTCTGCAGAGAAGCAAAGCCCACCCCCACTTCCTGAAGAGACAAAGCCATGCCCCCACTTTCTGTAGTTTATCTGTAGGTCATTGCTGCTTCAAATGTATTACATTTGACAACATGCAGTTAGCCAGAAGGGAGACACCTAGTGGTCAGCACTTTAGAGTGATTTTTCAGGGGTAAGAGAATATTAGTTTTACATAAAGTGATTTGAAGACTATATTTTCATTGCATTATATATCAAATAACATCAAGTATTTTGAAAGTACAGAGTCCAATTAAGTGGAAAAATAAAATCTACCTGCTTATGAACTTATACAAGAGACAATGAAATCAATATGGGCCGTTAAACTATAAATCTTTTAACATAAATGATTACTATTTTCCCACCTAGAATAACCTACACGTGTATATGTATGTGAGTGATTTATCTTGGAAAATTAATACACAAAGCTATAAAGATAAAAAAAAACGGGTACTGGAAAGACACCGGCTTCAGGATGTAATTGTGCATACCGCCATCTAGTGGTAGAAACACATTTTGCATTCTTTACATTCCTTGTTAGTTCTTTGAGCTCACTATCCAGTTACTACTTGAATTCCCAAAGCATCAACAGTTAAAAAAAAGTCCCAAAGTGCATTGGTGTGTTTGACGAAGATTTCAAAGAGCCCTTTAAATATGTATCAGACTCTTTTGGAGCAGTCGCAAGGAGCAGCGATCCCTCTGTACGTCGCTGTCTCAGCATCATCATAGGTTACCACTGTAAGGATGACCTTGTGCATGATTAGACGACAACCGTGGCATATCTTGGACCCATTATTGCAAATACAAAATTACTACAAATAAATAGTGCCGCAACCTGGTCACAAATAAAAGAGCTGCACATCATGACACTAGCGGCATAAACATAATAAACCCCAATAAAATTCAATTAAAGAGTAACTAAACTTTCAAATTGTATTTTATTGCTTACTGTAGTTAGTACACTTTTCTGTACTCCCTTACTGTACAATTGGAGTACAAACTCTGGTAGTGAAGGGGGAAGTTCATCAGAAGTGGGCTCACTCCCCAGCAAGTTTTTTGGTGCAGGTATCCTCCCCTCAGTGCTTAGGGGGATTATTCTGTGTGCCCACCCAGCTAAAGTACTGCTACATTGTTTCTTCTGCACTGTGCCATCAGAGGAAATTCCTCCAGCACTGTTGTACCCAGCACTAGTGAAATTAGGCAGCGCTAGTATACGGATTTTGAAACCCATAGAAACACACAGTGTGACCCTCCTGAGCGCTGAGAGGAGGACTCATGAGCTCAATACCTTGCAGGGGAGTGAGCACACTCCCAAGGTGCTTCCCCCTCCACTGCCAGAGATGGTACTACTTTGAGGGTACAGAATAGCAAAACAAATAAAGTAAGGAGTAAGCAGGGGTTCGGAAGCAACTTAGATTTTTCCAAATTAGATAAATGGTTGGCAATGTTAAATATTGTTCAATATTGGACTGAATTTGCAAAAAAAAAAACAAAACAAAGTTTAGCTACTCTTTAAAGGTACAGTACACAGTTATCAGCACCATGGGGCACAACCTTACAGATATAGTTACTTTTTTTCAACTTTCTACATGCAATTTATAACAATATGTTGCTTTTTGGGGAGATTTCTGTGACAGTGTTTTGTATAATGTTCCTAGTGGCTTGTCAGTTATTATTTAGTATCTCTGGTGGTCTACAAGGGTTAAGGGGGCAACATTGACATCTGTCATTCATGGTGCTATAGGGTGGTTTGAGGGGAAATATCTAGTGTATTACCAAAGGAGGTCCAGACAGGTTTAGTGGTTCTAAACATCTAATATTTATAATTGTTTGGGGAAAAGAAAAGTCAGTCTATAATTTAATTTTTGTTTCATCTTATACACAACAGATCCCTACTTTTCCTTCTTGCAATCATCCAAACATTAAAATTCTGTCTGAATTCAGTCACCACTAGAGGGCGCTCACTGCCTAAGGATTACATAATGCTTATGGAGCTCAGTAATAAAATCTACAGGCAACGAATTATCCATAATGGTGGTAGAATGATTTGGACAATGCAGGAATTTATTAACTGTAGTATTTTTTCAGGTGCAGACATTACCTTCTTCAGCACCATTAACTGTGAGCTATATATCTCAGCAGATGCGTAAAAACATGAAAAAGTTCACTTTTTGTTTTTGTTTTGCTCTGTCGAAATTAATTATCAGAGTTTTTTGCAAACTTTATGTTAACCACTAGAGGGCGACAGACGCACGTGAGACGGAATCTAAGTGATTCCAATATAACCCGCTATACTACAACAGGGCAAAAATAAAGGTGGGACCCTCAGAGACTGAAAAATTGTACCAACAACTAAGTCCCATTTAATGAATGAATAAGGCATTGTGCAGAGAGTTATAGGGATATAGCAGTGCTTGCAGAGATATTGCTAGAATCTTAAGAAATCTGTGCATAAGAACCTATGCCACCCTACCCTTTGCAAAGGAGCACACATAACATTTACTTGCAGCAATAGTGGTAATCAACAGTTAGATATATGAGATAGTGTAACTGGAAGTTGAGCTGCAGGAAGAAAATTAAGTTATATTTTCCCTGCCGCTGTTCCCCTCCACTCAATTGGATGGTACCAGGGGCTGTGAGCATTCAACTGGTAAGTGCAGGGATTGGACTGGAAAGGACTGGAATAAAGTTATTTTCTCCGATGAAGCCCCTTTTAGACTGTTTAGGACATCTGGAAGAAAGATTGTCCGGAGAAGAAAAGGTGAGCTCTACCACAAGTCCTGTGTCTACCAACAGTAAAGCCTCCTTAGATGCCTCATGTGTGGTGCTTTCTCATCCATGGTAGGGACTCACTCACAATTTTTCCCATGAATGGAATCCAGAGCAACATCTCCCAATGATCCAGGAGCAATGTGGTGATGACGCTTTTTCCATCATGATGGAGACCAAGTCACAAGGCAAAAGTGATACAGGAAAGATGTATATCTTTGTACCATGTTAGCCAGTAGATAGAAAAATATTCAGGATTGAGAGTCCTCAGTGGTTGATACCTTTTAATGGCTAACTGAAAAGATGGTAACACATTGCAAGCTTTCGAGACTACTCAGGTCTCTTCATCAGGCTAGACTAATACAAAATCTCAAGTCACATATTTATGCACAATACAGCCTAGAAAAAATGCAATAGATAAGACAAGTGACGTGAAGCAGAACTATCAATATGGGAGAAATTTCTGTATCCCTGATCACAGCAACGTGGATATGAAATTACTGGTATTGAAAGGTAACTTCAATTCTCAGAGAGAGAGACGAGTTTGGGAGTACAAATTTATGACGACCTTTGACACTCTCAGTGCTGGAATGAATGTGTCACATGGATTTATGTCTTTTTACATCAATTAAGGAATTTCCTTTTAAAACCTTGTGGGGGCATCACAACACAGAACTAGACCCCAATCAGAGGACCATAAAACATCCGGACTCCTTATCTATGAACTGGTCCAATGTTTATATTTATGTTTCTCCCTCTCCCATATTGATAGTTCTGCTTCACTTCTCTTGTCTTATCTATTGCATTTTTTGTAGGCTGTATTGTGCATAAATATGTCTGCAGTGATTCCTATAAGTGTGTCCTAGAAGTGTGAAGATAAATTTTAGAATTAAAACCAGAAGGATGTATACAGACTGTGCCCTGCTACCTGCCACCATCGCACTCTAACAAGCATCTCTATTCTTCTGACAGGTATGTTCATCCACCCAGCTCTCCTGCTCTCCTGCTGTCTGTCTATGAAGAGCACATAGTCCATCACCCAGCTTTGCACATAGACTTGCCTCTGCACCTAGCATTCACATGGTATGTTCATCCACCCAGCTCTCCTGCTCTCCTGCTGTCTGTCTATGAAGAGCACATAGTCCATCACCCAGCTTTGCACATAGACTTGCCTCTGCACCTAGCATTCACATGGTATATTCATCCACCCAGCTCTCCTGCTCTCCTGCTGTCTGTCTATGAAGAGCACATAGTCCATCACCCAGCTTTGCACATAGACTTGCCTCTGCACCTAGCATTCACATGGTATGTTCATCCACCCAGCTCTCCTGCTCTCCTGCTGTCTGTCTATGAAGAGCACATAGTCCATCACCCAGCTTTGCACATAGACTTGCCTCTGCACCTAGCATTCACATGGTATGTTCATCCACCCAGCTCTCCTGCTCTCCTGCTGTCTGTCTATGAAGAGCACATAGTCCATCACCCAGCTTTGCACATAGACTTGCCTCTGCACCTAGCATTCACATGGTATATTCATCCACCCAGCTCTCCTGCTCTCCTGCTGTCTGTCTATGAAGAGCACATAGTCCATCACCCAGCTTTGCACATAGACTTGCCTCTGCACCTAGCATTCACATGGTATGCCTTTCAGCTAACTCCAGCTTACCCCAGAGTTATTTATGACCTTGTTTACTCTGGCTTGATCATATGCATCTGGTCCACTCTTAATGGTGCGACCAAGATGAGCAGAGACCACTCCTCTCTGCTTCACACCTGACTGCACTTAGTTGTACATATATTGCATAGCTCAAGTCTGCATAGACTTCAGTCTGCAGTGATTCCTATAAGTGTGTCCTAGAAGTGTGAAGATAAATTTTAGAATTAAAACCAGAATTGGAACTGAAGGTAACTGTACACAGTCACTGTAAACAATGTTTCTGTTTGTTTTCACTTTCACCCCAATAATCCTTCACTTTCTGCTAATTCCCCTAATCCCTACTCCTAGTAAGGAACTGTTCATCTCTTCTTCCATCCTCCCCATCCACCTCGCCTCCTCCTCAAAACTGTTCCTTAACATACAATCCTCTGTCTCCAAACACAGACAGCCCCCTCATGCCCTCTCCTGCTCCCACCTGCTAACTCTTTCTCTGCTCCTTCTCACTGCTGGTGATATCTCTCCAAATCCTGGTCCTCCTCACCACATTCCCACAGTCATTTCTACCTCCCATCCACGCTCTATCACAACCTTCTGTAACCACTCCAACCTTATACCCATTCACCCAGCCCCCGCTTCCCCAGTCCCACTAACAGGAGCTCTGTGGAACGCTCGCTCTGTCTGCAACAAGCTTTCCTACATCCATGATTTTTTTGTTACTACCAAACTTTCCTTCCTCGCCATCACCGAAACCTGGCTCACCCCTTCTGACACAGCCTCTCCTGCTGCACTTTCATATGGTGGCTTCCACCTTTCTCACACTCCCCGCCCCACCAGCAAACATGGCGGAGGAGTTGGTCTTCTC
This sequence comes from Dendrobates tinctorius, assembly GCF_039654945.1. Classification (NCBI taxonomy): domain Eukaryota; kingdom Metazoa; phylum Chordata; class Amphibia; order Anura; family Dendrobatidae; genus Dendrobates; species Dendrobates tinctorius. The sequence goes on from NW_027361696.1 coordinate 60,848,945, forward strand.
CTGTCAGATACCTGCTCCTTCACCCCAATCCCACTGCCACCCTCTGTTACCCTCCCTCCCTTTGAGGTGCACTCTGTGCGCATCTACTCCCCCTCCAACCTCCAACTGGCTGTCATCTACCGGCCCCCAGGGTCTGCCACCACCTTCTTTGACCACTTCACCACCTGGCTACTCCATTTCCTTTCCGCGGACATCCCTACTATCATCATGGGCGACTTCAACATCCCCATTGACACTTCCCTCTCAGCTTCCACTAAACTTCTATCTCTCACTTCCTCCTTCGGCCTCACTCAATGGTCTTCTACAGCCACCCACAAAGATGGCCACACACTGGACCTCATCTTCACCCGCCTCTGCTCCCTATCTAACCTCTCTAACTCACCTCTTCCTCTCTCTGACCACAACCTTCTCACATTCTCTTCCCTCTCCACTCCATGTCTACAATCCCCACCCCACAAACTTTCACACCCTCGCAGAAATCTTAAACACCTTGACCTACACTCATTCTCTGAATCCCTCCTCCCTCTCACAGATATAAGTTCCTTACACAATGCGGATGACGCTGCTGCTCTATATAACACCACAATAGCTGTAGCTTTGGAATCTGCTGCCCCACTTACACATACTAAAGCTCGCAAAATCAACAGACACCAGCCTGACCAAAGAACTGAGGTGAGCTTCCAGGGCTGCTGAGCGCAGATGGAAAAGATCCCACTCCAACGAGCACTTCATCGCATTCAAACAGTCTCTTACTACTTTCAAGACCACACTCGCCACAGCTAAACAAACCTACTTCTCATCGCTCATATCCGCCCTGTCTCACAACCCTAAACAGCTATTCAACACCTTCAATTCTCTCCTCCGTCCCCCAGCACCTCCTCCCTCCCCACTCATCTCAGCTGAAGACTTTGCCTCATTTTTCAAGCAGAAGATTGATAACTTCAGAGACAGTTTTGGTCAACAACCCCTAGAGCCCCTTCTCCCGTCTTCCCAGCCCTCCACCTCCAAAACCAACTTCTCCACCATTACAGAAGATCGACTCTCCACTCTACTCTCAAGATCACATCTCACCACTTGTGCACTTGACCCGATCCCTTCCCACTTCATCCCAAACCTCACCACAGTCTTCATCCCAACCCTAACCCATCTCTTCAACCTATCACTAACAACTGGTGTTTTCCCCTCAAGCTTTAAACATGCCTCAATCACACCTATCCTCAAAAAGCCCTCTCTTGACCCATCCTCTGTATCTAGCTATCGCCCTATATCACTTCTCCCCTATGCCTCCAAGCTACTGGAACAACACGTCTACCTTGAACTGTCCTCCCATCTCTCTTCTTGCTCCCTCTTCGACCGCTTACAATCTGGCTTCCGGTCACACCACTCCACCGAAACTGCCCTTACTAAGGTCACCAATGACCTCTTAACCGCCAAGAGAAAGCGACACTACTCTGTCCTCCTCCTCCTGGACCTGTCGGCTGCCTTTGACACAGTGGACCATTCCCTACTATTACAGACCCTCTCATGCCTTGGCATCACAGACTTGGCCTTGTCCTGGATCTCATCATACCTAACAGACCGGACATTCAGCGTCTCCCACTCACACACCACCTCCTCACCTCACCCCCTATCTGTCGGAGTCCCACAAGGTTCAGTCCTAGGACCCCTGCTCTTCTCCATTTACACCTTTGGCCTGGGACAGCTTACAGAATCTCATGGCTTTCAGTATCATCTCTATGCTGATGACACACAGATCTACATCTCTGGACCAGATATCACCTCCCTGCTAACCAGAATCCCTCAATGTCTGTCCACTATTTCATCCTTCTTCTCTACCAGATTTCTGAAACTTAACATGGACAAAACAGAATTCATCATCTTTCCCCCATCTCACGTGACCACCCCAACGAACCTATCCATTACAGTAAATGGCTGCCCACTCTCCCCAGTCCCACAAGCTCGCTGCCTCAGGCTAATCCTTGATGCTGATCTCTCCTTCAAACCACATATCCAAGCCCTTTCCACTTCCTGCCGACTTCAACTCAAAAATATTTCACGAATCCGTTCATTCCTCAACCAAGAATCTGCAAAAACCCTAGTCCATGCCCTCATTATCTCTCGCCTTGACTACTGCAACCTCCTGCTCAGTGGCCTCCCCTCGAACACTCTCGCACCCCTCCAATCTATTCTAAACTCCGCTGCCCGACTAATACACCTGTCCCCCCGCTATTCCCCAGCTTCTCCCCTCTGTCAATCCCTTCACTGGCTCCCCATTGCCCAGAGACTCCAGTACAAAACCCTAACCATGACATACAAAGCCATCCACAACCTGTCTCCTCCATACATCTGTGACCTTGTCTCCCGGTACTTCCCTGCACGCAACCTCCGATCCTCACAAGATCTCCTTCTCTACTCCCCTCTTATCTCCTCTTCCCACAATCGCATACAAGATTTCTCTCGTGCATCACCCCTACTCTGGAACTCTCTACCACAACATATCAGACTCTCACCTACCATCGCAACCTTCAAAAAGAGCCTGAAGACCCACCTCTTCCGACAAGCCTATAACCTGCAGTAACCACCGATCGACCAAACCGCTGCATGACCAGCTCTACCCTCACCTACTGTATTTTCACCCATCCCTTGTAGATTGTGAGCCTTCGCGGGCAGGGTCCTCTCTCCTCCTGTACCAGTTATGACTTGTATTGTTCAACATTATTGTACTTGTTTTTATGTATACCCCTCCCTACATGTAAAGCGCCATGGAATAAATGGCGCTATAACAATAAATAATAATAATAATAATAATAATAATAATAAATATGTGATTTCAGATTTTGTAGTAGTCTAGCCTGATGAAGAGACCTGAGTAGTCTCAAAAGCTTGCAATGTGTTACAATCTTTTCAGTTAGCCATTAAAAGGTATCAACTACTGAGGACTCTCAATCCTGAATATTTTTCAAGGCAAAAGTGATAACTAAGAGGCTCGGGTAAGGAAAATTGACATTTTGGGTCCAGGGCCAGGAAACTCCCCATTGAGAACCTGGGGTCCATCCTTAAAAATAGATGGACAAAGAAAACCACAGAAATTGAGATAATCTCCAAGCACCGATAAATTAAAAACGGGCATCATCAGTCAAGATTTGGCCCAGAAGTGGATATCCAGCTGCCGAAGAGCTAGAAGTCTGGAGAAACAAGGGGCAGAGCAGGAAATATTGAGGCTTTGTTTAAACATGATGAAGTTGTGAATAAAAGTTTAAAAACGTATGGAATATTTATAATTGTGCTCCAGTAACCATAGAACAAGTCGACTAAAATATCTAAAAACACGGAGGCAGAAAACGCTGAAATCCAAAATTTGTGTCAGTCCCAAAAGTTTTGGCCTCAAAAGTTTTTGGCTCACCGTATTTGAGCATCTACTTCATGGTGCAACTATATCTTGTTACTGCTGTCATTGCCAATTATAAAGAAGGTAAGGTGACTTTTGGGTCCTGATGTAAAATGTCGTGCTGTTTTTGGTATCACTGTAAAACTTTTATGGGGTTGAGGAACTATTGGAAATCCTCAGGTACCAGGTGCCAAACTCAGCTGATCTCCACCAGTCCCATAGACAATAGGCAACAACGGTACATGATTGACTGACTCTTCATTCAGACTGAGTTCACGGGATCACTGAAGGCTCAAATGGTGAGACCCCCAGTAATCAACCAGTGGGTAGGTGTTTGCTTTTTATTGTGATCCAAACCCAACAGTGCAAAAACCATCCAGATTTAATCCAAGAAGAAGAGGTGCAGGGCGAGTGTGACTGAAGGATCAGACTACTGAAAGTTTGTCTGTAGTCTTATACTGTATCACAGAATCTCTTAATGAAGGTTGTTGCAACTTTTTTGATGCATTGGAATAAAAAATAATGGCAAATGTCAGGAACATACTGTACATAGAAATCACAGGGTCTCATAGCAAAACTGCTAATTGGGCTGTTCTTCACCACCCAAAAAAAATCTACGGAATAAGCGGGGTCATGTTGCATAGGAGCAGTTACAAATTTTTAAATATAGGGAAAGGAACATGTATTGCAGCAGTTACACAGTAATTTTGCATTTATTGAAGTCTCTTAATGTTTTCACCCACTATAGAGCATGATGCCCCTGTGGCGCCCATGAGGATTCAGTTGCCACAGAGGTACTGCACTTCCTCCTGAGGTGTGGTGCCCCACCATCCAGGTAGGTTGGAGGCTCCTGACCACGCTCTAACACCTGCATCCCACACAACACAGTAATTCAGCAAAGCCACATTGCGGCTCCCTGCTTGGAGTGTAGCAGAGCACCTTTGGTGGCTCCCTGCTTGGAACACGAAACGTGCTGGGAGGCGGGTGTAGTTAGACTACATAAAAGAGCGGGAAGGTTTAGGATTTCAGGTCAGTCAGTCAGTCGGTGAGTGGAGAGGAGTTTTGGAAGGGAGCATTCCATCTGACCTGGAGGTTGACTGAGTCCCTGACCCGGAGGACACGGCACGGAGGCAGGCACCTGTGTGTACTACAGACTGTGAGTAAAGCTTTGGAACTACATGCCCTGGTGTCCTCCACTTTTTCCGGTGCCAACCTGCCCAGCACTGCTACATCCCTTGCGCCTGACACTACATCATCTATGTGTCACTTTACCTACTCTGCCCTGGGACTACAGCCCTGCCTGTGGAGGGCTATAACATCACTGCTGCACCACACCATCTGTCCCAGAGGAACTGCATGCAGCGTCGGCTTAACATCTCAATTGCCGAACACCACAGGTGGCGTCACAAACTATTCATTTAATCAACTACATTCCACCATTCAAACTTCCCCTAACACTTGGGCACCCAGGGCCACAGACCGGGTCACCGATGCTGTGACACATCCCGCTGACGCCGGCCCGGTACCCCACAGCCCTGGGAGGGCAAGCCACCCCCCAAATGACCCCACACACTATATGATTAGGTATGAGCGAGTACTGAAGCATTCGGACTCGCTATACTCGTACCGAGTATATCGTAATACTCGGGTATTCGGTACGATTAACGTGTCCAATGATAGTCAATGGAAAATGCAAGTAATTGTCTGCTGGACCCTACAAAGCGGTCTGGGGGCTGAAGAAAAGGCTAAAAAAATGTGTAAATGTTAAAAAATGTATGCTGTAAACAAAGGGGCTGCACGAGTGGTTTTACACCACTGCTTCACTAGAATGTACAAACGCTATTTGAAGTCCTGTGGTTTTTTGCCGGCAGAGCGGGACTCGTACGCCAGTTACGCAGTGCCAGTGATATATCAGAAGTGCTGTAAGCGCAAGTAATGATGGAAGCGATCTTCTGACAGCTAAGTGTGTAAGTGGTGTAAGGAGAGCGATCTGCCCTAGGGGCTGTGTGATGGTTAAAGCAGGAAGAAGCCACCCATCATCATTATCATCACAAGGGATTCACAATTATAAAGCTTGGACTACTGGCTTTGTTGTTCCACTGCCCTATTTGTATTCATAGACATACAGTAGTGTCTTCAAAACATTAGCCCCAGGGGCTGTCTCATGGTTGATGCAGGAAGCAAGACAGGCCTGAAGAACCAAACAATTATTATGAAGCTAGGACTACTAGCACAGTAGTTGCAGTGCCCAATGTCCAGGCATAGCCATAGTGCCACCAAAAATTAGCCCAAGGGGCATGATACCATGGTTGATGAAGGAAGAAGGGTCTCACTCTCATCACAAGTGCCTCGATGGGAAATATTAATTAAAGGAACATTGTTTTTAGCTTATTGACCATGAGGTACATGTGGCAGAAGCAGGATTACAAAACATGTGTAAGAAGAAAAGGGGCTTGTATGAGAAGAGATGGACGTGATCACCAATTTAAAAAAAATAAAGTTTTGGGTGACTTTAGGTTGGGATACTGTCATCTGGAGGGATTAAATACTGTTGAGAAATCCAGTTCTTGTTAAATTTTATCAGAGTCAGCCTGTCTGCATTCTCTGTAGTCAATCATGTATCTGTGATGATTGCCCCAGCGGCACTGAAAACACGCTCTGACATCACACTAGCGGCAGGGCAGGCCTGCACCTCCAAGGCATAGAAGGAGAGGTCGGGCCAACGATGCGGCTTGGATACCCAGTAATTAAATGGAACAGAAGCATCAGGAAGGATGCAGGTATGGTCACTTAGATAGTCGTTGACCATCTTGTTCAACTTCTCCCTCCCTGACATTGTTATAGTTCCAGCTAGTCTTTGGTGATGAGCCGGTTTATTGAAGATGGCCCAGTTTACCACCACCTCTTTTGGACCTGCTTGGTGTGTCTCTCCCCATTAATGTATGCTGTTGCACAGAGCTGGTATCTCTGCTAGCAGTGGTGTCTGAGGGTGCTGTTGCCATCAAATGATCGACAACGGCCCTCTTGAAGGATTCCATTGTGAAACCCCTTGGTAAGGCCGGTTTCACATTAGCGCTTTTTCAGCGCACTCACGGCCGGGGGTAGCTCCGCCCCCGAGCCGGCTCTCTGCCCGGTGTGCCCGCCCCTTGCTTGTAGCGCCGCCTACTAGCGGACAGCGGCGCCTGCGATCGGCGCACCCTATCTTTAGCATAGGGTGCGCAGATCGTGCGCAGGCCGTGCGCTAGTTGCGCTTTGACCTGCGCTGCGCACTTTTGACGGTGCGCCGTGCGCGCCAAAATCCGAAAAGTTTGATTTTGGCGCGCACGGCGCACCGTCAAAAGTGCGCAGCGCAGGTCAAAGCGCAACTAGCGCACGGCCTGCGCACGATCTGCGCACCCTATGCTAAAGATAGGGTGCGCCGATCGCAGGCGCCGCTGTCCGCTAGTAGGCGGCGCTACAAGCAAGGGGCGGGCACGCCGGGCAGAGAGCCGGCTCAGGGGCGGAGCTACCCCCGGCCGTGCGTGCGCTGAAAAAGCGCTAATGTGAAACCGGCCTAACTGCAACAGTAGCGATGGAAATTTGTCCTTGTACCGTGGGTCTAGAAAGGTGGCCAACCAGTAAGGTTGCTATTGAAAATGTGGATTACGCGAGGGTCTTGGCACAGACAGTTAGATATGAAGTGTGCCATGTGTGCCAAGCTGCAAAGAGGCAAATCTTCTGTGACCCCAGAAGGAGGAACAATACCCATCCTCTCCTCACACTGACTCTCCTCCTCCACCTCCTCCTCCTCTCCAGCCCAACCATGCTGGACAGACATGAAGCTGGATTTGGGATTCCCCTCTGTAGCATGAGGTGTCCCCTTGGTACCACTGAAAAAGAAGTCCTCTCCCTCCTCGTTTTCATCATCTTCATCCCCCAATCTTACCTGATGATATTAGCTGGGCTGGGTAGGATTACCCATTGTGAAATCTTGCTCCATACCCAGCTGCTGGGCACGCAAAGATTCCATTTTTTGATTCTGCAGCGATTTCAGCAGACATATCATAGGGATCATTACGCTGATAATAGCCTGATCACTGCTCACAAGCTTGGTGCAGTACTCAGTTATCAAGCACCTCACAAATATCAGCGATCCACACCCACTCGACAGTTGTTATGCATCTTGGCTGAGTCTCAGTGTGACGGGCATGTTTAAGCTGGTATTCAGCAAGTACCCTCTGCTGCTCACTTATCCTTGCCAACATATACAGTGGGGCAAAAAAGTATTTAGTCAGTCAGCAATAGTGCAAGTTCCACCACTTAAAAAGATGAGAGGCGTCTGTAATTTACATAATAGGTAGACCTCAACTATGGGAGACAAACTGAGAAAAAAAATCCAGAAAATCACATTGTCTGTTTTTTTTTTCATTTTATTTGCATATTATGGTGGAAAATAAGTATTTGGTCAGAAACAAAATTTCATCTCAATACTTTGTGATATATCCTTTGTTGGCAATGACAGAGGTCAAACGTTTTCTGTAAGTCTTCACAAGGTTGCCACACACTGTTGTTGGTATGTTGGCCCATTCCTCCATGCAGATCTCCTCTAGAGCAGTGATGTTTTTGGCTTTTCGCTTGGCAACACGGACTTTCAACTCCCTCCAAAGGTTTTCTATAGGGTTGAGATCTGGAGACTGGCTAGGCCACTCCAGGACCTTGAAATGCTTCTTACGAAGCCACTCCTTCGTTGCCCTGGCGGTGTGCTTTGGATCATTGTCATGTTGAAAGACCCAGCCACGTTTCATCTGCAATGCCCTTGCTGATGGAAGGAGGTTTGCACTCAAAATCTCACGATACATGGCCCCATTCATTCTTTCATGTACCCGGATCAGTCGTCCTGGCCCCTTTGCAGAGAAACAGCCCCAAAGCATGATGTTTCCACCACCATGCTTTACAGTAGGTATGGTGTTTGATGGATGCAACTCAGTATTCTTTTTCCTCCAAACACGACAAGTTGTGTTTCTACCAAACAGTTCCAGTTTGGTTTCATCAGACCATAGGACATTCTCCCAAAACTCCTCTGGATCATCCAAATGCTCTCTAGCAAACTTCAGACGGGCCCGGACATGTACAGGCTTAAGCAGTGGGACACGTCTGGCACTGCAGGATCTGAGTCCATGGTGGCGTAGTGTGTTACTTATGGTAGGCCTTGTTACATTGGTCCCAGCTCTCTGCAGTTCATTCACTAGGTCCCCCCGCGTGGTTCTGGGATTTTTGCTCACCGTTCTTGTGATCATTTTGACCCCACGGGGTGGGATTTTGCGTGGAGCACCAGATCGAGGGAGATTATCAGTGGTCTTGTATGTCTTCCATTTTCTAATTATTGCTCCCACAGTTGATTTCTTCACTCCAAGCTGGTTGGCTATTGCAGATTCAGTCTTCCCAGCCTGGTGCAGGGCTACAATTTTGTTTCTGGTGTCCTTTGACAGCTCTTTGGTCTTCACCATAGTGGAGTTTGGAGTCAGACTGTTTGAGGGTGTGCACAGGTGTCTTTTTATACTGATAACAAGTTTAAACAGGTGCCATTACTACAGGTAATGAGTAGAGTTGAGCGAAACGGGTCGAAAAAATTCAAAAGTAGCCGACTTTTGGCAAAGTCGGGTTTCATGAAACGAAACCCGACCCTAGGATGAGGTCGGCCACGAGGTCGGCGACTTACGCGCCAAAGTCGCGTTTCAAAAGTTTGTTTTGCGCTCTTTTTCAGCCAATCAGGATCCACGGACACTGTGGGCAACGTGATGACATAGGCACGGGTCACCACCATCTTTCAGAAGGGCATGCAAGTGATTGGCTTGCTTTGGTGGGCGTCACAGGGGGTATAAAAGGGCGTGCACGCCGACCGCCATCTTACTTCTGCCGATCTCAGTATAGGGAGAGGTTGCTGCTGATTCTGTAGGGAGAGCGTTAGGCAGGGAAGAAGACCAAAAAACTGCTTCTGCTGCTAGCAATTTGGCCTGCACAACACACCAGTCACTGTGTGTGCAGTGCAAGGGGAGGCTATATAGTGGTGTATCAGTGGTGTTGGTTGTTGGGCTGCCTTCTAAGGCTTCCTGACAGACTGGCATTGCTGTTTACCCACTGCTCCGCAAACTGCTTTTTTAAAAGCAATCCAATCTCCCTTATCCTCTAGTCACTTTGGTCACAGCTGTGCCATCGAGCCTGTCACATAGCGTTCAGATATTCATTGGGCCTCAAACTGCTTTTTAAAAGCAATCCCAATTTTTTTTTTTGTCCTGCTGAGAAGAAAAAAAAACTGCTTCCGCTGCTGATAGCAATTTGGCCTGCACAACACACCAGTCACTGTGTGCAGTGCAAGGGGAGGCTATATAGTGGTGTATCAGTGGTGTTGGTTGTTGGGCTGCCTTTTAAGGCTTCCTGACAGGCTGGCATTGCTGTTTACCCACTGCTCCGCAAACTGCTTTTTTAAAAGCAATCCAATCTCCCTTATCCTCTAGTCACTTAGGTCACAGCTGTGCCATCGAGCTTGTCACATAGCGCTCAGATATTCATTGGGCTTCACACAATCCAAAAGTGTCCAGTGTCCAAAAGTGTGTGCAGAGATTCAAACTCTCACTTATCCTCTAGTCACTTAGGTCACAGCTGTGCCATCGAGCTTGTCACATAGCGCTCAGATATTCATTGGGCCTCACACAATCCAAAAGTGTCCAGTGTCCAAAAGTGTGTGCAGAGATTCAAAATCTCACTTATTCTCTAGTCACTTAGATCACAGCTGTGCCATCGAGCCTGTCACATAGCGCTCAGATATTCATTGGGCCTCACACAATCCAAAAGTGTCCAGTGTCCAAAAGTGTGTGCAGAGATTCAAAATCTCACTTATTCTCTAGTCACTTAGGTCACAGCTGTGCCATCGAGCTTGTCACATAGCGCTCAGATATTCATTGGGCCTCACACAATCCAAAAGTGTCCAGTGTCCAAAAGTGTGTGGAGAGATTCAAACTCTCACTTATCCTCTAGTCACTTAGGTCACAGCTGTGCCATCGAGCTTGTCACATAGCGCTCAGATATTCATTGGGCCTCACACAATCCAAAAGTGTCCAGTGTCCAAAAGTGTGTGCAGAGATTCAAAATCTCACTTATTCTCTAGTCACTTAGGTCACAGCTGTGCCATCGAGCTTGTCACATAGCGCTCAGATATTCATTGGGCCTCACACAATCCAAAAGTGTCCAGTGTCCAAAAGTGTGTGCAGAGATTCAAACTCTCACTTATCCTCTAGTCACTTAGGTCACAGCTGTGCCATCGAGCTTGTCACATAGCGCTCAGATATTCATTGGGCCTCACACAATCCAAAAGTGTCCAGTGTTCAAAAGTGTGTGCAGAGATTCAAACTCTCACTTATCCTCTAGTCACTTAGGTCACAGCTGTGCCATCGAGCTTGTCACATAGCGCTCAGATATTCATTGGGCCTCACACAATCCAAAAGTGTCCAGTGTCCAAAAGTGTGTGCAGAGATTCAAACTCTCACTTATCCTCTAGTCACTTAGGTCACAGCTGTGCCATCGAGCTTGTCACATAGCGCTCAGATATTCATTGGGCCTCACACAATCCAAAAGTGTCCAGTGTCCAAAAGTGTGTGCAGAGATTCAAAATCTCACTTATTCTCTAGTCACTTAGGTCACAGCTGTGCCATCAAGCTTGTCACATAGCGCTCAGATATTCATTGGGCCTCACACAATCCAAAAGTGTCCAGTGTCCAAAAGTGTGTGCAGAGATTCAAACTCTCACTTATCCTCTAGTCACTTAGGTCACAGCTGTGCCATCGAGCTTGTCACATAGCGCTCAGATATTCATTGGGCCTCACACAATCCAAAAGTGTCTAGTGTCCAAAAGTGTGTGCAGAGATTCAAACTCTCACTTATCCTCTAGTCACTTAGGTCACAGCTGTGCCATCGAGCTTGTCACATAGCGCTCAGATATTCATTGGGCCTCACACAATCCAAAAGTGTCCAGTGTCCAAAAGTGTGTGCAGAGATTCAAACTCTCACTTATCCTCTAGTCACTTAGGTCACAGCTGTGCCATCGAGCTTGTCACATAGCGCTCAGATATTCATTGGGCCTCACACAATCCAAAAGTGTCCAGTGTCCAAAAGTGTGTGCAGAGATTCAAAATCTCACTTATTCTCTAGTCACTTAGGTCACAGCTGTGCCATCGAGCTTGTCACATAGCGCTCAGTTATTCATTGGGCCTCACACAATCCAAAAGTGTCCAGTGTCCAAAAGTGTGTGCAGAGATTCAAACTCTCACTTATCCTCTAGTCACTTAGGTCACAGCTGTGCCATCGAGCTTGTCACATAGCGCTCAGATATTCATTGGGCCTCACACAATCCAAAAGTGTCCAGTGTCCAAAAGTGTGTGCAGAGATTCAAACTCTCACTTATCCTCTAGTCACTTAGGTCACAGCTGTGCCATCGAGCTTGTCACATAGCGCTCAGATATTCATTGGGCCTCACACAATCCAAAAGTGTCCAGTGTCCAAAAGTGTGTGCAGAGATTCAAACTCTCACTTATCCTCTAGTCACTTAGGTCACAGCTGTGCCATCGAGCTTGTCACATAGCGCTCAGATATTCATTGGGCCTCACACAATCCAAAAGTGTCCAGTGTCCAAAAGTGTGTGCAGAGATTCAAAATCTCACTTATTCTCTAGTCACTTAGGTCACAGCTGTGCCATCAAGCTTGTCACATAGCGCTCAGATATTCATTGGGCCTCACACAATCCAAAAGTGTCCAGTGTCCAAAAGTGTGTGCAGAGATTCAAACTCTCACTTATCCTCTAGTCACTTAGGTCACAGCTGTGCCATCGAGCTTGTCACATAGCGCTCAGATATTCATTGGGCCTCACACAATCCAAAAGTGTCCAGTGTCCAAAAGTGTGTGCAGAGATTCAAACTCTCACTTATCCTCTATTCACTTAGGTCACAGCTGTGCCATCGAGCTTGTCACATAGCGCTCAGATATTCATTGGGCCTCACACAATCCAAAAGTGTCCAGTGTCCAAAAGTGTGTGCAGAGATTCAAACTCTCACTTATTCTCTAGTCACTTAGGTCACAGCTGTGCCATCGAGCTTGTCACATAGCGCTCAGATATTCATTGGGCCTCACACAATCCAAAAGTGTCCAGTGTCCAAAAGTGTGTGCAGAGATTCAAAATCTCACTTATTCTCTAGTCACTTAGGTCACAGCTGTGCCATCGAGCTTGTCACATAGCGCTCAGATATTCATTGGGCCTCACACAATCCAAAAGTGTCCAGTGTCCAAAAGTGTGTGCAGAGATTCAAAATCTCACTTATTCTCTAGTCACTTAGGTCACAGCTGTGCCATCGAGCTTGTCACATAGCGCTCAGATATTCATTGGGCCTCACACAATCCAAAAGTGTCCAGTGTCCAAAAGTGTGTGCAGAGATTCAAACTCTCACTTATCCTCTAGTCACTTAGGTCACAGTTGTGCCATCGAGCTTGTCACATAGCGCTCAGATATTCATTGGGCCTCACACAATCCAAAAGTGTCCAGTGTCCAAAAGTGTGTGCAGAGATTCAAAATCTCACTTATTCTCTAGTCACTTACGTCACAGCTGTGCCATCGAGCCTGTCACATAGCGCTCAGATATCAGTGGGCCTCACACAATCCAAAAGTGTCCAGTGTCCAAAAGTGTGTGCAGAGATTCAAAATCTCACTTATTCTCTAGTCACTTAGGTCACAGCTGTGCCATCGAGCCTGTCACATAGCGCTCAGATATCAGTGGGCCTCACACAATCCAAAAGTGTCCGGTGTCCAAAAGTGTGTGCAGAAATTCAAAATCTCCCCTTTCCTATAGACACCTTGTTTTACATACTATATAGTTTGTTGGATTTTGTCTACATTTCTACCAAAAATGAGGAAGGCTGGTGGAAGAGGCCGTGGAATTGGGCGGGGGTTGGCAGCTGGTAATGATGGTGTTGGTGGTGGATCTGATGGTAGTGGCAAGAGCAAAATAGGACCGAATGCAGGAGGTGTTGAGCCTGCGTCATCGTCTGGCTACATAAGGCCTCGAACGCTTAGTTTTCTAGGAGTTGGCAAACCGCTTTTAAAGCCAGAGCATCAGGAAAAAGTTTTGTCTTACATTGCTGACTCAGCCTCCAGCTCTATCGCCTCCTCTTCTTCAGTTGTAAAAAGTAAAAGCACTGAGTCGTCATTGGAGGCTCATGTTCATGAACCACACCTTTCCTTGTGTCCTTCACCCCAACCAAGATTGAAGGATGACGCAGGCCATACTACTGATTACTCCATGGAGCTGTTTTCACATACCATGCCTGGATTATCAAGTGAAATGGTGAATTACCCAGGCCAAGATGAATCTGACATGGAGTGCACTGATGCACAGCCGCTGATGGATGATTCTGCTGGTACATTCACTCAGAGCACTACATTGTCCTCGCAGTGTACAGAGCCAGATTCTGACCCTGATGAGACTCAGGTGCCCCTTCCCGCACACTATACCACCATACACGGTGACACAGAGGAAGGTGCACATGACATAGAAGAGGAGGTGATGGATGACCCAGTTGTTGACCCAGATTGGCATCCATTGGGGGAAGAGGGTGCTGCTTCCAATAGCTCAGATGAGGAGCATCCACAGCAGACATCGACATCGCAACAGCTGTTATCTGGCAGGCCCGGAGCACTCCAAAGACAGGTTCCAAACATCAAAAGAGTTGCTGGACAGCTTGTCCAGAGGGTCAAAAGATCACAGCGTGCTAGGCCGCAAAATGTCTGCCAAAGTAGGAAGAGTGCAGTGTGGCACTTTTTTGACCAAAATCCTCATGATCAGGCCAAGGTTATCTGTAAGAAGTGCACAAAGACCTTTAGCCGAGGGAAAAATCTGAAAAATTTGAATACCAGTTGCATGCTTAGACATTTAACCAGCATGCACTTGCAAGCGTGGACACAACACCAAACCTCAAGTGCCACATGTGCAACTGATCACAACGAAGGTAGTCAGCAACGCTACATTGTTTCCCCCACTGTAAGCCCACCGGTTAGCACAGCAGCAAATGTTGAGGTGTCGTTGCAAGGCCACAGCAGTCAGGGAATCCCACTGTTATATCAACGAAAGACTGATTCTAGGCCATCAGAAAGAACACCAACTCCATCACCATCATCAACCCTCTCTCAGTCCGCCCTGTCCACCGCTACTTCCACCATATGCAGCTCTCAAGTCCAGCTCACCCTCCCAGACACTATGAGTAGGTCAAGAAAGTACTCAGTCTCTCATCCGCGTACACTGGGTTTGAACGCCCACATTGCCAAACTAATCTCGTTTGAGATGATGCCCTTTCGGTTGGTGGAAAGCACAGCTTTCCGCGAACTCATGGCCTATGCAGTACCACGCTATGACCTACCCAGTCGCCACTTCTTCTCTCACAAAGCCATCCCAGCCCTCCACCATCATGTGAAAGACCGCATTGTCCATGCACTCAAGCAGTCAGTGAGCGGAAAGGTGCACCTCACAACTGATGCATGGTCCAGTCGGCATGGCCAGGGCCGTTACGTGTCCATCACTGCGCACTGGGTTAATGTGGTGGATGCAGGGTCCACAGGGGACAGCGGTGGTGGGACAGTGCTGCCTAGCCCACGGTATAGGAAATAGTTGGCTGTAGGCGTTCGACCCTCCTCCTCCTCCACCTCCTCCAGAAGTGAAAGCTCGTCCACAGAGCGCAGTCGTACGAGCACTCCATCTGCAGCTGCCACTGTTGCACACGATGTGTCCCCCTATCGAGCAGCTAGTGGAAAGCGTCAGCAGGCTGTGTTGCAGATGATGTGTTTGGGCGACAGACACACAGCCGAGGTGCTGGCCGAGTACTTGAAGCGACAAACTGAGTCATGGCTGGGCAGTGTACATCTTGAGGTAGGCAAGGTAGTTAGTGATAACGGCCGTAATTTTGTGGCAGCCATAGCCCTTTCAAAACTCAGCCACATACCTTGCTTGGCTCACACCTTGAACCTGGTGGTGCAGTGCTTCCTCAAAAATTATCCGGAGTTAACAGCCCTGCTCCAGAAGGTGCGAAGACTGTGCGCGCACATCCGCCGGTCGCCTGTACACTCCATTCGTATGCAGAAGCTGCAGCGATTGCTCCACTTCCCAACCACCGCCTCATTATCGACATTGCAACAAGGTGGAACTCCACCCTGCACATGGTGGAGCGGCTGTGCGAGCAGAGGCAGGCCATAATGCATTTGTGGGAGGATACACGGCCAGGCACTTTGAGAGCAGACATGGAGTTGACAGGTGTGCAGTGGTCGAAGCTGAAAGACCTTTGTAAAGTCCTTCAGTGTTTTGAGGAATGCACACGGCTGGTAAGCGCAGACGACGCCATCCTAAGCATGAGCATCCCACTTATGCGTCTGCTCATGCAAACTTTGACGCACCTTAAGGAGCAGGCGTCTGCAGCCAATGTTGATGAGGAGGAAGAGGAGGAGGGAATCCTTGATGACATTCAGCCATTGTCTGCTCAGGGACCTCTCCTGGACGAGGTGGAGGAAGAAGAGGAGGAGGAGGATGATGATGGGGATGATTACTTAGGGGAGGAGGATGCATCTCGTGGGGCAAGTGAAAATGTTGGCGTGGCAAGGTCTGGTACAGGGTTTGTGCGTGACTGGAGGGATGTGGATTTGCCAGAAAGTGCTCCTCCACCCAGCACTCGCAGTGCATCATTGACACCGGGAACATTGGCCCACATGTCAGATTATGCCTTGCAGATCCTAAAAAGGGACCCCCGCATTGCCAAAATGATGAACGATGACGACTACTGGTTGGCCAGCATCCTGGATCCACGCTATAAAGGCAAATTACAAAACATCATGCCACAGGAGAACCTTGACCTAATATTGGCTAATAAACAAGCAACTCTGGTAAATCGGTTGCTTGAGGCATTCCCAGCACACAGCAGCGGTGATGGTTCTCACACGAGCCGTACGGGCCGGGGGCAGCTTGGCAGAGGTGTTCGTGGTGCACACAGCAGAAGTGGTGTTGGAGACAGGGGTTTCATGACAATGTTGTGGACTGATTTTTCAAATACCGCTCACACAACTGGTAATACTGCATCGATGGAAAGTGACAGGAGACAGCAGTTGTCAACTATGGTAACAAACTACTTTTCCTCCCATATCGATGTTCTCCCACACAGGTCATTCCCCTTTGACTATTGGGCCGCTAAACTGGACACCTGGCCTGAATTGGCACAATATGCCTTACAGGAGCTCGCTTGCCCAGCTGCAAGTGTGCTATCGGAAAGAGTCTTCAGTGCAGCTGGATCAATCCTGACAGAAAAAAGGACCCGTCTGTCAACCCAAAATGTGGATGATCTAACCTTCATTAAAATGAACCACGCATGGGTTTCCAAGGATTTTGTCCCACCTTCCCCTGATGACACATAGGGTGACAGAAAAATGGCTTGCTTTGGTCCACCTCTTCCTGGTACTTCACCTATTTCGCCTTTTACATCAGCTGAATGTCCAACATCAACATATGCCACTTTCTAAAACTCCCTAACTGTGCTGCCTCCCCCCCCATGGCCGGGGTCACCACCTACCGCACGACACCGTGCGAGTGCCGTTGCCCTGGACAGGTGGGTAGGCCGACTCTTGGGCGCGGGCACTGGCACAGGGTCCCTCATAGTGCAATCAAGTGTCTCTGACGGTGGTGGTGCACACCCGCCGTCAGACACACCGCTGTACTATGAGGGGCCCAGTGCCAGTACCGACGCCCACGAGTGGGCCCCCCTTGCTTGGGCAGGGCCCCAGCATTTGCAATCTTTACCTCTCCCTGCTCCTCCGCTGTGTAATCTGGGCCGTCAAATCCATACTGTGCCTGACACCGTCTGAGCCTGCCTCCTGAGACATATATTTTGAATGTGTACGCTATCCATGCATGTTATCCAGGGATACGGTACCCTTTCTAACCTTTGTGCAATCACGTGCAATCCATACTGGGCCTAACACCGTCTGAGCCTGCCTCATGCTGTATAGACATATATTTTGAATGTGTACGCTATCCATACATGTTATCCAGGGATACGGTACCCTTTCTAACCTTTGTGCAATCCATACTGGGCCTAACACCATCTGAGCCTGCCTCATGCTGTATAGACATATATTTTGAATGTGTACGCTATCCATACATGTTATCCGGGGATACGGTACCCTTTCTAACCTTTGTGCAATCACGTGCAATCCATACTGGGCCTAACACCGTCTGAGCCTGCCTCCTGAGACATATATTTTGAATGTGTACGCTATCCATACATGTTATCTGGGGATACGGTACCCTTTCTCACCTTTGTGCAATCACGTGTAATCCATACTGGGCGTGAGAACGACTGGCGAGCTGTTAAGCAAGCTACAGCACCTGTCCAGACAAGTACAGGGATTCCCTAGCGAGGAGACTTATTTGATTGTTTTCAATGTTGGGACAGCAATTTTTGAGGAGCACTATACTCTGGAGAATGATAGATGGGGCCCACCATACACTGGAACATTCCAAAGGTGGACATCAGACACTGGAGCAGCATTTACAGGGCCCATTATACACTAGAGCATTAGAAATGGGGCCCATTATGTTTGGAGCATTATTTAGGCCCATAAGACAGTGGAGCTTCATCCATGGGGACCAACATACACTCACTGGCCACTTTATTAGGTACACCATGCTAGTAACGGGTTGGACCCCCTTTTGCCTTCAGAACTGCCTCAATTCTTCGTGGCAGAGATTCAACAAGGTGCTGGAAGCATTCCTCAGAGATTTTGGACCATATTGAC
This sequence comes from Dendrobates tinctorius, assembly GCF_039654945.1. NCBI lineage: Eukaryota > Metazoa > Chordata > Amphibia > Anura > Dendrobatidae > Dendrobates > Dendrobates tinctorius. The sequence continues at coordinate 60,867,184 of NW_027361696.1, forward strand.
ATGATGGCATCACACAGTTGGCGCAGATTTGTCGGCTGCACATCCCTGATGCGAATCTCCCGTTCCACCACATCCCAAAGATGCTCTATTGGATTGAGATCTGGTGACTGAGGAGGCCATTTGAGTACAGTGAACTCATTGTCATGTTCAAGAAACCAATCTGAGATGATTCGAGCTTTATGACATGGCGCATTATCCTGCTGAAAGTAGCCATCAGATGTTGGGTACATTGTGGTCATAAAGGGATGGACATGGTCAGCAACAATACTCAGGTAGGCTGTGGCGTTGCAACGATGCTCAATTGGTACCAAGGGGCCCAAAGAGTGCCAAGAAAAAATTCCCCACACCATGACACCACCACCACCAGCCTGAACCGTTGATACAAGGCTGGATGGATCCATGCTTTCATGTTGTTTACGCCAAATTCTGACCCTACCATCCGAATGTCGCAGCAGAAATCGAGACTCATCAGACCAGGCAACGTTTTTCCAATCTTCTACTGTCCAATTTCGATGAGCTTGTGCAAATTGTAGCCTCAGTTTCATGTTCTTAGCTGAGAGGAGTGGTACCCAGTGTGGTCTTCTGCTGCTGTAGCCCATCTGCCTCAAAGTTCGACGCACTGTGCGTTCAGAGATGCTCTTCTGCCTACCTTGGTTGTAACGGGTGGCAATTTGAGTCACTGTTGCCTTTCTATCAGCTCGAACCAGTATGCCCATTCTCCTCTGACCTCTGGCATCAACAAGGCATTTCTGCCCACAGAACTGCCGCTCACTGGATTTTTTTTCTTTTTCGGACCATTCTCTGTAAACCCTAGAGATGGTTGTGCGTGAAAATCCCAGTAGATCAACAGTTTCTGAAATACTCAGACCAGCCCTTCTGGCACCAACAATCATGCCACGTTCAAAGGCACTCAAATCACCTTTCTTCCCCATACTGATGCTCGGTTTGAACTGCAGGAGATTGTCTTGACCATGTCTACATGCCTAAATGCACTGAGTTGCCGCCATGTGATTGGCTGATTAGAAATTAAGTCTTAACACACAGTTGGACAGGTGTACCTAATAAAGTGGCCAGTGAGTGTATACTGTAGCATTATGTGGAGCTCATCATATACTGTTTCAAACATTATATGGGACCAATGATTCTGTATGGAGAAATAGATGGGCCTCGTCATGAGATGTAAAAAGTGAGGTATTTTTCATTGTACTATACCGCTATTTCTCTGCCGTATCGGAGCATAATGAGTTGTGGTATGTGTTAAAGGGGCGCTCTTTCGCCCAGGGCACATGAAAACCTGGAGCCAGCCCTCCCCCCCCACAGTTTGTAGCCAAATAACCCCCATTTTTCAGTGCGTAACTTGTATTATGAAGTTAATTAAGGTTGACAAGCTTAAGAAAGAAGATTTGATGCTTTTGGCATTCAAATGGGCACTGTAGGTGTGTTTCCTGTCCTCCTCTCACTGCCGACTTTTATTCCCCATTGACTTACATTGGGTTTCGTGTTTCGGGACGACCCCGACTTTTCCCTATAATCGGACGATCTTGCTCGACCCGACTTTTGGAAAAGTCGGGTTTCACGAAACGAAACGCGACCCTAAAAAACCAAAAGTCGCTCAACTCTAGTAATGAGTGGAGGAAAGAGGAGACTCTTAAAGAAGAAGTTACAGGTCTGTGAGAGCCAGAAATCTTGATTGCTTGTTTCTGACCAAATACTTATTTTCCACCATAATATGCAAATAAAATGACAATGTGATTTTCTGGATTTTTTTTTCTCAGTTTGTCTCCCATAGTTGAGGTCTACCTTTGATGTAAATTACAGACACCTCTCATCTTTTTAAGTGGTGGAACTTGCACTATTGCTGACTGACTCAATACTTTTTTGGCCCACTGTATGTTGAGTTCCACCGTGTTGGCAGGTCACAAATGAGTCGGTGGTTTGGCAAATTAAATTGCTTTTGAGGCGCTGCAAGACCAGCAACAGCGGTTGAGGAATGGTGGAAATGGGCGCAAATACGACGCACCTTCTCAAGTAGGTACGGCAAGTCAGGGTATGTTTTTATAAATTTCTGTACCACTAGGTTCAGCACATGAGCCATGCATGGCACGTGTACCAGCTTCCCGAGCTTTAAAGCCGCCACCAGGTTACGCCCATTATCGCAGACAACCAGACCAGGTTGGAGTTGCAGTGGGAAGAGCCACTGACCAGTCTGTTGTTCTAGTCCTTGCCACAGCTCTGCTGCAGTGTGTGGTGTTTCACCTAAGCAGATCAGCTTAAGGAGAGCGTGTTGCCGCTTTGCTGATGCGCTGCTGCACAGCTCCCAACTTGGGAGTGATGTGGAGGGTAATTCAGCATAGGATAACGAGGAGGAGGAGGAAAAGGGGAGACAGGATGTAAATGATGAGGCGGAAACCTTGATTGAGGTTGGGCTCGCTATTCGTGGCGTGGGTAAGATATGTGATGGTCCAGTTTGAGACTTTGTCCCACCCTCCAGCAGGTTGAGCCAGTGTGCCGTGACAGAGATGTATCATCCTTGGCCACAAGTACTTGTCCACGTGTCTGTTGTAAGGTGGACCTTCCACCGGGAAATATTCATGCCGGCAGGGAAACGAGTATCGTTGGGCAGCCACAGCCAAAAGATCACTGAAAGACTGTGTCCCCACAAGCCTAAACGGCAACATCTCCACGGCTAGCAACTTGGCAATGTGCGCATTCAGTATTTGTGCTTGTGGGTGGCTTGGTATTTACGCCTCCTTTCATACATCTGGGGCACGGACAATTAGACGCTTTCCTGGGACAAACAAGCGGATGAGCTTGTTGTGTCCTGTGTCTGTGCAACCGCAGCTTGTGAGCAAGAGGTATGATGATCACCTGCTTCCTGCCCAGCAGATTGGGAAGGACGTATCACAGTCGACATGGCAGTGGTTTGACCCGCAGACACCGATTCGGTAGACTGTTGTTCAGCCCACCGACTAGGGTGCTTGGCTGCCATATGTTTCTGCATACTGGTGGTGCTTAGGTTGCCTTTGCCCTGGCCTATGCTCAGCTTCGTATGGCAGATGCTACAGATGACAACATTTGGTTCAGAAGGACTATAGGAAAAAAATTTCCAGACAGCGGCTGAACGCACCCTTGCCTTGACTTGGGGCGCAGAGGGATTGCTCTTGGCAACAGTTGACACAATTCGCAATCTGCTCAAACCATTAGCCTTTGGTGCCTTTGTTGGTGCTACGTATCCACCTTCTTACTCTGTGCTGCTGTGCTGGCTATGCGTGCAAATGGTCCAGGTCGGATCGGTGGTCTCATAATGGCCCCACCTCGTCGTCCATGTCATCCTCCTTCCGTGTTGATATTGGCGACTGGCCATATGGCAACTGTGTGTTATCACCATCAGCCTCCACCTCTTCACCTGGTATATCACGTGGATGAAAGTGACTTTCTTCTGGCCATGGGGTTTCAAATATTTGGCCATCATCAACAGATGATACCTCCTCACGTTCCTCTTCAATGTTGCGCGGTGAGAGGCCAGAGGCAATGAAAGCAAACGGACCAAACAGATCCTCGGAGTGGCCAAGGTTGGGGTCAAATGCAAATGTTTCCTTTGACTCTTGACGGGGTGATGAACTAGGAACAGGTTGAGAATAGGATGACCCAGAATTCTCTGTATGGACAGGAGACTGTTTTGTCATGGACAATTGGGTGCTACTGCTGCTAGAGAATTTCTTTGAGGCCTTATCAGCCATCCAAGACAGTATCTGCTCTTGTTTTTCTGGCTTCCAGACCTGTTTACGTTCCAGACCATAAAATTTCACCAGGAACCTAGATGCATCAACCTTCTTCGGTCTCCCAGACTTTGTGCCTTGTTGGGCATCAATGACAAACCCACGTCCCTTCACAACAGCCTTTTTAGGAATTTTTGATTTTTCTGCCATAGTTGCAGATGTTCAAATGCAGATATTGGGGAACAAGGAGCAGTTAATAGTACAGCCTAGTACTGCTTTGTGTTTTACAAACAGCACCGAAACAGCACAAAAATATTGCCCTGAGGTTTAAGGTGAGATTACGCACCCCAGTAACCACACAAGACAGCGGTGCTGCCAATAAAAAATTGCCCTGAGGTTTAAGGTGAGTGTTATGATTGGGTCACTGAGGAGGACAGCAAGCCCAAGCTAAGCCACAGAAAACCAGAGCGGTTGGCTACTAAGCAGATTGCAGACCCCTGATCCTATCCACACAACCTAGCAGTAGCCGTGGAGCGTGCCTACGATAATAATCTTTATTTTTATATAGCGCTAACATATTCCGCACACATTATCCATCATACATTTACAGTTTGCACACATTATCCATCACTGTCACCAATGGGGCTCACAATCTAAATTCCCTATTAGTATGTCTTTAGAATGTGGGAGGAAACCAGAGTACCCGGAGGAAACCCACGCAAACACGGGGAGAACATACAAACTCCTTGCAGATGTTGTCCTTGGTGTCCACGAAGATCCTAGATGCCATGGCACAGCCGGAAAGCTAACTAAGCCTAAAGCAAGATAGGGGAAATTTAAACTGCCCTAGAGCAGACCCCAAAGGAATAGATAGCCCCCAAACATATATTGTCAGTGAGACAAGATGAAAACACAAACGCAGGTAGGAAAATAGACTAAGCAAACGATGGGGCCCACACTGACTAGACAGGACAGGAAAGGAAAGACTCTGTCTGCAATCACGCAAAAAACTCTGCAAAAAGGTCCAACACGTCTGATGCAAAAATACTGAAGTCGCACGACTTCGCCCACTATATCAGTACTCTGGTATATTCTGAAATCAGAGCAAAAAGAGGCCAATCTAATAAGGGACAAAAAAAACTGGCACAAACAGTAACATATGGATGGTGATTCAGCACAGCCCCAGCCGGAGCTGGCTGACCCACACAAAACTGAAATAGACAAAACCAGATCAAATGTGAATAGAATAGCAAAAGAACACTTAGCTGAGCATGCAGGGACTGAGCTGGAAACTAAGACCTCAGGAGGCAGGAAAAAATCACCAGCAGGGATAGAGGGAGTCGGCTGTCTTAAATCCAGTCTGAAACCCCAGATCTCCAATCGTCGTCCTCACTATCAGGTGGCAAGCCTATGTTAATCAGATCAGTTCCATTACCTCCAGTAACCACCAGAGGGAGCCCAGAAAGAGAACTCGCAACCCCTCTGTCAATACAACCAGCTCCACCACCTTCAGCAGTAACCAGAGGTAGGCCAGAAAGCGAATTCACAACAGTCGGCTGTCTTAAATCCAGTCTCAAACCCCAGATCTCCAATCGTCATCCTCATTATCAGGTGGCAAGCCTATGTTAATCAGATCAGCTCCATTACCTCCAGTAACCACCAGAGGGAGCCCAGAAAGAGAACTCGCAACCCCTTCGTCAACCTGACCAGCTCCACCACCTTCAGCAGTAACCAGGGGAAGGCCAGAAAGCGAATTCACAACAGGAGAGATTATGTACCCCAGTCACCACACAAGACAGTGATGCTGCCACTAATAAATTGCCCTGAGGTTTAAGGCGAGATTACGCACCCCAGTAACCACACAAGACAGCGGTGCTACCACTAAAAAATTGCCCTGAGGTTTAAGGCGAGATTACGCACCCCAGTCACCACACAAGACAGCGGTGCTGGCTGCGTGTCAGTTGTGCAGTACCGTGCGTCCTATTCGCTGTGAACACAGCACAACAACAGCACAAATAAACTGTCCTGCAGGGGTAAATGTGACCCCAAAAATAGTTGGGAAAACTGTCACTACTCAGTCACTGACCTTATACTTTCAGCTCTGAAAAGAGCTTTTGGGTTTTACAGAGGATTTCTGGATGATTTGCACAAACAAACACAACTCTCCCTAGCAGCTGCTCACACTCTCCCTACACTAGCTGTGTTCTGCATGCAATGTGCAGAAAATGGAGGCGGCAGGGTTTATATAGAGCCAGGCTATGACTCATAGGCCACGATTATGCTCGCTCATCCCTATATATGATACCTCTCAGTTGCCTCATCATGCACAGCAGGATGATGCCACAGTGCCCCTAGAAAAGTATGATGTCACCACAATCTTGCTAAACAGTAAGATGATCCCTACCTTCCTCCACACACAGTATGATGATCCCACAGTTCCCTACACTATATGAATCTCCAACATCCCAACACACAGCATAATGCTCCCACAGCCATAACACAGAGTGATGCTCCCACATTCCCCCCCCCACAGTATAATGTCCCCACAGGGTTACTAACCAGTATGATGCATTCCACTTTCCTGCACATACAGTATGATGCTTCTAGAGTCCTCTATACAGTATGATGCTCTCAAATCCACCCTCACAAAATAATATTCCCATAGCCTCCCACACAGAATGATGCTCCCACAGCCACCCATATGGTATGATATTCCCGCAGCCCCTCAAACAGTATAATGCTCCCACAGCTCCCCACACAGTATGATGTCACCACAGCCCCTAACACAGCATGATGCTCCCACAGCCTCCCACATAGTATGATAACACAACAGCCCCAACACAGTAGGATACTCCCACGTCACCCCACACAGCATGATGATCACACAGCTGCCCACACAGTTTGATGCTTCCATGGGCCTCCACAGAATGTAAAACTCCCACAGCCCCACATACAGCATAATGACCCCAATGATCTCCACACAGAAGGAAGCTATTACAGCCTGCCTCACAGTATGATGTCCACACAGTCCCTCACACAGTGTAATCACACAGAGCGACGCTCACACAGCCCCCCACACAGTAGCATACTCCCACAGCTCCACACACAGTAGGATGTTCCTACAGACCCTCACACAGTATGACACTCTCACAGCCTCCTACACAGTGTGATGACCCCACAGACCCACACACAGTATTATGACCCCACAGCCTCAAACACATTATTATGTCTCCACAGATGGGCGTACCCACAGTGGGGCGGGGGGGGGGCAGCCGCCCCCCTAGAAGCAAGGGCTCACAATGAAAGAACACCTCCTGGCTGCGGTATTGGAGAGGGAGTTTACTTTTCCCACAGCCACGCCCCCCCATGCACCCCATCCTCGCCCTCCCAGAGAGACCCACTGCAGCCTCTCACTGCTATTCCCAGCAATGACGTCACTGGGCTGCTCTTTTCTGTGTGCACAGGACCTGTGATGAGGTTACAGAATGGGAGGAGTCAGGGGTCACATAATCAGGAGCCTCAGTGTATGCAGGACTCTACTGTGCTGGTTGTCATTGTGCTGAATGAGGGAAGTATGTGTAGGGTCAGGAGGGGTTTACAGGGTTGATGTAGCAGAGCCGTGCGTGTAGGAGGTGTACGGAGCGGAGCCTCGTGTGTACGAGGTGCACGGAGCGTTGCCGTGTGTGTACGGAGCAGAGCTTTGTGTACAAGGATCATGATATGCACCGGGAGGCTCAGGTGGGCATTACAATGTGAGTCGGGCAGCTATAGTATCTTTATAAAATCTTTCTTTCTTTCTTTCTCTCTCTGTTTCTTTCTCTCTCTCTCTGTTCTTTCTTTCCTTCTCTAATCTTTCTTTCTCTCTCTGTTCTTTTTTTCTCTCTCTAATCTTTCTTTTTTTATTTCTCTCTCTCTCTGTTCTTTATTTCTTTCTCTCTCTGTTCTTTCTTTCTTTCTTTCTCTCTTTGTTCTTTCTTCCTTTTTCCTCTTTCTTTCTCTCTCTCTGTTCTTTCTCTCTGTTCTTTCTTTCTTTCTCTCTCTGTTCTTTCTTTCCCCTCATTTTTCTTTCTTTCCCCTCTTTTTCTTTCATTATTTCCCCTTTTTCTTTCTCTCTCTGTTCTTTCTTTCTTTCCCCTTTCTTTCTCTCTCTTTGTTCTTCCTTTCTCTCTCTGTTCTTTCTTTCTCTCTGTTCTTTCTTTCTTTCTCTGTTCTTTCTCTCTCTTCTTTTCCTTTCTCTGTTCTTTCTTTCTTTCTCTGTTCTTTCTTTCTTTCTCTCTCTCCTTTCTTTCTTTCTTTCTCTCTCTGTTCTTTCTTTTTTCTCTCTTTCTGTTCTTTCTTTTCCTCAGTACCAGCCACTGTGCCCATAATGCCAGCCACTGTGGCCTCAGTACCAGTCGATGTGATCAGCAGTGCTAAATAGGTGCGGTTGGGGTGTGGATATGGGTGTAACTAGTTGTGAAATGGGTGTGATTGGGGTGTGGCCTAAAATTTTCCGCGCGCCCAACCATGACTTGCTTCCCCCTCCAGTTTTGGTCCTGGGTATGCCCATGTCTCCACAGTTCCCACTCAGTATGATGCCTAAACATCACTCTAAAAGTACTGAATGATAAAATGAAAAAATATAAAATTACTCACCTCATCACTGGAAGCCCAACCACCTTTACATTCTTTTTCTATGGGGCTGTTGCAAAAAAAACAGCATAGCACTCAACAGCACTATTGAGCACCATTATGGAGCACCAGTCGAGCATGCACACTGCCGCTTCTTTCTAACAGGGATTAAAGTTCTCCATTCTGACGATCAGTCCTGGTCCCAGTAGTTGGACCATCGCCGATAAATAAGTCATCACCCATGCTTCGGATAGGTCATAACTTTTTTCATCAGACAGCCCCTTTAAAGAGAATTTGTCACCTATTTTTAGCCCTATGAGCTGCTGCCACCGCCATCAGGGGCTTATCTACAGCATTCTGTAATGCTGTAGATAAGCCCTCGATGAAACCTGAAAGATAAGAAAAATGAGTTATATTATACTCACCCGGGGATCCGGTCCGATGGGTGTCGCGGTCCGATCCGGCGCCTCCCATCTTCTAGCGATGACGCCCTCCTTCTTACTTCTGCCGTGGCTCTGGCGCAGGCGCACTGCTCTGCCCTGTTGAGGGCAGAGCAGAGTACTGCATTGCGCAGGCACCGGACCTCTCTGACCTTTCCCGGCACCTGCACACTTCAGTACTTTATTCTGCCCTCAACAGGGCAGATAAATTACGCCTGGGCTGGAGCCGCGGCAGAAGTAAGAAGGAGGACGCCATTGCTAGAAGATGGGAGATGCCGGACCGGACTGCGACATACTATCACACCTGCCCCCACCGCATGGTAAGTATAATCTAGCGTGTTTTTCTTATTTTTCAGGTTTCATCGGGGGCTTATCTACAGCATTACAGAATGCTGTAGATAAGCCCCTGATGGCGATGGCAGCTGCTCATAGGCCAAAAATGGAGTGACAGATTCCCTGAGGTGAAGAGGTGGATGGAACAGGAATGTAGAAGTCATAAATGTAAGTAATTAATTTAGGAATAGAATTAGGTGTATAGAGTGCCCCCCCTAGCCTAACAGAGTCACTTAGCGCATACTGCAACCACATCACGTACTATGCGTTACCTAGGAAGTGTAACCATCAAGGGTTGTTGAGCCACAGTTGAAGCAAAAAGTAACATTTACGATTTTAAAGAGTAACTCATCACATCGGCGTCCTCTCACTCTTAGCCATGATTCAACTTATCTCTTATGACATTGTATCCCTTCCTTCATCTCATTATTATTAATGTCTACAATATTCATGGTTTAATCATCTGTGCGAGGAATGCACAAAAGGAGGAATTAGCAACATCGAGATCAGCGAAGAGTTAAGAGGAAACAAAAAATGTGGTAACAAGCCAAATTAATGTTGACTCAGGCAAAAGAAAGCATAATGGAAAACCCCATAGTGGGAAGAGCTGTCAAGTAGTTCAGATTTGCATATGGGGATTTAACTAAAAATAAAGACATTTGTTATGTGGATACACATGTGATGTGGTTGATACTGGACAAAGTAAGAAGTGCCATCTCCTGATTGATGACTTCGGTAACATTAAGCCTCATCCAGCGTCTTCTTCTCTAGACTATCACTGAAATGCTTAGTTTACTTTACTAGTCCCTATGAGAGCATTATACATATCACACATTATGAGGGTCATTAATTCTTTAACACTAAATTTTTATCTTAAAGGAGTTTACTGGTGCTATGTAAATAAAGAAAAAGTATGTAAGACAGTGTAGATGATTGTACTCACTACGCTACGGTTGAGGTAGGCACAGGAAGTGGTATGGCTGCAATGTCCAGGCAAGTTTATTTAAAGTTCATAAACTGCTCCAGATAGCAAAATAAAAGCGTAGCCTATTCTGGCACAAAGTGAAAACATAAAGTAAAAAGTCCATACAACACACACAGCTGGTCCGCCCGCTCAGGATAGTGTCCAGTTCTTTAGGCCATAGCATCGACCAACACACAGGAGATACATACACCTTCAGCTCCAGACCCTGAATGAGACACTCGGCCTCGATTTTATCTACCAAACCATGCCCCTAGATTTGGAATATGTGAGCAGTCATTCCCACCCATCTCTTATGACTGCTCGTAAATTGCGGCCCTGGAATGGCCAAATCATTCTCTCAGCACTATATGTGCTAGAGCATACTTCCGAGCTCACATCACTGCAGCTAATAGCTGCGATGACAGATGTCTCCCCTCAAGGACTCTTCTGGCGGCAATCTTACATACCCTCCCCCTCTACCCAATGCTGGGGGGGCTTGGCACCTTATACCAACAAACAGTGGACTCGCAACAGAGCATCAGTATTGCCAGGCAGTTTTCCTGGCCTATGTTTCACATGGAAGTTAAAATCCTGAAGTGGTAGGAACCACCTGGTCACTCAGGCATTGTTCCCTTTCTTCTCCTTCATCTAATTCAATAGGGCATGGTCTGACACTAGTCTGAACCCCCTGCCTAAGAGGTAGTACCTTAGAGCGTACAATGCCGACTTGATGGCTAAACATTCCTTCTCCACTATGGAATAATTTTTTTCTCAGGATTACAACTTCCGACTAAGATACATTAGGGGGTTCTCTTCCCTGTTCACCTCTTGAGACAAGATAGCGTTCAGCACGACATCCGACGCATCCGTCTGGACTACAAACTCCTTGGAGAAATCGGGTGCTACCAGCATCGGCTGTTTGCACAGGGCCAGCTTCAGATCCTAGAAGGCCGTCTTAGCTTCTGGAGACCACTTAGCCATAGCCGACTTTGTCCCTTTAAGAAGGTCTGTCAGAGAGGCAGCTGCCATGGCAAAGTTTGGGGTAAACCAGCTGTAATATCCCACAATGCTCAGGAACACCCTGACCTGCTTCTTTGAGAGGAGTTATGGCCAGCCCTGGATCACCTCAACTTTATTTATCTGTGGCCTTTTATCGCCCCTGCCTACAACATAGCGCAAGTATCTCACTTCCTCCATTCCCAAGGCACACTTCTTTGGGTTTAAGGAAAATCCTGCCTTCTGTAGAGCATCAAGTATTGCCTGGATCTTGCTCAGATGGCTTCCCCAATCCTGGCTGAAGATCACAATATCATCCAGGTAGGCGGCTGGGTACCTCTTGTGGGGAACTAGGATTTGGTCCTTGACTCTCTGGAATGTTGCTGGAGCTCCTTTTAACCTAAAATGCATCTTTGTGTATTGGAAGTATCCATCTGGCATTGAGAAGGTAGTCTTCTCTATGGCGTCTTGGGACATGGGGATTTGCCAATACCCTTTTATGAGGTCAAGGGTAGTAAAGTACCGAGCTGGTCCAAGCCTCTCAATTAATTCATCGACATGGGGCATCGGATATGCATCAAACTTATACACCTTGTTCAGCTTCCAATAGTGATTGCACAATGACATTCTCCATCTGGTTTCGGAACTAAGACTATTGGACTGGACCAGCCACTCTTGGATTCCTCGATGACTTCCTGGATCAGCATCCGCTTCACCTCCTTTGAGATCACGTCTAGGTGGGTTTTGGGAATCCGATAATGCTTCAAGTAGATCCGGACATGAGGCTCCATTAGATCTGGACATGAGGCTCCGTTAGGACCTCATGCTCGATGACCTTCGTACAATCTGGCAGCTTTGAGAAGAGGTCCCTGTTCCACTTCAGCAACTCCCAACATTGTTGCTTTTGGGCACGTGACAGCGTCTCTACCACATTAACTTCTTCCACATCCGCTTCAGGTTTGGCCACTTTGACGTGTTGACAGGTTTGACGTGGTATACTTGGTAGGGCTTCCTTCTGTCTGGCTGATGGACTTTATTGTTGGCATCTCCAACCTTTTTCAACTATTTCGTAGGGGCCCTGCCACTTGGCCAGGAATTTGCTCTCCACTGTAGGCACCAGCACCATTTCTCGATCCCCAAAGTCGAAGTGTCTCATCCTCAGTGACCTATTGTACACCCTCAACTGTGCCTCTTGTGCTTTGAGGAGATGCTCTCTCATGAAGGGCATCACCTTGGCAATACTCTCTTGCATTTGGGCCACATGCTCAATCACACTCAGGTAGGGTGTAGACTCTGCCTCCTTCATCTCTTTTGCTATGTCGAGGAGCCCATGGGGGTGTCGGTCAAACAACAGTTCAAAGGGGAGAACCCAGTAAAGACCTGGGGGACTTCTCTGATGGAGAATAGAAGTTAAGGTAGTAGAGTGTCCCAGTCCCGGCTGTCCTTCTCTACAACCTTCTTCAACATGGCCTTCAAGGTTTTATTGACGCCTTCTACTAAGCCATCCGTCTGTGGTCTGAGGTCCGGAGTTATGTGATTTGCAGGGTTTTGCATATATCCTTCATCACCTTTGGCATAAACAGGGTTGCTTGGTCCATCAGGATCTCTTTAGGCAACCCCGTTCTAGGGAAGACATGGACCAACTCTTACACTTGGCGGAGGCTTTACGTAGTGAAATGGCCTCCGAGTATCACGTCACATAGCCCAGTACCACCAAGATATACTGATGTCCTCTGGCAGACTTGACCAGGGATCCCACTAGATCCATGGCTATGCGTTCAAATGGCACCTCCATAATGGGCAACAGCACTAAGGGGCTACGAAAGTGGGACACTGGGGAGGTCAGCTGGCAGGTGGGACAGGACCTATAGAAATTCACAATATCACGATGACAACCGAGCCTGTGGGATATGAAATATGAGCAGTGCCGTCCTAGGCTGCAGTCCATTGGCTCGGTGGTCATGGGGCAACGGGCGGTTATGTGACCTGGGGTATGACACCTCCCACAAATTACACTATTTGATGGGGCCTTTGACTCAGACGCCTCCTGGGCTCGTGAAAGCCCCCACTCATTGGGTGTCTGCCCCTCTTTGGGAAGCCCAGTATGGGGATGTTCTGACCCTTTGCTTCCCCAAGGAACTCTCGACTGCCTAGCACCTCTCCACCAGGCCCACTAGATCATCAGCATTACGGGGATCTCCCTGGGCAACCCAGGATTGCATCGACCTTGGTAGGGAGTGTATTAACCTGTCCATGACAACCTTCCCCATCATCTGTACTGGGGAAGAGGATTTGGAGCACCCCCAGGGCAAGTGTGGGGATTTACTCGGTACCGGGCCGGTGTCTTAAAGGGAAGTGTCGCGGTGGCGGTGACCCAGTCTGTGGCCCTGGGTGTCCATGTAAAATAGGTGGAATGAAGCTGAATAAAGTTTATAGGTAGACTAGCTGAAGAGCCCGGCGCTGCCCGGGCATAGTAACTAACTGTGGTTAGTTATAGCAAATTATAATTATCCTCCATCCCATAGTCCCGTGCCCATATACCCATCATACATATCCACCATCCCATAGGCCCGTGCCCATATACCCATCATACATATCCACCATCCCAAAGGCCCGTGCCCATATACCCATCATACATATCCTCCATCCCATAGTCCCGTGCCCATATACCCATCACACATCCTCCATCCCATAGTCCCATGCCCATATACCCATCATACATATTTGCCATCCCATAGTCGAGTGCCCATATACCCATCACACATCCTTCATCTCATAGTCCCGTGCCCATATACCCATCATACATATCGTCCATCCAATAGTCCCGTGCCCATATACCCATCATACATATCCGCCATCCCATAGTCCCGTGCCCATATACCTGTCATGCATATCCTCCATCCCATAGTCCAGTGCCCATATAGCCATCACACATTCTCCATCCCATAGTCAACCATTATGACATCATAATGAGCAGCGGGGCTTGCAACCTATGATGTCATCAGCGTCGCCATGGCAACCATTATGACATCATAATGAGGGGCGGGGCTTGATACACACACACTGTTTCCCCATTATGTAGATAGGGGCATTATGACATCATAATGAGGGGCGGGGCTTGACACGCACACACTTTTTCCCCCAGCATGTAGACAGGGGCAAAATTATTTGGTGAATTGGAACGCGCGGGGTTAAAATTTCACCTCACAACATAGCTTAGGATGCTCTTGGGGTCCAGACGTGTGACTGTGCCAAATTTTGTGGCTGTAGCTGCGACGGTGCGGATGCCTATCCCGGACAAACACACATACACACATACACACACACACACATACATACACACATACATACACACTATGAGCTTTATATATTAGATAGTCCGTGACGCCACCTGTGGTATCTGGTCAGAAAGGGGGCCAGCGCTGCAGTGCAGATCCTCTGGGACAGATGGTGTGGTGCAGCAAAGATGTAACAGCTCTCCACAGGCAGAGCTGTAGTCCCAGGGTAGCGGTAGGAGATGTTGAGGTAGATGGTGTAGTGTTAGGCACAGAGATGTAGCAGTGCTGAGTAAGTTGGCGCAGGAAGAAGGCAATGACACAGCTGAATGCAGTTCTGATACTTTACTCACGTTTCTGGCATAGACAGATGCCCGCTTCAGTGCTGTGTTCTCCAGGTCAGGGGCTCAGCCATCTCCCAGGCAAATGGAATACATCCTTCCAGCACTCCCTTCCAAATGTGCCTTTTCTGAACATCTCCTTTCTAGCACTAATCTGAAGTACTTGTAGTTATGAATTACACTCAAGTTCCTCTTTCTTGATGTTACTTATAACTAGAGTTGAGCGAAACGGGTCGAAAAATTTCAAAAGTCGCCGACTTTTGGCAAAGTCGGGTTTCATGAAACGAAACCCGACCCTAGGATGAGGTCGGCCACGAGGTAGGCGACTTACGCGCCAAAGTCGCGTTTCAAAAGTTTGTTTTGCGCTCTTTTTCAGCCAATCAGGATCCACGGACACTGTGGGCAACGTGATGACATAGGCAGGGGTCACCACCATCTTTCAGAAGGGCATGCAAGTGACTGGCTTGCTTTGGTGGGCATCACAGGGGGTATAAAAGGGCGTGCACGCCGACCGCCATCTTACTTCTGCCGATCTCAGTATAGGGAGAGGTTGCTGCTGATTCTGTAGGGAGAGCATTAGGCAGGGAAGAAGACAAAAAAACTGCTTCTGCTGCTAGCGATTTGGCCTGCACAACACACCAGTCACTGTGTGTGCAGTGCAAGGGGAGGCTATATAGTGGTGTATCAGTGGTGTTGGTTGTTGGGCTGCCTTCTAAGGCTTCCTGACATTCCTGCATTGCTGTTTACCCACTGCTCTGCAAACTGCTTTTTTAAAAGCAATCCCAATTCTTTTTTTTTGTCCTGCTGAGAAGAAAAAAAACCTGCTTCTGCTGCTAGCAATTTGGCCTGCACAACACACCAGTCACTGTGTGTGCAGTGCAAGGGGAGGCTATATTGTGGTGTATCAGTGGTGTTGGTTGTTGGGCTGCCTTTTAAGGCTTCCTGACAGGCTGGCATTGCTGTTTACCCACTGCTCTGCAAACTGCTTTTTTAAAAGCAATCCAATCTCCCTTATCCTCTAGTCACTTTTGTCACAGCTGTGCCATCGAGCCTGTGACATAGCGCTCAGATATCAGTGGGCCTCACACAATCCAAAAGTGTCCAGTGTCCACAAGTGTCTGCAGAAATTCAAAATCTCCCTTATCCTCTAGTCACTTTGGTCACAGCTGTGCCATTGAGCCTGTCACATAGCGCTCAGATATTCATTGGGCCTCACACAATCCAAAAGTGTCCAGTGTCCAAAAGTGTGTGCAGAGATTCAAAATCTCCCTTATCCTCTAGTCACTTTGGTCACAGCTGTGCCATCGAGCCTGTCACATAGCGCTCAGATATTCATTGGGCCTCACACAATCCAAAAGTGTCCAGTGTCCAAAAGTGTGTGCAGAGATTCAAAATCTCCCTTATCCTCTAGTCACTTTGGTCACAGCTGTGCCATCGAGCCTGTCACATAGCGCTCAGATATTCATTGGGCCTCACACAATCCAAAAGTGTCCAGTGTCCAAAAGTGTGTGCAGAGATTCAAAATCTCCCTTATCCTCTAGTCACTTTGGTCACAGCTGTGCCATCGAGCCTGTCACATAGCGCTCAGATATTCATTGGGCCTCACACAATCCAAAAGTGTCCAGTGTCCAAAAGTGTGTGCAGAGATTCAAAATCTCCCTTATCCTCTAGTCACTTTGGTCACAGCTGTGCCATCGAGCCTGTCACATAGCGCTCAGATATTCATTGGGCCTCACACAATCCAAAAGTGTCCAGTGTCCAAAAGTGTGTGCAGAGATTCAAAATCTCCCTTATCCTCTAGTCACTTTGGTCACAGCTGTGCCATCGAGCCTGTCACATAGCGCTCAGATATTCATTGGGCCTCACACAATCCAAAAGTGTCCAGTGTCCAAAAGTGTGTGCAGAGATTCAAAATCTCCCTTATCCTCTAGTCACTTTGGTCACAGCTGTGCCATCGAGCCTGTCACATAGCGCTCAGATATTCATTGGGCCTCACACAATCCAAAAGTGTCCAGTGTCCAAAAGTGTCTGCAGAAATTCAAAATCTCCCCTGTCCTATAGACACCTTGTACCTTGTTTTACATTACTATATAGTTTGTTGGATTTTGTCTACATTTCTACCAAAAATGAGGAAGGCTGGTGGAAGAGGCCGTGGAATTGGGCGGGGGTTGGCAGCTGGTAATGATGGTGTTGGTGGTGGATCTGATGGTAGTGGCAAGAGCAAAATAGGACCGAATGCAGGAGGTGCTGAGCCTGCGTCATCGTCTGGCTACATAAGGCCTCGACACTGAGGTGTCGTTGCAAGGCCACAGCAGTCAGGGAATCCCACTGTTATATCAACGAAAGATTGATTCTAGGCCATCAGAAAGAACACCAACTCCATCAGCATCATCAACCCTCACTCAGTCCGCCCTGTCCACCGCTACTTCCACCATATGCAGCTCTCAAGTCCAGCTCACCCTCCCAGACACTATGAGAAGGTCAAGAAAGTACTCAGTCTCTCATCCGCGTACACTGGGTTTGAACGCCCACATTGCCAAACTAATCTCGTTTGAGATGATGCCCTTTCGGTTGGTGGAAAGCACAGCTTTCCGCGAACTCATGGCCTATGCAGTACCACGCTATGACCTACCCAGTCGCCACTTCTTCTCTCGCAAATCCATCCCAGCCCTCCACCATCATGTGAAAGACCGCATTGTCCATGCACTCAAGCAGTCAGTGAGCGGAAAGGTGCACCTCACAACTGATGCATGGTCCAGTCGGCATGGCCAGGGCCGTTACGTGTCCATCACTGCGCACTGGGTTAATGTGGTGGATGCAGGGTCCACAGGGGACAGCGGTGGTGGGACCGTGCTGCCTAGCCCACGGTATAGGAAACAGTTGGCTGTAGGCGTTCGACCCTCCTCCTCCTCCAGAAGCGAAAGCTCGTCCACAGAGCGCAGTCGTACGAGCACTCCATCTGCAGCTGCCACTGTTGCACACGATGTGTCCCCCTATCGAGCAGCTAGTGGAAAGCGTCAGCAGGCTGTGTTGCAGATGATGTGTTTGGGCAACAGACACACCGCCGAGGTGCTGGCTGAGTACTTGAAGCGACAAACTGAGTCATGGCTGGGCAGTGTACATCTTGAGGCAGGCAAGGTAGTTAGTGATAACGGCCGTAATTTTGTGGCAGCCATAGCCCTTTCAAAACTCAGCCACATACCTTGCTTGGCTCACACCTTGAACCTGGTGGTGCAGTGCTTCCTCAAAAATTATCCGGAGTTAACAGCCCTGCTCCAGAAGGTGCGAAGACTGTGCGCGCACATCCGCCGGTCGCCTGTACACTCCGTTCGTATGCAGAAGCTGCAGCGATTGCTCCACCTTCCCAACCACCGCCTCATTATCGACATTGCAACAAGGTGGAACTCCACCCTGCACATGGTGGAGCGGCTGTGCGAGCAGAGGCAGGCCATAATGCATTTGTGGGAGGATACACGGCCAGGCACTTTGAGAGCAGACATGGAGTTGACAGGTGTGCAGTGGTCGAAGCTGAAAGACCTCTGTAAAGTCCTTCAGTGTTTTGAGGAATGCACACGGCTGGTAAGCGCAGACGACACCATCCTAAGCATGAGCATCCCACTTATGCGTCTGCTCATGCAAACTTTGACGCACCTTAAGGAGCAGGCGTCTGCAGCCAATGTTGATGAGGAGGAAGAGGAGGAGGGAATCCTTGATGACATTCAGCCATTGTCTGCTCAGGGACCTCTCCTGGACGAGGTGGAGGAAGAAGAGGAGGAGGAGGAGGATGATGGGGATGATTACTTAGGGGAGGAGGATGCATCTCGTGGGGCAAGTGAAAATGTTGGCGTGGCAAGGTCTGGTACAGGGTTTGTGCGTGACTGGAGGGATGTGGATGTGCCAGAAAGTGCTCCTCCAACCAGCACTCGCAGTGCATCATTGACACTGGGAACATTGGCCCACATGTCAGATTATGCCTTGCAGATCCTAAAAAGGGACCCACGCATTGCCAAAATGATGAACGATGACGACTACTGGTTGGCCAGCATCCTGGATCCACGCTATAAAGGCAAATTACAAAACATCATGCCACAGGAGAACCTTGACCTAATATTGGCTAATAAACAAGCAACTCTGGTAAATCGGTTGCTTGAGGCATTCCCAGCACACAGCAGCGGTGATGGTTCTCACACGAGCCGTACGGGCCGGGGGCAGCTTGGCAGAGGTGTTCGTGGTGCACACAGCAGAAGTGGCGTTGGAGACAGGGGTTTCATGACAATGTTGTGGACTGATTTTTCAAGTACCGCTCACACAACTGGTAATACTGCATCGATGGAAAGTGACAGGAGACAGCAGTTGTCAACTATGGTTACAAACTACTTTTCCTCCCATATCGATGTTCTCCCACACAGGTCATTCCCCTTTGACTATTGGGCCGCTAAACTGGACACCTGGCCTGAATTGGCACAATATGCCTTACAGGAGCTCGCTTGCCCAGCTGCAAGTGTGCTATCGGAAAGAGTCTTCAGTGCAGCTGGATCAATCCTGACAGAAAAAAGGACCCGTCTGTCAACCCAAAATGTGGATGATCTAACCTTCATTAAAATGAACCACGCATGGGTTTCCAAGGATTTTGTCCCACCTTCCTCTGATGACACATAGGGTAACAGAAAAATGGCTTGCTTTGGTCCACCTCTTCCTGGGACTTGACCTATTTCACCTTTTGCATCAGCTGAATGTCCAACATAAACATATGCCACTTTCTAAAACTCCCTAACTGTGCTGCCTCCCCCCCCCCATGGCCGGGGTCACCACCTAGCGCACGACACCGTGCGAGTGCCGTTGCCCTGGACAGGTGGGTAGGCCGACTCTTGGGCGCGGGCACTGGTACAGGGTCCTTCATAGTGCAATCAAGTGTCTCTGACGGTGGTGGTGCACACCCGCCGTCAGACACATCGCCGTACTATGAGGGGCCCAGTGCCAGTACCGACGCCCACGAGTGGGCCCCCCTTGCTTGGGCAGGGCCCCAGCATTTGCAATCTTTACCTCTCCCTGCTCCTCCGCTGTGTAGTCTGGGCCGTCAAATCCATACTGTGCCTGACACCGTCTGAGCCTGCCTCCTGATGTATAGACATATATTTTGAATGTGTACGCTATCCATACATGTTATCCGGGGAAACGGTACCCTTTCTAACCTTTGTGCAATCACGTGCAATCCATACTGGGCCTAACACCGTCTGAGCCTGCCTCCTGAGACATATATTTTGAATGTGTACGCTATCCATACATGTTATCCGGGGATACGGTACCCTTTCTAACCTTTGTGCAATCACGTGCAATCCATACTGGGCC
This sequence comes from Dendrobates tinctorius, assembly GCF_039654945.1. Lineage (NCBI taxonomy): Eukaryota > Metazoa > Chordata > Amphibia > Anura > Dendrobatidae > Dendrobates > Dendrobates tinctorius. Next base: position 60,887,212 of record NW_027361696.1, read on the forward strand.
TAACACCGTCTGAGCCTGCCTCCTGAGACATATATTTTGAATGTGTACGCTATCCATACATGTTATCCGGGGAAACGGTATCCTTTCTAACCTTTGTGCAATCACGTGCAATCCATACTGGGCCTAACACCGTCTGAGCCTGCCTCCTGAGACATATATTTTGAATGTGTACGCTATCCATAAATATTATCCGGGGATACGGTACCCTTTCTAACCTTTGTGCAATCACGTGCAATCCATACTGGGCCTAACACCGTCTGAGCCTGCCTCCTGAGACATATATTTTGAATGTGTACGCTATCCATACATGTTATCCGGGGATACGGTACCCTTTCTAACCTTTGTGCAATCACGTGTAATCCATACTGGGCGTGAGAACGGCTGGCGAGCTGTTAAGCAAGCTACAGCACCTGTGGTTTGCACACGTAAGTTTTTCATTTTTTCAGGAATGACGGTTAGGCCTAATTCCGGAACTGCGGTTGACCTGTACTTACTGGGAAATCATTGTTCGCGGGTAATAATTGTAATCAGTGATCCCCATCACTAACGTTGTTCAGCGGGTTATCTGCACCTGTAAGCGACAAACGCTGGCCTTTTCAGTGTAGCGCACATGCAGCCACGGACATGTAAGGGCATGACACACCAGTTATTGGCCAATCTCATGTGCCAGAGCCTCACGTGTCCCTCTAGTAAGCCGGACTCGGACCGCGGGGCATGACGGAGTCTCGTTCGTTAACGGAATTAAGCTTGCAATGTGTGCATCTGTTCTGTAGCTGGCATGGTTGAGGTTTCCCAGGTGGAGTCGAATTTAACCGTAGGCTCCACTCCTGGTGGTGCCCTTCTGGACATTCCTTTAAGGTTCAGCTTTGCAACCATACTGCCCACGTAAAACAAACACTTTGCCTTCATGAACGCTGTTTGGAGGGTCATGACTCGTGGGAATAACGCCGCCCAATCAGTTAACCTGCTAGAGAGATCCTTCGTTGCTCCCAAGCATGACATCACACTCCCTAGGAAGAAGGTAATGCCACTGTGGCGACCGTACTCCTGGGGGCGACACAAGTGCACTGATGCCCAGCCACTGCTCGATGAATCTGCTGGTACATTGACCCAGACCACTACATTCCCCTCGCACGCTACACGACCTGAATCTGACCCTGATGAAACTCAGGTTACCCTTCCCATATACAGTTCCATCTTACACGGTGACAAAGAGGAAGCTGCAGATGAAAGTGCAGGTTCGGCCCACCCGCCATCAGACACACCACCGTACTATCAGGGGCCCTGTGCCAGTGCCGTCGCCAACGAGTGGGCCCCCCCTGCTTGCTCAGGATCACAGCACTTGCAAAGTTGAAATACTGTGCAGTGAGATGGAAGATGGGGACGACGAGGAATCCAGACAAGTACAGGGATTCCCTAGCGAGGAGACTTATTTGATTGTTTTCAATGTTGGGACAGCAATTTTTGGGGAGCACTATACTCTGGAGAATGATAGATGGGCCCACCATACACTGGAACATTCCAAAGGTGGACATCAGACACTGGAGCAGCATTTACAGGGCCCATTATACACTAGAGCATTAGAAATGGGGCCCATTATGTTTGGAGCATTATTTGGGCCCATAAGACAGTGGAGCTTCATCCATGGGGACCAACATATACTGTAGCATTATGTGGAGCTCATCATATACTGTTTCAAACATTATATGGGACCAATGATTCTGTATGGAGAAATAGATAGGCCTCGTCATGAGATGTAAAAAGTGAGGTATTTTTCATTGTACTATACCGCTATTTCTCTGCCGTATCGGAGCATGATGAGTTGTGGTATGTGTTAAAGGGGCGCTCTTTCGCCCAGGGCACATGAAAACCTGCAGCCATCCCTCCCCCCCACAACTTTAGCCAAATAACCCCCATTTTTCAGTGCGTAACTTGTATTATGAAGTTAATTAAGGTTGACAAGCTTAAGTAAGAAGAATTGATGCTTTTGGCATTCAAATGGGCACTGTAGGTGTGTTTCCTGTCCTCCTCTCACTGCCGACTTTTATTCCCCATTGACTTACATTGGGTTTCGTGTTTCGGGACGACCCCGACTTTTCCCTATAATCGGACGATCTTGCTCGACCCGACTTTTGGAAAAGTCGGGTTTCACGAAACGAAACGCGACCCTAAAAAAACAAAAGTCGCTCAACTCTACTTATAACTCCACTCGCATGACAGGCAGCTGTAGCCTGCTTCGGGGACTCCATAACATCATGTCCCGGCTCACACACATTGCTGCTGTGTCTTTGAGTCTTAGGTGGGAATAAAATGGTCACAGCTTCTATTCCTCCGGTTTGTGCTGTAGGATCATTAGTATCACACACAGCCTCGGATACCGGTGCCCGACCTTTGGCACATCAAACTTAGGAAAGGGTTCTGCTCTAGCTCCGATCCCCATTTTCTCTCCTCCTCACGTTCCATACTTTTCTATCTTTCTTCTGAACAACTGATCCTTCTCTTCCTCTCTCTTTCCTTGCTAGCAGCTCCAGCTCCCCTTTCCCTCCTTCCCCCAGTGGAGGAACTGACCTAACTTCCTGTCAGCTTTCCCCTCTAGTGTAATCTAAGCTCCACCCACCACCCACAGCCCTTCATGAACCAAAGCAGCTGCCATAAAGGGTGCTCTGCTGTTCCAAGGTGTCTGTGCTGGATGTAGGTGCTGGAGTCTGGTCAGATGTTACCATCTTACCTGAGGAGTGGGATACTACACCTCAGGAGGAGGTGCAGTACCTCTGTGGCGACTGAACCCTCAGGGGTACCACAGATTCAGGTTGCAACCATTTTTGGACCAGATGTAGGAGGTCAAACATTTGGACTGGGGATGTTTGTCTCTGTGATAGGTCCACATGTGCACCCATTGAACCTTGACAGTCAGAGTCACTCCTAAGCATGCCAAGATCTCAGCCTTTAACTTGACGTACACTTTTGCGTCACCAAGTCATAATACTCCTTCTATGGTACCCCTGTTAAATATGGTGCTATAACCTCCACTCACTGCTCCAGAGGCAATTTCTCCAGCTCCACCACCCTTTCAAACACCACCAGGAACACCTCAAAGTCATCACCTGAGGTCATCTTTTGCAATGCTCTTCTTACAGTCTTCCTCACATGAGAGTCATCACCTGGATTTGGGGTTGGGGCGGTTGCCCTGCCACGGAGTTCCATCTGCTGCTGCCATATCTGTTGCTGTTGGAGATTAACATGCACCAGTTGCTTTATTAATTCCTCCATATTGTTGACTTTCGCTCCAGTGGTTGCTTTCACCCAGGTAATGCAGTATCTGTGCTTCAGTCACACTGCCTCTTGGGATCCAAGCTCATGCTTCTAGCACCAATTGTAGACAATTGTACTCACTCAGTTGCGGTTGAGGTAGGCACAGGAAGCAGTATGGCTGCAATGTTAAGGCAAATTTATTTAAAGTTCATAAACTGCTCCAGATGGCAAAAATCATAGCACAAAATGAAAACATAAAGTAAAAAGTCCATACAACACATACAGTGGGTCTACCTGATCGGGATAGTGTCTGATTCTTTAGGCCTAAGCACCGACCAACACACAGGAGATCCACACATCTCCAGCTCCAGACCCTGAATGAGACACTCAGCCTCCATTTTATCTGCCAAACAACGCCCCTGGGGTTGGGATATGTGAGTAGTCATTCCCACCCATCTTTTAAGACTGCTCATAAAACCCGGCCCTGGAACGGCCAAATAATTCTCTCAGCACTATATGTGCTGCAGCTTGCTTCCAAGCTCACATCACTGTAGCTAATAGCCACGATGACACATATCTCCCTTCAAGGACTCACCATCTTACAACAGCTATTAAGTATCCTCTCAATCTTCATTGTTTTTATGAAAAATTCCCCACCATTTTCCAGATATAAGCTTTCTGTCATTGTATGAGAACAGTCTTAATTATATTCACATAACGTAACCTATAATGTCAACATACTGGCTTTATAGCATGTATAATTATGAAGTTTTCAAGAAAAGAAAAATGTAGATATTTTTTAGTTTTTTGTGTTTATTTTTATGTTTGACATACTTATCTTTTGCTATATAACATACAGTATGTTTAGACTTGCTTAGATTATTTTATTTCAAACTGTAATGTATGTAAAATCTATGTATTTACAAGACTCACTGGTAACATAAAAGAAGTTTGTTCATGGTACTAAAAGAGAGTTCTCCATGCATCCCCCCCTAACACCTATTGTAATGTTTTTACATGATTACATCATATCTGTCATTTCCTATTAAAAATAATCAGAACTTTGTGTCCATGAGTAGTAGCACTATTTCTGACCATTAAATGACTTATATCTTAAATTGTTCTCCAGTTTTCCCCTCTGCAGCCTCTATCACCATTTTTCAGTTGTCTCTGAGCTAGTAGGTCTAGACGAGCTGTTAGGATGTCTCCCATACATAGCACACACAGATATAATGGATTGCTGCTCAGATTTAAGCATATTTTCCCATATGATATATTACAAAGTTTCTTATGTTCACTTGTACAGTTTATTTATGCAAAGTTTCTTGACCATTTAGCTTTGTATGATGATTTTCCTTGCTTTTGTCACAGGGTATGTGATGTCTGACACAGTGACCAGTTCATCTGGATGTCTTCCAGATGTCAACAGTGACATTTAGATGTGGGGCTCAAACAATCTGTTCTCTAGAAAAGAATCCTGACACATGCGCAAAAGACAATGTTCAGCTTGTAACAGCAAGAATAAATCGATAGATCCTACCCATTAGGCTCATAGAGAAAGAAAAATTGGTGAATGGTTTTCAACTTCAGGTGAAAATTTCAGATCCAACCCACACTGGGAAACATCTATTTATATATAAAATTGAATGTATGTGTGTATGTGTGTATCACCAACCAATCACGAAGCATCTTTCATTTCACCAGAGCTGTTTAAAAGAATCTGAGCTGTGATTGGTTGCTATGAGCAACAGTTTTCCTTGCAACCAATCACTAAGCATCTTTCATTTCACCAGAGCTGTTTAAAAGAATCTGAGCTGTGATTGATAGCTATGAGCAACAGTTTTCCCACTCCACGACAACACCTCAGCAGACACTGACTGGGTGGGAGAAATCTAGCATCCCCGGGAACTTAAGCTCCCAGCCATTGTCTGCCCCCCAGAAAGGAGCAGAGAGCACATGACAGAAATGAATCCCCCCTTCCGTTCCCATATACCCATCACACATCCTCCATCCCATAGGCACATCTTCCCTCTTAAAAAAGGATCTCTGGTAAGGAAGTTAGGGCAAATCCCTCATCCCTCTGATTCTGACCCCAGGCTTCTATTAAAGGGATCATTGGTATGGAAGTCAGGGCAAATCCATCCAGCGCTTTTGTTTTGACCCCAGGCCTCTCTTAAAGGGATTCCCGGTATGGAAGTTAGGATCGTTTCACTCATTGCTGTGGTTCTGACCCCAGGGTCTCTTAAAGGGATCATTGGTATGGAAGTTAGGGCAATTCCACTAAGCGCTCTGGTTGTGACCCCAGGTCCCTCTTAAAGGGATCCCTGGAACAGAAGTGAGGGCAGATCCACTCTGCGCTCTGGTTCTGACCCAAGGCCCCTCTTAAAGGGATCCCCGGTATGGAAGTTAGGTCAATTCCACTCAGTATTCTGGTTCTGACCCCAGGCTCTCTTAAAGGGATCCCGGGTATGGAAATCAAATATGCAATTGCCTTCAAATGCTCTGGTGCTGACCCCAGGCTCTCTTGAAAGGATCTCCTGTATGGAAGTTAGGGAAAATCCCTCAGCGCTCTGATTCTGACCCCTGGATTCTATTAAAGGGATCATTGCTATACAAGTCAGGGCAAATCCACTCAGCACTCTGGTTCTGATCCCAGGCTCTCTTAAAAGGATCCCCGGTATGGAAGAAAGGGCAATTCTACTCAGCGCTCTGCTTCTGACCCCACTCTCTCTTAAAGGGATCATTGGTTTGAAAGTTAGGGCAATTACACTCAGCGCTCTGGTTCTGACCCCAGGCTCCTCTTAAAGGGATCCCCGGTATGGAAGTGAGGGCAAATCCACTTTGCGCTCTGATTATCACCCCAGGCTTCTATTAAAGGGATCATTGGTATGGAAGTCAGTGCAAATCCACTCAGCGCTCTGGTTCTGACCCCAGGCTGACGGGATGATGTGGGATATTAGGGGTAGTAGTCCGGTGGCTCTGGCTGACAGGATGATGTGGGATATTAGGGGTAGTAGTCCGGTGGCTATGGCTGACGGGATGATGTGGGATATTAGGGGTAGTAGTTCGGTGGCTCTGACAGAATGATGTGGGATATTAGGGTTAGTAGTCCGGTGGCTCTGATGGGATGATGTGGGATATTAGGGGTAGTAGTCCGGCGGCTGTGATGGGATGATGTGGGATATTAGTGGTAGTTGTCTGGTGGCTCTGGCTGATGGGATGATATGGGATATTAGGGGTAGTAGTCCGGTGGCTTTGACGGGATGATGTGGGATATTAGGGGTAGTAGTCTGGTGGCTTTGACGGGATGATGTGTGATATTAGGGGTAGTAGTCTGAAGGCTCTGGCTGACGGGATCATGTGGGATATTAGTGTTTGTAGTCTGGTGGCTCTGGCTGATGGGATGATGTGGGATATTAGGGATAGTAGTCCGGTAGCTCTGGCTGATGGGATGATGTGAGATATTAGGGGTAGTAGTCCGGTGGCTCTGACGGGATGATGTGGGATATTAGTTGTAGTAGTCTGGTGGCTCTGGCTGATGGGATGATGTGGGATATTAGGGGTAGTAGTCCGATAGCTCTGGCTGACGGGATGATGTGGGATATTAGGGGTAGTAGTCCGGTGGCTCTGACGGGATGATGTGGGATATTAGTGGTAGTAGTCTGGTGGCTCTGGCTAATGGGATGATGTGGGATATTAGGGGTAGTAGTCCGGTAGCTCTGGATGACGGGATGATGTGGGATATTAGTGGTTGTAGTCCGGTAGCTCTGGCTGATGGGATGATGTGGGATATTAGGGGTAGTAGTCCGGTAGCTGTGGATGACGGGATGATGTGGGATATTATAGTGAATGTGGCTATGTGGAGTGGGCGGGACTCTACACTCAGCTTTATATATATATAGATATAATCATTATAATTTGTTATAACTAACCGTAGCTAGTTACTATGCCCCGGCAATGCCGGGCTCTTCAGCTAGTTGTAAATAAAAGCGGCTGTCAAACAATAATTCTACAGTACTATGTATGGTAAAAGGAACAGTTTTGGGAGTTTTCTTTTTATTTCAACTCCGAGTAAAAAACATTTTTTGTTCATTTCTTGACAATGAGAAGATTGATGGACAACGTATTGCAATGTCTAGTTATTAGGTGGCACATCAAAGAATTACTTGGCTTTGTAAGTTCTCCTAATGGATAACTATCCTATAGTTCATTGTCAGACTCTTTAAAAAGCCTTGCATCATAACTAGGGATATAAGCCAACCTTAAAACCATCTGAAGACATCTGTTTCTGAGTTCTTGCTTTATTTTGGCATTATGACATTCGGGGAGGGTAGGATAAACTCTTAATCTAGGTAATAAATGTAATTAGCAGGGCAATGGATGTACACTACATGTGCTATGTATCTGAGTGTTGTATGGTACTGATTGGTTACTATATGGTCCATTTGACTATGGTCTAAGTATGGGTGGCTGGTAGAGTACAGTAAAAAGCTTGACAAGACCCTGGTCAAGCAGCCTCGTCGGTAATTTATGGCTTCCGTACAAGAGGCCACCTTCAAGCAGGCATCTGCGACACCTCTTCTGATTGGCAAGTCTGGTGTGACGTACTCATGACTTTAAGCTAGACTTACTAATTGGAAGAGGCGTCTTGATGTCTGCAAGAAGGAGGAGGATCACAGGGCTCTGGTCTAGCACCAAGGTCCTTAAAATCTTTTAGATCTACTCTAGTGTCTCATGCTCATAGGACATCTTTGGCAGTACTTTATGGGAGCATCTCTAGGGGCCACAGTATGGGGTCAAGCATTAACATGCTGAATACTACTGTTGGGTCAATGAAGGATAGATGTAGCAAAAGTGAGAAGTCTGGTTGAGGATCACACTGGCTTTCTTTATCATGCCAATCATGATGCATTTAAAGTTTCTGGTGGGACAAAGACTATGGGTGGCAGGAATCAGCACCATACATGGTACTAAATGTCTTCTCATTGTGCAACAAACATCAGTCTGAGACACAGGTGTAACTGTGAAATATCCCCACTAGTCAATGATCACACTATGTGTCATGAGTTATCAGTGATATTTCCTGTGCTATCACCTAACACCTCAACCACATTCTCTAGGCTGCATCTCTTCTATCTTTGCTCACCAGCTTTGGTGTTTCGTAATTTGCAGATTCTAGACCTTGTAGCACTAGCAATGATTTAATAGGTTTTGCTTTAAACATGTGAAAAGGATTGTACCAAAATTGCATGTTTCTCCTATTCAAATGCTTTGCAAAGCTTTGCCATTGTCTATAGCGTTGCCGAAGATGGCTGACCACCAGAGATCACCCTATCCCTATGGATAGGGAATAACCTACACTCTTGGTATAACCGTTTAGAGCTACGATGAAGCTTATTTTCAAACCAGCCCAGTGAATTAAAAGCAGAAAAAATCTTTATTGTGACATTATTAAAATAGTACAGTGCTGTGCAAATTAATTGGGACAAAGCATTTTTTTAAGTAAAATCATAAGTTGATTACCAGTCAATGTTTCAAACCAGTTTTAACTGCTTTGAACAGGCACTCACACCTCTTCAAAGCAGTTATAACTGGTTTGAATCACTGACTGGTAACAACTTATGATTTTACTTAAAAAAATGCTTTGTCCCAGTTAATTTGCACAGTACTGCAGCATGGGCAGTGAAAATATCTACAAAAAAGAAGAATACAAGATCAGCTCACCGTTTCATTGATTTTTGATAGACAGGTGGTATTCTGTGAGTTTGGTGTATGGATTCATAGCCGAGGTGTTACAATTCCTTATAGCAGAGTGTCTGGATGCAGTGAATGACAGTTCTGCCGTCCAATCTAGGAATGGGGCATGTTGAGCTGTCATTATGGTTTAGCCATCCAATCAGGAACAGGGTGTGCCAGGGCTTCATCCATGTGTCTCTTGTCCAGAATAATTACTTGGCTATTTAAGGCTAGGGTCACACTGCGTTAAAGCAGTCCGTTCAACACATATGCTATACCGCTAGCGCAGATGCTTCATCTGCGCTAGCTGTGACAGAGCCTCGGACGCTGCAGCCCGCGTCAGAGGCTCCATCATAGAATGACGGCACATCACTAGCGCATGCCAATTATGGCACGCATTAGTGATGTGCCCGATAATGGGAGGGAATGGCAGCGTTAACGGACTGCGTTACATCGCGTTATGCCATGGTGTAACGCAGTCCATCTAACGGACTGCCATAACGCTGTGTGACCCCAGCCTAACCAGCTCTCTGCCTTAGCTTGCTGCCAAATGTAGCTTTGCTCATGAGGTGTGTGTTCTCTCTGGGCTCATTGTCTGGTATTCTGAATTTTGCTGCTTGACCTTGGATTTGTCTTGACCATCCATTTGCCTAGCCCTTTGGTCGTGATTTCTACCTTCTCAGATTTATAACCTCGGACTATTACCGGACTATACCTTTGTCTCACCCCTCTTTCAATGATTTACTCTCTTGGCTTTGGACCTTGGACCTCTTGACTACCCAGCCTCACAACTGATCTATGAGTAGTGACTAGAGTCACACTTGGTCCACAAGCAGCAATAGAAGCAAAACTGTTAATGGAAGATCCAGCTCCAGAAATTAAAAAATAAGATAAAATTTCACTTTATTTCATGTTCAATAAAGTCACCTGATGAATAAAATAAAAGAAAGATTAAAAGGACAGGGAAACACATGGCCATAGGTTCTTACTAATTGATTAATAATCAATAATTAAGAATATCTGCTGCATTTTGAGTCTGGCTAACTCTAAACTTTAAATATGTATGTTACACCTCTCCATCATACTCACCCGGCCTCCGCTCCCACGTCGCATCCGGCCTCCACTCCCACGCCGCAGCCTCTCTCCACCCGACGGCCACGGCGGTCACCTCTGACAGGCTGGCGGCCGACGCCATCCCTGCATCCCATGCGCATGCGCCATAGGCCGCGGCCGCGCCTCCCTGCTGCTTCTTGTGCTCCGGCTGTGCAGACATCCTGGAGCTCCAACCCACTCTCACGCTCTATGCAACTGACCCTGACTGGTAAGAAACCAGCATCTAAATTCCATGGATTACACTCAAGAGTCTGAAGCCTCTGTCACTCCAGCTTTATTACGTCCTTCTTGACTCCTTTGTCTGAAGTCACACAGAATAGATCCCATAAGTCAAACCCTGGGAGAGGAATAGAGCTTGAGTGACAAAGGTTTCAGATCTACCATAGCTCTTCAGCCTCATAGAATCATAGAATCGTAGAGTTGGAAGGGACCTCCTGGGCCATCTGGTCCAACCCCCTGCTCAAAGCAGGATTCGCTAAATCATCCCAGTCAGATGTCTGTCCAGCCTCTGTTTGAAGACTTCCATTGAAGGAGAACTCACCACTTCTCGTGGCAGCCTGTTCCACTCATTGATCACTCTAGCTGTCAAAAAGTTTTTTCTACTATCTAATCTGTGTCTCCTCCCATTCAGTTTCATCCCATTGCTTCTAGTCTTTCCTTGTGCAAATGAGAATAAAGTTGATCCTTCTACAATGTGACAGCCCTTTAGATATTTGTAGACAGCTATTAAGTCTCCTCTCAGTCTTCTCTTTTGCAAACTAAAAATTCCCAAATCCTGCAACCTTTCCTCATAAGACAGGGTTTGCAGACCGGTCACCATTCTGGTCGCTCTTTTCTGAACTTGCTCCAGTTTGTTGATGTCTTTTTTAAAATGTGGTGCCCAAAACTGGACACAATATTCCAGATGAGGTCTGACCAAAGAGGAGTAGAGGGAAATAATGACTTCACGTGATCTAGACTGTATGCTTCTGTTAATACATCCTAGAATTGCATTTGCCTTTTTTGCTGCTGCATCACACTGTTGACTCATATTCAGTCTGTGATCTATTAGTATACCCAAGTCTTTTTCACATGTGCTGTCACTTAGCCCTATTCCTCCCATTCTGTATATGCTTTTTTCATTTTTATTGCCCAGATGTAGTACTTTGCATTTCTCCCTGTTAAAAACCATTCTGTTAGTTGCTGCCCACTTCTCCAGTTTATTTATATCTTTTTGAATCCTCTCTCTCTCTTCTCTAGTATTAGCTATCCCTCCTAGCTTTGTGTCATCAGCAAATTTAATCAGTTTACCCTCAATTCCTTCATCTAAATCGTTGATAAAGATGTTGAACAATACAGGGCCCAGGACAGAGCCCTGTGGTACCCCACTTGAGACATTCTTCCAAGTGGATGTGCAGCCATTTACGACCACTCTTTGGGTCCAATCACTAAGCCAGTTATGAATCCACCTAACAGTTGCCTTGTCCATTCCATACTTTGTCATTTTTTCAATAAGGATTGTATGAGAGACTTTGTCAAATGCTTTGCTGTTGTTTAATAATTTGTTCAAAGCTCTTTCCTGGTATAGAAGTCAGACTCACCGGCCTATAGTTGCCTGGGTCCACCTTCTTCCCCTTTTTGAAGATAGGAAAAACATTTGCTCTTCTCCAGTCTTCTGGCACTTCTCCTGTTCTACAAGAATTTTCCAAGATTATGGAGAGGGGTTCAAAAATTTCTTCTGCTATCTCCTTCAGTACTCTGGGGTGTAATTCATCTGGACCTGGAGACTTGAATTCATTTAGGTTAGCTAAGTGTTTCCTCACTATCTTTCTGTTTATAGATTTCCTGGATTCTTCTATTCCCTTAATAGGACAGTGAAGAACAGTTGATCTTACATTTTTTTTCTGAGAGAAAACAGATGCAAAATAGGAATTTAAAAGTTCAGCCTTCTCAACATCCTGTCTTACCATTTCATAATTTTCATCCTGTAAAAATCCTATAGCATCTTTGACTTTTCTTTTACTTTTGACATATCCCCAAAATCCTTTATTATTGCTTTTGACATCTCTTGCAAGCCTCAATTCATTTTCAGCTTTAGATAATCTGATTTGTGCCCTGCAGGTTCTGCAGACAGCATTATATTCTGCCATGAATAAAGAATGGTACCAGAATGTCCTCCAAGAGCAACTTCTCCCAACCGTCCAAGAGCAGTTTGGCGATCAACAATGCCTTTTTCAACATGATGGAGCACCTTGCCATAAAGCAAAGGTGATAACTAAATGGCTCAGGGAACAAAACATAGAGATTTTGGGACCATGGCCTGGAAACTCCCCAGATCTTAATCCCATTGAGAACTTGTGGTCAATCATCAAGAGACGGGTGGACAAACAAAAACCTTCAAATTCAGACAAAATAAAAGCATTGATTTTGCAAGAATGGACTGCTATCAGTCAGGATTTGATTCAGAAGTTGATTGAGAGCATGCCAGGGAGAATTGCTGAGGTCCTGAAGAAGAAGGGTCAACACTGCAAATATTGACTTGCTGCATTAACTCATTCTAACTGTCAATATAACCTTTTGCTACTCATAATATGATTGCAATTATATTTCTGTATGTGATAAAAACATCTGACAAACACACATAAAAACCAGAGGCCAGCAGATCATGTGAAAATATAATATTTGTGTCATTCTCAAAACTTTTGGCCATGACTGTATGATGCCAATTCCTGGGAGTTTCATGTTCATTAACTGATCACTAATAGGTTCATATTTAGAGAGGGGGTTGCCCAGGATTTAAAAATCAAGTTTTTGAGAAACAGCTCCACTTTTGCACATAGTTGTGTCGAGTATTGCCGCTCAGCCTCACTCCAGTGAACTGCAATACCAAATACCTCCAGAGTGGCGCTCTTTTGCATTGTTCATTTTTTTCTGCCTTTTTTCAAAGAACCATAACTTTTTTGACTTTTTTATCTACGTATTATGCCGTATTAAGGCTAGTCTTTAGCCTTGAATGGCACTATTTTATATATCAGGTAATGCGTTGACATGGTTGCTGGAAAAAAAAATTCCAAGTGGGGTAAATAAAAACACTATTCCATCATTTTTCATTTTTTATTATTATTTTTAAGGAGTAAAATGCTTTTATAGCGACTTGGCAATATGATTCTACAAGATTAGATTTTCTAAGATCCTTAGAGGGATTGTCCTGTCTTAACCAACAAGTCTGTAGTCACTCTATGGGCACGCTGTGAGGATTTTGCAGAGGTGGGTGATCAAGTAGCCATAATTATGCAATTCGCATACTTTCACCCACATTCCAACTAGACTGTATCCAGCCTCACTCAATACAATTGCGTTGAGCAAGCAATGCATGTCTAGCTGGCATGTGACCACATGAGCGCAAATGACATACTTCCGGTCATTCACCTTCATCTCCTGGAAAAAGTCTACAGTGGCATAGAGTGACTGCAGAATGGAATCCTAAGGCCGGACTACCTCTTTAACAGTTTCACTTTCTACCTGTAGCTGTTTGAGCTCACGGTTTTAGTTTTTCCATTTTAGAGTGCATATGACTTTTTGATCACTTTTTATTGCATTTTTTTCTCCATTTCTTTATTTTTAGTTTATGAAAAGGAAGTGATTTAAACTTTTATCTTTTTTTATACTTTAAGTAATAAAAATAAAAGAAATGAACCTTAAGTATGTCCCTACCCGTGACATAGATATGTGACAGGTTAAGAAGAACATAGATGAATGCAATATCTTAAAATAGGAATCGCGTACGGGGAAGTAATGGTGTAATCAAGTAATAGAGAAGTAGACCAGAAGTTTCTGCTTTACTTTTCTGTCGTCAAAACAGGGTTGTGCTCTTCTCTGTATCAAGGATTATTCTGTTTTGATGTTCTGTGTTTAACATTTTTTTTACCTATATAGCACCAATCATTTCCACAGCGCTTTACAGACATCATCATCACTGTCCTCATTGGGGCTCACAATCTAAATTCTCTATCAGAATGTCTTTAGAGCAGACCTGGGCAAAGTGAGGCCTGTAGGTCATGTGCGGCCCGTTGGCCGGTCCAGTGTAGCCTGAGGACCAGAACAGCCAAAGGGTTTTCTGATATGGTGAGCAACAAAATTTGGCCACCCTCAACCTGGCGTATTACTTTCACCAATCTCTGCATTCTTGTTATGTAGCTACCAGAGAAAACAATAACTCACTCTCAGGCGCATTATTGAGCCTTTCTGTCTGAGAGTTCGTCATTTTGATTGGAGGCCACCATTGTAAAATTTTAGAAAGCCAACGAACCTGTCTGGTGGAAACCAGAGTTGACTTTTGATGATATGCACATGTGGCATTAGTATTGGGCATCTCCAATATGGCCTGTGCCATGGCAGTATTGCACTATATCTCCATTTTACAGGTGAAATCTTCAGGACTGTGAGTTTTTCACTTTTAGCCCCTAACTAGGGGTCTTAAGCTACTCTAGTTCACCTCCCTTGGAGAACTCTTTGCAAAGGTTGACATGTAGATTGGCAGAAGACATCCATTCATACTAATCAAGACAGCAGTCCTAGTTGGATGAGCAGAAGTGAGGGCATGTGGAGTTCCTTCACATAGGAAAAATGTCCATGGTAGGGTCAATGCAGGATTCACTAAGTCATCTCAGACAGATGTCTGTCCAGCCTCTGTTTGAAGACTTCCATTGAAGGAGAAATCACTTTCAAAAGTCTCCTAACTGGATTAGATTGATCAAGCGACTAAAATGAAAAAATACACTAAACACAAGTTTTTAATAAATCCTTTTTATTACAGTCTCTAGATAGTAAAAACAACATATAATTTACATATTTTGTGCCCTCAGAACTACTACTGCTGTACAATTACAAATTTTTATGTTATTTAAAGGCATTTTTTACGCTTCCGGCAGATAGTCACTAACTACCTACCTGTTCTGTCCTGTAAGGATCTGTTCCAGCTCAGATAGTCATGGATAATTTCTGCCGATGATTCTCCTGCTTCTGGTGACGTCACGTCAACAGAGCAGCTTCTTCTCTTGCATTCTGCTCTGTCAACAGGGCGTCAGAACCGATGTAATAGTTATTGACAGCTGGCTCCTCACTACTTAACTGCAGAGAGCAGGTTATCAATCAGCATGATGTCAGCAGTGATGCCCCATCAACAGAGCAGACAAGTAGAGGAAAAGTTGCTCTGTTGACATAAGGTCAAAAATCGTGACCTGAGATTGTTGCAGAGCAGAACAGGCAGGGAGGTAACAACTAACTGCCAGTAAGCTATTAGCCCAGTAAGAAATTAAAAACAAATAACCCCATTAAATGCATGTATTTTTGGTTTTAAAGCACTTTCGAAATGAGGTTTCTACAGCCTCTGTGCGTCATGGTACATCACAGGCTGTAGAATGTGGATCATGGCTAAATCCGTCAGCGAACTTTTGCTGAATGATCTTCTAAGCTGATTTATGACTGCATCCAGGATCAACTTCTAACTTGCCATAAATCACTTTAGAAGACCCTATAAATGCCCCGGAACAATTATAGACTGGCTTTGGCTATTATAATATTGGTGTTCAGATCTGTTATATGGACATGTTCTCTAATATAGCTTGTGCAAAAAAAAAAAAAAATATATATATATATACAATAGAACATAACATTCAAGTTGCTATTTTTGAGTAAAATACGACACAAACAGATTAACCTTTAACACATACAATACACATAAATAAATAAAGAACATTCTGTTGTGTTATTTATTGGCATAAACAGATTTTTTTTGGTCAGTTTTTCAACATATGTTAACTCAGAAAGTGTCTTTCTAGTGCTGGAAATAGATGTCTATCATGTGAGCCAATGTCCACATCTTTATCCTGTGGAGCCAACAGTTTATGATGGAGTCATGTATGATGGGATGGACATTGACTTACAGATAGCCATCTATAGGTTGCTCTACAGAGACGTTTTCTTGATACAGGAGCAAGGTTTATTGTAGACGTTTTCCAAAAGATTTACCAGTGAACACAAGTTATCATCAATCACTGATAACTTTCTGAACGCTTGGCGTCCAACCACTGGGACCCACACTGATCATCATCAGGGGAATTTCTGTTATGGATGGAGCAGATAGCTTAAATTTTAGCTGCATTTTTGTTCCCTTCTCTGGCTCAGTGCTGAACCTTTTG
This sequence comes from Dendrobates tinctorius, assembly GCF_039654945.1. Lineage (NCBI taxonomy): Eukaryota > Metazoa > Chordata > Amphibia > Anura > Dendrobatidae > Dendrobates > Dendrobates tinctorius. The sequence continues at coordinate 60,903,492 of NW_027361696.1, forward strand.
AAATTCAACAGACTTGCTTAAATTTTCCCAGGAATTTTGATTTACGGGAAATGTACAGTTAGTACTTTAAAGGCTCCAATTGCCCTGAAAAGACTTGAATGACACTCTAAGGTGTCCTAAGACCATGTCGAACCTCTTTAAAAATCTTTGACGCAAACACAATCTTAGTAATATCAAACTGATCTCAATGGCTGGTGAAAAACGGATGGTAACTGTTCTTCACACTGTGCTGTCACACGATATCTGCACAGTTTATTCAGTGTTTTATGTCTTATGGCTAAGCTTTGAGCTGTGACGTGATCACACTATCCAGATTCACCACAAATTGGCTGCTGCATTTCCTCTTCAATTTTTCCAGACTGTAATTGACCCTCTTCAATGCTTGTGCTATACTATCCATCAGAAATGAAAGCAGCACACCATGGAGACTTCAATTTGAGTGATGTTTATTAGCCCATCTGGCTATGTGCCCATACAGTGTGACGTTTCGGTCCAAAAGGGGTACGGACCTTTAGAAAAGTCCATACCCCTTTTGGACTGAAACGTCGCGCTGTATGGGCACATAGCCAGATGGGCTAATAAACATCAATCAAATTGAAGTCTCCATGGCGTGCTGCTTTCATTTCTGATGGATAGTTCTGAGGTTTGGTGTATGCTTGGAAGCGTGCACCCGCTTTTTTCCTTCTTTTGTGCTGCTTTTTCATTTTTTCATTGTGCTACACTATGTTATGTGATAGTTACGGGGGAAGCCATACCTGGCAGTGCAAGGTTTCATGTGATTCTTCTCTAGCTCTTACAATCTTCAGTGTACAAAATGGTGTATACAATTCATGCAACGGGAATAGCAAGTTGCTTGAATTCGATCATTCCATAGAACCCCTAAAAATGACTCACAAATTCAATTTGATTCTCATCAAATCGATTTACTCATCTCTATTGTGTGATTATTACGTCTACTCATCAATCATGTACTAAGTCCATGTTATGGAAGGTGATGCATGTGCAGAGATTGGAAAAGACTAGAGATGAGCATATTGATTCGCGGGGCTTCGATCCAGCGGCAGTGTAAGTGGTACCTGGTAGGTAGACTGAAAATATGTTACATTCTGGTGTCTCCTGTCATGGAATTTGATCTGGTGCAACATCATTTGTGCTGTATGACGCACAGGTGAAGTCATGCCAAAGCTGGCTAATCAAAAGCCACTCCGAGAATGTCGAAATTTAAGACATTTGCGGGCCTCCCATCTAGTCGCGAGGTACCATTGAACTGGCCACAGGACTGGAGATCCTCTCATCACTAGTAACGACCCAAAATTCTTAAATATGTGACCTTGAAAGTCTAAGTAGAGGAGTTGAGATCCAAATGAGTAAATATAGATGGTAGGAAATTATTATTTTTTGGTCCAATTTGTATTCTAGCAATTTTTGGTGCATTTTTTGTCTTTGGAGCTCCTCAACTTTAGATTTTGGAGTCTACTATAACTCCATCTTAGTAAATCCCAGACATGGCAGTATCACCAGATGAAGACCAAGTGAAAGATTTCGATGAAGTTTGCCTTCTCTTGACATGCTTGGCCACGAATCGTGGGCATAGTCTTGTTTTACTGAACAATTCCAACAAGTTATTCTTGAATTTGGCTCCAATGAAGGCATAAAGAATAGGGTTCAGGCAACAATGTAAGTAACATATGCAAGATGTGATGGATAACGCAAAGTCTATGTTACTTGTGACAGCGCAATCATTAATTATTTCAAGCAAGGTCAACATATCAAAAAAGGCTACAATATTGTATGGAGTCCAACACAAGAAAAAGGCCACCACGACTGCTATGATAAGCCTCATTGCCCTCTGTTTCTTAAACCCCTGAGATTTCAGCAGAGTAATTATGATGTGGGAGTAGCAGAACAGCATGAAAATTAGAGGCAGCAAGAAGACAAGGATTTGGAACAATATAGTCGTAGTTATCTTCCAGGACTTGGCATGACCCTCGGGATAGTAAGGGTCACAAGAAGAGAAATTGGTGCGAGACTCGAATGAGACGGTATAAAACAGGGCGTCCGGGATGCAAAAAATAAGACATAAAAACCATACGGCAAGGCAACTCCAATGTATGTGTTTCTTCTTGTTTTTCTTGTAGATCTGGACAGCATACACAATGGAGAGATAGCGGTCAATGCTGATACAGGCAAGGAGAAAAGTGCCTGCATAGAAGTTGATCTTGAAAAGTGACGCAACTATCTTACATAAGGCCTCTCCAAATATCCAACCTAGAGTTGTTTGTGCCGCCCAGAATGGTAACGTAGAAACCAGCAGCATATCTGCCAGTGCCAGGTGAACAATGAACACATCTGTACTTTGCATCTTCAGCTTGTTGGTCAACATCACCAATATGACCAGCCCATTGCCCAGCATCCCAGCTATGAACAGTATGCTGTAGAAGGTTGGCAAAAAAATTTGGTCAAAAATCTTGTTCTCTTCATGAAGACATATACCATAATCTTCACTATCGGAAACATCAGAGTATGGAAATGTGATGTTGTCATAGTAACCATTAGTCTAAGAGGAATACAAAACAATGATTAGAATACAGCAAAAGAACAGAACTATTATAAAACTTTATTACATAATGGCATGGCCCGAAGACCAATCTGATTGCATGTAATAGATCAATACCAATGATTTAACAATTTTTTTACTAGCTTCTAAAGCAGTGGTCTCCAACTTTTCTTACCTTAAAAGTGGGTATTAGGGACTTTGGTTATTCTTTCCTATGGGACAAAGAACTTACAGGTGGGTAGTTTTTGACTATCTGCCTCATCTGCATGGCACCGATCTCTGCCAGTTTAGAGCAGTCACGAACCACTCCTTCCAGCAATTCTTAGATTTCTGGTGAAGCATGACTGAGCAGCTTCTTCTCTTCTGTTGATAGGGCGTCACTGCCAATGGCATACCGATTGATAGCTGGCTCCCCGCTCTCTAACTGTGGGGAGCCAGAAAAGGATAATGGTGTGCACTCAAGGTCACTGAAAAGCGAGGTGCTGGTGGAATGGACTGTTATAGTCCCTGAAGTAAATATCAAAAATTCATTGCACACTGTAACAGAATATTTGCAACCATTAGTGAACGTTGATTGACAAAAAAACAAAAAAATGAATGCCAAGACAAATGGACATAGTCAATTCCAACACCCAGTTAATTGAAACACCCGACGTTTCAAGAGGAAGAGGAAGCTAGTGCAAATTCAAACTGAGAAGTCACTATGTTGATGCTGGCGCCAACAGAGGAAGCAGGGTGCGGGAACGATGCGGTGTATCTGACTGCCCCAGATCTCCATTATCCCCACTGGCCACCAATGATTGGCATCACTCATATCCTATATATGTCGGTAATTATTCCTCGGTTTATTCTCAATTATAAGCAGGGGACGCCAGGATACAAACAACCTTTTCAAGGTCATCTCTAGCGCAACATTCATCATTTATTGCAATGAAGCATCAACATATTGACTTTTTCTCAGCATGAATTTGCACTAGCTTCCTCTTCCTCTTGAAACAAAGCAACCCCATGACTAAGACTCGGGAGGGTCGAAACGTTGGGTGTTTCAATTAGCTGGTTGTTGGAATTGACTATGTCCATTTGTTTTGGCATTCATTTTTTTGTCTTTTGGCTAATAAACTTTCACTAATGGTTGCAAATATTCTATTAGAATGTGCGGTGAATATTTGATATTCAACTGCAGGGAGCCAGCAGTCAACATCAAACAGAAGAGAAGGTGCTGCCTTGTTGATTTTTGTGAAGTAAGATGAAGCAGCAGAGCCACCACCAGATATCATTGCCAGGTAGAATAGACAGGTAGTTGTCAACTATCTTCCTGTAAGTTCTTAGCCCCATAGGAGAAAATAACCAATGTTGTAAACCCTGAGAGATGGTCGCAAGCCACATCCAGTGCCCAGTGACACCCAGAGTCTACCAATACCGGTATAATGACGGCCAAAGCTTCCCCACAGAGAGTGCCCCAAGATCTTATATCCCCTCCCTTTCAGTTAATATGCTTATATCTGACCACCATCTACTCACTTTCTCATCCCTGACCTCCTCTCCTGGCACCCATGTCCAGCAACATGTGCACCCCCGCAGAAACCTTGCACACCTAGACACACACGTGCTCTCTGACTCTATTCTACCACTGGCATCCATATCCTCACTCCAAGACACAGACAGTGCCACTGCTTTCTACAATGCCACTCTTGCATCAGCTATTGACACGGTCGCCCCTCTCATTTATGGCAGCATGCAACGTACCAACAGACAACCCTTGCACAATAACACCACTAAAAAGGGCTGCAGAGTGGCATTGGAAGAAAACAAATTTGCAAGATGACTTCACTGCATTCAAATAGGCAACACTCGCTTTCAAATCTGCCCTCACCTCTGCTAAATAGGCCTACTTCACAACCCTCGTATCTTCCCTATCCTGCAATCCCAAACAGTTATTCAAAACTTTCAACTCCCTCCTCCGCCCACCACTGCCCTCTCCAACCTCCCTCATCTCTGCTGATGACTTTGCCACACACTTCAAAAATAAGATCGACCAAACAAGGTAAGTCTTCATTGTTCAACCACCACAACTCCTTTGTATACCAGACCAATGCCCAAACCCCATAATCTCCCTCTCCAACATCACTGAAGGGGAGCTTAATCGCCTCTTCTCCAAATCGCACCTCACAACCTGTGCACTTGACCCCATCCCACCTCCTCCCCAACCTCTTCACCACACTTATCCCATCCATAACCCACCTCTTCAACCCATCGCTAATATCCGGTACCTTCCCTTCTGCTTTTAAAAATGCCACAATCACGCCTATCCTTAAAAAGCCAACCCTCGACCCAAACGCTATGCCCAGCTATCGCCCAATATCACTGCTCCCATTCGCTTCCAAACTCCTGGAGCTGCACGTCCACGCTGAACTTTCCTCCCACATCTCATCTAACTTGCTCTTTGACAATCTGCAATCTGGTTTCCACCCCATCACTCCACTGAGACAGCCCTGATCAAAATTACTAACGACCTACTTACAACCAAAGCAAACGGACAATACTCTATACTCCTGCTTCTAGACCGGTCCTCTGCATTCGACACAGTTGACCACTGCCTCTCCTCCTTTGGCATCAAAGACCACGCCCTATCCTGGATCTCCTCATACCTTTCAAACTGCACATTCAGCATCTCCCACTCCCATACTAACTCCTCATCCCACCCTCTCTCTGTTGGAGTCCCCCAAGGCTCTGTTTTAGGACCCCTACTCTTCTCAATTTATACCCTTGGCCTGGGTCAACTCATAAAGTCCCATGGATTCCTGTACCTCCTTTATGCTGACGACACTCAGATCTACCTCTCTGGCCCAGACGTCATCTCTCTGTTGCCCAGAATCCCAGAGTGTCTATCAGCCATATCCTCCTTCTCCTCCTCTTGCTTCCTCAAGCTCAGTGTGGACAAATCTGAACTCATCATCTTTCCTCCATCTCACAGATCTTCCTTACCTGACCTATCTATCACAATTAATGACATCACGCTTTCTCCAGTATTGGAAGTCCGCTGCCTTGGAGTAACCCTTGACTCTGCTCTGTCCGTCAAACCGCACATCCAAGCTCTTTCTACATCCTGTTGCCTCCAGCTCAAAAATATTTCCAGAATCCGTCCTTTCCTCAACCCTCAATCTACTAAAATGCTTGTGCACGCCCTCATCATCTCCCGCCTCAACTACTGCAACATCCTTTTCTGTGGTCTTCCTGCTAACACCCTCACACCAATCCAGTCCATCCTTAACTCTGCTACCCGACTAGTTAATCTCTCTCCTCGCTACTCCTCCGCTTCTCCCCTCTGCAAATCTCTTCACTGGCTTCCATTCCCTCAGCATATCCAGTTCAAATTACTATTACTGACCTACAAGGCCATCTATAACCTGTCTCCTCCATATGTCTCTGAACTAATCTCCCATACCTTCCCTCACGTAACCTCCGGTCATCCCAAGACCTCCTTCTCTCCTCTATACTTATTCGTTCCTCACCCAACCGCCTCCAAGACTTCTCCCGAAGAGCCCCCATCCTCTGGAATTCTTTGCCCCAACATGTCTGACTATTAACCACATTCAGATCCGTCAAACGGAACCTGAAAACCCACCTCTTCAAGAAAGCCTACAGCCTGCAATGACCCCGCAGACTCCTCACCACTACCGGAGATATCACCTCAACCAACACCGGAACTGCTGCAACCCATCAACCTACTGTCTCCTTCCCCACCATCCTGTAGCATGTAAGCCCGAAAGGGCAGGGTCCGCTCTCTCCTCTGTATCAGTCTGTCATTGTTAGTTTGTTTACTGTAAGTGATATCTATAACTTTGTATGTAACCCCTTCTTATGTACAGCACCATGAAATCAATGGTGCTATATAAATAAATAATAATAATAATATCAATGGGTTCCCACTTCTGTAGTCTTGCACCAAGCACACTTGTCAAATGATAGCACCCAAATTCAAGCAGCTCCCTAAATGGCAGTATCATCCTATTTCTAGATTACCATTTTATTCCACCTCTGGTTACCTCCATAGAGTATACGCACATTTTGTATCTTATGGACAACCAGATTAATAAAGTCACAGTACTTTTGGAGGAACAGATCTGGTCTTTCTGAGGTCCTTTGATTTCTGTTTCGAATCCTGACAATGAGAACGCTGCTGGAAATGAAAGGGGTAGCCTAAAATGTAATCTGAGAGATGTACTGACCAAGAGCCAAACATGACCATATGGCAAGCTTTGAAGATCAAGATATTACTGAAAGGACCATTATTTGTCTTTCTTTTGTGGCTAAAAGTTGTCGGAAAGTTGCTTCCTCTTCTCTAAAGTTGTATGGATTGTATTGTCGTGGGCTTCAGTTGTACTGAAATTCTAACGTAAAGAATATTTCACCTTCAGATTTCAAGTTTCAATCCCGAATTATGCTGATTGAGGACTACAGCCTTTATTATACTCCAGAGCTGCATTCTCAAGTCTGTAAAGTTATAAATGTCTATTTGACTGACCAGTTTTGTGCAACAAAAGCAGTGTGCTGACGGTCAGCATTGCCTAAAGATGGACACAAAGTACAGTGCTCAACAAAGTCTTTGCTTGTTCTTAATCATGAGACGACTCTTGGTGGTTGCAGCTCACTTATGGTATAAAGCCTAGTGGTCAGGTTCAGGCAGGGGCACGAACTGGGGTATAACACAGGATGTAACTCAGGATCAGTAATGTAATGTATGTACACAGTGACTGTACCAGCAGAATAGTGAGTGCAGCTCTGGAGTATAATACAGGATGTAACTCAGGATCAGTACAGGATAAGTAATGTAATGTATGTACACAGTGACTGCACCAGCAGAATAGTGAGTGCAACTCTGGAGTATAATGCAGGATGTAACTCAGGATCAGTAAGGCAATGTATGTACACAGTGACTGCACCAGCAGAATAGTGAGTGCAGCTCTGGAGGATACTGCAATCTGTAACTTAAGATCAATTTAGGATAAACCTTGAAATGCATTTACAAAGTAGACCAAAACCAGGACGTAACTGAGGGTCTGTGCAAGCTAAGTAATGTAAGCAAATATAAGAAGGTTATGCCCAATCCAAGGGCATAAGAAGTGTTTGGTGTATGCCCAATCCACGAGCAGTATGTATTAGGCACTGGTTCTATGATCTGAGCCAGGTATGTTTGATTCTGAGACATGGCAACATTGCCGTCGCAGCCCAGGTCAAAAAGAAGATTAGTCGAACTGGCCAGTCTTGGGTGGCTTCCCCTGCCCGCTAACCTTGAGTGACAGGTCTCTCCCTGCATGTCTGTATAGCTAGAGAACGCTGGAGAGAATTGGGTGGAGAGATGTCACCGGGTCTGAAATCAATCATCCAGTGTCTGATCCATCCTGTCCGTCTATCTAACAATTATCATCTATCTATTAAACATGATTTGCCCGCTTTGCATCACTCCACAATATTCCATACTGTACTAAACTGTTCTAACTAAAGATTTAGAAAAACATGAACCGATCCCATAAATGCTTCATTTTCAAGAATTAGTCGTGATTAGTAATAAGAATATAGAAAGACATTTTCAAATGTTAGGAAACTTTAAAACTGATTGTGAAAGAAAACACCATGCTAACACCTCTGAAATGATAAACCCAAGAGAGATGATAACTGTCATAAAGACACATTTTGTCTTTGACAACTTAATTGTTTGTTACGAATAATAACTTTGAATTCTACATTAAAAGCACCAAAAATGACTAAATTCTAAATGTCACAATTCTTGTATTAAATTTCTAGAATTCTAAGTTAAATTGATTCAATTTTATTGTAAATATTGACTCAATTCAAAAGTAAAATAATTGAATTCTACCAATTTTTTGTGTTAATTTTACTACGTACTTAATTATATTGTAAATCGAATTAATTGAATAATAGATAAACTTAACAGAATTCTGTTGTTAGTTCCTGAATTATATTCATTTTGAAAAATGTTGCAGTTAAATTTACTAAATTCTCTTGTACAAATGATTGAATTATTTTATTACATTTCTTGATTTCTATTGCTGAGAAGAATGAATTCTTTTTGCTAATTATTTTGCTCTATTTCCAAAATTCAATTGTTGTGCAATCAAAAATGAAAATATTCTTTACTTACCATATCGAAGCTATAGGACATGTTAAGCAGAAGCCCTTGTTTCAGTTTTGGTCAGCTCAACACAACATGGTTTTGTGAAATGTAATGCATAGTCAGAAACATAAGATATGTGACGGGGAGGTGGGATGTAGAATATAAGCACGTGCCTTCTGTCTGTGCCCACAAGCATACATCATCACATAGTAGAAAATACATGAGTCTAATATGTCAATCTGTATCAAGCTGTTGAAAAAAAAAATAACTCCCAGTACGTCCTGCATTGGGATTTAAGTGGATTTGCAATGGTTCGAGAGCTTCAGGTTTGAAATCAGTGAGGCATCTATAGGAAGTGTAGAGGTGGCATTTACGTCCAGTCCCCAACATTTTCCGCCATATTGCCATACCCCAATATTATCAGTGGCACATAGGTTCAGGTTACACCTCTGTTTGACAGCATTATGGTATGTCTCCAAGGGGCGTAAACCCTGCGCTTTGGATGCAGCGGATACCCCGATCCGCCCAAAGCGCCGCCCCCTGTTGCGGTGATTCCGGATGTGTTCATTGAACACATGCAGAATCACCGCATCGTATTCATAGACTGTGCTATTTATCTTGCGGAGACGGAGCGTTTCCACAAGATAACATAGTGAAGACGGGATTTCATTAAATCCCCTCCACTGTGCTGTAACATCTGGACGCTGGGGATTGGACGCTGCGGCTGTACGCAGCGTCCAATCCGCAGCAAATACCGACCAAATCCTTAACATGGAAACATACCCCTACTCTATTGGTCTAATGAAGGACATAAAGAAACTTGTGCCTACAGCAAACAACGGGGACGATGCTTACAGCAAAGGTTCCCATGCCATTTCATGTAAGAAAGGTCACAATATTCCTTAGCTAAAATTTAAACAAGTAAACTGGAGACATACTGTGCCACCACTTTTATACAGGTCACAGGTTAACACATGCCATTAACATACTGGAAACATGCCACATTTGCCACTAATGGATTGGACAAATGATGCACATGGTTCTCACACATCAGACACATGATACACATACCACTAACACACTGGACACGTACCACAAATTCCACAGATAAACTGGAGAAATACTGCATTTTGTATAGTTAATGAGATAGTAGTTGTCTGTGAATAATACAAAAATTAAATGATAGGGAGAGAAAGCAGTGGCAGAGTTGTCAAAAGCTGCCGACTCTGTAAGAATTAATCAGGCTGTTATACTGTATAATTTCTGGCTGAATTATGTTACACTATTTTCATTCTTGAAACACTATAAACCAGTAAGGCAGTTTGTCATTCCTTGGTACTTTTTTTACTAGCAAAGAAAATTTAATGAAATCAGAAGAACAACGGACACAGGACTGGCTGCACCAGGACCAGGAGAACAGGCACAGGTACCGCAGATGCATTTTCAGGATTAGGATACCGCTGCAGCGCTCACGGGAGCAACACAAACTATACTAGGTTAATGGGAACACAAGAATAAATATAACAGACTAGGGATGGGGGACCTGGCAACATACAGTTGCACACACCAACACCGCTAAGACTAAGCTATAAGGGTTTCTCAGGCACCTACCCAATGAGCAGGGTGCCTTTTATACAAGATGCCTTTCAGGAAAACATTTTAACTAAACGCCTCCCAGCTGTTAGATGGGGGCATTTTACCATGTGCGCACATTGCTCCTTTAAGAGCAAGGGAGCCCACGCTGCCGGAGCACAGAGCAGTGACCACAGGGGAGGCGGAAACTCCCAAAGACTCTGCTGCGGCCGATGAGTAAGCCAGTGTCACCACATGGTGGAAGGAGGGGACTGTGCGGAGGCGCTGGCAGACGTAACAGTACCTCCTCCCTTTATGCCCCCTCTTGTTCAAGCCCTTGAGGACTTCCTGCAGAGAAGATGGAACCAGACTTTTTTCTTCCTGAACTACCATGACCATTCATCAGGACCACTTTCTCTCCAAGCCACTGGAAGGAAGGTTATATCTCCCATCTTGTTCTTGGCTAGGAATCATGCCTCTCACTGGCTGGACATCCTCAGAATAGAACAGAGCGGATTTGGAAACGGGGACCTCTACTTGCTGAGTCTCTTTGAATCTGGCAGGAATAGCTGTCCCCTTGGAGGAAACGAAAATGGATTGGGACTCCTTCTTCTGGTCAGTAGATAGTAGAGACTCGGAAGATGCTTCTGCCTTGATGTTATCATTCTGTGACCACCCGGAAGTAGAAGATACCTTCTCAGGGTCAATCTTTACATTGGTCTCACCCAGGATACGCCCATCAGAAGGCAGATATTTAGAAAACAGGCTACTGGAACCTCCACCTGCTGGAGAAAATAGCAACACTGGTGACTCAACTGGAAGCACAGGAACAAGTCAATTTTAAATAGTAAACCTGTTCCTGTGTGTTAAAGTGATATTCACAGAATCTGTACCTAGGCGCATCCAACTTCAAATAGCAGAATGGGCAATCCTATTCCAGTCTGCTGAAACTACATTTCCCAAAAGCACTTACTTCTCAGCATTGCAGTCCTCTCCCTCTTCTGTGTGCTCTTTACTGACCCACCTCAAAAAATATCATCAAACTAATGCAAGCGTGAAACTCATTTTATGCTTATCTGCACTCTTTGTTCCTGTGCATTGACTGACCTATTTTACCTTTGGACATCTACATCAGTACGGGTGGGATTTTACATAATTAGCTGGTTCTAGCAGAGTTTAACCCTCCTTCAGTCCTCCAACACAGTAGTGCAGAATTGTGTTTTCTGCCTGCTGATGACAGGTCAGCTCTATTGATGCATATAGCAGAACATAATCATCTACAGTATGCATCAATAGAGTAGCATTTTCAGTTTTAGATCACAGGATCTCTCACCAGTAGGTAACAAACACAGCTCAGCTAATCTAGTATACAGCCCATTACTCAACATATATTTCCAGCCCCTTTATGCGGAGCCCCATCCTGCAGTACATCACATCTTTCAGCCCCCTCCTGTAGTATATATCTCCTCTCAGCCTGTGCTCAGTCCATCCTGCAGATTATGTTCAAATCAGACCCTTCTGCCGTACATCTTTCCTCTCATACCCTTGTATACAGCTCCTTCTTCCAGTACAGAATGCATTTCACTGCCCTGTATATAGTGCCCCATCCTGCTTGCAGCAAGAGAAGGGGTAAAGAATAGACACAAAGGACCGGATGGCTGGCTGTAGGGATGGGAAAACAAGTGAATGCTGAGGTGAATATATATTCTCACTTTTCTACATCCTACATTTCTTTTGCTTAGGAGTCTGTAGAGTAGAACATTCAATTTGCATTGAATAAGTTTGTTGAAAAATGAATTTCTTGTAAAAATCAACATGATTTGCCAAATTCAAATCTCGGCAGATCCGCTCATATCTATTGACTACTATAAATGGCATCCATATTCTGAAGATAGTGCTCGGAATAACTACAACTGTTAATAAGTTTTGTTATTCACAGTTTTTTGTCTCTGAGGCTGGTTTCACACTTGCGTTTTTTTGCGCTGTATTTTAGCGCTAAAAAACGCATGCGTTTTTTTCCTATATTTTGCATGGCATGCACTTATGTGCGCATACATATGCGTTTGTATGCGTTTTTACGCGCATGCGTTTTTTTGTGGTGTGCGCTCGGGCGCACAAAATGCATCCTGTTGCATTTTTTGGGCGTCCGACTTGCCTCAAAAAAACGCATGGGCGCGCAATGCGTTTTTTTTACAGCAAGACACCCATTATAAGTCTATGGGTGTGCATATGTGCGCATTGGCATGCTCATGTATGCGTTTTTTGCGCATGCGTTTTTTTGTTGACCATTAGTTAGACAATGGAATTTAGGGGTTTGGGTTAGAGTTAGGGTTAGTTAAGGGGGTTTAGGGTTAGGGTTAGAGTTTGGGTTAGGGTTAGTATGGTTTGGTTAAGGGTTAGGGTTAGTTAGGGTTTAGGGTTAGGGTTTGGGTTAGGGTTAGTAGAGTTTGGTTAAGGGTTAGGGTTAGTATGGTTTGGTTAAGGGTTAGGGTCAGGGTTAGGGTTTGGTTTGGTTAAGGATTAGGGTTAGGGTCAGGGTTAGGGTCAGGGTTAGGGTTAGTAAAGTCATGGTTTGGGTTAGTGTGAGGGGCCAACTAATGTTGGAAAAAAATGCAAACGCGGTAAAAACGCACTAAAAACGCATACAGACGCATAAAAACGCTGCGTTTTTTCATGCATGCTCATAAAAATGCTTGAAAAAACGCAGCATGTGTATGCGTTTGTATGCGTTTTTTTGCGGGAAAAATGCGCTGCAAAACAAAGCAAGTGTGAAAGTAGCCTGACTTCTGCTTTCATACTGAGTCTGTTTAGCGCCTTACGCTTTGTACACTCTAGATCAGTGATGGCGAACCTTTGTGAGACCGAATGCCCAAACTACAACCTAAAGCCCAATTAATTATGATGAAGTGCCAACACGTGCCAAATGCCCCATCATGATCCCTTTGATGTAGAAATATGCCCCATCATGATCCCCTTCATGTAGAAATATGCCCCATCATGATCCCCTTCATGTAGAAATGCCCCATCATGATCCCCTTCATGTAGAAATATGCCCCATCATGATCCCCTTCAAGCAGAAATGCCCCATCATGATCCCCTTCATGCAGAAATATGTCCCATCATGGTCCTCTTCATGCAGAAATATGCCCCATCATGATCCCTTTCATGCAGAAATATGCCCCATCATGATCCCCTTGATGTAGAAATATGCCCCATCATGATCCCCTTCATGTAGAAATATGCCCCATCATGATCCCCTTTAAGCAGAAATGCCCCATCATGATCCCCTTCATGTAGAAATATGCCCCATCAAGATCCCCTTCAAGCAGAAATGCCCCATCATGATCCCCTTCATGCAGAAATATGTCCCATCATGGTCCTCTTCATGCAGAAATATGCCCCATCATGATCCCTTTCATGCAGAAATATGCCCCATCATGATCCCCTTGATGTAGAAATATGCCCCATCATGATCCCCTTCATGTAGAAATATGCCCCATCATGATCCCCTTTAAGCAGAAATGCCCCATCATGATCCCCTTCATGTAGAAATATGCCCCATCAAGATCCCCTTCAAGCAGAAATGCCCCATCATGATCCCCTTCATGCAGAAATATGCCCCATCATGATCCCTTTCATGCAGAAATATGCCCCATCATGATCCCCTTCATGTAGAAATATGCCCCATCATGATCCTCTTCATGTAGAAATATGCCCAATCACAATCCCCTTCATGCAGAAATATGCCCCATCATGATCCCCTTCAAGCAGAAATGCCCCATCATGATCCCCTTCATGCAGAAATATGCCCCATCATGATCCCCTTCATGCAGAAATATGCCCCATCATGATCCCTTTCATACAGAAATATGCCCCATCATGATCCCCTTCATGTAGAAATTGCCCATTCCACCACCTCTATCATTGTCCCTCTCCTCATCACCCCATTATTGTCCCTCTCCCCATCACCCCCATCACTGGCCCTCTCCCCCATCACTGGCCCTCTCCCCATCACTGGCCATCTCCCCATCAATGGCCCTGTCCCCATCACTCCCATCATTGGCCCTCTCCCCCCATCATTGACAAACACACACACACACCACACCACAGCGGCCACACACACCACAGCGGCCACACACACACACACAAACACCACAGTGGCCACACACACCACAGCGGCCACACACACACACAAACACCACAGCGGCCACACACACACCACAGCGGCCACACAGATACACTCAGACACACACAACAGCCGCCACACACACCACAGCGGCCACACACACACACACACACCACAGCGGCCACACAGATACACACAGACACACACAGCAGCAGCACCACACACACACCACAGCGGCCACACACACCACAGCGGCCACACAGATACACACAGACACACACAGCAGCAGCCACACACACACACCACAGCGGCCACACACACCACAGTGGCCACACAGACACACAAAACAGCGGCCACACATACACCACAGCGACCACACAGAGACACACACACAACAGCGGCAAAACACACACCACAGCGGCCACACACACACACCACAGCGGCCACACACACACACAACGGCCACACACACACACACCACAGCGGCCACACATACACCACAGCAGCCACACAGACACACACACAACAGCGGCCACACACACACCACAGCGGCCGCGGGCTACACTCACTTCTCCGAGCGCCGGCAGCTTCCTTCCTCTCACACATCGAGAGGCACGGCCGCGGCTGGATGGCATCATCATTCAGCTCCGCGGCCAAGCTGCTCAATGTGTGAGAGCCTGAGAGGCTGGAAGCTGCAGCTCCGGATCAGTGAGGCGTGCCATAGGTTCGCCATCACTGTTATAGATCAATGATCTCCAACACGTCAACTCGTGGCACTCTGGTTGTTGCAAAACTTTAATATTCAACTTGCAGAGATTACGTCAGGAGCTGCAATTTTTTTAATAGCTTGAGAGTTAAATATTGTGGATTATACTTAAAATAAAGTAATAGAAAGTGTTACCACAACTGTGTCACAGTGGGAACAATGTGGTTTGTCAGATGCTATGTGCTGCAGGTTCACAGGCTGCAAAGAGTGCCGACTGGTGTTCTCTGGAGGCCACAATCTTGGCACAAACGGCTTCAAGATGGATGAGTTGGGTGCACCTCAACACAACATCCAAACTCTCTAAAATAGCCGAAGAACTGGATACAATCAAAACATCTTTATGAATTTGCCTCCCCTCCCCTAAATCCTTACATAAAAGTCAAGAAGTCACCCTTTCTGATAAACAGACATGTAATGACTGACTCAGCTCTCCTGATCTACATAACTCACACTTCTAACGTCTCTTTTTATTTGAAATAAACTCTGGAGGTAGATTGTTAGGAAGATCTATATCGGCCCATAGATCTTAACATCTGTGACATTCGTGGTTTGTGGAACCGCTGTGCCACGGACCGCGGAGAGCCTGGAGGGGCATGACTAAGTGATCACCTGACTATTCACTAGAGCCTCTGATGGTGAGATTAGACTTGTCTCCCGATGAATTCCAGGTACCGCCCCAGGGCAATCCAACGGTCGTGCAGCAGCTGGACTTGAAGAACAGGCTGGATGGAGCAGCAGGCGGAGCTTGTATCAGAGTGAAGCAGACAGGGTTTGTGTCAGAGACAGAGTTTGCGTCAGAGTGCAGCTAGCAGGATTTTCTTCAGAGTGCAGCAGTCAGAATTGGCTTCTGAGTGCAGCAAGCAGGATTTGCTTCAGAGTGCAGCAAGCAGGATTTGTATTTAGAGTACAGCAGGCAGGATTTGTACTTAGAGTACAGCAGGCAGGATTTGTAGTTACCGAATACAGCAGGCAGGACCTGCACTTGTATGCGACCTTACACAACATAGACTATATCAAGAAGGTTGCTCAGGCAAGTGCACGCACTGGCCCTTCAAGAGGGCGGGAGCACGCGCGCATGAGCCCTCAGAACATGGCCAGAGGACCGACTGGAAGTGCTGCTGAGAGCATGCGGAGCATGAGGAGAGGGACCAACTGCAGCTCGGGTAAGTGGACTGAAACGCTGGGAAACCGGCGTGGTGCTAACAACATCTCATTTACATATTAAGAAAAACATGGATTTCTCTGGAATATGACAACGGATCTCAGATATCAAGGTATCATTTTATTCAGCTTCCTATGACCTACATACCCGTATAGACGGCTTAGGAGGGTTGATCCTACTGAAAGATTCCCTTTAAGACAAAGATGCCTATGCATTCTCAACTCTACATGTGTTCCAGGTATGTTGTCATTCTAAACCCACAAGGTCAGGCAGATGGAAGTGGATGGAGCAGAGCCTAAGGCAGGCAGTCATAATATTAAATTGTTGTGATTAATATTTTATAGATCAAAAACAACTGTCGTAGATACAATTACATGTAGGTTACCAAAATGTCAACCGGTTCACATGGCACACACTCTTTACAGTTCCAGACTGTTGATATGACTTGAGTTGAACGTTGCATCACAAAAGGATTTACGGCCATATACAGTACTCGGCTAAATCTCATCGACATCTTGATGGTCCCTTTGGCGTCTTCTTTGGCAGTTCAGTTTCCAGTGAACAATGCACAGGTCAGACTAAGCCTCGCGACTGGAAGCCCAGTCTATCTCGAAGAGGCACTGAGGGTCGTACGGGGAACAGCGAGAGTCGTAAATGAGTGGTGGGGATGAAAATTGAATTTCCCAGTAAAATCGACACAATTTGGAAAATGTTATTCTCATCAGATCCTTCTTAGATGCGGGAGCAGCACTTTGGGCATATTTACAATTCATATCTACAATCTTTCCTGAAACAACCGGCAGCCTCAAGAACGAAGAGAAGACTCCTTGGTCTCCAGGGAAAGTTGTAGATCCACCACACAGACACACGGCTGATACCACTGAAGTGGTGTTCCCTCTCATGCTTAGCGGGGAGTACAAATGATGACCAACCCATAAATTATTAAATAAGTAATAACTACGACACTAGTGAGCATTGGGTGGCATTGTTTTTTTTTTTTTTTTTTTTTTGTTTTTGCTTATTTCTAGGTCCTCACCAGTTAGAAGAAGTCACTGGGAAGAAACAGAAGTAGTTAATATGCAGTTGACTCACTATCAAGAAGTGAAAGAAACACAAACTTTATGTGATCCGGCAATTTCATCTAAAGGGGAAACACATCCAAAATGATCATATGACATGTCACCAATGATATGAGAGAGGTCCATGGTCATCACAGTGCTGCAAGAGGAATCACATCCTTTAGCACTTTACAGGTATTTCTGTTACTAGAAATCTAACCAGGAAGAATAGTTAAAGGGATTGTCCTGGATTACACCTGACTACATTATTATTATTGTTTGTAATTATTGCACCATTTATTCCATGGCCCTCTACATGTGAAAAGGGGCATACATAACAAAAAACACAATAATCTCGAACAGTACATGGCTACAAAAATTAGCGCCACCACTGCTCCCAGGATAAGTATGATATTGCAACCTAATTCCATTAAATTTAAATGAGCTGAGCTGCACAACGCATGGACATGGAAGAAAGCGGACATTTTATTTTCTAATTCGGTACAACTTATTGAACACTGCAGAGAACTCTAGGAACCAGCATAATTCCAAATACAGAATTTTTCTAGAGCTAAACCACTTCCCTAACCCTGCTCAAAGAAATAGTGCTCACAGTAAAGCCCCATAATGATCCAACACAATTAATACCCCTTTTTTAAGGCCTGATGCAGTATGATGCCCCTGCAAAGCCCTTACACACAGTATGATGCCTCACGGCTGCCCCAACATATATTGATGCCCCCACAGTACCTCCCACACAGTATAATGCCATTCAACATTATGATTTCCCAATAGTGCCTCCCTTACACATTAGAAATCCCCACTGGTCACCCCACACAATAATGCCCTCCATACAGAATAATGCTGAAACAGTATCTTCCCTCACAGTATGATGCCCCCCACACAAATGTCGATGCCCCCACAATATCTCCCACATAGTACAATGCCGCCATACATTATTAAGAACAGTGCCCCTTACACATTGTGAAGCCCCACTGGTCATCCCCACACAATAATGTCCTCCACACAGAATAATGCTGAAACAGTGTCTTCTCACACAGTATGATGCCCCCCACACACATATCGATGCCCCCACAATACCTCACACACAGTATAATGCTGCCATATATTATTATTTCTTAACAATGCCCCCTTACACATTATGAAGCTCCACGGGTCACCCCCACAGTATGATGCCCCCTACACATATTGATGCTACCACAGTACCTCCCACACAGTATAGTGACCACAAACATTATGATCTTCAAACAATACCTCCTTTACACATTATAAAACCCCACAGGGAACCATACACAATAATGCCCTCCACACAGAATAATGCTGCAACAGGATCGTCTCACGCAGTATGATGCCCCAACACATATTGATGTCCCCACAGTATAGTGCCCACAAACATTATGATTTTCCAACAAGGCCTCCCTTACACATTATAAAGCCCCACTGGGTGCCCCCACACAATAACGTCTTCTTACCTAATATGATGCCCACAGTGCCCCTTCCTCACATATGATGCCCAGTAACTACACCTTGGTGGCAAATAAAAAAATACTCTCCTGGCCCAATTTCCAGTTTTCCACTATGTCTGTGGCCCAGCACAGCAGACACAAGATAGTGGCGTCAACACGCCTCCTGCAATGAGCCCCAGTCCACACTGGTGAATGGTGGAATCTGGAGCTGAAGCTCCAGACTCCACCATTCTATTCAACTGTATCTGCATCCTGAAGATGCAAAGTTGAAAATAGGGCATGGTGCCGATCTTGTGGTACTGCTGTCCAAACACAGGACTTTCCTGATAGATCCTTGATGGTTGGGAGGCATGGTGACCCGTGATGTCCCTCGTTGGTCTATATGGTGGCGGTAATGATGAGGTAAGGCTGGTTTCACATTTGCGTTTTTTAGCGCTGGAAAAAAACGCATACGTGCGCATGCGATTTTTCCCCTATATTTAACATGGGTGCGCATACCTGCGCGCTTGTAAGCGCATGTATGCGATTTTCATGCGCTGCGTTTTTTTGGGGTGTGCGTTGGTATTTTCCAGACGCAGCATGTTGCATTTTTTGGCCCTGGAAAAAATCGCATGCGCACGTATGCGCACGTTTTGCGCTAAAAATGGCCATTATAGCCTATGGATGCGCATACGTGCGCACTGGCATGCGCAGGTATGCGTTTTTTTAGCGCTGCGTTTTTTGGGTGGTGTCCACTTTTTATCCTAGTTAGAATCTTCTAAAGTCAAAAAAAAAAAGGCTATATAAAGGAGGTGCCTGCCAAAACTCTGCCACTACTACACTGACAGATTGAAGAGCAGACAGTCAACCAAGAACCCATTATATCAGCGAAGAATGTGAGTACATTACATTATATGCCTGTCCTTTTAAATTATGTATGTACTAATGATTTTTATTATTTTTACATGCAGTATGTCTTCAGAATCCGAGTATTCCCCATCGCGGCAGGAATTGGCGCAAGCAGACCGTGAGGTGATTATTTTTGTGCATCTGGTAAGTATATCTGCTGCTTCTCCAAATCTCTTACGTTTTTTTCAACTTTCTTAAGACATCGTCATCATCATCTGCGGACGGGACTAGTGAGGGCGAAGAGCAGGAGCAGCGAAGCCAAGTCCCGGTGGTGATACGGAATGTAAGTATCAAATGATTTGTAATGTTCTTTATTTTTTATCTTCTATTTTTACTCTTTTTTTGTTTCTTTTTTTGTAACTTTTTATTCAATTTAAATTTGATTATTCTAATGAATGTGTTTTGTCTAGGTTCCACAACGGGATGAAGACGTCTACCTGGATAATGAGCAGCTCATCAGCCTGGTCCAGGAGCGTTCGCCGTTGTGGGACAGCCGTGACCGGCTGTACAAGGACAATGTGGTGACCCGGCGGCTATGGAATGAGGTGGCCGCAGCGTTGATGGATGGCTGGGACAGCGCCACAGCATCCTCCAAAAAGGCGTTTAGTGAGTATTTCCCTGCTCTGTATTGTGCCGCAGTGACTGTTGTCCTTGACGGCACTGTTGGGTTTCGTGCTAGGCGTATTCTAGCAGGAAACCCAACAGTGTCATCGGGGTCTACAGTGACTGCTTTGAGTATTGTATTGCTACATTGTGCCGCAGTGACTGTTGTCCTTGACGGCACTGTTGGGTTTCGTGCTAGGTGTATTCTAGCAGGAAACCCAACAGTGTCATCGGGGTCTACAGTGACTGCTTTGAGTATTGTATTGCTACATTGTGCCGCAGTGACTGTTGTCCTTGATGGCACTGTTGGGTTTCGTGCTAGGCGTATTCTAGCAGGAAACCCAACAGTGTCATCGGGGTCTACAGTGACTGCTTTGAGTATTGTATTGCTACATTGTGCTGCAGTGACTGTTGTCCTTGACGGCACTGTTGGGTTTCGTGCTAGGCGTATTCTAGCAGGAAACCCAACAGTGTCATCGGGGTCTACAGTGACTGCTTTGAGTATTGTATTGCTACATTGTGCCGCAGTGACTGTTGTCCTTGACGGCACTGTTGGGTTTCGTGCTAGGCGTATTCTAGCAGGAAACCCAACAGTGTCATCGGGGTCTACAGTGACTGCTTTGAGTATTGTATTGCTACATTGTGCCGCAGTGACTGTTGTCCTTGACGGCACTGTTGGGTTTCGTGCTAGGTGTATTCTAGCAGGAAACCCAACAGTGTCATCGGGGTCTACAGTGACTGCTTTGAGTATTGTATTGCTACATTGTGCCGCAGTGACTGTTGTCCTTGACGGCACTGTTTTTTTTTATCAACAGTGGACAAAGTCCGAACACGTTGGCGTTCGATCAAGGACCGCTTCAACAGTGATGTTTGTGCTGAGGGCCAGGTTCGCAGTGGATCTGCGTCAAGGACCAGAACTAGATACCGTCACTATCACGCGTTGCAGTTCCTAAGACCGGTCCTTGCCACAAGATCGTAAGTATTATACATTTTGGGTTTTTATTTTTATTAATCTGTGTTTTTCTAATCCACAGCTGATGCTTCTTGTAAAGGCATGGTAGTAATGATTTTACTTTCTTCCACAGCACCTGGAGCAGCACCCTGCAACCTGGCCCTGGAGCGGTCCTTCCTCGGACGTCCTCTGACCCGTCCCAGCCATCCGACAGCCAGGAAGCACCTTGCAGGTCAACCACACACACAGCTGGTGACCAGGAAGCTGGGCCATCAGGTGTTCCCCTGTCCCAGGTCTCTGCCACTGGTTATGCGGGCACTACCCGCCAGCGGCAGAGGGCCTTGGACAGCAATGTCTTGCCCGAGTTTATGCATTTGAGCGAGACATTTAATTCCAGCCTCAAGTCACTGTCCGACAGAGTTGAAAGCGGTTTTGCACTCATGGAACGTGGTTTTAACCACTTTGAACACCGCTTCAATTCTGTAGAACAGCGCCTTGACCGTCTGGAGGCCGACCTCAACAGACCAGCACACCATTTTTTTAGTAAGATTGAAAAGGGCATGGCGGAACACCTTAGTCCTGATCAACAGCTGAATGTGCTGCAGGCCTGCAACAATGCTTTCTTGCAGGCTATGCAGCATAATCGGTACGGTCAGCAGTCAGTGGTGTCCTTTCCACCTGTGCCACCATTGACTCGCTTCACCTCACTACCTACTTGTGCTGCATACCACTGCACGGACACCTCTATTCAAAGCCAGGACACCCACCGTTACACCACCACAAGTCTGAGTGCAGCTGGTCACTTCACCGACACCACCATGGCAAGCGCTGCTCCTGTCTGGAGCACCACCGCCAATCCCATGCATGCGTGGAGCTCAGCCACCACTAGGCAAACATGGAACAGCCCTGCCACTACAACAACATGTAGTAGCCCTGCCACCACCACTCTGCAAACCTGGACCATCACTGCCGCCACCAGTCCTCCTGCAAGGACGAGCACTGACAACGAAGAGCAGCAGCAGCCACCTCAGCAGCAGCAGCCACCTCAGCAGCAGCCACCTCAGCAGCAGCCGCCACCTCAGCAGCAGCAGCAACCACCTCAGCAGCAGCCACCTCAGCAGCAGCCGCCACCTCAGCAGCAGCAGCCACCTCAGCAGCAGCCGCCACCTCAGCAGCAGCCGCCACCTCAGCAGCAGCAGCCGCCACCTCAGCAGCAGCAGCCATACCAGCAGACGGGGGACCTACATTCCATATTTGCCCCTAGTTCAAGGCGAAATCAATCAAGGCGGGCATTGGGCCAAAGTCGGTCCAGGCACACAAGCCTACGGCGACATGCCATTACAACTAATGTACCTGAACAGATTTCCTCTCCTACAAGTGTTCCTAGTTTAATTCCCTTAACTGGACTACCTTCCCCCACAAGTTTTGTTGCCCCTTCCCCTCAAACACCGTCTTCAACTGCAAGTGTTGCATATTCCCTGCACACCCCCAAATTGAAACCATCTGCCCCCAAACGCCGTAAAAAATAATTTTTAGGTTTATTTTTGTGATAAAAAATAAATTTACATTTGTGGTTCACCATTACTAAGTTTCATTAATGTTGTTTGCGCCGCTCACACACACTGATGGGTAAATACATGTTAAAAACCAACCCAAGGCCTAGTATAGTCATATGTGAAATAACATGGACTAGTATAGTCATTCCAAGGCCTAGTGTAATAACTCTAGTTTTACCAACTAGAATCTGGTTTCATGAAAAACAAACTGTTGAAACTTGTCTAAAAAATAAGTTTCTTTCTAGTTTCACCAGTTTGTTTTTTGTGAAACAAGATGCTAGTTGTTAAAAATCGAGTTATTACAGTAGGCCTTGGTATGACTATACTAGGCCGTGGTATTTCACATATTACTATACTACTAGCCCCAAGGCCTACTATACTCATATTTGAAATACCACGGCCTAGTATAGTCATTCCAAGGCCTAGTTTAATAACTCTAGTTTTACCAACTAGAATCTGGTTTCATGAAAAACAAACTGTTGAAACTTGTCTTAAAAATAATTATCTTTCTAGATTCACCAGTTTGTTTTTTGTGAAACAAGATTGTTAAAAATCGAGTTATTACAGTAGGCCTTGGTATGACTATACTAGGCCGTGGCATTTCACATATTACTATACTACTAGCCCCAAGGCCTACTATACTCATATTTGAAATACCACGGCCTAGTATAGTCATTCCAAGGCCTAGTGTAATAACTCTAGTTTTACCAACTAGAATCTGGTTTCATGAAAAACAAACTGTTGAAACTTGTCAAGTTTCACCCGTTTGTTTTTTGTGAAACAAGATCCTAGTTGGTAAAAATCGAGTAGGCCTTGTTATGACTATACTAGGCCGTGGTATTTCACATATGACTATACTAGTAGGCCCAAGGCCTACTATACTCATATTTGAAATACCACGGACTAGTATAGTCATTCCAAGGCCTAGTGTAATAACTTGTAAGTTGGAATGGAGCAGATTACATTCATCCACTCAATGCTGACTTGTATTCCCCATGGACTTTCATTGGGGTTGGGTTTTGAGGGTTGTGTTTTGAGAAAATCACATACTTTGTTTTCAACTAATTGCACAACTTTCTCTTGAAAAAAAATGGTTTCCTGATTCATGGCCTGCAGCTTTGCTCGTTCCAATATATTTCACGCAGACTAGCAATGCTGCATTTTAACTCATATGTGTATTTACCTGCCCAGGTGTGTGAACATCAAAAAATTCAGTTATACATGGGAAGTTTTTTATTAAATTGGAGTTTAAAAAATATAGTGCACTCAGTAATGGTATCAAATAAGGTTTTTTATTACCATAAACAAACAAAAACATTACACCATTTCATCTTGCCAGTGCACCCGTCCTACATCAGAAATAAAGTAGGCCGCAAATTGGTCCCTCATTTGGCCAACTTCAACGGATGACCTGAGAGTGTGCTGAGTGAATTCAGGCAATGGGTTAGGAGCATCATCGTCCAGTTCAAAGGTCGGGTGCTCTTTAGCCATCACAAAGTTATGTAGAACCACACAGGCCTTCACCACCTCATCGACTGTTTCAAGTTTAAGATTAATGGCCGTGCCCAGAATTCGCCATCTGGAAACAAGAATCCCAAAAGCACACTCGACAGTTCTTCTGGCCCTGGTCAGCCTGTAATTAAATATTTTTTTGGTGTGGTCCAAGTCCCGGCTGAAGTAGGGTTTCAGTAAGTTTCCGCACATTTGAAAAGCCTCATCGCCAACCATTACAAAGGGCAGTGGCGGAGCTTCGGTGTGAGGAAGAGGCCGTGGCATAGGGAAATTAAATTGGTTGCCATACAACCTCCGGCCCATGTCTGAGTTTTTAAAAGCCTGTGAGTCATTACCACGGCCAAATGCTCCAATGTCCACTGCTACAAACATACATCCGGCATCCGCAATCGCCATGAGTACTATTGAAAAGTACTTTTTGTAATTATAGTACTCAGATCCCGTTCTTTGGGGTTTGATGATCCGTATGTGTTTACCATCAACAGCTCCCAAACAGCTGGGAAAATTGCATACTGTCCAGAATTTGTCAGCAATTTCCATCCACTTTTCAGCGGTGGGCAGGGGCATAAATTCTGGGCAAAGAACATTCCAGAGAGCCCGGCAGGTGTCAGCAACAATTCCAGACAAGGTAGAGATTCCAATACGGTACTGGAAGTGTAGTGAAGATAGGGTTTCTCCAGTCGCCAGGAATCTGTGAACAGACAAAGAAGTAAAATTAATATTTATGTATATTATTTTAAAAAACTATAAAATAAAATATTAGTACATTTACGAAAACTAATTACCCAAGGTTTTGAATACTAAATTTAAAAAAAACCCATCAGACCGCACCCCTTGGTTTTTAAAACATACCGTAATGTCACCAGTAGCCGTTCCTCAGGAGGAATCGCACGACGGAGCTGTGTGTCCTGTCTCCGGATGGATTGTTGGACACGAGCAAGCAAATCCAAGAAACTTTCGTGGGACATCCGGATATAATCTGTAAATTTCTCCGGGTTTGCCTGTAGCTCGTTGTAGAGGGTGTGGTATGCCCCACGGCTCTCCCGGAGTTCAACAATCGGATGTATCCACATACGCCGCCGTCTTCGCTGCCTCTCTCTCTTCCTTTGTTCATGGCAAGCAACTGCATACGCCTGAGCCATCGCGATGTCCAAATCCAAGTTGAAGTGAAAACTCTTCCAGCGCAGATCCATGGTCACGAGAAGAATCAAGCAAATGTGAAGAATACTGTAGACAGGGTCTATATATATTAACATACCACACCCACAATGAAGTCCCATTGGTCTTGTGTGTTGTTGAATGGTTGTTTTTTCTTTTTTGTGGGGTTTTTCCAAAATCTGTAAAAAAACGCAAACGCACAAAAAACGCATACAAACGCGCAAAAACGCTGCGTTTTTTTCCTGCATGCGCATTAAAATGCTGGAAAAAAACGCAGCGTTTGTATGCATTTGTATGCGTTTTTTTAATGCGTTTTTTTGCGGGAAAAACGCGCTGCAAAAAAAAGCAAGTGTGAAACTAGCCTAAGCGCATGATGAGAATCTGATGCAACATATTGCTGGAGCTACATTATGTTAATAGATGTAAAGTTTTAGGAGATTGTATGAATAACAACAGTACCCTAAAATTATGCTGTTTTAGCGATTCTTAAAGAAGCACTTCCATGAAACTTCTGTCACACTGTCCATCAAGCCAATCCAGCAGGATAGTCCATCAGTCTCCTCCAAGTGTAAAACAAGGATAAGCTGGCTTTCTCCAGGAGGAGGTGGATGGACTGGTCTGGTCGCACGATCCTCCATCGGTAGGTGGTTTATGGACAGAAGTGCTGGTCTGTTAGTGGGGAAGACTGCTCTAAGGCCTCTTTCACACATCAGGTTTTCGCCGTTAGGCGCGATCCGGCGCTTTTGACAAAAACCGGATCCGGCGAAATGCAATGCCGGATCCGGTTTCCCCCCCATTGACTTGCATTAGAGCCGGATCGAGCCGGATGGCCATGCGTTTCATCCGATTTTCGCCGGATCCGGCAATGTGACGCGATCCGGCGTCTGGAAAAAACGGCTACTGTAACGTTTTTTGTCTCCGGCGAAAAAGCCGGACACGCCGGATCCGGCGTGTCCGGCTTTTTCATACAATGAAAGCCTATGAGCGCCGCAATGCGCCTGATCCGGCGACAGCCGGATCCGGTGGCCGGATCCGTTTTTTTTGGTCTGAGCATGCTCAGTAGCTCTGCCCACAAGACATATATAAAAGCAAGACAGTGGGACCCTCAGCCACACCCAACATGCCACCCAAGCCAAGAACCAGGAGCAGGAGAAGGCAGCAGACATCTGCAGCAGCACCATCAGCACCACCCCAAATGGAGCAGCATGCTGAACAACGGGAGGGGAGTCCAGCAGCAGATGAGAGACGGTAATTATCAAATCCCCCATTCCTCCAAACTAGGGCTATGGAATATCAAGATATTCATTGGCCCTTTGTTTCTCTTTATTCAACAGCCGCCCAATAGATGCAGCAGCAGCAGCAGCAGCAATGGCAGCAGCTGGAACACCACCCACAGCCATGGAGTCTGGCCACCAGGAAGACAGCACATCTTCTTCTGGGAGCCCTCCCACGCATCGTCAGCGTTTGACGGTAAGTTTTTATTTCCAAAATCCATCATCTCTGTAATATATGTCTATTCATTGCCTTTTATTTCAAAACAGGAATCACAAGATGAAGAGGAGCTCCCAGAAGAAGAAGGAAGGGGTGGACAGACACTTGGAGTGGGCTCACAATTGGTAAGTTTTTTGCATCAAACGCAGAAACACAACATCACACTACACACAACACATAGAAAACAATGTTCTGCAGACCACACACAGCAAACAAATCCCTACATCCAAAGACATAACATTTTTTGTTTTCTTCTCTAGTCTTCCCAATCTGGTGCTCGGCCAAGAGGTCCTCGCAGTGCCTCCCAGGGTCGTCGGCGACAGCAACGCGGCGGTCACCAGCGTGTAAGTATAAATATTTTTGCTTTGTTTTTTTGCACTTTTTATTTCATTTCTTTTGTGGAGGCTAATTATGTTATTTTTGTCTTTTTCTTTAACAGCCTTCACAGCGTGCTCCCGACTCTGACGGTGAGGATGGAGGACTCGATGTGGACCACCTCATCGATCTCGTCAGAGAAAGGGAGCCGCTCTGGAATATGGCTGACCGCCGCCATGCTGACCTGATCGTTACCCGACGACTCTGGGAGGAAATCTGTTCGCTCCTTGTGGACCGCTGGGAGGACCTCGAAGCTCGGGCCCAGATTAAAGAGCGTAAGTATATACAGTACCGGTTGCTTGATTTAAACCAGTGTTTCCCAAACTCCAGTCCTCGTGGTCCCCACGGATCATGTGTTCAGGATTTCTATTTACTTTGGAAATCCTGAAAACATGACCCCTGGGGACCATGAGGACTGGAGTTTGGGAAACACTGATGTTGTATACTAACCACTTTGTCCTTTCTCGTTTCAGGGGAGAGAATTGTGAAGCGGTGGTGGTCTGTGAGGGATCGTTTCAAGAAGGAGTTCAATAAAGAGATGCGGGCCCCGAGTGGATCTGGAGGACGCAGGAGCAAGTACAAGTACGCACGAGCCCTGTCATTCCTCCGGGAAACAATGCTCACCAGAAGGTAAATATTACACACCACATGTGACAAAAAAATGTTTAGATGTAACTTTTTTTTTCAGCCAGGGCCATACCATGTCACTATTTTAATTGTTTTTTTTTCTCTTTATTCCACAGCACGGTGAGCAGCACTCGGGAGCCTGCACAATTGGACCCTTCTGAGGCGATCCCTGAGGAGACCGGCACCGAGGGACACTTCGACCGCCCCGGTACATCTGCACCTTCCCAGCCTTCCCAAACATTCGACCCATCTGTCCCATCCACCAGCACAGGAGCATCGTGGCCGCCTACATTACATGAAGCTGCTGGTGAGGAGATCGCTTTCCCTTTACCCCACCCTTCTGCCCCTGCCACCTCTAGTACACCTGCGGGTACTGGGCGGCAGCGGCAGAGGGGTCAGGAAAAGAGTTATGCACCAGAGTTCTTGCATCTGAATGCATCTTTCCAGAACTGTCTTAAAGTCTTGTCAGAGCAAATCTCCGCAGGCTTTCAGCAGATCAACTCCAGCATTCTGGAGGTGAAGACACTTCTGCAAACCATGCATTCAGAAGCAAGATCTTCGCCAAACCACACCTTTTTCAGGTCTGTTGTGGAGCGCATGGCAACACTATCTCCTACCCAGCAGATGCATGTAATGCATTCGTGCCACGGTGCTCTACAGCAGGTTACCTCCCAACCTCCACCTCCCACCACTGTAGTTCCTCCACCTGCACCCCCTCCAGCCACTTTCCATCCTCCCCCTCCTATTACATCTGCACCCCCTCCAGCCACTTTCCATCCTCCCCCTCCTATTACATACCAGCAACCTCCCCAGTACCAGCAACCTACCCAGTACCAGCAACCTCCCCAGTATCAGACATCTCCCCACTTCCAGCAACCTGCCCCGTACTAAACTCCTTCCCCATACCAAACTCCTTCCCCGTACCAAACTCCTTCCCCATACAACTTTCCATCAACATCATCTGCTCCTACAGTCCCTGCCCAACCCTCCACTCCACCGCCCACCACCTCTTCTGCCTCCCACATGTCCACCCATTCTGTAGCTTTTTCCACACCTTCACCTCTAACTGTTCCTTCCCCACCACGATCCCAGTCCTCTCTCCACACTCCCAGTGTCGAAGTGTCCCGCAGCCCCTCCAGCAGTATTTCCACCCCACACTACACAGATTTATGATGTGTTTTGTAATAAAAATGCCCATTTGGTTTCAAACCTTTATTAAAAAAGTTTTTTTAACTTGAAAACCAGTTTACAAAAAAAAAATATTTTAAATAAAAGTTAAATTATTGTTTACACTGGTTGTCTGTCATTTCTTTCTGCGGCGAAATATGTTTAAAAAAAAGGTTAAATACAGGGTATTTAAAAGGTGAAATGGTATTCAAAACCAGGTATATAACTGTGGGTAAATTTTAGCTTTTTGCCACAGTTGTGTTCCTGGTTGTGTTTGAAGCAAAGTATTTCACCTGAAAAGTTGTGTTTATTGTTGGTGATTTCCTAACAATGTACACAACTTTTGTTAAAAGGTGAAATACTTTGCATAAAACACAACCAGGTACACACCTGTGGCCTAAAGCTAAAAATAGAGACCATGACAAGATAGCCAACTTTGGTTGGCAAAGGTATATACTGTTGGTCCAGAAGGTACACAAGTTTGGTTAGGGCACAAATCTTTCACACTCTGTCATCCTGCCAGTGTACTCTGCCTTGAGGTGACATAAAGTATAGTGCAAAATTGTCCCTCATTACTGAAACAGTCACAGAACTTCTAGTGGTAATGTCATGGTAATCTTGCAAGGTGGTTTCTTCAGAGGTGTCCTCAATGGAAATGGGTTCCTTGCAGATAACAAAATTGTGGAGTACCACGCAAGCTTTGATCACCTCGTCAACAGTTTCTGTCTTGAGGTTGATCGCAGTCAATAGGACCCGCCATTTGGCTGTCAGAATACCAAATGTACATTCAACCATTCTTCTTGCTCTTGTGAGGCGGTAATTAAAAATGCGTTTTGGTCTTGTCAATCCTCTGCTAGAGTACGGTTTCAAAAGGTGTTCTGACAGCTGGAAGGCTTCATCCCCTACACAGACAAATGGCATAGGTGGACCAGATGTTTGCGGCAGCGGTCTAGGTGGTGGGAACTGGAAGGTGTTTCCATACAGTTTACGCCCCATGGCAGACAGTTTGAAAACTTGAGAGTCATTGGAGCGGCCATAGGCCCCAATATCAACAGCAATAAATTTGTATTCCGCGTCAGCGATGGCCATGAGGACAATTGAAAAATATTTCTTGTAATTGAAATAT
This sequence comes from Dendrobates tinctorius, assembly GCF_039654945.1. NCBI lineage: Eukaryota > Metazoa > Chordata > Amphibia > Anura > Dendrobatidae > Dendrobates > Dendrobates tinctorius. Next base: position 60,933,811 of record NW_027361696.1, read on the forward strand.
TCCGATCCCGATCCGGCTGACTTTACAATGCGGATATGTTTCCCGTCCATAGCGCCCAAGCAGTAGGGAAACTGACATATCTGTTGAAACTTGTCAGCAATTTCAATCCACCTCTCTGTTGTGGGCTCTGGTAAAAACTCTTCAGCTAAGGAGTCCCACAGTGCACGGCATGTGTACTTCACTATTCCAGATATGGTGGAAATCCCGAGTCTGTACTAGGAAATGCAGTGACGAAAGGGATTCTCCAGTTGCAAGAAATCTGTGGGGAATTAAAAAAACAATCAATTAGTTTTAAATCACAGCATTACATACCAAATCTGAGCTATAACACTTGGAGATACAAACTACCACCAACAAGATTGCAGTGAAAGTGTGCTCTGATGCGAGCATATCCAATAAATGTGGCTTACCTTAAAGTCACCATCAGACGCTCTGCGGATGAAACAGAGAAGCGGCAATAGGTGTCCGCTTTTCTTATGAGGTGTGCAATGCGCTCCACCAAGTAATCAAAATTCTCCATTTTCATCCGAACATATCCAAAAAATTTATCCGGGTTTCGTCAAAGGTCCATGCAGAGTGTAGAATAGACCCCACGCGTCATTCTCTTGGCTGTGATGGGGTGGATCCACAAACGTCGTCTACGATGCCTGATGCGCTGCTGTCTTGCTCTCTCCTTCTCCAGAACAATCACCCTCAAACGATTCGCCTCCGCTGTAAAATCCGCCAAATTCTTCAAAATATTTCCAATGACAACATCCATCTTCGCCAGTAACTTGCTCTTCTCTCCAACCTGCACTTTCTCCTCTACAACCTGTCAAAGAAGGGCTGTAGGAACACGCTATATATAGTTTTCCAGTAGCCAATCCCGTTGGGACGGCCACAAGGGTCAATTTTAAAAACCGGATCCGGCGTAATCCGTCGAAAAACGGATAGAAAAACGGATGAACCGGATGAGACGGATCCGGTTTTGTCTGTCAAGAACAAGACGGATCCGGCAGAAAACCGGATCCGTCACATCAGGTTTTACAAAACATTTGCCGGATCCGGCGTTCCGGCACGACGCCGGATCGCGCCTGACGCCGAAAACCTGATGTGTGAAAGTAGCCTAACAACCCCTTTTAATGAGGCTAAGTTATAATAAAGGACACCAACCACGGATAAGAATAATGTCGCTTTTGCAAAAAAAAATGCGGAATCTTTTTTCTAACCCCAAAAGGATGGAAATGGACACAATCTACGGAAGGAAATATACAAGACAAGGGTGAGGTGAGGTTTAAGTTGTCTCACAGTCATCTACACGCAAAGCCACAAGTGTAGATTATGCTGCGTCTCTATGCTCTTGCTTTCTCCTATTGATGTGAGCTCCACCGTGGTCTTAAAGTGTAACCGTCGCTTTTAATTTGTGAAAATAACCATCTTTGCAATATATCTTATCAGAGAAATCTGCTTCCTTTCCCTTCCTAGACTGATTATTCACTCTCAATTCATGGGTAAAATCTGTATTCAGTGAAGACATTTTTAAGACTTTACCATTACTGAGATAAGAGATGACAGTTGGGGCTCATAACATTCTATGGAGGAGGAGGAGCTAGAGGCAGAGACAGACATTGTGCTGCAAGTTCAACTGACATGACAGTTACAATTTAAGAATCTAGGAATTCAGGTAAGTGGTGAGAAACAATGTAACGTTCTTCACTGATCAATTTAATAATATATTGTTACTTGCAGAGCATTCAAATCAAGTTAGTAGGAATTTATCAGAAGGTATTTGCAATGTAATCTGATGTAGTGCTGAGACCCTGATTCCAGTGATGTATCACTTATATTTTTCTGTTTCAATAACATCATTCTTTTATCAGCAAAAAATGATCACAACATGTCTAAGGATCTCAAGCCTCCTGGTCCAGCTGCACCCACACCACTGAATAGCAGAGAAAACTGTGATTGTATCAAAACTGCTGCACCCAGTAAACTAAGTGATATATTGCTGGAATCAGGATCTCTGCCTCTACATCAGGCTGCTGTCAGATTACATAGCAAAAACCCACTGACAGATTATTTGAAATGATAAAACTCTATCTGGCTGGTGTCACCACAAGTGGGAGCATTGGAGTTTAGCTATAGTCATGGCCAAAAGTATTTGGCACCTTTGAAATTGTTCCAGAAAATGGAGTATTTCTCCCAGAAAATTATTGTAATTACACGTTTTGTTATACTGTACACATGTTTATTTCCTTTGTGTGTATTGGAACAACACAAAATAAAACAGAGAAAAAAAGGCAAATTGGACATAATTTCACACAAAACCCCAAGATTGGACCGGACAAAATTGTTGGCATCTTTCCAAAATTATGGATAAACAAGATAAAGAAGAACCAGATAAAAAGTGGAAAAGTTGACTCAATTTTTGCATTGTGTGTCTGTGTGTGCCAGACAAAGCATGGAGAACAGAAAGAGAACTGTCTGAGGACAATATATATATATATATATATATATATATATATACGGTACAGTATATTTATCTAAACTAAAAACATGACTGACACCTTCATATATTGTGGTCAAAATTACTGTTATTGTGAACAGTTAAGCAAGTTGAAGATAAAATTATCTCTAAAAGGCCTAAAGTTAAAGATGAAACATTTCCTTTGTATTTTAGGCAAAAAAATGTATTGTAATTTTTTAACCTTTTAAATTGCAAAAAGGAAAATGGCTGATGCAAAACTTTGGGCACCCTTGGAGATTTGTGTGCTCAGATAACTTTGACCAATGTTTCAAACCTTAATTAGCTGGTAAGGGTTATGGCTTGTTCACTATCATCATTGGGAAAGGCCAGGTGATGCAAATTTCTCTGCTTTATAAAAACCCAGCCTCCTCTAACTTGTGCCAAAAAACAGCAGCCATGGGTTCTTCTAAGCAGCTTCCTAGCACTCTGAAAATGGTGGAGGCCCACAAAGCAGGAGAAGGCTATAAGAAGATAGCAAATAGTTTTCAAGTTGCCCTTTCCCCAGTTCCAAATATACTTAAGAAATGGTAGTTATCAGGAACAGTGGAGGTCAAGATAAGGACTGGAAGACCAAGCAAAATGTCAGTGAGAGCTGCTTGTAGGATTGCTAGAGAGGCAAATCAGAATCCAAGCTTGACCGCAAAAGACCTTCAGAAAGATTTAGCAGACTGTAGACTTGTGGTACATTGTTCTAGTGTTCAGAGACACCTGCACAAATATGGTCTTCATGGAAGAGTCATCAGAAGAAAACCTCTCCTGCATCTTCACCATAAAATTCAGCATCAGAAGTATGCAAAAGAACACCTAAACAATCCTGATGCATTTTGGAATCAAGTCATGGGGATCGATGAGGTTAAAGTAGAACTCTTTGGCCTCAATGATCAAATGTTTGTGTGGAGAAAAAAGGGCACAGAATTTCAGGAAAAGAACATCTCGCCAACCATTAAGCATGGGGTTGGATCAATCATGCTTTGGGGTTGTGTTGCAGTCAAAGGCATGTGGAACATTTCACGGGTAGAGAATAGAATAGATTCAATGAAATTTCAACAAGTTCTTGATGCAAACATAACATTATCTGTAAAAAGCTGAAGAGAAAAGAGGTTGGCTTCTACAAATGGATAATGATCCTAAACACACGCAAAATCCACAATAGAGTACCTCAAAATGCGCAAGCTAAAGGTTTTATAATTGCCGTTACAGTTCCCTGATCTGAACATCATCTGTGGCTAGACTGCGCAGACCTGTTTTGGCGTAGGCGGTGCATTCCCCCCTCCCGCTAGACCCCGCCCCAAATAAAACGAACACAGACCAGGGATGGGTTGAACAGGTCGGTCACAGTTTATTAATTAAATTACACCACGCAGGGAGGGGCAAATTACACTTCGCAACTGGCTCAATCGCTGTAGGCCCCGTCTGTTAGGCATTGGATTCCTGCGGCTACACAGCAGGAGTCCAGAGCCTCACATACTGATTCGCAGCAAGTTACTCCTGAGGCTAAGTCCCTCTGCCGCTCCTCTGAGCATGGTCATGAGACAATTTCCCATTGGAGGTCGGGAGTTACGTGCTCAGGTCCTTCTCCTGATCTGATTGGTCCATCTCAGAGATCTGGAAGGTCCCGGCAGCACACGGCTATAAAAGGGCCGCATGGCCGTTGGGCCATGCGCTTGTATAGGCTATTCTTGCTAGATGTGTGAATGGTGATGGATGTATGATTCTGGTGACTGACTCATTAAGATTCCCCTCCCTCTGATATTACGCATGTGGATAGGGAACTATAGTTAGAGTCCACGCCAGTCAGTGGCAAGCCATAGGCCACTGTGCACACCGCACCTCTACACTAGTGTCCGGTGGTGTCACGTCTCTCAAGGCACCATCGCTTAGCGGCTGTGTCTGCCGCCGTGCTGCATGTAGCAGCACTTACTGGCGTCCGCAGCAGCGACGCTGCATGCGCGGTAGGTCTAGACGGACACCGTCCCCTGTCTTGGAACCGTGTCCTGTCACCAGATACCGTGCGTGCAATTTCACTGAGTCCGGTGAAGTCTAACTGGCTCAGTTTATACTTGTATGTTTTTGTTACAGCGCCTCAGTGAGTTTAACAGAGTCTGCTCCGCGCTCATCGAGTGACGTTGAACCTGAGCGCATTATACCGCCATATAGTGTGTCTGCCATTGTTTAGCAGCGGTTTTAATACCTACTGCACAGTGGACCCTGAGCGGCGAACGCACTTTTTTATTTATTTATTTAGTGCGTTCCGCCGTTCCTAACATTATACTAGCGCCAGGGTCTGGCTAATATTGGCAGACATGCAGCAGCTTCAGCGGTACATTCAGCAGCTGGAGGGCAGGTTGGCTACTGTCGAGAGAGCTGCCTCCGCTGCGAAGTTTACTGAGGCTGCTGCTCAGGCAGTCGCAGAGGCTGTCTCACGTGTGTCCACGTCCACACCTGCACCGACAGTTACCCGCCTCCAGTTGCCCGATAAATTTTCTGTCGATAGCGCCTCCTGTAGGTGCTTCGTGAGCCAGTGCTCTATTCAGCTTGAGTTACTGGCCGCACGTTTCCCTACAGAACGGGCTAAGGTGGGGTTCCTCGTTTCCCTTCTGTCGGGCAGGGCGTTGGAGTGGGCCACGCCACTGTGAGAACGTGGTGACCCAGAAGTTCGGACCACTGCTCAGTTCTTAACATCTCTAAAGCAGGTATTTTTGGGTCCACGGGTCACTCACGATACCTCTCTCCAGTTACTTGCGCCTACGCAGGGAACTCAGTCGGTCAGTCAGTATGCCGTTCATTCCGGGCACTGGCTTCCGAGCTTGAGTGGCCCGATAGAGCACTCATACCTGTGTTCTGGAGAGGGTTGGCTGAGCATGTCAAAGATGCCTTATCCACCAGGGAGGTTCCCATCAGCCTGGAAGAGTTGATAGCGATCTCCACCCGTATAGACCTCCGCTTTACGGAGTACGGGCTGGAGCGTACTCAATCCAGACAAAAGTTTAGGTCGACTCCTGGCTTCTCCGAATTGCTGGAGCCTCCTGATCTGGAGGTTTTACCTCCTGAACCCATGGACGTGTCCCGTACTGGTCCGAAACCACGTCCGGCACAGGGTCCCACTTGCTGCTTCCTGTGTCGACAATCGGACCACCTGGCTAATAGGTGTCTGCAGCGGTCGAAAAAACGTTCACCTCCGGTGGCAGTTGGTGGAGATCTACCTAATATGAAAACGTTCTCCTCCAAACCAGTATTCCGAGGGACGTTAGATAGCGGGGCTTCCTCCTGGGAGGTAGAGGTCACAGTGGACTCTGGGGCAGAGGAAAACTTTATGTCCTCAGCCTTTGCCCCTAAAGCACGCCATTCCACTGGTGCCACTTCCTCACCCCGTGACCGTTAGGGTGGTTAACGGATCTACCTTACCGTCTCAGATTACCCACAAGACAGCACCCCTGGGGTTCTCAATCTCCCCATCTCATTGCGAGATGTTGTCCCTGCTCATCATGCCTAAGGGCATCGACCAGGTGCTTCTCGGACTCCCGTGGTTACATTGCCATTCTCCCCTTATTGAGTGGTCCTCGGGGAGTATACTGGGCTGGAGCAAAGACTGTGTGGGAAGGTGCATGGGAGGCAGTGTTCGAGTAGCCTCTGTGGAGGTGCCCGTGGATCATTCCGCACCCCTCACTGGGAATCTGAAGTTCATGGCTCCTGTCGTCCTTGAACCAGTGCCGCCGAGCAAAACCTTTGTTCCGCCTCACCTGCGGTCCAAGGTTCTCGCGTGGGCACACGCGTCCAGGGTGGGTGGTCACTTTGTTTACAAGCGTACCGCAAAACTCCTGGCTAGCTCTTATTGGTGGCCGCACAGGGCTCAGGACACTAAAAAATAGAGCCTCCTGTGCTCTGAGTAGATCCTCTAGATAGAGGTCGGCTGGGTTACGGTGTCCCTTGCCAGTAGCAGACCGGGCAATGGAGGTCCGCGACAGTCTAGGTCGCACCCCGCATGTCACTCAAATCAATGTAATGAGAATAAAGATGCCCGCCGACACACTTCGGCGCCCCACTCCAACTTCGGCTCCTGGAGACTTAGCCTTCCCCGACGCCCTCCACGTGCCTTCTCTCGGACCAATTCACATGTCCCGGTTTTTCAAGTCATCTGCTGGGACATCAGGCTGGTCTGTGGACGAGCCTGAGGCCTATGCCTCTGTGGGTCATAAGGTGGTACGTGGCAAAAAATTTTGCCGGGGGGGCCCTAGGAGGGGGGGTAATGTTAGGCGTCGGATTCCTGCGGCTACACCGCAGGAGTCCAGAGCCTCACATACTGCTTCGCAGCAAGTTACTCCTGAGGCTAAGTCTCTCTGCCGCTCCTCTGAGCATGCTCATGAGACGATCTCCCATTGGAGGTCAGGAGTCACGTGCTCAGGTCCTTCTCCTGATCTGATTGGTCCATCTCAGAGATCAGGAAGGTACCGGCAGCGCACGGCTATAAAAGGGCCGCATGGCCGTTCGGCCATGCGCTAGTATAGGCTATTCTTGCTAGATGCGTGAATGGTGATGGATGTATGATTCTGGTGACTGACTCATTAAGATTTCCCTCCCTCTGATATTACGCATGTGGATAGGGAACTATAGTTAGAGTCTGCGCCAGTCAGTGGCAAGCCATAGGCCACTGTGCACACCGCACTTCTACACTAGCGTCCGGTGGTGTCACGTGTCTCAAGGCACCATCGCTTAGCGGCTGTGTCTGCCACCGCGCTGCATGTAGGAGCACTTACCAGCGTCTGCAGCAGCGACGCCGCACGCATAGTAGGTCTAGACGGACACCGTCCCTTGTCTTGGAACCATGTCCTGTGACCAGATACCGTACGTGCAATTTCACTGAGTCTGGTGAAGTCTAAGACAGAGTCCGCTCCGCGCTCATCGGGTGACGTTGAATCCGAGCGCATTATGCCGCCATATAGCGCATCTGCCATTGGTTAGCAGCGGTTTTAACACCTACTGCACAGTGGACCCCGAGCGGCGAACGCACTTTATTATTTATTTATTTAGTGTGTTCCACCGTTCCTAACACCGTCTGTGATAGACCAATGAAGGTTACGAATCCTTGCCCCTCCCGGCATTTCCACTGTGACTTAAAACAAAACAAACACAATAAAAGGAATTTTTTTTTTTTAAAGAAGGAAAACATTTGTACAAGCAAAACCAGACAATGACATATATACATAAGGGAGGGAGGGTGGGACAAAAGCTACCAGGGGTCAGCCGAGGAGAAAGAGGAAGCACTGACCCCTGGTACCTGGTTTTAACCGCTTTGGGTGTGGCTGGCCGTCCCTTCCCCTTTTCCCCATTGGTCATTCGGGGATCCCAATAGAGCATTACCTGGAGGGATTAGTGGGAGGGGGGAATTCTGGCACCGTAATCTGACCCTCTAGCTAGATCTATGGGGGCTATGCAGTCAGAGGCACGATCCTTAGTCAGTGCCGTTGCTGCCAGACTGCGTAGACCTGTTTTGGCGTAGGCGGTGCATTCCCCCCTCCCGCTAGACCCCCCAAATAAAACGAACACAGGCCAGGGATGGGTTGAACAGGTCGGTCACAGTTTATTAATTAAATTACACCACGCGGGGAGGGGCAAATTACTCTCCGCAACTGGCTCAATCGCCGTAGGCCCCGTCTGTGATAGACATGTGAACCGGCCAATGAGGGTTACGAACCCTTGCCCCTCCCGGCATTTCCGCCACTGAGGATTCTGTGTATGATCAACACAGGACTCCGACCCCCACCCATCAGCCTGAGGACCTGTTCAACCCCATCCTGCAAGCCGGACAGAAATATATCAAGCCCAATGTCCGTCAGATGGACTCCATCCTGCCTCCTTCCAAGTAGTAATGTCGTACCACTACGCCGAAACCTCCTTTCAGCCATCTTTGCATTGACCTTTCTCCTTGATCATTCAATAGCCTTTGGCTTGTTCGCTCCTTTCCATACCGCTCGCGGAATATCTCCGACCATACCAACACCATGTGTGGGAACAGATACGTAAAATGCTGTATGTCCGTAGCCATTACTGTGCAAAGCTTGGTACTTTTCCTTGTACACAGGTCATTACCACCAGTGTGCAATACCAATATCACCGGCCCGTTTTCCTTTATAGCGATGCTCAGCACCTCCGGGAACATTTGTTGCCATTTTAGGCCTCTGACTCCTCTCCAATTGACCTTTAGCCCTGGTAAGCCCAGGCTTAAACCACCTGGCTGCAGTTCGGCCCTTTTCCTCGCCCAGAAGACGTACGAGTGTCCTACTATCCACACCGTGCACTTACAGACTCCTGTGAATGGTAAGATGTGTTAATAGAGCAAATCTGGTCTTATATACCTGGCGAAGCATGAGGATTTCCAGCGACCCATCCTCTGCACCTCTGCTTCCGATACTCCTGCTCTGGCTGCTTCAGTGGCGGCACCTATTCAGAAGGAATGTGTACCGTACTCTACCGGGTTAGCGCCCACTTTTTGAAGGCACTGTTTGAAAATCACGCTAAACTGGTACTTGGTAAGGGGGGACCTGTCCGGGTGTGCGAGGAACAATCTGCTTTCCTGTCGTAGGCTCGCGTAGCGCTTGACTACTTTTATTGGGCATACGGGGCCATTGGATGACTTCACCAGGACCCACGAGCCTCTGCTGGAGGGGTCGCATTTGGATATCCCCACACGAATGCGCAGAGCGTCGCTGCATATCACTACATCATCACTGATTAACCCGCCCTCCGCCCGGGGCACTAGCTCGCTAATGCGAAGTGCCCCGAAAAAGGCGATAGCGAAAGCTGCTGATAGCAGGGCAGCTTTGAACTGTGATTTGCACACCGATAAGGAAATTACTATAATATCGCGCAGTAGGCTCATCTATATGGTACGACGACACTCCTGGCTAGGTTGGAGTCTTATCCAGCCTTTAATGGCCTGTCTAATGTAAAAGTATTTTGTGACGTCCACCCATCCCATCAGCTGGAAAAAGAACGCTAAGCCTGATAAATTGTCTTGCGCAGAGATACCCGATGTGCCTCTTAGCTTAAGCCGTTTTAAGAATTCTACCAAAACCTCGCATCTCGCACGGTCGCTTCTGTCGACTGGCTTACCCCGAATTAATGAGCACCACTCCTCCCACGCCTTACCGTAGACTTGCCAAGTAGCTGCTGTAACCGTAGCGCGGATCAAAGGCATCAATGATTGGCCACCATGTCCCAGAGGGATGCAGGACACCGGGTGCCCAATGGCTGTGCCCTGGGGAGAAGGAGTCTGAAAGCCTGCCAATCGGAAAACAGCAGAGAGCTAACCAGTTTATCGTCTACATCCAATGTAAAAGAAGTAGAGCTTTTGTTATTTTTAAAATGTAAAAGATGAAAATATTTTTTTTCTAAAATACAAAGGAAATGTGTCCTCTGTAACTTTAGGCCTTTTAGAGATAATTTCATCTTCAACTTGCTTAACTGTTCACAATTACAGTAATTTTAAGCAGGGGTGCCCAAACTTTTACATGCCACTGTATATCAATTTATTCTACAGTCAAATTGATTCAGAGATGAAAATAGTTGAACTGAACTAATTTTGTGGTGCTGAAAAAGAATATGATGCTTTAATTTGCTCATTGCCTGTAATTTTCAAGATCCAGAAGAGGTTGTGATACTTCTGACACCTTTTATGCAGGCTTATAGAAAAATTGCGTCTTTATTATTTTTCTTCATCATTGCATTGTTAGTAGCTCCTTTATTACATCACCTATTTAGCTTATTGAACCTTTAGTATTCTATCATCTTAAGGGGACCACTGAAAAAAGCCAACTCAGCTCCGATGACATAATCCTAATTACAGCTGCATTATTATTATTATTATTATTATTCATTATTATAGTGCCATTTATTCCATGGCGCTTTACATGTGAAAGGGGCAAATATAGACAAGTTCAATAAACATGGACAAAATAAGGCACACATGAGTACAGAAGGAGATAGGACCCTGCCCGCGAGGGCTCACAGTCTACAGGGGATGGGTGAGGATACACTAGGAGAGGGTAGAGCTGGTTGTGCGGTGGTTCAGTAGACTGAGCAATACTGCAGGTTGTAGGCTTGTCGGAAGAGGTGGGTCTTAAGTCTTGTCTTGTATGTGATTGTGTGAAACAGAAATAAGAGGGGAGTAGAGAGGGAGATCTTGAGAGAATCGAAGGTTGCGTGTAGGTAAGTACCAGGAGACCATGTAACAGGTTTATGGAGGAGACAGGTTGTGGATGGCTTTGTATGTCATAGTTAGGGTTTTGAACTGGAGTCTCTGGACAATAGGAAGCCAGTGAACAGCTTGGCATAGAGGAGAGGCTGAGGAATAACGGGGAGATAGGTGGATTAGTCAGGCAGCAGAGTGTAGGATGGATTGGAGTGGTGCCAGAGTGCTAGAGGGGAGGCCAGAGAATAGGAAGTTGCAATAGTCGAGGCGGGAGATGATAAGGGCGTGCACTAGTGTTTTTATGGTTTCATGGTCAAGGAATGCACGGATCAAGGAAATATTTTTGAAGTTTGAGTCGGCAGGAGGAGGTAAGGGCTTGGATATGTGGCTTGAAAAATGGCAGAGTTGAGGATCACCCCCGAGGCATCGAGCATGTGGGATAGGATGTAAGGGAGGGACAGGACTGTAGTCGTGACCTGAATAATTGCAATATCTACTGTATGTGGGTCGCCCTCCCAGGGCTGTGGGGTACTCGGTACTGGGCTAGTCTCTCAGAGGGGAATGTCACAGCAGCAGTGACCCAGTCTGTGGCCCTGGGCGCCCATGTAAAAGGGATGAAGTGATGGAATAAAGTTTATGAGTGAATGATTCGTGACGCCACCTGTGGTGTTCGGCAATGAAGATGTTAAGCCGACGCTGCGGACAGATCCCCTGGGACAGATGGTGTGGTGCAGCTATATGATGTAGTGGCCCTCCACAGGTAGGGCAGTAATCCCAGGGCAGTGAGGATAGGTGTTGAGGAAAAGGGTGCAGTGCCTGGCACAGGGATGAAGCAGTGCTGACGGGGTTGCAGGAAGAAGGCAAGGACACAACAGGGTGCAGTTTCTTTACCTTTACTTTGCTTGGCAAATGCAGTCCAGGATCCATATTACAGATGGCACAGGAGCTGGCTAGCCTGGAAGCAACTTAGGAATCTCTCTATGCAGATGGGTTGTGTAGTCTCCTTCCTAGCGCTTATTTTTAGGTACTTGCAGTACTGTGTTACACTGAAGTTCCACTTGCTTATTCTCTTTAGAAATCCCTCGTATGGCAGACAGCTGTAGCCTTCCTCTTCTGGCTCACACGTCACTGTTGTCCCTCCGAGTCTTATGTGGGAATATAGCATTTACACCTTCCTATTCCTCATGTTTCTGTTGCAGGACCATCAGTGTCCATACAACCTTGGAGACCGGGCTCCAGATCATGCCCTATAGCTGGGAATGAGCCTGAACTCTCTGCTCAATCTCCCAGCTCTTCTCCTCCACGTCGACACATGTTGCCCTCCTCATACGAACTCCTCATTCTCCCTTCCTGGCCCCCAGAGAGTAGCTTCTCCCCAGTTTTGGTTCAGAGCTCCCTCTGCTGACCTGGAATGGAACTGTGTTGTGTGTTGTGGTTAACTGCCAGAGAGACCGTTTATTGCTTCCAAGCATGACATCACACTCCCTAGGAGGAAGGTAATGCCATTGTGGCGACCATACTCCTGGGGGTGCCACATACGTCCAGTCCTTCCCCTACAGAAAACTGTACTCTTCTCTTCAGCATGCCTGCATGTCCAGATTCAGCTTCCTCTGGGCACTTCCCAGGCAATGACGGTTCCTTTTTCAGGTCACCCCCAGCAATGGAGACACAGTCCAAGTTAACTTTAACACTTTCTTTACTGAGTACTTCCCACGTTACATCCACAGTTGGTACATTGCGACATTTACCGGTTTCCTCATCTTTCCCTTTTTGGCTGTCGCTTCTGTGCAGTACATGCCCGGACCGGATCGTCCTAGACTGCTCCTCAGTTCCTTCCTGGCCTGACCTCACCATGATGACAATTTATTCTGCCTGTTTCGCTCCAGACTCGAAATCATCAGTCACCAGGTTTGATTGCCTCTGGTAAAGCATCCGGCCCATCTGTACCGATCTCGTCTAAGCTCCAATATCCTGCATCTCATCATCCCAACCGACTCCTGCCCTAAAAGCATCTGCCCAGGCGATAAGGCGCCACATCTTTTCTTTCCTGTTCTGGCCCACTGCTATGACACACAGTGGCCGTGGGTAATTTGGGCTGCAACACTTGAACGTTGAGTGGCTGCCAAGTTGTCCGGGCCTATAGCCCATGTGGACAGTCCCTCCAATTAACCCTCTGGAAATGTCCTATAAGGCCCCACTAGTATGTCTCCCATCTAGTGACCCACAACAGAACTATACTTACCCTTATCTACAGGAACTATATACTAAAGTGCCCTCCTCTAATGTCCCCCAAAAAGTATGCACTGACTTACCCTAACTGTACATGAACATTAGTCACATTATATTATACAATATTATACTAAAGGAACACAAAACAATATAATACAGTTCTCTACAGAATGGTAGCACATATATACATGTGGCAATACCATAAAAGATGAGCGGTAATACATATTTCTATGTAACAGTGCCGCAAGCATTTGACATATACATCATCAATTAGCAATATGTAAACATTAACAATTAAAGGGCAATCAGAGGAAGGGAAGCAAGAAGGACATTATATCTCACCCCCTTACAGATATGTTGCTTGAAAGAGAGGGCAGAGTCGAGGATCACCCCGAGGCACCGAGCATGTGGGACTGGGGAAAGTGAGCACCTGTTGACATTGATGGATAGGTCTGAGATGGGGGAAAGATGATGAATTCTGTTTTGCCCATGTTCAGTTTTAGAAAGCGAGCAGAAAAGAAAGCTGAAATAGCAGACAGACATTGTGGGTTATTAGTCAGCAAGGAGGTGAGGTCAGGTCCAGATAGGTAGAGCTGCTTGTCATTGGCGTAGAGATGGTACTGCAAACCGTGGGATTCTATGATCTGTCCCAGTCCGAAGGTGTAGATGGAGAAGAGTAGGGGTCCTAGAACTGAGCCTTGGGGAACACCAACAGACAGGGGTTGAGGTGAGGAGGTGGTGTGGGAGAGGGAGACACTGAATGTTCATCCTGTTAGATATGATGACATCCAGGATAGGGCCAAGCCTGTGATGCCAAGAGATGAGAGAATCTGTAGCAGGAGGGAATGGTCCACAGCGTCGAAGGCAGAAGACAGGTCCAGGAGAAGGTGGACAGAGTAGTGTCACTTGCTCTTGGTGGTTAGTAGGTTGTTGGTGACTTTAGTCAGGGCAGTTTCGGTTGAGTGATGCAATTGGAAGCCAGATTGTAACCGGTCAAAGAGGGAGCAGGAGGAGAGGTGGGAGGACAGTTCATGCTGTTCCAGTTGTTTTGAGGCAAAAGGGAGAAGAAATATTGGGCGAAAGCTAGACATGGAGGCTGGGGTCGAGGGAGGGCTTTTTGAGGATGGGTGTGATTGAGGCATGTTTGAAGGATGAGTGAAGGACACCATTTGTAAGTTAGAGGTTGAAGAGATGTGTTAGGGTTGGGATGAAGACTGGCAAGGTTAGGGATGAGGTGGGATGGGAGCGGGTCAAACGTGAAAGCCGTGAGATGTGATCTTGACAGGAGGGTGGAGAGCTGATCTTCTGTCATGGTGGAGAAACTGGTTTTGGAGAAACAGGACTGAGCAGCTAAGAGGGGCTTTGGGGGCTGCAGGCCAAAGCTTTCTCTGATTGTATCAATCTTCTGCTTAAAGAAAGAGGCAAAGTCTTCAGCAAAAATGAGAGGAGAGGGATGAGGTGCTGGGGACGAAGTAGAGAATTGAAAGAGTTGAAAAGCTGTTTAGGGTTGTGAAAAAGGGAGGATATGAGAGATGAGACTTAAGTTTGTTTTGCAGCAGTGAGCATGGACTTGAAACTGGTGAGGTATGCTTATATGCCATAAAGTGCTCGGCACAACGGGATCTCTTCCATCTCCACTCAGCGACCCTGGGAGCCCATCTAGTTCCTTCTAAAGGCTGGTCAACCAAGGCTACTTGTTGTACGAATTTTGATATGCGTGAGGGGAGCGACCGAATCATGTGTTACTGTTATTGTGGTGTTATAAAAAGTGACAGCAGCATCTGTGTCATGAAGGGAAGCTATATCTGATATGACGGTTCACGTTACCATTCGGGGGGCTCTGTGGAGGGCGGATGCGTTGTTTTGTTGCGTTCACGTGTAATACCATGGTCGCCGGGGGTAGCCTCCTCAACCATTCTGGTACTCACTGTGCTGGAGGCTGTTCCATCCCTGGTACGCTGTTCACCTTTGAGGTTCAAATGACTGCAGACAGAGGCTGGAAACAACTTAAACAGTTCAACTTTATCCTCTTCAGGGCCCAGCACTTCCCAAATGCCATCAGGACTCTTTACACGATACCAACAGTACATGGTCTTCTACAGCAGCACAACACTTCTTCTTCTGTTACACATGAGTGGACAACACAAGCAACCGAGCACTCAACACGGAACACGGTGAACACGGCACTTCAACCCTTCTTCCTGAGACCTACTTCAGCTCAGGAAGGTCCTGTCTACTCCGCTATAGCTCACCCCTTTACGGCACTGTTGTTCCTGTACGTCTACTAGGCTAGTAGCTCACTTGACTCTTGGAATAGCTCCCGTATTCTCGTTGTCATTTCCACAGAGACTTACTCACTGACCTCCCTGGCGTGAACACTTCCAGACACAGGCTGGTTTCCACAGACTGGCTTCACTGTCACTTCAGCTCCTTGTTTCTGGCTGATTTGACTTCAGAGACCCTCCTATTAGCCTCCCTAATCCTTTAGCTCCCAGTCTCTAGCTAAAGGACCTCCAGTGACCCTTCTCACTGGCTGCTGCTGTAGGCAATCTCTTCACTACTCTGCTAGGATGGCTACCACTGCCTCAACTCTCCTCTGCTCTGCTTGTAAACAGGAAATTTATCTTCTTTTGCTCCCGGCTAGCCACTCCTCTCCTGTCCCTCTAGTTAACCCTTCTAAAGGCTCCCATCTAGTTGTGCTCAGTGCCCCCATCTAGTGTCCCTTTTCTAATACTACGTTACCTATTGTGTCTCTATAATACCCTAT
The DNA here is from genome assembly GCF_039654945.1 of Dendrobates tinctorius. Classification (NCBI taxonomy): domain Eukaryota; kingdom Metazoa; phylum Chordata; class Amphibia; order Anura; family Dendrobatidae; genus Dendrobates; species Dendrobates tinctorius. The sequence goes on from NW_027361696.1 coordinate 60,949,501, forward strand.
AGCCGTGAACACATATGTACAGGTCACACATTATACACTCAAACATTTCCATTATAACCAGGCAAATCATAACAGCACATTAGCCAGGCCCAAGTCCTGGCACCCCCTTATATCCGTGCGGTTGGAGGGCACGTCAAAACGACGCATCCGCATACATCTGCATGTCCTGCATACACAATGTTAAAGATAGGTACGCAGGACACATGCGGAAATAGGCAGGGCTTAACGGAGGAAGTATGCAGCCCTCCGCAGAGCCCCCGAACGCTAATGTGAATGTAGCCTATGAGGGAGAAAGGACTCAGAGAGTGATTGTAAATTAAGGTGTTTGAGATTTCCATGAGTGTGAGTGAGTTTGTGGAGTGGGGGTTGTGCACTAGGAGAGGAGAGGGAAGAGAAGGTAAGTAGGTTGTGGTCAGACAGGGGGAGGGGTGAGTTAGTGAGTTTAGTAAGGGTGAAGATGAGGTCCAGGGTATGACCATCTTTGTGAGTGGCGGAGGACCATTGAGTGTGGCCAAAGGAGGCAGTGAGCAATAAAAGTTTAGAGGCAGCTGGGGTGGAAGCGTCAATAGGGATGTTGAAGTAACCCATGATGATAGTGGGGATGTCAGCAGAGAGGAAATGAAGATGCCAGGTGGTGAAGTGATGAAGAAAGGTGGAGATGGCTAGTTCTGGGGGCCAGTAGATGACAACCAGTTAGAGGTTGGAGGGGGAATAGATGCAGACAGAGTGCACCTCAAACAAGGAAAGAGTAGCGGAGAGTGGTAGCGAAATTGGGGTAAAGGTGCAAGTTTAAGACAGGAGCAAGCCAACTCCTCCATCACGTTTGGTGCTGGGAAAAGGGGTGTGAGAGAGATGGAATCCACCATAAGACAGTGCAGCGGGAGAAGCTGAGTCAGAGGGGATGAGCCAGGTTTCAGTGATGCCAAGGAAGGAGAGTTTGTTGGTGATAAAGAGGTCATGGATATCCGACAGATTGTTGCAGACAGAGCGTGCGTTCTATAGTACTCAAGGTAGGGTGACTGGGGGAGTGGGGGCTGGATGAATGGGTATGAAGTTATCATCATTGCGAAAACGTGTTGAGGATTGTGGCAGGATGTTAGAAATGAGTGTTGGAATGTGTTAAGGAGGGCCAGGATTTGGGATATGTCGCCAGCAATGAGGAGTAGCAGACAGAGCGTTAGAAGGTGGGAGCAGGATAGGACATGATGTGGCCGTGTGTCTCTGGAGAAAACGGATTGTATGTGGAGGAACAGTTGTGAGGAGGAGGTGAGATGGCTGGGGAGGATGGAGGGGGAAATGATTAGTTCCTTACCAGGTGGAGGGATTGCAGGAGATAGGAAGAAAGTAAGTGTCGTGATCACGTGTGTCAGGACGCAGATGATGTCGCAAGGCGAACCCATAACACACGTGACCCTGGATACACCGCCTCCAGTGGGGCGAATTTAAATAATAAAGCGTGCAGGTGGATACGCCGCCTCCACCTGGCGGATTTAGGTATTACACACCATGCATACATATATCTGGAAACACCGCCTCCAGTAAGGCGCATTTAAATAATAAGGGGGGAACCTGGGTAACTTTAACAGTGGTGGGCCCTGCGATAGGGAATGGGGAAATGGAGACCTCCTGCACTCCCCTGAGCCAGTGTCCCTACACTCCTCACATTCCCTAAACAGGCTCCGCACCTGTCGCCGCACGCGTACCTTAACGCCCTTGCTCGCCCTGAGCCTAAACCCTCACTAGGGAATAGGTCGGTGTGGAGACTAATCCCACCACTGCACTAACAACACACATGAGGAAAGAGACAATACAGGGGAAACACCACTTATCTTTGCTCTGTTGCGTGCGCTCCCAGCAACAGAGCCCACCACCTGTGTGCATCTTCTCCTCCACCCTGATCCATCACCATAACTGGATCCATCACCATCGTGCAGCCTGTGAGCAGAGTCCATCACCACTTGCAGCAGTCCAGTACACAGAGTCCCAAGATGAGTCCAGCCTCTGCCAAGAATCCAAGCATGCTCGAGTCCAGTTCTCAGCAACCAAGTAGAGCATGCTGAGTGCAACTCTCTTCCTAGTCGCCACTCCTCCAAGCCATGCCCACACCTCCCGCCGACACCATAAACTGCGACTCCACCAAGCCATGCCAGTCCTTCCTGCAGACACCATTAGCTGGCACTCATTCTCTCTGGCTGACTGCGCAGGACTCCTATCCCGCTCCATCCTTCCACCAGGCTCTCCAACAACTCAGCAAGAAATATCACCAGCAGTGAGTGAACACCCTGAGACCCATTTATAGAGTGTCACACCTGAACCATAATTAAGTGCAACCTAACCTAAGGTGCAATACCACAACCACCACCGGGGACAGTCAAAACACCTTTGAACTTAACCAAAGTAAAAAAAGTTCACTTTGTGCTTTTAATACCGCCAGATCCAACACTGGATCATGACAGTACCCCCTCCTTAATGAGGGGCCTCTGGACCCTCAAGACCACCCCTCATTAGGGAAACACCTACAGCGGGGACGCCCAGACCCTGAGTTCACCCTACCACTACCTGACACTTCAGGTTTATGACAAACACCGCTGATATTGGCAATAAAGTTCCTTTTGGAGGCACCACTCATCTCCAGAGCGCCGACCTGGGGAACGAGTTAATGTATGTGTATGTTTGCTCAGAGCTGATCAGACTCCACAACACATTTCCACAAGATGTTTTTTGGTGGGACCCATACATGCTCGTTCACACACAGGTCCGGACCTGAACGTTTATTGCACACATACATTTGTCATTTTTTGGTGAACTCACTCTGGACTTGACAACAGAGGCGTCCCCCTGTGTCACCACACTCACACCCCCGCTATTCACCAAGGGACACCACCCTCCAACCCTTTCACCATGAGGACTGCGCCTCCCAGGGTTGGTTAATGGCGAGGGTAGAGGTTTGTCCCTACTCCCCCGCAGCACACCTGCTGCACACACCAGGAGGAGAAGGAGACCGGGAAATGGAGGAAATATACTCTCGCTGGTCACCTCCACACGACCAGGAGGGCGGCTTCTTCGATGGTATGAAGATTTGGCGTAAAACCCCGCGGACTATCACACCAGTCAGCTCACCACAGGGGCGTACCCCTTCACCTCGGGGAATACCAGGCAGCTCCGTGGGGCACCATTCCTCCCACCTGCCTGGGTGCGCCCGCCTGCATGAACCAGTCCTGCTCCCCAGCAGCGACTCTAGGGGGTTTTAGTACCATAGCCGCAGGAATATGGAGGAAAATATATATACTCGCTGGTCGCCTCCACACGACCAGGAGGGGCGGCATCGAGGATTTGGCATGAGCCCCGCGGACTATACACCAATCTGCTCCCTACAGGGACGTACCCCTTCACCTCGGGGAATACCAGGCAGCTCCGTGGGGCACCATTCCTCCCACCTGTCTGGGTGCGTCCCCTGTAAGAGCAAGTCCCGCTCCCCAGCAGCGACTATACACCTAGTCTGCTCACCACAGGGATGTACCCCTTCACCTCGGGGAATACCAGGCAGCTCCGTGGGGCACCATTCCTCCCACCTGCCTGGGTACCTCCCCGTGCATGAGCAAGTCCCGCTCCCCAGCAGCGACTCTAGGGGCTTTTGCCTGAACGCAGCTGCCATTTTTGTTTCTCTGGTTATCTGAGCAGAGGCCCCAGACCATGGTAACTGCTGCTGCAGCGGCTCTAACACACCATGCCGCTCCCCACTCTCCTCAGTGAGGCCCGGCAGCAATTACCACAGGTCTCCACATGGCCGAAGCTCACCAGAAAAAAAAAAGTAAGGCTGGTGATAATGTCATGATCACGTGTGTCAGGACGCAGATGATGTCGCAAGGCGAACCCATAACACACGTGACCCTGGATACACCGCCTCCAGTGGGGCGAATTTAAATAATGAAGCGTGCAGGTGGATACGCCGCCTCCACCTGGCGGATTTAGGTATTACACACCATGCATACATATATCTGGAAACACCGCCTCCAGTAAGGCGCATTTAAATAATAAGGGGGGAACCTGGTTAACTTTAACAATGGTGGGCCCTGCGATAGGGAATGGGGAAATGGAGACCTCCTGCACTCCCCTGAGCCAGTGTCCCTACACTCCTCACATTCCCTAAACAGGCTCCGCACCTGTCGCCGCACGCGTACCTTAACGCCCTTGCTCGCCCTGAGCCTAAACCCTCACTAGGGAATAGGTCGGTGCGGAGACTAATCCTACCACTGCACTAACAACACACATGAGGAAAGAGACAATACAGGGGAAACACCACTTATCTTTGCTCTGTTGCGTGCGCTCCCAGCAACAGAGCCCACCACCTGTGTGCATCTTCTCCTCCACCCTGATCCATCACCATAACTGGATCCATCACCATCGTGCAGCCTGGGAGCAGAGTCCATCACCACTTGCAGCAGTCCAGTACACAGAGTCCCAAGATGAGTCCAGCCTCTGCCAAGAATCCAAGCATGCTCGAGTCCAGTTCTCAGCAACCAAGTAGAGCATGCTGAGTGCAACTCTCTTCCTAGTCGCCACTCCTCCAAGCCATGCCCACACCTCCCGCCGACACCATAAACTGCGACTCCACCAAGCCATGCCAGTCCTTCCTGCAGACACCATTAGCTGGCACTCATTCTCTCTGGCTGACTGCGCAGGACTCCTATCCAGCTCCATCCTTCCACCAGGCTCTCCAACAACTCAGCAAGAAATATCACCAGCAGTGAGTGAACACCCTGAGACCCATTTATAGAGTGTCACACCTGAACCATAATTAAGTGCAACCTAACCTAAGGTGCAATACCACAACCACCACCGGGGACAGTCAAAACACCTTTGAACTTAACCAAAGTAAAATAAGTTCACTTTGTGCTTTTAATACCACCAGATCCAACACTGGATCATGACAGTAAGTAGTATGGGGGTGAAAGTGAAAAGAAACAAACATTGTAGTGGTTTTCTATTCCTTTACTTTACAGTCAATTCCTGTCCAATTCTAGTCTAATTCAGAGTATTGTTATTAGAAATCTACAATTTGAAATATGGAATTTGAAAGATGCCTAGGATTCGGGGAAGATTTCAGGAGCTCATCTCTCAATGTTCATGGGTTCATAGTTCGTCTTTTGATGTTTGCAGGACAAAATGCTGCACAGACTGATACAATGGGTAATCAACATATTACCAAACATCAATTGTTCAATTTGTGAACCAAGGATAGCAGAACAATATACCGTATTTTTCGCTTTATAAGACTCATCTGATTATAAGATGCACCTAGATTTTAGAGAGGAAAGTAAGAAAAAAAATATTTTGAGCCAAATAGTGTACAAAAACCTTTAATAAAATTCAAATATATTATCTGTGGATAACGTTCTGTTATGGGGGATCTGTGAATTACAGTATAGTGCCTGCAGTACCGTATATTGTGACTACCACCCCCCCATATCCTCAGGAATACACCCACTTACTGTAGACATGGATGTATTCTGAAAGATGAGGGAGGTGATAGCCACATTTGCAATGAACACTATGGACACTAAAATACAGTGTATATTAACTCTAAATATTGCTAGAACCCCCATCATCCTTCAGAATATACCCATTGGTACAGTATATTCTGAAGGATGATGGGGGTTGTTTGCTCACCTTTCCTAAAAGGATCTCGGACTTGTGAGTACCATAGTTCCAACATTAAATAGTGTGCAGGGACAGATATGTGATTGGTGGAGGCAGCTCAGCAACAGTTCCCTCCACCAATCACTGTCCATCCCTACAGACGAGGAGGAGAATCGCTCTTCTCTCCCTCCTCAGCTTTAGGCCTCTTTCACACATCAGTGTCTCCGATACGTGTGGTGACCCTGTTAACAAACATCAATTCAAGAGTCAACATTCAGGCTCGTATGAACAATGACCTACTGGAAAATACATCTGGCATAATTAAGAATAAATGCTGTGTTGTCACACTCTCTGTGTAAGGTATACAGTTTTAGGATTTATTAAGATGTTGACATGTTTTTTTGTTTTTTTTAAAGATATGCCTCATTCTTGCATTAACAAAGCTAATAGTTTGTCCTACATACGTGAAGAATTCACTTTTGCATCACAAAGGCAAACTTGACTATCATGATAAGGAAAGCCTACAACCTGTATTTTGGCTGCAGAATAGGAGATCAGGACAAGAATTGGCCTCCACACATATGCTGAAATATATGTGCATCACATCTTACCGAGTAGTTGCATGAGAAAAGGCAATCTATGCTTTTCCTCTCATGACCCAGACTTTCTGTCAGAAACTTCATCTGAGCCATATCTTATAACACAAAGTGAACTGAATGATCTTGATAGAGATTTGTATCTGCCCAAGAGTAAAGCCCCCGTCACACACAGCGATCTCAGTAGCGAGATCGCTGCTGAGTCACAAGTTTTGTGACGCAACAGCGATCTCACCAGCGAGATCGCTGTCTGTGACAGCTATCAACGACCGGCCAATCTGCCGAGTATCGCTGATCGTTGTTGAAACGTCTGGACATTTTTGGAGTCACTGGTCTCCCGCTGGCCAGCACGCATCGCTGCTTGTGACAGGCGGGAGACCAGCGACCAGTGAGGAGGAGCTGGTCACGAAGGTACACATCGGGTTTCTAAGTGCCTCGTGCCCATTAGAAACCCGATGTGTACCTTGGTTACCAGCTCCCTGCATCAGCGCACTGGAAACTAAGATACACTGCGGGTAACTAAGTGATGTGCGGTGCTTACACCCGCGTGTCGCTGGTGCTGATCGCTGGTGAAGCTGCCTGTTTGGCAGCTCATCAGCGATCATGTAGCGACACACCAACGATCCTGACAAGGTGATACCGTTGTCGAGATTGCTGGTGAGTCGCTATGTGTGACGGGGCCCTAAGGTTGAACCTTTAGGTTCCAGGCTACAGCAGCTGAATCTCCTAGTGGGCGGATTTCTTTGTTACACAACTGTGATAAAGATCCTGTCCAATATTTCTTGGAGGGTGATCTTGTACCATACAACAACATCAACAGTTTAATGAAACCTCTGAAGATAAGGCTATTCATCGATTCATCCAAAAAGCTTAAAAACCGTCTTGCTATAAAATGGAAATGCGCTGTCTTCAATTTCAGCTGGTTATGCAGTATAGAAGTCAGGATAGAAACCTATGAACATGAAACAGCTGTTGAGGTACAAGTAAAGAGCAAAAAATGGGGGCACCACCGAAAAATATAAAGGGATCCAACCTTGACCTATAAATAGCAGGTAATAAACAAAAAGAGAAAGAAATAGGCCACAAACAGGGGATCACCCTAGATAGGAAATAGCATATGTGGCGCCCCTGAGGCTCAGTCGCCACAGAGGTACTGCACCTTCTCCTAAGGTGTAGTGCCCCACCACCTAAGTAAGTTGGGAACTCCTTTCCACACTCCAACACCTGTTGCTGGTGATTCCTTCTGGCTTGTCAGCTCTTGGTTTTCAGCTCTGTTCCAGTCATCTAAAGCTAAGTTTTTCGGCTAATGTTCACACTTGATTTTGTTGGTCTATTCAGTTTTTTGTGTGGTCTGCCAGCCCCGGCTGGAGGCTGAGCTGAATTTCCACTCTTATTTATCAGTATTTTGCCAATTGGCTTTTTGTCCCTTACTAGTTCAGTCTCTTTTTGCTCTGTCTCAGAATATTTCAGAGTGCTGATATAGTGGGAGAAGTCTAGTGACTTCAGGGTTAATTTTGCTATCAGAAGTGTTGGACATTATTTTTGTAGGGTTTTTTGCAGGTTGCAGACAGTGTCTTCCCTTTCCTTTCCTGTCTAGTTAGTTTGGGCCCCATCATTTGCTCAGCCTATTTTCCTGCCTGTGTTTGTGCCTTCATCTTGTTTCACCGTAAATACATGTGTGGGGGCTATCTATTCCTTTGGGGTCTGCTCTGGGGCAGTTAGTTTTCCCTTTTCTTGCTTTAGGCTTATGTAGTCTTCCAGCCGTGACGAGGCGTCTAGGTTCATCGTAGGCACGCTCCACGGCTACTGCTAGTTGTGTGGTAAGATCAGGGATCTGCAATCTGCATAGTTACCAACCACTCTGGTTTTCTGTGGCTTAGCTTGTTTTGCCTTTTTCTCCTCGGTGACCCATTCATAACAGCCGGGGCCCGGTCCCCGATGTTGTATGGACATTTATGGTTCTGCAGCAGACACTGGTGGAGTAGTTGGCTGTAAATGCACTACTTCCATCTAAGACTTGGGGCACAACAGCAATTGAATAGAGAGCCAGGACTCCGGAGAAGGGAGTCCCCGAGAGAAGTTACAGCTGTCTGCCATACGAGTAGAGTTGTTAGGAACATCTGACAGGAGGAACTTCAGAGTACCATGGTACTGGAGCTCTTCACACTAAAAGGTGCAATAGAGGAGTCATTCAGGAAAGGTACATGTTGGCGGAGTGTTGGAGAGGAGAATCCTGACTTGCCCGGGAGGTTGATTGAGTCTCTGCCCCGGAGGAGATGGCACGGAGGCAGGCACCAGTGTGTACCACGAACTGTGAGTAAAGCTTTGGAACTGCAAGCCCTGGCGTCTTCCATTCATTTGTGCGCCAACACCGTCAGCACTGCTACATCTGGGTACCAGCATTCCTCACACCGCCTTCGCCCATCCTCATCTATTGCCATTACACTGCCCTGGGGTTACAGCTTCACCTGTGGGAGCTACACCATCTATGCTGCAACACACCATCAGCCCCAGAGGATCTGCACGCAGCGTTGGCTTAACATCTCGCTTGCCAAACACCACAGGTGGCGTCACGAGCTATCACATAAACTATATCACAATCCATCATTGATTTGGGCGCCCAGGGCCACGGACCGGGTCACAGCTGCCGTGACATATTCCACTGATACCGGCCCGGTACCGAGTACCCCACAGCCTTGGGAGGGCGACCCACATATATAATACAAATTTTATTTTAACACAGCAAACAAACACAAAAAGGTTAAAACTAGAGTTGAGCGACTTTTGGTTTTTTAGGGTCGCGTTTCGTTTCGTGAAACCCGACTTTTCCAAAAGTCGGGTCGAGCAAGGTCGTCCGATTATAGGAAAAAGTCGGGGTCGTCCCGAAACACGAAACCCAATGTAAGTCAATGGGGAATAAAAGTCGGCAGTGAGAGGAGGACAGGAAACACACCAACAGTGCCCATTTGAATGCCAAAAGCATCAATTCTTCTTACTTAAGCTTGTCAACCTTAATTAACTTCATAATACAAGTTACGCACTGAAAAATGGGGGTTATTTGGCTACAGACTGTGGGGGGGGAGGGCTGGCTCCAGGTTTTCATGTGCCCTGGGCGAAAGAGCGCCCCTTTAACACATACCACAACTCATCATGCTCCGATACGGCAGAGAAATAGCGGTATAGTACAATGAAAAATACCTCACTTTTTACATCTCATGACGAGGCCCATCTATTTCTCCATACAGAATCATTGGTCCCATATAATGTTTGAAACAGTATATGATGAGCTCCACATAATGCTACAGTATATGTTGGTCCCCATGGATGAAGCTCCACTGTCTTATGGGCCCAAATAATGCTCCAAACATAATGGGCCCCATTTCTAATGCTCTAGTGTATAATGGGCCCTGTAAATGCTGCTCCAGTGTCTGATGTCCACCTTTGGAATGTTCCAGTGTATGGTGGGCCCCATCTATCATTCTCCAGAGTATAGTGCTCCCCAAAAATTGCTGTCCCAACATTGAAATCAATCAAATAAGTCTCCTCGCTAGGGAATCCCTGTACTTGTCTGGACTCCTCGTCGTCCCCATCTTCCATCTCACTGCACAGTATTTCAACTTTGCAAGTGCTGTGATCCTGGGCAAGCAGGGGGGGCCCACTCGGCGACCGCACTGGCACAGGGCCCCTGATAGTACGGTGGTGTGTCTGATGGCGGGTGGGCCGAACCTGCACTTTCATCTGCAGCTTCCTCTTTGTCACCGTGTAAGATGGAACTGTATATGGGAAGGGTAACCTGAGTTTCATCAGGGTCAGATTCAGGTCGTGTAGCGTGCGAGGGGAATGTAGTGGTCTGGGTCAATGTACCAGCAGATTCATCGAACAGTGGCTGGGCATCAGTGCACTTGTGTCGCCCCCAGGAGTACGGTCGCCACAGTGGCATTACCTTCTTCCTAGGGAGTGTGATGTCATGCAAGGGAGCAACGAAGGATCTCTCTAGCAGGTTAACTGATTGGGCGGCGTTATTCCCACGAGTCATGACCCTCCAAACAGCGTTCATGAAGGCAAAGTGTTTGTTTTACGTGGGCAGTATGGTTGCAAAGCTGAACCTTAAAGGAATGTCCAGAAGGGCACCACCAGGAGTGGAGCCTACGGTTAAATTCGACTCCACCTGGGAAACCTCAACCATGCCAGCTACAGAACAGATGCACACATTGCAAGCTTAATTCCGTTAACGAACGAGACTCCGTCATGCCCCGCGGTCTGAGTCCGGCTTACTAGAGGGACACGTGAGGCTCTGGCACATGAGATTGGCCAATAACTGGTGTGTCATGCCCTTACATGTCCGTGGCTGCATGTGCGCTACACTGAAAAGGCCAGCGTTTGTCGCTTACAGGTGCAGATAACCCGCTGAACAACGTTAGTGATGGGGATCACTGATTACAATTATTACCCGCGAACAATGATTTCCCAGTAAGTGCAGGTCAACCGCAGTTCCGGAATTAGGCCTAACCGTCATTCCTGAAAAAATGAAAAACTTACGTGTGCAAACCACAGGTGCTGTAGCTTGCTTAACAGCTCGCCAGCCGTTCTCACTCCCAGTATGGATTACACGTGATTGCACAAAGGTGAGAAAGGGTACCGTATCCCCAGATAACATGTATGGATAGCGTACACATTCAAAATATATGTCTATACATCAGGAGGCAGGCTCAGACGGTGTTAGGCCCAGTATGGATTGCACGTGATTGCACAAAGGTTAGAAAGGGTACCGTATCCCCAGATAACATGTATGGATAGCGTACACATTCAAAATATATGTCTCAGGAGGCAGGCTCAGATGGTGTTAGGCCCAGTATGGATTGCACGTGATTGCACAAAGGTTAGAAAGGGTACCGTATCCCCAGATAACATGTATGGATAGCGTACACATTCAAAATATATGTCTCAGGAGGCAGGCTCAGACGGTGTTAGGCCCATTATGGATTGCACGTGATTGCACAAAGGTTATAAAGGGTACCGTATCCCCGGATAACATGTATGGATAGCGTACACATTCAAAATATATGTCTCAGGAGGCAGGCTCAGACGGTGTTAAGCCCAGTATGGATTGCACGTGATTGCACAAAGGTTAGAAAGGGTACCGTATCCCCAGATAACATGTATGGATAGCATACACATTCAAAATATATGTCTCAGGAGGCAGGCTCAGACGGTGTTAGGCCCAGTATGGATTGCACGTGATTGCACAAAGGTTAGAAAGGGTACCGTATCCCCGGATAACATGTATGGATAGCGTACACATTCAAAATATATGTCTCAGGAGGCAGGCTCAGACGGTGTTAGGCCCAGTATGGATTGCACGTGATTGCACAAAGGTTAGAAAGGGTACCGTTTCCCCGGATAACATGTATGGATAGCGTACACATTCAAAATATATGTCTATACATCAGGAGGCAGGCTCAGACGGTGTCAGGCACAGTATGGATTTGACGGCCCAGATTACACAGCGGAGGAGCAGGGAGAGGTAAAGATTGCAAATGCTGGGGCCCTGCCCAAGCAAGGGGGGCCCACTCGTGGGCATCGGTACTGGCACTGGGCCCCTCATAGTACAGCGGTGTGTCTGACGGCGGGTGTGCACCACCACCGTCAGAGACACTTGATTGCACTATGAGGGACCCTGTGCCAGTGCCCGCGCCCAAGAGTCGGCCTACCCACCTGTCCAGGGCAACGGCACTCGCACGTGTCGTGCGCTAGGTGGTGACCCCGGCCATGGGGGGGGAGGCAGCACAGTTAGGGAGTTTTAGAAAGTGGCATATGTTGATGTTGGACATTCAGCTGATGCAAAAGGCGAAATAGGTGAAGTCCCAGGAAGAGGTGGACCAAAGCAATCCATTTTTCTGTCACCCTATGTGTCATCAGGGGAAGGTGGGACAAAATCCTTGGAAACCCATGCGTGGTTCATTTTAATGAAGGTTAGATCATCCACATTTTGGGTTGACAGACGGGTCCTTTTTTCTGTCAGGATTGATCCAGCTGCACTGAAGACTCTTTCCGATAGCACACTTGCAGCTGGACAAGCGAGCTCCTGTAAGGCATATTGGGCCAATTCAGGCCAGGTGTCCAGTTTAGCGGCCCAATAGTCAAAGGGGAATGACCTGTGTGGGAGAACATCGATATGGGAGGAAAAGTAGTTTGTAACCATAGTTGACAACTGCTGTCTCCTGTCACTTTCCATCGATGCAGTATTACCAGTTGTGTGAGCGGTACTTGAAAAATCAGTCCACAACATTGTCATGAAACCCCTGTCTCCAACGCCACTTCTGCTGTGTGCACCACGAACACCTCTGCCAAGCTGCCCCCGGCCCGTACGGCTCGTGTGAGAACCATCACCGCTGCTGTGTGCTGGGAATGCCTCAAGCAACCGATTTACCAGAGTTGCTTGTTTATTAGCCAATATTAGGTCAAGGTTCTCCTGTGGCATGATGTTTTGTAATTTGCCTTTATAGCGTGGATCCAGGATGCTGGCCAACCAGTAGTCGTCATCGTTCATCATTTTGGCAATGCGGGGGTCCCTTTTTAGGATCCACAAGGCATAATCTGACATTTGGGCCAATGTTCCCGGTGTCAATGATGCACTGCGAGTGCTGGGTGGAGGAGCACTTTCTGGCAAATCCACATCCCTCCAGTCACGCACAAACCCTGTACCAGACCTTGCCACGCCAACATTTTCACTTGCCCCATGAGATGAATCCTCCTCCCCTAAGTAATCATCTCCATCATCATCCTCCTCCTCCTCTTTTTCCTCCACCTCGTCCAGGAGAGGTCCCTGAGCAGACAATGGCTGAATGTCATCAAGGATTCCCTCCTCCTCATCAACATTGGCTGCAGACGCCTGCTCCTTAAGGTGCGTCAAAGTTTGCATGAGCAGACGCATAAGTGGGATGCTCATGCTTAGGATGGCGTCGTCTGCGCTTACCAGCCGTGTGCATTCCTCAAAACACTGAAGGACTTTACAAAGGTCTTTCAGCTTCGACCACTGCACACCTGTCAACTCCATGTCTGCTCTCAAAGTGCCTGGCCGTGTATCCTCCCACAAATGCATTATGGCCTGCCTCTGCTCGCACAGCCGCTCCACCATGTGCAGGGTGGAGTTCCACCTTGTTGCAATGTCGATAATGAGGCGGTGGTTGGGAAGGTGGAGCAATCGCTGCAGCTTCTGCATACGAACGGAGTGTACAGGCGACCGGCGGATGTGCGCGCACAGTCTTCGCACCTTCTGGAGCAGGGCTGTTAACTCCGGATAATTTTTGAGGAAGCACTGCACCACCAGGTTCAAGGTGTGAGCCAAGCAAGGTATGTGGCTGAGTTTTGAAAGGGCTATGGCTGCCACAAAATTACGGCCGTTATCACTAACTACCTTGCCTGCCTCAAGATGTACACTGCCCAGCCATGACTCAGTTTGTCGCTTCAAGTACTCGGCCAGCACCTCGGCGGTGTGTCTGTCGCCCAAACACATCATCTGCAACACAGCCTGCTGACGCTTTCCACTAGCTGCTCGATAGGGGGACACATCGTGTGCAACAGTGGCAGCTGCAGATGGAGTGCTCGTACGACTGCGCTCTGTGGACGAGCTTTCGCTTCTGGAGGAGGAGGAGGAGGAGGAGGGTCGAACGCCTACAGCCAACTGTTTTCTATACCGTGGGCTAGGCAGCACTGTCCCACCACCGCTGTCCCCTGTGGACCCTGCATCCACCACATTAACCCAGTGCGCAGTGATGGACACGTAACGGCCCTGGCCATGCCGACTGGACCATGCATCAGTTGTGAGGTGCACCTTTCCGCTCACTGACTGCTTGAGTGCATGGACAATGCGGTCTTTCACATGATGGTGGAGGGCTGGGATGGCTTTGCGAGAGAAGAAGTGGCGACTGGGTAGGTCATAGCGTGGTACTGCATAGGCCATGAGTTCGCGGAAAGCTGTGCTTTCCACCAACCGAAAGGGCATCATCTCAAACGAGATTAGTTTGGCAATGTGGGCGTTCAAACCCAGTGTACGCGGATGAGAGACTGAGTACTTTCTTGACCTACTCATAGTGTCTGGGAGGGTGAGCTGGACTTGAGAGCTGCATATGGTGGAAGTAGCGGTGGACAGGGCAGACTGAGAGAGGGTTGATGATGGTGATGGAGTTGGTGTTCTTTCTGATGGCCTAGAATCAGTCTTTCGTTGATATAACAGTGGGATTCCCTGACTGCTGTGGTCTTGCAACGACACCTCAACATTTGCTGCTGTGCTAACCGGTGGGCTTACAGTGGGGGAAACAATGTAGCGTTGCTGACTAACTTCGTTGTGATCAGTTGCACATGTGGCACTTGAGGTTTGGTGTTGTGTCCACGCTTGCAAGTGCATGCTGGTTAAATGTCTAAGCATGCAACTGGTATTCAAATTTTTCAGATTTTTCCCTCGGCTAAAGGTCTTTGCGCACTTCTTACAGATAACCTTGGCCTGATCATGAGGATTTTGGTCAAAAAAGTGCCACACTGCACTCTTCCTACTTTGGCAGACATTTTGCGGCCTAGCACGCTGTGATCTTTTGACCCTCTGGACAAGCTGTCCAGCAACTCTTTTGATGTTTGGAACCTGTCTTTGGAGTGCTCCGGGCCTGCCAGATAACAGCTGTTGCGATGTCGATGTCTGCTGTGGATGCTCCTCATCTGAGCTATTGGAAGCAGCACCCTCTTCCCCCAATGGATGCCAATCTGGGTCAACAACTGGGTCATCCATCACCTCCTCTTCTATGTCATGTGCACCTTCCTCTGTGTCACCGTGTATGGTGGTATAGTGTGCGGGAAGGGGCACCTGAGTCTCATCAGGGTCAGAATCTGGCTCTGTACACTGCGAGGACAATGTAGTGCTCTGAGTGAATGTACCAGCAGAATCATCCATCAGCGGCTGTGCATCAGTGCACTCCATGTCAGATTCATCTTGGCCTGGGTAATTCACCATTTCACTTGATAATCCAGGCATGGTATGTGAAAACAGCTCCATGGAGTAATCAGTAGTATGGCCTGCGTCATCCTTCAATCTTGGTTGGGGTGAAGAACACAAGGAAAGGTGTGGTTCATGAACATGAGCCTCCAATGACGACTCAGTGCTTTTACTTTTTACAACTGAAGAAGAGGAGGCGATAGAGCTGGAGGCTGAGTCAGCAATGTAAGACAAAACTTTTTCCTGATGCTCTGGCTTTAAAAGCGGTTTGCCAACTCCTAGAAAACTAAGCGTTCGAGGCCTTATGTAGCCAGACGATGACGCAGGGTCAGCACCTCCTGCATTCGGTCCTATTTTGCTCTTGCCACTACCATCAGATCCACCACCAACACCATCATTACCAGCTGCCAACCCCCGCCCAATTCCACGGCCTCTTCCACCAGCCTTCCTTATTTTTGGTAGAAATGTAGACAAAATCCAACAAACTATATAGTAATGTAAAACAAGGTACAAGGTGTCTATAGGACAGGGGAGATTTTGAATTTCTGCAGACACTTGTGGACACTGGACACTTTTGGATTGTGTGAGGCCCACTGATATCTGAGCGCTATGTGACAGGCTCGATGGCACAGCTGTGACCAAAGTGACTAGAGGATAAGGGAGATTTTGAATCTCTGCACACACTTTTGGACACTGGATGGACACTTTTGGATTGTGTGAGGCCCACTGATATCTGAGCGCTATGTGACAGGCTCGATGGCACAGCTGTGACCAAAGTGACTAGAGGATAAGGGAGATTTTGAATCTCTGCACACACTTTTGGACACTGGATGGACACTTTTGGATTGTGTGAGGCCCACTGATATCTGAGCGCTATGTGACAGGCTCGATGGCACAGCTGTGACCAAAGTGACTAGAGGATAAGGGAGATTTTGAATCTCTGCACACACTTTTGGACACTGGATGGACACTTTTGGATTGTGTGAGGCCCACTGATATCTGAGCGCTATGTGACAGGCTCGATGGCACAGCTGTGACCAAAGTGACTAGAGGATAAGGGAGATTTTGAATCTCTGCACACACTTTTGGACACTTGCCACTTTTGGATTGTGTGAGGCCCACTGATATCTGAGCGCTATGTGACAGGCTCGATGGCACAGCTGTGACCAAAGTGACTAGAGGATAAGGGAGATTTTGAATCTCTGCATACACTTTTGGACACTGGACACTTTTGGATTGTGTGAGGCCCCCTGATATCTGAGCGCTATGTGACAGGCTCGATGGCACAGCTGTGACCAAAGTGACTAGAGGATAAGGGAGATTTTGAATCTCTGCACACACTTTTGGACACTGGATGGACACTTTTGGATTGTGTGAGGCCCACTGATATCTGAGCGCTATGTGACAGGCTCGATGGCACAGCTGTGACCAAAGTGACTAGAGGATAAGGGAGATTTTGAATCTCTGCACACACTTTTGGACACTGGATGGACACTTTTGGATTGTGTGAGGCCCACTGATATCTGAGCGCTATGTGACAGGCTCGATGGCACAGCTGTGACCAAAGTGACTAGAGGATAAGGGAGATTTTGAATCTCTGCACACACTTTTGGACACTGGACACTTTTGGATTGTGTGAGGCCCACTGATATCTGAGCGCTATGTGACAGGCTCGATGGCACAGCTGTGACCAAAGTGACTAGAGGATAAGGGAGATTTTGAATCTCTGCACACACTTTTGGACACTGGATGGACACTTTTGGATTGTGTGAGGCCCAATGAATATCTGAGCGCTATGTGACAGGCTCGATGGCACAGCTGTGACCAAAGTGACTAGAGGATAAGGGAGATTTTGAATCTCTGCACACACTTTTGGACACTGGATGGACACTTTTGGATTGTGTGAGGCCCACTGATATCTGAGCGCTATGTGACAGGCTCGATGGCACAGCTGTGACCAAAGTGACTAGAGGATAAGGGAGATTTTGAATCTCTGCACACACTTTTGGACACTGGATGGACACTTTTGGATTGTGTGAGGCCCACTGATATCTGAGCGCTATGTGACAGGCTCGATGGCACAGCTGTGACCAAAGTGACTAGAGGATAAGGGAGATTTTGAATCTCTGCACACACTTTTGGACACTGGATGGACACTTTTGGATTGTGTGAGGCCCACTGATATCTGAGCGCTATGTGACAGGCTCGATGGCACAGCTGTGACCAAAGTGACTAGAGGATAAGGGAGATTTTGAATCTCTGCACACACTTTTGGACACTGGACACTTTTGGATTGTGTGAGGCCCACTGATATCTGAGCGCTATGT
This sequence comes from Dendrobates tinctorius, assembly GCF_039654945.1. NCBI lineage: Eukaryota > Metazoa > Chordata > Amphibia > Anura > Dendrobatidae > Dendrobates > Dendrobates tinctorius. The sequence continues at coordinate 60,967,050 of NW_027361696.1, forward strand.
GACAGGCTCGATGGCACAGCTGTGACCAAAGTGACTAGAGGATAAGGGAGATTTTGAATCTCTGCACACACTTTTGGACACTGGACACTTTTGGATTGTGTGAGGCCCAATGAATATCTGAGCGCTATGTGACAGGCTCGATGGCACAGCTGTGACCAAAGTGACTAGAGGATAAGGGAGATTTTGAATCTCTGCACACACTTTTGGACACTGGACACTTTTGGATTGTGTGAGGCCCAATGAATATCTGAGCGCTATGTGACAGGCTCGATGGCACAGCTGTGACAAAAGTGACTAGAGGATAAGGGAGATTGGATTGCTTTTAAAAAAGCAGTTTGCGGAGCAGTGGGTAAACAGCAATGCAGGAATGTCAGGAAGCCTTAGAAGGCAGCCCAACAACCAACACCACTGATACACCACTATATAGCCTCCCCTTGCACTGCACACACAGTGACTGGTGTGTTGTGCAGGCCAAATTGCTAGCAGCAGAAGCAGTTTTTTTTTCTTCTCAGCAGGACAAAAAAAAAAAATTGGGATTGCTTTTAAAAAAGCAGTTTGCGGAGCAGTGGGTAAACAGCAATGCAGGAATGTCAGGAAGCCTTAGAAGGCAGCCCAACAACCAACACCACTGATACACCACTATATAGCCTCCCCTTGCACTGCACACACAGTGACTAGTGTGTTGTGCAGGCCAAATCGCTAGCAGCAGAAGCAGTTTTTTTGTCTTCTTCCCTGCCTAACGCTCTCCCTACAGAATCAGCAGCAACCTCTCCCTATACTAAGATCGGCAGAAGTAAGATGGCGGTCAGCGTGCACGCCCTTTTATACCCCCTGTGACGCCCACCAAAGCAAGCCAATCACTTGCATGCCCTTCTGAAAGATGGTGGTGACCCGTGCCTATGTCATCACGTTGCCCACAGTGTCCGTGGATCCTGATTGGCTGAAAAAGAGCGCAAAACAAACTTTTGAAACGCGACTTCGGCGCGTAAGTCGCCAACCTCGTGGCCGACCTCATCCTAGGGTCGGGTTTCGTTTCATGAAACCCGACTTTGCCAAAAGTCGGCGACTTTTGAATTTTTTCGACCCATTTCGCTCAACTCTAGTTAAAACCATTAAAAATGGTCACACATGTGACACATACAAAAATTGCACAGTGCTCATAATAGAGCGACCCACCCGCTACCAGCAAACACCTTCATCGGGGATAATGCCTTTAACCCTAGGTCCATGTAAACTAAGTACCTAAATGAACGGTGAATATACCCACAAAATAGAAACAATGAACCATACATGAGTCAGAGGAAACGGCAACAATGCATGATTGCAATGGAAGGTACTTTTGTAACCCAGAATGGAAGAAAAAAAAAAACAGCTCATAGAGTAATATAGCCCCAAATAAACAGTTTAGATCAAAATGAGGTGCACAGACAGAATAATAATGCAAGCTAAATCACCCTCATATAAAAATACAGATACCTCAGCCAAAGGTCAGGCATAAGGACAAAAAATAACCAGATCTTCCGAACCATTAAGGGCTAGAGGGGGTTAAATACACAGAGAAATTCTCTGTAACCACCCTCATTATTGGTACACATGCATATAGGCACAATACAAGACCCATGTGGAGTGAAGAGGAGCAGGCAGGGTCAAGAACCCGACACGTGTCGCCACTCAGTGACGTCAGAGGGAGTCCCAGGCTGATCTGTGAATGAACTAATGACCTTGGGCAAAAAGTCAGAAACTTTCCCACGGTAATTAGGTCATCTACAGGCAGCCGGCTGCACAGAGCTGAATCAATTCATTTTGTAGTGGATTACAGTGAGGCTGGTCGCATTAGCACCGGTCCTCATTGTAAACTATTTAACCCCTTCTGATGGATTGCAGCGTGGGACATGACTGAACGGCGGAGAGGTAAGGATATTTGTGATTTTTTATGTTATTTTTGTTGCAGGTCATGGTTTTATTTTGGATTACCAGACTCATAAAAATTTGTCAAAAACTTGGTGTATTTATTTCGTTAAAAGACTTTTTAATTAATGTCTGTGTGTGGTTTTTAACCCTTTCTTAGTATGGGGTTAATAATGGATCGGCATCTTATTGACACCTCTCCATTATTAATCGGCTTAATGTCACCTTACAATCGAATGGTGACATTAACCCTTTGTTATATTAATCCATTCGCCATCGCTACAGGGCAATGGGGATAGAGAGGATAAGTGTCAGAATTGGCACATCTTATAGATGCGCCATTTCTGGGGTGTCTGGGTTCAGATTTTTGTAGCCGGGGGGGGGGCAAAAACAATGATCCCTCTCATGGCTATTAAAATCTGCCCTCACTCACCTGCTTCACCTCTCTGGTTGACAAATTACAGCGGGAGCCCACGCATTTTTTACAATGAATTAACCCCTTAAATTAACCCCTACACCTCCCAAATTTTGCACACAAACCCTCATCTAATTAATAGTCAGGGACACATAAAAAAACATGAAATGAAATGGCTTACTGTATGTAAACCATGTGTCATTTCATGTTGGGTTGGGGAATGATTTGACAGAAGCCGGCAATTGAATTAGCGGCTATTCTGCTATGAAGAACTCTGTGAAATATAAATATGTATATATATATATATGTCTCAATGACATGTATATGTATATATATATATATACACAGCTGTGGCCAAAAGTATTGACACCCCTGCAATTTTGTCAGATAATACTCAGCTTCTTCCTGAAAATGATTGCAAACACAATTTATTTGGTATTATTATCTTCATTTAATTTGTCTTAAATGAGAAAACACAAAAGAGAATGAAGCAAAAAGCAATACATTGATCATTTCACACAAAACTTCAAAAATGGGCCAGACAAAAGTATTGGCACCCTCAGCCTAATACTTGGTTGCACAACCTTTAGTCAAAATAACTGCGACCAACCGCTTCCGGTAACCATCAATGAGTTTCTTACAATGCTCTGCTGGAATTTTAGACCATTCTTCTTTGGCAAACTGCCCCAGGTTCCTGTTATTAGAAGGGTGCCTTCTCCAAACTGCCATTTTTAGATCTCTCCACAGGTGTTCTATGGGATTCAGGTCTGGCCTCATTGCTGGCCACCTTAGAAGTCTCCAGTGCTTTCTCTCAAACCACTTTCTAGTGCTTTTTGAAGTGTGTTTTGGGTCATTGTCGCGCTGGAAGACCCAAGACCTCTGAGGGAGACCAAGCTTTCTCACACTGGGCCCTACATTATGCTGCAAAATTTGTTGGTAGTCTTCAGACTTCATAATGCCATGCACACGGTCAAGCAGTCCAGTGCCAGAGGCAGCAAAGCAACCCCAAAACATCAGGGAACCTCCGCCATGTTTGACTGTAGGGACCGTGTTTTTTTCTTTGAATGCCTCTTTCTTTCTCCTGTAAACTCTATGTTGATGCCTTTGCCCAAAAAGCTCTACTTTTGTCTCATCTGACCAGAGAACATTCTTCCAAAACGTTTTAGGCTTTTTCTGGTAAGTTTTGGCAAACTCCAGCCTGGCTTTTTCTTCGGGGTAAGAAGTGGGGTCTTCCTGGGTCTCCTACCATACAGTTCCTTTTCATTCAGACGCCGACGGATAGTACGGGTTGACACTGTTGTACCCTCGGACTGCAGGGCAGCTTGAACTTGTTTGTATGTTAGTCGAGGTTCTTTATCCAACATCCGCACAATCTTGCGTTGAAATCTCTTGTCAATTTTTCTTTTCCGTCCACACCTAGGGAGATTAGCCACAGTGCCATGGGCTTTAATCTTCTTGATGACACTGCGCACGGTAAACACAGGATCATTCAGGTCTTTGGAGATGGACTTGTAGCCTTGAGATTGCTCATGCTTCCTCACAATTTGGTTTCTCAAGTCCTCAGACAGTTCTTTGGTCTTCTTTCTTTTCTCCATGCTCAATGTGGTACACACATGGACACAGGACAGAGGTTGAGTCAACTTTAATCCATGTCAACTGGCTGCAAGTGTGATTTAGTTATTGCCAACACCTGTTAGGTGCCACAGGTAAGTTACAGGTGCTGTTAATTACACAAATTAGAGAAGCATCACATGATTTTTCGAACAGTGCCAATACTTTTGTCCACCCTCTTTTTATGTTTGGTGTGGAATTATATCCAATTTGGCTTTAGGACAATTCTTTTTGTGTTTTTTTCATTTAAGACAAATTAAATGAAGATAATAATACCAAAGAATTTGTGTTTGCACTCATTTTCAGGAAGAAACTGAGTATTATCTGACAAAATTGCAGGGGTGTCAATACTTTTGGCCACAACTGTAGGTATTCTATGTGTATATATCTATTCTGTCATTGGGCTCCATTATATGTCCGTTTTGCAAGCCTGCGAGAAAAAAACGGTATACAGATGCCATACGGATTACATACGGATGCTTACATGAGAAAAATACGCGCCCACACCTTGACAACGGATGACATACGGAGCACTATTAAGGGACCATTTATGCGTATTACGGACATAAAATACGGTCCGTATTTTTCTACCTTGTGTGTGACTCCAGCCTAAGTGGAATAGTCGTGCAAGAGAATATCACTACAATAAAAGAGACTGGCCTCTCCAACATTCACTTCAGCGAGTGAGTAAAAATGTCCAGTGTGACGACACAGCATTTAATCTTAAATTATCCAGACATAAATTTAGTTGGCCCAAAGACATATGTTATTATCTTTATGTTGACTTTTGAATTTATATGTCTTTCTAAGGTTGATGAAGAAACACAGACTATTGTTTGAATGAACCTTCAACGTTCAACGTTGACTCGTGACAGTTGACGTTTTGTTGTAGCATACTGTGTTGTTATCTTAGATGACAGGGACACAAGACAATTGAACAATAGATGTTTGTTAATATGTTGATTACACATTGTCCAGGCTAGCTAGTTTGTTGACCTGCAAAACAGAACATCAAACTATGCAGATTAAATAAATACTCGAACAATGAGAGTTATACTCATCCCACCTACCCCCTTACCAGTGGATGATGACCTGAGCCACAGAAATGGGTTTGAAAAGGGATTTTCTATCCTTCTGAAAGACTGTTTGCAAAACCACAGCCAGGAACACTCTACAGAACAGCAGCCAGGACATCATGGCTCCATCACAAGGGCCACAGATTTGCATTCTACAGGATGCTAGCTTAGGGGACCACGGCCCTGGTTGAAAGAATTCAGATATGCTCAATTGACCATCATTGAACCCATGGATATGTTGGGGGAATCCAGAATTGGGATCCATTGGTCACCTGGCTCCATGGAGAAGTTCGGAGAACCAGGTTGTGACCCTCCGGTCACCTGGGCATGTACCTCAGTGGACTGTCAGTTTCCTAAGCTTGTCATTACCTCCTCTCTGTGTGTGCCACTAGTGGGGGGTAGTCAGCCCTGGAAGCCCGAGATCGCAGCTACTCTAATCCTGGCAAGTAAGCTGAAGCATGAGACACTAATTTTGTATCATCATGATTATTTTGCTAGGACTGTTCTATGCATTATTGTCTATTTTGTGGTTTAATAAAATATTGCCATGCTGTTTTACCCTCACCCTGTGTTGTCTGAGTACAGTATTTTCCGGCGTATAAGGCTAGTTTCACACTTGCTTTTTTTGCAGCGCGTTTTTCCCGCAAAAAAACGCATTGAAAAAACGCATACAAAAGCATACAACTGCTGCGTTTTTTTCAAGCATTTTTATGAGCATGCATGAAAAAAACGCAGCGTTTTTATGCGTTTGTATGCGTTTTTAGTGCGTTTTTACCGCGTTTGCGTTTTTTTCCAACATTAGGTGGCCCCTCACACTAACCCAAACCATGACTTTACTAACCCTAACCCTGACCCTAACCCTAACCCTGACCCTAACCCTAACCCTAACCCTGACCCTAACCCTTAACCAAATCATACTTAACCCTAACCCAAACCCTAAACCCTAACTAACCCTAACCCTAACCCTGACCCTAACCCTAACCCTAACCCTGACCCTAACCCTAACCCTAACCCTGACCCTAACCCTTAACCAAATCATACTTAACCCTAACCCAAACCCTAAACCCTAACTAACCCTAACCCTAACCCTAACCCTAACCCTGACCCTAACCCTAACCCTAACCCTAACCCTTAACCAAACCATACTTAACCCTAACCCTGACCCTAACCCTAACCCTGACCCTAACCCTTAACCAAACCACACTTAACCCTAACCCAAACCCTAACTAACCTTAACCCTAACCCTAACCCTAACCCTAACCCAAACCCTAACTAACCTTAACCCTAACCCTAACCCTAACCCTGACCCTAACCCTTAACCAAACCATACTTAACCCTAACCCTGACCCTAACCCTGACCCTAACCCTTAACCAAACCATACTTAACCCTAACCCTGACCCTAACCCTAACCCTGACCCTAACCCTTAACAAAACCATACTTAACCCTAACCCTGACCCTAACCCTAACCCTAACCCTGACCCTAACCCTTAACCAAACCATACTTAACCCTAACCCTGACCCAAACCCCAACCCTAACCCTGACCCTGACCCTAACCCTAACCCTAAACCCCCTTAACTAACCCTAACTCTAACCCAAACCCCTAAATTCCATGGTTAACAAAAAAAAACGCATGTGCAAAAAAACGCATACATGAGCATGCCAGTGCGCACATATGCGCATCCATAGGCTATAATGGCCATTTTTAGCGCAAAACGTGCGCATATGTGCGCATGCGCTTTTTTGCAGGGCCAAAAAATGCAACATGCTGCGTCTGGAAAATACAAACGCACACCCCAAAAAAACGCAGCGCATGAAAATCGCATACATGCGCTTACCAGCGCGCAGGTATGCGCACCCATGTTAAATATAGGGGAAAAAACGCATGCGCACATATGCGTTTTTTTCCAGCGCAAAAAAACGCAAATGTGAAACCAGCCTAAGACGACTTTTTAACCCATGAAAATCTGCTTACAAGTCGGGGGTCATCTTATACGCCGGATGTCGTCTTATACGCCGAGTGTATATCGGGGGAGCGGTCCCGATGAATGAGGGAGGGTGTAAGTGGTGTTATCATTCCCTTTTTACCTCATTGGTGGCAGCGGTGTGGCGGCTCCTCCTTCAGCAATGTGGCGGCTCCTCCTTCAGCAGTGTAGCGGCGGCTGGAGCCCGCGCAAGCTCAGATTCAGATCTCGCCCCGAGATCTTGGGAGACGAGATCTGATTCTGAGCAAACATGGGCTCCAGCGGCCATTTTCAGGGAGGCCACCGCATCACAGCAATGGAGCTGCCTTGGCCTCCGGGTATTGGGGAAATGCCGGAGGAGCCCCGACGCTGGACAGAGAGCCTCTGCAGCCGCCCCCAGCACAGCACCTCCACTCTGGACAAAGAGGAGCCACCGCCGACCCCCGGTACAGAGCCCCACAGACAGCACCGCTGCCACCAATGAGGTAAAAGGGGGATGATAACTCCATGTACACCCTCCCTTTGTCATCGGGACCACTCCCCCGCACCCGGCATATAAGATGACACATGGCATATAAGAAGACCCCCGACTTTTAAGAAAAGACCCCCATGTCTCCATATCAGGCATCCTGCACTTGGTGATTTTCTTAAGATTTTGTTACCACCATTGGTTATCCAGTTGAGCCTAATTAAGAACTTTGTAAAGTTGATTGATATGCAAAAGCATTCAAGTATCTAATTGATAACTTTTCAAGGTCACATGAAGCAAAGATAAAGGAAGGAGTCTTTATTGAACCTCAGATTTGTATTTAACTGTTTTTATTGATTTGGAAGTTTTAATAAGGGGAGGAGTGAGGCGGGAAATGCAAGGTTTTAGGAAAAGGGGAAGGGGGTACAATTAGGAGAGGGGGAGGAAAGGGAAGGGAAATGGGATGACAATAAAAACTAGAAAGGACCTCAGATTTGTAATCTTCTTCAAGAAGAGGAGTTTCTCTGTTTCTTGCAGGGCAAGGAAAAGGCTGTATGGGTAGCATTCACACTATTGGTAAGTAATTTTTGGGAAACTTAAGAACAGATACCTATGAAGAGTTGGTCGAAAATCTCCTCAAAACATATAAGGATCTTGGTTTAACATGTCCTTAAAGATTCATTTCTTATATTCGCATGTAGACTTTTTTTACCACCAAACTGTAAAGCAGTGTGCCACGAGCACGGTGAGAGACTTCACCAAGATATTGCAACTATAGAGAAAAGATATGAAGGAGGATGGAATCCATCAATGCTTGCAGATTAATGTATGAATTGTAAGAGCTGATCCGATGCAGGAGTACAAGAGACAAGCAAAAAAAGAGTCATCACTGAATGAGGACCACATTTTGTAGAGCAATTTCTGTAACAGTTTATAATTTGCAATAATGTTTAAACATGTTTTAGTTATTGGAATTGTTACTAAGTTTCCTCTAAATAAATATAAGAAAATAGTCATAACAAAATATTCTGCATCTTTATATTTGCAAAAATAACAATATTTCAAAGTACTGAAACTTTTATTCATTAATTATACGTAGCAGTAAAATGAAAACTCTTTGATCCAATACAGGGGTCTCAAACACGCGGCCCGCGTGGGATTTTACTTTAACGCACTGCAGGGAGATAAGCCATCACGCCCCCCATGCACCCCATCCTTGCCCTCCCAGAGACCCACCGCAGCCTCTCGCAGCCAGCAATGTTCTCTTCTCTGCGCACAGGACCTGTGATGAGGTCACAGGAGGGGAGGAGTCAGCGGTCACATTATCAGGAGCCTCTGTGTTTGTAGGACTCTGCTGTGCTGGTTGTCATGGTGCTGGATGAGGGAAGTTTATGTGTAGGGTCAGGAGGGGTTTAAAGGGTGGATGTAGCAGAGCTGTGTGTACAAGGTGTACAGAGGGGAGGTGTGTGTATGAAGTGTATGGAGCGCAGCCGTGTGTATGAGGTGTACGGACCGGAACCAGTGGCGGATTATAATGAGGTCAATTTGGGCAGTTGCCCCGGGCCCAGTGGGGTTAAGGGGCCCACAGCCCAGGCCAGTAAATTGCCCCATTATAATCCGCCACCGAGCAGGGCCGGATTATAGGCAGGGCAGGCGGGGCTTCAGCCCCGGGGCCCCCACCACAAGAGCTTCTAAGGGGGCCCCCACCACATTCCTGCTGGCTGCTGCAATGGCACTCCATCTTCTCCCCACCTAAAAGTGAGTGACCGTGGGGGCGGCATTATGTGCTCTGCTACCAGCAGCATCTACAAGTAGCGTGAACGCTGGTGCTGCTGGTAGCGTGCAAAGGCTTGTGATGAGATCACAGGAGGTAAGGTGTCAGGGCCCCCGATCATGTGACCCCTGTCTCCTCCCCTCCTGTGACCTCATCACAGGTCCTGTGCGCACAGCACAGAGCACTGAGAGCAGCCATGTATGTGGAGTGTGGCTCTGCGGGTGGAGGTCGGTGCTGGAGGCTCCATTATTCTCTATGTGGAGTGCGGCTCTGCGGGTGGAGGTCGGTGCTGGAGGCCCCATTATTCTCTATGTGGAGTGTGGCTCTGCGGGTGGAGGTCGGTGCTGGAGGCTCCATTATTCTCTATGTGGAGTGGGGCTCTGCAGGTGGAGGTCGGTGCTGGAGGCTCCATTATTCTCTATGTGGAGTGGGGCTCTGCGGGTGGAGGTCGGTGCTGGAGGCCCCATTATTCTCTATGTGGAGTGGGGCTCTGCGGGTGGAGGTCGGTGCTGGAGGCCCCATTATTCTCTATGTGGAGTGGGGCTCTGCAGGTGGAGGTCGGTGCTGGAGGCTCCATTATTCTCTATGTGGAGTGGGGCTCTGCGGGTGGAGGTCGGTGCTGGAGGCTCCATTATTCTCTATGTGGAGTGGGGCTCTGCAGGTGGAGGTCGGTGCTGGAGGCTCCATTATTCTCTATGTGGAGTGGGGCTCTGCGGGTGGAGGTCGGTGCTGGAGGCTCCATTATTCTCTATGTGGAGTGGGGCTCTGCAGGTGGAGGTCGGTGCTGGAGGCTCCATTATTCTCTATGTGGAGTGGGGCTCTGCGGGTGGAGGTCGGTGCTGGAGGCCCCATTATTCTCTATGTGGAGTGGGGCTCTGCGGGTGGAGGTCGGTGCTGGAGGCCCCATTATTCTCTATGTGGAGTGCGGCTCTGCGGGTGGAGGTCGGTGCTGGAGGCTCCATTATTCTCTATGTGGAGTGGGGCTCTGCAGGTGGAGGTCGGTGCTGGAGGCTCCATTATTCTCTATGTGGAGTGGGGCTCTGCGAGTGGAGGTCGGTGCTGGAGGCTCCATTATTCTCTATGTGGAGTGCGGCTCTGCAGGTGGAGGTCGGTGCCGGAGGCTCCATTATTCTCTATGTGGAGTGAGGCTCTGCGGGTGGAGGTCGGTGCTGGAGGCTCCATTATTCTCTATGTGGAGTGTGGCTCTGCGGGTGGAGGTCGGTGCTGGAGGCCCCATTATTCTCTATGTGGAGTGAGGCTCTGCAGGTGGAGGTCGGTGCTGGAGGCTCCATTATTCTCTATGTGGAGTGGGGCTCTGCGGGTGGAGGTCGGTGCTGGAGGCTCCATTATTCTCTATGTGGAGTGGGGCTCTGCGGGTGGAGGTCGGTGCTGGAGGCTCCATTATTCTCTATGTGGAGTGGGGCTCTGCGGGTGGAGGTCGGTGCTGGAGGCCCCATTATTCTCTATGTGGAGTGGGGCTCTGCGGGTGGAGGTCGGTGCTGGAGGCCCCATTATTCTCTATGTGGAGTGCGGCTCTGCGGGTGGAGGTCGGTGCTGGAGGCTCCATTATTCTCTATGTGGAGTGGGGCTCTGCAGGTGGAGGTCGGTGCTGGAGGCTCCATTATTCTCTATGTGGAGTGGGGCTCTGCGGGTGGAGGTCGGTGCTGGAGGCTCCATTATTCTCTATGTGGAGTGCGGCTCTGCAGGTGGAGGTCGGTGCCGGAGGCTCCATTATTCTCTATGTGGAGTGAGGCTCTGCGGGTGGAGGTCGGTGCTGGAGGCTCCATTATTCTCTATGTGGAGTGTGGCTCTGCGGGTGGAGGTCGGTGCTGGAGGCCCCATTATTCTCTATGTGGAGTGAGGCTCTGCAGGTGGAGGTCGGTGCTGGAGGCTCCATTATTCTCTATGTGGAGTGGGGCTCTGCGGGTGGAGGTCGGTGCTGGAGGCTCCATTATTCTCTATGTGGAGTGGGGCTCTGCAGGTGGAGGTCGGTGCTGGAGGCTCCATTATTCTCTATGTGGAGTGCGGCTCTGCGGGTGGAGGTCGGTGCTGGAGGCCCCATTATTCTCTATGTAGAGTGTGGCTCTGCGGGTGGAGGTCGGTGCTGGAGGCCCCATTATTCTCTATGTAGAGTGTGGCTCTACGATTCGTGACCCCCGTCACGTGACGAGGGGGGCCCACAGAGTCTGAACTGCCCCGGGCCCTGGCTACCCTTAATCTACCCCTGACCGGAACCGTGTGTGTACAATGTGTATGGAGCAGAGCCGTGTGTGTACGAGGTGTACGGAGCGGAGCCGCGTGTGTACGAGGTGTACGGAGCGGAGCCACATGTGTACGAGGTGTATGGATCAGAGGTGTGTACGGTACGGAGCAGAGATGTGTACGGAGCAGAGCCGCATGTGTATGAGGTGTACGAGGCATAGATGTGTACGAGGTGTACGGAGCAGAGCAGTGTGTGTAGGAGGTGTATGGAGCGGAGATGTGTATGGAGCGGAGCTGTGTGTGTACGAGGCATACAAAGCGGAACCGTGTGTGTATGAGGTGTGCGGAGCCATGTGTGTACAAGGTGTATGGTGGGGAGCATTCATACCTCTCAATCGTCCCAGATCCAGCGGGACAGCCCCGATTTTGAGTCTGCCCCACTGCCCTGGCCGGGAGGTTACATTTCCAGTGGACATAGGAGTACATGGCGGAGCCCCGAGGAGCACTTTAAAACTCGCACGTGACATTCCACCGGAAGTGACATGCTGGAAGCTGACCGGAAATGAGGTAACTTCGGGAGGAGATTGTGACAGAACCATGGAGGCACTTCAGGGTATGCTTCAGATCCATCACCGTGTCCTTCTCTGACAGTAGGATCGCCTTGGAATCGGGGATGCCGGCCATGTGAGTAGATCATGATATGTCCTGCATCAGGAGGCTCAGGTGGGCATTACAATGTGAGCCAGGATGCTATAGTATCTTTATAGAATCTTCCTTTCTCTCTCTCTGTTCTTTCTTTCGCTGTGTTATTTCTTTTTTTACCCTCTTTCTTTCTCTGTTCTTTTCTCAATTGTTTATCAATAATTTTGTACTGTACTAAGTTTGAAAGGAATGCGGCCCGCCAGCTGAAATTTTTTTTTATGTGCGGCCCCTTTACTCTGCCGAGTTTGAGACCCCTGATCTAATAGAAACAAGAGCCAGCTAAAATTTTTCATTGTTAGATTTGAATTCAGGAGGTGAAAATCATTTAAAAATGGCTCATTTCATAGCTGAACCTGACAACTTCTGAAAATATATCAGTGTTATCTATCATCTATCTGTGCAATGTGCACTGACCAAATATAAGTACATAAAGAGGAACAGTAATAAATATTTTGTAGTTTTTCTTCCTAGTTTCAGACGGATCCTGTGGCAGCAGCAGAAGTCTCTGCACCTGTTCTCACCCATGGAGGAAGTAAGGGGGTCAGATGACACTGTTAAGTGTAAGAACAAAAGAAAAGTTTTCACACCTTTTTGCTTCATCTGCTGATATTATTGTTCTCTTCTCATCTCATCTCCGGTTCCTGTCCTGTAGATTTTTTTTTCCGTTTTGCTATTTTGCACAATTACATCTACATTTAAACTTTTTTAATTACTATTTTACACAAAAGCATCTATCTATCTATTATATACTGTATCTATTATCTATATATCAATTTATTATCTATATATCTCTACAATAGGGGAAATAAGTATTTGATACACTGCCGATTTTGTAAGTTTTCCCACTACAAAGAATGGAGAGGTCAGTAATTTTTATCGTAGGTACACTTCAACTGTAAGGCCTCTTTCACACATCAGTTTTTTGCCTTCAGGCGCGATCCGGCTTTTTTTTGTAAAACCGGATCCGGCAAAATGCAATGCCGGATCCGGTTTTTCCCCATTGACTTGCATTAGCGCCGGATCGTGCCGGATGGCATTGCGTTTCATCCGTTTTTTGCCGGATCCGGCAACTTGTCTCATTCCGGCGTCTGGAAAAAACGGCTACTGTTACGTTTTTTGTCTCCGGCGAAAAAGCCGGAAGCGCCGGATCCGGCGCTTCCAGCTTTTTGCTACAATGAAAGTCTATGGGCGCCGGAATGCGCCGGATCCAGAAAAAGACGGATCCAGCCACCGGATCCGGTTTTTTTAAGTCTGCGCATGCTCAGATCCAATTGGCCAGCCGCCAGGAACAGAGACGGATCCAGCAAAAAACCGGATCCGTTTCTACAGTTCTCCAAAATTTATGCCGGATCCGTTTTTTCTAAAAAAAGCCGGATCCTGCCTGACGGCAAAAAACTGATGTGTGAAAGTAGCCTAAGAGACAGAATCTAAAAATAAAAACCAGAAAATCACATTGCATGATTTTTACATAATTATATTGCAATTTATTGCATGAAATAAGTATTTGATCACCTACTAAAAAATGAGAAATCTCACTTTCATAGGCCTGTTAGTTTTTCTTTAAGAAGTTCTCCTACTCTGCACTCATTACCTGGATTAATTGCTCCTGTTTGAACTTGTTACCTGTATAAAAGACACCTGTCCACACACTAAATCACAATATCCAACCTCTCCACCTTAGCCAAGACCAAAGAGCTATCTATGGACATCCGTGAGAAATCTGTAGGCCTGTACAAGGCAAGAGGCAAGCAGCTTGGTGAGAAGGCAACAACTGTTGGCACAATTATTAGAGAATGTAGGATACACAAGATGACTATCAATATTCCTCGGTCTCTGGCTCCATGCAAGATTTAGTCTCATGGGGTAAGGATGATTCTGAGAAAGGTTAGGAATCAGCCCAGAACTACATGGGAGGACCTGGTCAATGACCTGAAGAAAGCTGGGTCCATAGTCTGAAACATTACCATTAGTAACACACTGCGACGTCATGGATTTAAATCCTGCAGGGCATGCAAAGTCACCCTGCTCATGCCAGCACCGCCATGTCCAGGCCCATTTGAATTTGGCCAATGACCATCTGAATGATCCAGAGGAGGCATGGGAGAAGATGTTGTGGTCAGATGAGACCAAAATAGAACATGTTGCTATTAACTCCACTCACTGTGTTTGGAGGAAAAAGAAGGAGGAGAACAACCCCAAGAACATGGTCCCAACTGTGAAGCATGGTGGGGAAACCATCATACTTTGGGAATGCTTTTATGCAGGACGTCTATTCCATATTGAAGAGAGGATGGATGGGGTCACGTATGGTGAGAATTTTGGCCAACACTCTCCTTCTCTCTGTAAGAGCATTGAAGATGGGTCGTGGCCGGGTCACCCAGCATCACAATGTCCAAAGTTGTGGGTTGATGGCTAAACTTAATGATACCTAGGGTACAACCACTAGGCTTCAAGATACTACGGCTTCCATTGTCATGAAAGGCACCTTCATAATTCAGGTTAACTAAGGAGTGGCTCTGTAAGAAGAATTTCAAGATCCTGGCATGGCCTAGCCTGTCTCCAGCCCTGAACCCAATCGAAAATCTTTGGAGGGAGCTGAAACTCAGTGTTGCCCATCGACAGCCCTGAAACCTGAAAAATCTGGAGAAGATCTGTATGGAGGAGTGGGCCAGAATCCCTGCTACAGTGTGTGCAAACTTGGTCAAGAACTACAGAAAACGCCTGACTTTTGTAATTGCAAACAAAGCTTTCTGCACCAAATATTAAGTTCTGCTCTTCTATTGTATTAAATACTTAATTCATGCAATAAAATGCAAATTAATTATGTAAAAATCAACAATGTGATTTTCTGAATTTTTTTAACATTCTTTCTCTCACAGGTGAAGTGCACCTTTGATAAAAATTACAGATCTCTCCATTCTTTGTAAGTAGGAAAACTTGCAAAATCAGCAGTGTATCAAATCTGTGTATCTATCTATCTATCTATCTATCTATCTATCTATCTATCTATCACATATCTATGTAGCATTGTGCCATCCACATTACTGGTGAGTGTAATAATGTGGAAGTCCCTGTATTGCCTACAAACATCCTTTCAGGCAGTTGTACAGTCATTTGCACTCCCCTTTCCCAAGCCAATCCCCATCAGGGCAGTGCGGTGGATGCTTAGCTTGATGGTGATCGTCAGACTTCTAGAGATAGTGGCAGTGATGGTTCCCTCATTTTTTATAATGTGTGTAAGAAAACATGTTGTTAGGGGTTTCAGAAAATTGTGTGGCTCCCCCTTATTAGCTGAGAATTTTGTCTATATAAATTTTCACAGGGAGGTGTCTTAACAGTCAGGCCTGGGTCCTGCTCTTCCTCCATCCATATTGAAGTCTGCTGACACATAGAGAGGTTTAATGCTAGAGATAGGGTCATCCCGATTGGGTCACCTTGTCGCGGTGGGATGACTTTTACTCTATTTTGAGGAAATAGTGTCAACTAAGTATTGTAAGTAGAGTTGAGCGATACCGTCCGATACTTCAAAGTATCGTATCGGATGGTATCGGCCGATCTTTAAAAAAAGTATCGGTATCGCCGATTCCGATACCGGAAGTCCCATTCAAGTCTATGGGACTTCCGGTATCGGAATAAGAAAAACCCTTTCCTGCCCTTGTACAGCCTCTCTGGGGTCTGTACGGGCCTTTCGGGGGGCTGTGCCGGCCTGCCAGGGGGTCTGTGCAGGCTCCGGTGGTCTGTGCCGGCCTGCCGGTGGTCTGTGCAGGCTCCGGGGGGCTGTGCCGGCCTGCCGGGGGGCTGTGCCGGCCTGCCGGGGGGCTGTGCCGGCCTGCCGGGGGGCTGTGCCGGCCTGCCGGTGGTCTGTGCAGGCTCCGGGGGTCTGTGCAGGCATCGTCCGATGGGACTACAAGTCCCATCGGGCGATGCCTGCTACCATGACAGTGATTGACACATTAGCCAATGATGGGACAGTAGTAGTCCCATCATCCGGCTAATGTG
This sequence comes from Dendrobates tinctorius, assembly GCF_039654945.1. Taxonomy (NCBI): domain Eukaryota; kingdom Metazoa; phylum Chordata; class Amphibia; order Anura; family Dendrobatidae; genus Dendrobates; species Dendrobates tinctorius. The sequence goes on from NW_027361696.1 coordinate 60,983,170, forward strand.
TTAAATGTAAAAAAAAAATAAAAAAAATTACATGCTACATACATACAACATGCATACTACATACATGCTACATTCATACTACATACTACATACATGCTACATTCATACTACATAAATACTACATGCAACATACATACTACATATATACTACATGCATGCTACATACATACTGCATGCTACATACATACCACATATATACTACATACATACTACATGCATGCTACATACATGCTACATGCTACATACATAACACATATATACTACATGCATGCTACATACATACTACATACTACATATATACTACATGCATGCTACATACATACTGCATGCTACATGCATGCTACATACATACTACATACATACTACATATATACTACATGCATGCTACATACATACTACATGCTACATACATACTACATATATACTACATGCATGCTACATACATACTACATATATACTACATGCATGCTACATACATACTACATGCTACATACATACTACATATATACTACATGCATGCTACATACTACATGCTACATACATACTACATATATACTACATGCATGCTACATACATACTACATGCATGCTACATACATACTACATGCTACATACATACCACATATATACTACATACATACAATACATTCATACAATACATACATAGACATACAGTACATATAACATAGAGTAACATACTTACCAATACTTGTCACATTGTTCCCCGAAGCCATTGTCTTTTCCGGGATAAATATTAACATAACAAACCACAAAAATACTCACCCACGATCCGAAGCAGTCCACGAGTGTGTCCCACGACGATCTTGGGTAGAGAACTGCAGCATCAGATGATGCTGCCGTTCTCTACGGGCTGCAGGAATCCAATGACGGAAGGTAGGTATCCTTCCGCACTGTATTCCTCCGCCACTTAAAAAAAAAAAGTCCCTAGTCTCACTTTATGCCATTGCTGTGTGGGAATTTCCCACACAGCAATGGCATAAAGTGAGACTAGGGACTTTTTTTTTTTAAGTGGCGGAGGAATACAGTGCGGAAGGATACCTACCTTCCGTCATTGGATTCCTGCAGCCCGTAGAGAACGGCAGCATCATCTGATGCTGCCGTTCTCTACCCAAGATCGTCGTGGGACACACTCGTGGACTGCTTCGGATCGTGGGTGAGTATTTTTGTGGTTTGTTATGTTAATATTTATCCCGGAAAAGACAATGGCTTCGGGGAACAATGTGACAAGTATTGGTAAGTATGTTACTCTATGTTATATGTACTGTATGTCTATGTATGTATTGTATGAATGTATTGTATGTATGTAGTATATATGTGGTATGTATGTAGCATGTAGTATGTATGTAGCATGCATGTAGCATGCATGTAGTATGTAGCATGCATGTAGTATGTATGTAGCATGCATGTAGTATGTATGTAGCATGCATGTAGTATGTATGTAGCATGCATGTAGTATGTATGTAGTATGTATGTAGCATGTATGTAGTATGTATGTAGTATATATGTAGTATGTATGTAGCATGTAGTATGTATGTAGCATGCATGTAGTATATATGTAGTATGTATGTAGCATGCATGTAGTATGTATGTAGCATGCAGTATGTATGTAGCATGTATGTAGCATGTATGTAGTATATATGTAGTATGTATGTAGCATGTATGTAGTATGTATGTAGTATGTATGTAGTATGTATGTAGTATATATGTAGTATGTATGTAGCATGTAGTATGTATGTAGCATGCATGTAGTATGTATGTAGTATTTTTTTTTTTTTTTTTTTTAACATTTAACACATTAGCCGGATGATGGGACTACTACTGTCCCATCATTGGCTAATGTGTCAATCACTGTCATGGTAGCAGGCATCGCCCGATGGGACTTGTAGTCCCATCGGACGATGCTTGCACAGACCCCCGGACATCAGCACAGCCCCCCGGCAGGCCGGCACAGCCCCCCGGCAGGCCGGTACAGACCCCCACAGGGTGCACAGACCACCGGCAGGCCGGCACAGCCCCCCGGCAGGCCGGTACAGACCCCGGGCAGTCCACACAGCCCCCCGGCAGGCCGGCACAGCCCCCCGGCAGGCCGGCAGAGACCCCCGGAAGGCCCGAAATGACGGCGCATCATGATGCGCACACACCGCGCATCATGATGACGTCAGGCCGTCAATCAACTGAACTTCCGATTCCGATGCCGAATTCCGATATTGAAAAAATATCGGAAGTCGGTATCGGAATTCCGATACAGCAAGTATCGGCCGATACCCGATACTTGCGGTATCGGAATGCTCAACACTAATTGTAAGTTATTTATATGTACTATTCCTATTTACTCATTTCTTAGGTTTTGTGTGTTTCAGAAGTATGATATGAAGAGGTTATCCCATGTGATGTTTCTCCATTTGGCTATCATTTATCTGTTATCATAAAGCAGAAATTTTTGATGAATTGATTTGTTGATTTGTTGACCACTTATCTATTCTGTCAGCCTCCAAACATTTTGTAGCTAAATTAGAAAAAGCAATGATAAGTCTATGGAAGATAAAATATGTCTAAGGCTGGTTTCACACTTGCGTTGTTTTGCGCTGCTTTATAGCGCAAAAAAACGCATGCGTTTTTTCCCCTATACTTTAACATATGTGCGCATACATATGCGCGCATACATATGCGCACGTACACGTTTGTATGCGCATGCGTTTTTTTGCAGTGTGTGCTCGGGCGCACAAAATGCATCCTGTTGAATTTTTTGTGCATCCGACTTGCCCCCCAAAAAACGCATGTGCGCGCAATGCGTTTTTTTACAGCAAAACACCCATTAAAGTCTATGGGTGCGCATACGTGCGCATTGTAATGTGCACATATGCGCAAAAAAGCATGCATTTTTAAAAAAAAATGCACTAAAACCCACAAAAAAACGCACACAAACACATGATGCGTTTTTTTCATGCGCTTGTGTGCGCAAAAAACGCGCAGCAAAAAAATTTACGAATTCATAAAAAAATTCACTTTTCTCGTCATTTTCTGACAACTGTAACTTTTTAACTTTTTAGTCAATGGAGTTGAGTGAAGGCATCTTTATTTGATTGTCAAGATGATGTTTTTAGTGATACTATTTTGGAGTATACTGTATCATTTTGATCACATCTCATTGCACTTTTTGGCAGTGTGGCAGCGCCCAAAAAACTGCAATTCTGGGGTGTCAATTTTATTTCTATAGTGATTACTGAATAGGTTAATTCATTTTAGAATTTGATAGATCGTTCTTGTTTGGATGTAGAAATACTACATACCTGTATGTGTACTTTTTGCTGCGTTTTTGGTGTGTTTTTTTGCTGTGTATTGGTCATGCTACATTTGTCTCTTGTGCATGCTGATAAAGTTTAGCGCCAAAAAAAACCCTGATTCTACTTCATCAGGTTTTGGCACCAAAAATGCAATCTGAGATTTTTATGCAAATTTTAGCTGCGTTTTACAGTACCAGCTATGTTTATGAGACATCAGAAATCTTTTGTACACAGCTGGCTGATTTTTTTGTCCTCAGTATTTTGTGCAAAACTTCTTTCTTTGAAAGCAATGGGTGGAGAAAAAAACGCTGAAAGACGTGATGTGCTCCATTCTGCAAAACCCAAAGTTTTTCACAAAATACTCAATACAAAAAAAAACAAGCTGTGTACAAGAGATTTCAGAAAGATAATAGACATATCTGGTATTGTAAAATGCAGCTAAAATTTGCATTAAAAACGCATCAAAATAATGCACCAAAAACACATATGTGTGAAATATCCCATAGACTACAACTCCAGAATTCAAATGAGGAATAAGTCCCTCTCCCACAGCTCCAGAAAAAAATAGCATATGAGGGCATGCAAAATGTCCCCATAGCCGTACCCCTGAGCTGCAAGTAGAAGGACCCAGAAAAAAATTGTCAGTCATTGCAATTTCTAGCAACTTAACAGTAAGTTTAGCCAGACCCAAGTTAATGTTAAATATTGGAGAAACAAACTGGAGGCATGCAAACCATCAGATTGACCTATAGTGGTAAAAAGAGATCAGTTGTGTTATGAATTAGCAGTTTAATACCTCTGCTATTATCTTGCACTTTGCATATTTTCCCATTGGATACCTCCTGCTGGTTATGATGCTTTTTTGGCTGATGGACTCACACATACTATTTTTGATATTTTAAAGGGTCATTTTTCCTGTTGAGTATTTCTGATTTATTTCTTAGAAAGGGTATTCCAGACTACACATCCAGACTGCTGTTATAGGGAGCTCCAGACTACAACATGAGAAGCAGAGAATCAGAAAAAACGAGGACCAGATGGGTGGAGACAAGTAGAGGAAGGGCCAAGAAGTGAGCAGTGAGGTGAGTATAAGGATTTTTTATTTTTTTTTTACATATTTCGTTTCTACCGACCATAGCATAATAAGGAACATTAAATTTATAGAGAAGAACCAAACTTCACTGAAAAATCTGCTCAGATAGTTGAATTTCAATTTGACCTGCTGAATTTTTGCCTTATCTCTAACAGCAACCTATAGGTAAAAAAATGTCAAAATAACAAAAAACATCAAATTGAAAACAGTGAATGTCAACTTTTGGCATCAGTGCATCAAGGCCAAAACATTTTACAAGAGAGACCGCTTGATTACATGTAGAACAACTAACAGATGCTAAAGATGCATCGGTGTCATCATTTAAAGAAGCACCATATGAAAGTGATAATTAGGTTCCGTTTTAGGAACTACACCCAAAGGTGAAAGGTGAAATATTAGCAAAGTGGTGAACTTGAATTATGAAGGTGCCTTTCATGACAATGGAAGCCTTAGTATCTTGAAGCCTAGTGGTTGTACCCTAGGTGTCATTAAATTTAGCCATCAACCCACAACTTTTACCCCATCAGCACAAATTTGGTAAAAACAAAATTTTTGTCTAAAACTTTCATCATAAAGAAACAACTAATACCTTCAAACATTTTTTGTAAGCTTCCAATACAATATGAAGATGTTGAAATAACTCTGAAGATTTTTGGGGGCAAATTTTTCCCCATAACACTACACCAAATGCAGAATGCCTACAGACAGTTATTAAAATTTTGAGGAGTTAGGCTATTTTCACACTTGCGTTTTTTTGCTGCGCCGTGAGACAGCGTTGGGACCTGATGAAGACGGTCTGAGCACCTTAGAAATGCATCGGAAAGTCTGACCCATTCGAGCTCCTGTCCCTCGGTGACGTCACTCGCAGTTAACCCCGCCCCTCACACCCAACGCTGTCTCACGGTGGCGTCTCCCGGCCGAAACCCACCGCCTTTTACCCATCCAGCTGCACGGCAGCAACGCTAACCAGGGAGGACGCTCCCTTGGTGGCTCATCTCACCATCACCCCGAGCTGTCCGTGCAGTTTTTGACAGCGGGCAATCTGTGCAAGCGCACCCTGAATCTACCAAGCGCTTCGTCCTGGTAATCCTCTACACCCGTGAGATTCAAGTCCCCTGCCTGCTCCTTGAGGCCTAGCTATAGCCGTGATTTTTCACATATATGGTACATAATCACAGTTGACACAGGTGATTGCTCACGCATGTAAAACCATTGTTCTAGAGGTGGCTTTCATAGTTCATAGTTTCAGCCAGCATTCATTGGTAGCACAGGTGTTTTTTTGCGTTTTAGTATTTTCTACTCCATCATTCGGGTACAACACAGAGCCTAACTTAACACCAGCAGCTCCCATTACTTCTTTTCCTTTAGGAGCGCCAGTGTATCATACAATATTTAAATTAATTTTATATTTTGATAGATCACACTTTTATAGATATGGGAATACATTTTTTACTTTATTTTTATTTGGGGGAAAAAGTGGGGAAATCGAACTTTTATATCATTTTTATATTTTAAATTTTTTTCTTTGTTTTTACTCTATTTTGTAGTTCCCTTAGGGAACTTGAACCGAGTGAAGCGTTCTATGAGTTCCAATGGTTCAACCTCAAGGTTCTATTTCACCCTTCTATACTTTTTATGAATCGAGGAAGAGTTGTTGCATTCCAGATCTATCTTTTCGTAAAACTCAGGGTTTCTGATAAATGCAGTTTATTTCTTATTCTATAACCAGTGGGTGAAAAATCAGCAGTAAATTTCCCAATCAACCCACACATTGTAATAAAAAGGACAAATTTAGTTTTCATTGTTATTTGTTACTCATTGTCTACCAGTTTCAATCTTCATTTCAGACTGTTCCTTCGAAGGAGCGGCACTATCTGAGTCATAGGCATACTCTGAATATTGTATATATGTACACATGTGGTCAAAATTGTTGGTACCCCTTGTTTAATGACAGAAAACCCCACAATCGTGACAGAAATAACTGGAATCTGACAAAAGTAATAATAAATAAAAAATCTGTAAAAATGAACAAATGAAAGTCAGACATTGCTTTTCAACCATGCTTCCACATAATTTAAAAAAAATAAAACTCATCAAATAGGCCTGGACAGAAATGATGGTACCCTTAACTTAATATTTTGTTGCACAACCTTTTGAGGCAATCACTGCAATCAAATGATTCCTGTAACTGTCAATGAGACTTCTGCACCTCTCGACAGGTATTTTGGCCTACTCCTCAAGACTAGTGATGAGCGAGTATACTCGTTGCTTGGGTTTTCCCGAGCATGCTCAGGTGTCCTCCGAGTATTTTGGCGTGCTCGGAGATTTAGTTTTCGTCATCTCAGCTGCATGATTTGTGACTTGTAGACAGGCTGAATACATGTAGGAATTCCCTAACAAACAGGCATTCCACACATGTATTCAGCCTGTCCAGCAGCCGCAAATCGTGTAGCTAAGGCGACAAAAACTAAATCATGCCAAAATACTCGGAGGTCACCCGAGCATTATCGGAAAAACCCGAGCAACAAGTATACTTGCTCATCACTACTCAAGACCAAACTGCTCCAGTTGTCTCGTGTTTGAAGGATGCCTTTTCCAAATGACATGTTTAAGCTCTTTCCAAAGATGCTCAATAGGATTTAGGTCAGGGCTCATAGAAGGCCACTTCAGAATAGTCCAATGTTCTTAGCCATTCTTGGATGTTTTTAGTTGTGTTTTCGGTCATTATCCTGTTGCAATACCTGCGACTGAGAACAAGCTTTCTGACACTGGGCAGCACATTTCTCTCTAGAATCCCTTGATAGTCTTGAGATTTCATTGTTCCCTGCACAGATTCTGGACAACCTGTGCCAGATGCAGCAAAGCAGCCCCCGAACATAAAATAGCCTCCTCCATGTTTCACAGTAGGGACTGTGTTCTTTTCTTGATATGCTTCATTTTTCCATCTGTGAACATAGAGCTGATGTACCTTGCCAAAAAGTTCCATTTTTGTCTCATCTGGCCATAGGACATTCTCCCAGAAGCTTTATGGCTCGTCAACATGTAGTTTGGCAAATTCCAGTCTGGCTTTTTTATGATTTTTTTTCAACAATGGCGTCCTCCTTGGTTGTCTCCCATGAAGTCCACTTTGGCTCAGACAACAACAGATGGTGCAATCTGACACTGATGTTCCTTGAGCTTGAAGTTCACCTTTAATCTGTTCAGAAGTTTTTCTAGGCTCTTTTGTTACCATTCGTATTATCCGTCTCTTTGATTTGTCATCAGTTTTCCTCCTGCGGCCACGTCCAGGGAGGTTGGCTACAGTCCCATGGAGATTACATTTCTGAATAATATGTGCAACTGTAGTCACAGGAACATCAAGCTGCTTGGAGATGGTCTTATAACTTTTACCTTTAACATGTTTGTCTATAATTTTCTTTCTAATCTCCTGAGACAACTCATTCCTTCGCTTCCTCTGGTCCATGTTGAGTATGATACACACCATGTCACCAAACAGCACAGTATCTGTAGCCCTATATACAGGCCCACTCACTGATTCCAAGATTGTAGACACCTGTGATGCTAATTAGTGGACACACCGCGATTTAAAATATCCCTTTTGTCACATTATTCTCAGGGGTACCATCATTTCTGTCCAGGCCTATTTCATGACTTTTATTTATTTTTTTTTAATTCAGTGGAAGCATGGTTGAAAAGCAATGTCTGACTTTCACTTGTTCATTTTCATAGATTTTTGATTTATTATTACTTTTGTCAGATTCAAGTTTTTTCTGTAACCATTGCTCAGAGGCTGAGCTTCATAGGAGAGCAAAAAGGACAGCCATGGGGCCTTCGACAGGCTGCCGACAAGCATGGTAACTCACCAGCACCATTAGCTCTGTGAGATCTATTGTTAAATAGATCTCGCAGAGCTAATGGTGCTGGTGGGTTACCATGTCCTGCGAATGTATGCGGATGCGTCCGCATGCGTCGTTTTGACGTGCCCGCCATCCACACAAAAATGCAACATGTTGCGTTTGGTTGCACGTCAAAACAACACATGTGGACGCATCCGCATGCATCCACATATCCTGCGTACCCAATGTTAAACATAGGTACGCAGGACTCATGCAGAAGTATGCTGAAGAAGGCGAGGCTTAACGGAGAAAGTACGCAGCTCTCCGCAAAGCCCCGGTAGGCAAATGTGAAACCAGCCTTAATGAGTGGGTTTTAATGTTGTGTCTGTGTATCGACTACAAGTGTATAAAAATATGTGAATGGCTATGAGGACTGATGCTACTGGAGATATATATTGCTGAGTCCCATGTACTTCCCAACTTTGTCACAAGTCTCCACATAACATGACTTCATTATGGGAACCAGAACTGCTGAAAGTCACAAATCAAAGAGGTTGTCCAGAGCTAGAAAATAGATCATTTTTCCTAGAAACAAGAGTCAATACCGGACATGGCCGATTGGGATGATATATCTAGTAACAAATGCACAAGACTTTATTAACACTTTTTTTTCTCAAACAGAAGCGGTGGTTTCCATTGATTTATATATGGTCTGTCTGGTTTCCAGAAGAAAAAAATAAATGATCAATAGAATAGTAAAATGGACATGTGAACAGTCTGTACATCCCCTCATCTGCTGCAGAACCTCGTAATACACCTCAGCTGCTGCAGAACCTTATAATACACCTCTGCTGCTACAGAACATCATAATACACCTCAGCTGCTGCAGAACTTCATAAAACACCTCAGCTGCTGCAGAACCTCATAATGCACCTCAGCTGCTGCAGAACATCATAATACACCTCAGCTGCTAAGGAACATCAAAATACACCTCAGTTACTGCAGAACATCATAAAACACCTCAGTTGCTGCAGAACCTCATAATACATCTCAGCTGCTAAGGAACATCAAAATACACCTCAGTTACTGCAGAACATCATAAAACACCTCAGTTGCTGCAGAACATCGTTATACACCTCAGCTCCTACAGAACCTCACAATGTAAACAGTAAAATGGTATTCATGGAATAATCTGTCCTGAATGTTGCAGCCAAGGTCGTATTTCTGTCTAGCTGCTTCACCGATTCCTCCACCCTGTACCAGTCATTGCACTGGTTACCCATCTGATTAAGAGTCCAATACAAATGTATCTCCCAGACACAAAGCGCGCCACATTTCTCAAAGATCCTACATCTCCTAGCTTTTCACTGTCTACACCCTACCCATACTCTCTGACCTGCAACTGATCTATGACTAACCTAGTCCATAATCTGAAACTCCCCCTTCTGTCTCCAAGAGACAGTTTTCTTGAATGCACTGCTCCGGACAATCCGACTAATACTTAACCCCACATTTTTTAATTTTTAATTTATTCATATATTATAAGTCTGCGAGCAGCATGGCCCTCGCTCCTCCTGTAACTGATGACCTATGTGTTACTTTGTGATGTCTTTATTGTCTGTACATGCCCCCGCCTTATTGTAAAGTGCTGCGGAATATGTTGGCGCTGTAGAAATAAAATTATTAATATTACTATGATGAAATGCTTAATAAATACTTTTGATGGTCATTGTATGTTCAGACACTTCATCTCCTTCGATAGATAATATGATAAATTGACAAATCATTTTATTTAAAAATTACCGTACAATCTTGCTCCAAAAAATCCTGCAAAGTCACTAGAGGTCTCCTTTCTTTCTAACTTGCTGTCCGCTGCCTGTTGTTAAAGGGGTTTTCCAGGAACTTCAGTACAGTTTGTAATCTTCTAAACTGCTAGTCTTTCAGTTTGGAACAGGCAAACAATTTGACAATGGCAGAAGCAATGCATTCCGGGTAGTCAGGGAAGGTAAGTTCCAGAACTAATAGTGCTGGCAGGAACTTCGGCACAGTTTGTAATCTTTTAAACTGCTGATCAGTGGGGCTACCAGGTGTTAGACCCTCATTGATTTTCAGTGATCATCAATGCGTGATGTCTAGAATACCTCTTGAAATATAATTAACCACTCATAGAAGAGATGTCAAGAACAAATATAGGAAGAGGGGGTGGGTCATTGTCTCTACACAGAAGTGGGGTCTCTTTCTAACTACATATAGACATAACAGAGAGGTAGTCTTTCAGTTTGCAGCAGGCAAACCATTTGACAGTGGCAGGAGCAATGAGTTCTGGGTAGTCAGGGAATGTAAGTTCCAGAACCAATAGTGCTTTCTGGAATTTCAGCACAGTTTGTAATCTTTTAAACTGCTGATTGATGAGGTTACCAGTTGTCAGACTCCCACCGAATTCCAGTGATAATCAATGCATTATGTCTGGACAACCCCTTTAAATATAATCAACTAATAGCAGCAGAGACATCAAGGTAAATTAAAAGAAGTGGTTTCTGTTTCTATAGAGAAGTGGAGGTCTCTGTCTAAGTACATACAGACATAACAGGGAGGTAGTCTTTCAATTTGGAACAGGCAAACCATTTGACATTGGCAGGAGCAATGCGTTCTTGGTAGTCAGGGAATGTAAGTTCCAGAACTAATAGTGCTGGCAGAATGCTGATGAAGAAGAACAACAATCTATAGAAACAGATATTCAACACTGAAAAAGAGTGAATGGCAAATAAAACATCAAGAGAAATGGGACATTTTATGATGATATTAGATTGCTATGTTCAGGTTTTACCTTGTTGTGGGGATGAGGACACAGTACAACCAGACTTCTTTTCCATTTTCTTTTGTGAAAGGACAGCATTAATTTAAAGGCAATGTCTTGCTGGGTTAGCGGTGCATGACACCAGAAAACCATCTGGCTAATTTTATAGGTTCACTCTTTAGGAATTAGTATGAGATAACAGGAATAAAGACCAAGAAGAATAGTAAAGACTGATGATTTTAGAGAAGATGTGGTTCATCAGCAAGAAGATTACCTTCTGTGGGTTTCCTTTCTAGGCGTTTTTGCAGTAAAGGTGTGAAAAGCTGAAATGCTCAGAGAGCTTGTGGTCAGATAGAACGATATGCCAAGGTGCAGATTTCCAGCTCTTCCGCTCAGTATAGGCTTAAAAGTATTCAAAATAACTAAAAGTATTACAATCAAGACAGAAAAAGTGGAAAAACAAGTATAAAAAAGCCCAAACACTATGAGGAAAATAGACATATGTCTTACCATACTGACAGCTTACACCTAAGGGAAGCCTGCAGGGATTCACACTCCTAAATCTGCCTGATGTTCCTCAGTATAAAGCCCCCATTACACATAGCGATATCGCTAGCAATATCACTGTAATGTCACCAATTTTGTGACGTAGCAGCGATATTGCTAGGGATATCGCTATGTCTGATACCTCCGACCGGCTCCCCCGCTGATTATCGCTAATCGCGCGAGAAGGTCCTGGATCATTTCTCGTCGGGCGATTCCTGCTGGGCTTCCTGTGGCGCCAACGAGCGACATGGACGTGGGCAGGAGGATGTCAGGATCGCCTCGTCTGACAGGTAAGTAGCGACCCCCGACCCCTGCTATGTCGCTGGTGAGATCTGCCTGTGTGGCAGCTCACTAGCGACCACTTAGTGATGCACCAGCGATCCATATCATTGTCGGGATCGCTGGTGCATCACTAAGTGTAACGGTACCCTAAGTGTAAGGGAACAAACTGTTGGATGCAGTGAGTAACCGGAGACAGAGAAGGGGTTAACAAGGATTTACTGAACAATCAATAACAAGTAATACTCCACGCAGGGAGGACAAGGAAATGGCAAAAGGACAAATAAATTAAACAGGACACTAATCGGTTGCAGCTCTGGCAAAGGGGAGGCTGGAAAATCTCCCGGCGGCGTCTCCAACGATGTACAAAGTCTCTGGCTCTGCTACGAAGAAACGAGTATCACTGCCGCCCGACAGTGCTAACAGCCCTGATAGCTGCGGCCTTAAAGGGCACTGCACACCGCTTACTCCGTCTTGACTCATCTTCTTACACCCCCCCTCTCTTTTCACTTGCCATTCTACGGGCGAAGCATCTGGAGCACAACTGGAGAATTTATTTACTGGTTCAGCAGTTTGTCTTTGTCGCCAAATGAATTGGTCATGATTGTACCGAATGGGGGGCTGTCCGGCCGTTGTTCGTTCAGAGCAACGTGGATTGAAAGGAATAGTGGAGACTTCTGGAGGAGGCAAAGCTGAATCTACATCCGCCGTTAAGCTTTCTTCAGGAGCCTCGGGACCCCGATCTGCAGACGTACCTTCAGATGGTTGCTCGAGATTTTCCTCTTCTTCATCCTCCACAGTCACAGGAGGCACCTCCTCAGAAACTTTGGGAGTTTCTTCCCTCCATTTAGGATCTTCTGAGAGGCATGGCCAGAGCATATTCCTATGGACCACACTAGTGGGTGCATTCTCTTCTCCTTCTGGAAAAACCTCATATACAGGTCCTTCCACACTGACCCGACGCTTCACTCTGTATGGCCTACTCTCCCACCGATTTTCCAGATTGTCACACAGATCTGTCCCCGGGAGAGAAAGCTTCTCAATGTGCTCCAGCTCCCGGAGGCGTGTTCAACACCAGACGGTGTAAGGTTGGTAAACGATGACGATGTTCTTGGACCCAGGTAGACACCCCCGTCCATGGGTAGTTCTCCCCTGGATCCAATTCCAGCTCCTTGACTTCTTTCCGTGTTCGGCCGAACAACAAGGAGTAAGGAGTGTGACCGGTGGTTTGATGGACTCGATTGATATAGATCCATATAAGTTCAGAGATGTATTCTGACCACCTAGCCTTTCGGTCATTTTCAAGAGTTCTTAGCATCTGAATCAGGGTACGATTAAATCGCTCACCGGCCCCGTTCCCTAAGGATGATATAGTGTGGTATGCGACCTGTCAAATTGGTAAATCCGCTACAACTCATACATCACTTTGCCTAAGAAACATGCTCCTTGATCCGAGTAGATCCACTGTCGGCATCCATACACCTGAATAAAGTGTTTACAGATAGCATATGCAGCAGTCTCAGCCATCTGATCTCGGAATGGCATCACCACCGCAAATTTTGTGAAAAGATCTACCATCACTAGGCAGTGGTCATATCCTTGATGAGCTGGCCCGATCGTTAAATTATCAATGGTCAATAGTTTCAGGGGAGCGGAGGTTGCTATCGTCTGCACAGGAGCTCTTTGTTGTGGGGGTTTGGCCAACTCACAGGCCCAACAGAGTCTACAAGCTTCCTCAACCGCCTATCTCAGCCGAGGGTGGTAAATGAACCGTTGGAGCCACTGAAATGTTTTTTTCAAGGCCGAAGTGATCCCCTTTCTCATGAGCTTCGGTAGCCAGCGTAGACAATACTGTCTCCGGTACCACCACCTGCCAGGAAGCCCCCAGTTCTCCCTGAAGTTGCACCTTCCGGTATAACAGTCCGTTTCTCATCTGTAGGCACTCCCACTGCCAGAGGATCTTACAGGCTTCCGGAGTCAGAGCACTCTGCTGTTCTGGACTAGGCAGCTTCTCCACTGTTACCCAGTGTCTGAATAGAGCGAGTTCACGCTCTTCCTGCTGCAATTGGAGCCATTCATCCAGAGATCTTCCCAACACTCCTTCATGATGGAGGGTCTGTATTTGTTCCAGTGGGGCTGCCACCGTCCCTGCGGTCTTTCGAAATTGGGGAACCTCTTCTCCCTTTAGCAATTCATCTCTACTCTTTCCCGGTGGTCAATGTCTTGCCGTAGACAGGTCATCAGTGTGCATGTTCTCTGCCCCCTCCTGTAGACAATTCGGTACCCGGCATTGTTCCAAGACCCCTAGCTTGGCGCTCTCCAGGTGTGCCAATGGGCTATTATCGGCACGTGCCAGCACCTCTCCGTCATAGCCCACACCAATGGGCGGCAGGGACAAGGCCCAGCCCGTCGCGGACACTCCCTAGCCAAATGTCCTTTTTCTCCAGTTATAGCATGCGAAAAATCTCGGCCGATGGACCCTTCGGCCCCCATTATGGGCATTTGTCTAATCTTGACTTCTGGTGGTACACTTGCCAGTCTCAACTTTCTCTATCATTTGTGCCAATTCCCCTTGAATATTCACCAGTTCTCTTCGCATCTCTTCAACCCATTGGGGTTCAACTTCCGATTGCACTGCTACGTCACCACTCTGGACCTTCCCTACTGGGACTGTCATCCCCTGCTCCTGTTCATGTGAGCAGGCCTCTCTCCCTATGTCAGCAAAACTGATATGGGGATCTACCCGTACCCGCTCCCTCAGGGTCTGTTTGGTCAGGACATCTCGTAGGCCGGTCAACAAGTCACGCAGCATGACATCCGTCGGCCCTATCCCCATCCCATCTTTTCTGACAATAGCGGTGTGTAATTCTTGCAGGGCATTCATACTGTGTAACCGTCTCCCCCTCTTTTTGCATATGGCTAAAAAAGCGTGTCCTAAGTTCCCCTACGTCAGTGGGGTCCCCATGAGTCCCCTCTAATATTGGGAGTACTTTAGCAAGCGTGTCTCGGTCCCGGGGAGTACGCAACATCACAGAGTCTCGAGCCTCTCCGTCTAAAGCCATAATGGCCACCTCAGCCTCGAGTGCGGGGGTCATAGGGTGCATTCTTATCATACCCCTCATATGTTCCATCTAACTCCACAACATGGTATTAAACCACGTAAACTTCGACAAGTTGCTCAGCATGGCCCCCAGAGAGATACTAGTTCTGCTCCCAGGCGTCTGTTCTGCTGTCTCCTTGCTACCAGACTGCATCCTGCCGACTATGCCAAAATGTAAGGGAACAAACAGTTCATTGGATGCAGTGAGTAACCGGAGACAGAGAAAGGGTTAACAAGGATTTACTGAACAAGCAATAACAAGTAATACTCCTCGCAGAGAGGACAAGGAAATGGCAAAAGGACATATAAAATAAGCGGGACACTTATCGATTGCAGTTCAGGCAAGGGGGAGGCTGGAATATCTCCCGGCAGTGTCTCCAACGATGTTCAAAGTTTCTGGCTCAGCTACGGAGAAACGAGTAACACTGCCACTCAACAGTGCCAATGGATTCAGTCCTGCTTGTCTTTGGTACGCTGGAATGTGTAAACAGTTCTTTGCATGAATGCCTCGGAAATGGCGCCAGGCACGGGTCGTGACCACGTGAACAAGGCGCAACAACACGCGGTCTCTCGGATTAATCTCTAAACATTGTTCCGGTATCTCGGGTAAAACAGGGGCATCCAACGGTGCGGGTACAGACGGTAACTTAGTAGTGTCACGAGAAGTCTCAAGGTCAACACACGGAGGTCTGGGAAAAATGGAGTTGTCAGTAGAAGCAGCGGAGAGGCAGTCAACCATCTCCTGTCATCTTCCCGCCAAGTCTGCCCTGTCCCCATGCTCAGGTCTCTTTTTGTACCTCACGCCCCCTGCTGTTTGACAGAAAGGTCTCTCCCCCTCAGAGGGAAACTCCCCGCCAACTGTGGTGATAGCCCCGATAGTTCCAGCTTTAAAGGGCACCGCACACCACTGACGCCGTCTTGACTCATCTTCTTACATGTGCACACTGCATCTTTTAGCCAAGTTTTCACAGACGAAGCTGATTCTGGAAAGCACCGGTGGTCATTTTCCTAAGGCGGCACCATTGGCGGCTATGCTACGGTGGCTCCATCGATGACGGCTTTCACTCTCTACTGCTAAGAAGAAAATGAGTGTTACTTTTTTAAGTCAGGATTTCTGAAGCAGTTAGAAAAAGTTACATGAGACAGAACAGGTGCACAACAATTTCATTTTGACATTACTGTGCATTATGTTCATTTTACGGAGCACTTTTGTGATGATTTTTCAGGCAAATTGCAGGTCAGATTTGCCATAATCCAAATTATTTGGATTTTTTGGCAACAATTCAGATCAGCAAAATGAGTGACAACTTGAATAGACAGAGGATAACAAATGGTTAAAGGGGTTGTCCGGTCAAAATCAATAAGTCTGCAGTCACTCTGTGCAATCAATAAATTTGCAGTCACTTTGTGCATTCGATACGTCTTCAGTCACTCTGTGTAATCGATATGTCTTCAGTCACTCTGTGTAATCGATAAGTCTTCAGTCACTCTGTGTAATCGATAAGTCTTCAGTTACTCTGTGTAATCGATAAGTCTTCAGTCACTCTGTGCAATCAATAAGTGTGCAGTCACTCTGTGCATTCGATAAGTCTACAGTCACTCTGTGCAATTGATAAGTTTTCAATCACTCTGTGCAGTCAGTCTGTGTGACTTCAGACTTAAGAATCCCCCAGTGCACATGCTGAGGGGAACCGTGGGTTTCTAAGCTGGTACCAGAGGATGTGTGTGCCTTATACAAATTCCCGGCCAGAGTCCGTCAAGTGGGTGAGGCCTCGCTCCATACATCCTTGAATCAGTCACGCCAACTGGATGGCTGCGTCACTAGTCATACAAATGTATGGAGCTAGGCATGACAACTGGACAGGCTCTGGCCATCAGTATGTATAACTCATGCATACCCTCTGGTCAAGGCTCAGAAACCGGACAACCCTTCTTAAATTATTATCTCCCCTCTCACATGCACAGTGAACGGATAGATCTGGCCGGAACTGTCCAAAACCCATCAACGAAGGCTTGATTGGAGGACCAGCTGGTCAAGTATGGGAAGGGACAGGGAGAGGTAAAGAATTACTTTTTTTTATAACCCCATCTTCTTGACCGATGTAATTAGTCATCAAGTCAAATTGAATTGAGCTACTCTGCCAGAATCAAATTGTGGGAGATTTGTGCATAAATAATAGAAACTTTCTGAGATTATTATCAAATTAGATTCTAATGAGATTAATTTCTTAATAACAAAAATTATTTTATTTTTATGGCGCCAACATATTCCACAGGACTTTACATTTCTGAGGGTACTTGTACAGACAATATCAGACATTAAAGAGTAACACATAATTCAAGAGATACTGAGGGGAGTCAGGTTCCTACTGCTCGCAAGCTTACAATCTATGAAGAAATGGGGGGGACATAAAAGGTATAAAGTACTTGTTGTTTATGGTCCAGCTATCAATGTAATAAGCAGAGGCAAGCAAATTACGTTGCATGATGCGGTCACCAGCCAGTACAGATACATAGTGCTAATGAGTACACTGATGGTGTGAAAAGAGATTATGTGGAAAATGTAGGGAATAGGATTGAGGAATAGTTACATGAGTGGGGTGAGGTGATAGACCAGTGTATAGAAATTTGTTTCGAGAGCATGCTTAAAACTGTAGGTACTGGGAATCAACCTGATTGCCTGGGGTAGTGCATTCCAGAAAATTGGAGCAGCAGGAAAGAAGTCATGGACAGGACTGGGAGGTTTGGATTATAGAAGCTGTTAGCCATCTATCATTAGCAGAACACAGAGCACGGTTGCAGTGGTAGACAGAGATGGAGGAGAAGGTGTAGGATGATGCAGAGCTGTCGAGAGGACAGGAGGGGTGGTAGACAGAGATGAAAGAGGAGATATAGGGCAGTTCAGAACTGTGGAGGGGATAGGTAGGGTGGTAGGCAGATATGAGGGAGGAGATGTAAGACAGTGCAGCACTGTGCAGAGGATGAATGAGGGAGGAGATGTAAGACAGTGCAGCACTGTGCAGAGGATGAATGAGGGAGGAGATGTAAGACAGTGCAGCACTGTGCAGAGGATGAGGAGGGTGGTAGACAGAGATGCAGGAGGAGATGTAGGGCAGTGCAGCATTGTGCAGAGGATGGGTAGGCTGGTAGATAGAGATGATGGAGAGCATGTAGGGCATTGCAGCACTGTGCAGAGGATTGGTAGGGTGGTAGACAGAGATGAGGGAGGAAATGTAGGGTGGGTAGTGCTTTCCAGAAAACTGGAGCAGCAGTAAAGAAGTCTTGGACAGGACTGGGAGGTTCGGATTATAGAAGTTGTTAGCCAGTTATCATTAGCAGAACACAGAGCACGGTTAAAGTGGTAGACTGAGATGAAGGAGAAGGTGTAGGTTGATATAGAGCTGTCGAGGGGACAGGTGGGGTGGTAGACAGAGATGAAAGAGGAGATGTAGGGAGGTTCAGAACTGTGGAGGGGATAGGTAGGGTGGTAATGAGATATGAGGGAGGAGATGTAAGACAGTGCAGCAATGTGCAGAGGATGAGGAGGGTGGTAGACAGAAATGAAGGAGATGTAGGGCAGTGGAGCATTGTGCAAAGGATGGGTAGGCTGGTAGATAGAGATGATGGAGGAGATGTAGGGCATTGCATCACTGTGCAGAGGATGGGTAGGGTGGTAGACATATGAGGGAGGAGATGTAGGGTGGCGCAGAACTGTGGAGCAGATGGGTAGGATGGTAGGCAGATATGAGGGAAGAGATGTAGGGCATTGCAGCACTGTGTAGAGGATGGGTTGTGAGGTAGACAGAGATGAGGGAGTAGATGTAGTACAGTGCAGAACTCTGGAGGGGTTGGGTGGTAGACAGATATGAGAAAGAGATGTAGTGCAGCCCGGCAAAGAGTATAGATAGGGTGACAGAGTTAGATGAGGGAGGAGATGTAGGGTGGGACAGCACTGTGTATTGAGAGTGACAAGTTTATATTGGACTCTATAGCGGATAGGTCACCAGTGCAACGACTGGTACAGAATAGAGACATCAGTGAAGCGGCTGGACATGACCCTCATTGCTGCATTCAGGACAGATTGGAAAAGTGAGGGTTTATTAAGAAGAATACCGAGTTGTAGAGACTTGCAGTAGTCCAGACAAAAATGAATAAGAGGGTCAGTTAGAGTCAAAGGTACAAAAAGGTCGAATTCTAGGGATGTTTTGAGGTGCAGGGAACATGAGCGACCGAGTAATCAGATGTAGAGAGTGAAAGAAAGATCTGATTCAAATAACACCCAAAGACAGGGAGCAAACATGTTGATAAAGTGAAGCAAAAATGCAGCAAATTTTAAAGGACCTGCATAAGCCCACAACCTACTTACTGATTTGTATGCACACTCATTATATACAGCCATGCATGCACGCACGCACACTCACTATGTGGATGCACGCTTGCTACATACCTACATAACTTTGTGCACACATATCTACAGTATACTCACTTATGTCATAGATGGTTACTCAAGAACATTTCTTTACTGTTCAGTTACAAGATCAATGAAGAGACACCTGGGAACCGTTTTCTCCTTTTGCACACAAATGCCAGACACAACAGGAAATAATGCTTTAAAAATAATTTTATGATGGTAAATAAGTATGGAGACTTCAAAAGGTGTGAAAAGTTATTTTAATAAAAAAAAAGAGGAAGGAGAGGCATTCAGAAAGAGAAGACCATTTCTAATGTTGTAGCTGGAGTAGAATTCTCCTACCATGTGTGAAGCAGCACAGGGGCCCGGTAGGTTTTGTTGCTGAAAACAGCTGATTGGTGGGGGTCTTAAGGTGTCTGACCCCATCAATCTAATATTGATGACATATGCTTGACATGTTATATCATATCATAAGGCCATACAATTCCTTTAGGGAATGTGCAAACTGCATTGTTTTTGAGCAGACAACTCCAGAAAAGGTAATGACAAAATGCTAAAAAGAATAAACCTATTCATTTATATGTAAAAACAACTCACTGTTCGTATGTTTGTAAGGGTGGTGTACAATAGCTGTCACGTTCCTACCCCTGAAGATACCAATCACATTGTATTCTAACGTGTATTGTGATATGGTAATGCATAATACACAGTAAATGATAGCACAGTATATGACATAGTTTAGGGTTTAGGACATGAATTAGTGAGATAAGGTAGTGACTGTAGTAAGATAGTATTTTGTAGGGAACTTTTGCCCAGCAACAGATAGCAGCGTGAGGGTTAAGCGTTGGGACTAGCCCATGGTGAGAGGGGCTATGTTGGAAGACAGTGAGGAACTTCCTGATAGTTAGTAATAAAGGGCCAATTTCAAGTTCGAGCATAAGTGTGAGGGCTAAGTTGGAAAAAGGAGTACACATTGTTCTGGCAGTGTGAGGCATTTAGTAGAACTAGAAAATAGCGGGGGAAGCCAGAACTGCTTAAGGTTAGAACGCATAAATTGAAGTGCATATGCACATAATATCCAGCTGTATTCAAAAATGAGATATTTGGCAAAAAAATTGATCAATTCAATTGAGCCACCCCGCCGCGCCAAGGCAATCTCATGTGGGGGGGTCCTACTCTACATTTATAATAAATACTGTGCCATTACGGCCTCCTAAGAGCATGACCACATCAAGTGCAATCTGTACCTGAACATTGCTGAATCGCTCCCATGAAGCCAGATGAAGCAAGTGCAGATGAAGGCCAACCAGGTCTGAACCCAGATATAACAAGATTGACCTCCACACATTGCCCAACCAGGAAACATAGATGAAGGGCGATATTGGTCCGGACACAGGCGCACAATTAAATAAAGCTTGGGGCAGGGCGGGGCTGCCGTGTGTGTGCACAGCAGCCTAGATCCATCATAATGAACACAAAAAATTTTTATAGCGGACATAGCCAAGCGTGCACGGCAGCAGTGGTGGTGAGCCACAAACCAACAACAAGAAAATAGGGGGGGAAGCCAGCACTGCTTAAGGTTAGAACGCATAAATTGAAGTGCATATGCACATAATATCCAGCTGTATTCAAAAATGAGATATTTGGCAAAAAAATTGATCAATTCAATTGAGCCACCCCGCCGCGCCAAGGCAATCTCATGTGGGGGGTCCTACTCTACATTTATAATAAATACTGTGCCATTACGGCCTCCTAAGAGCATGACCACATCAAGTGCAATCTGTACCTGAACATTGCTGAATCGCTCCCATGAAGCCAGATGAAGCAAGTGCAGATGAAGGCCAACCAGGTCTGAACCCAGACATATCAAGATTGACCTCCACACATTGCCCAACCAGGAAACATAGATGAAGGGCGATATTGGCCCGAACACAGGTGCACAATTAAATAAAGCTTGGGGCAGGGCGGGGCTGCCGTGTGTGTGCACAGCAGCCTAGATCCATCATAATGAACACAGAAAAATTTTATAGCGGACATAGCCAAGCGTGCACGGCAGCAGTGGTGGTGAGCCACAAACCAACAACAAGAAAATAGGGGGGGAAGCCAGCACTGCTTAAGGTTAGAACGCATAAATTGAAGTGCATATGCACATAATATCCAGCTGTATTCAAAAATGAGATATTTGGCAAAAAAATTGATCAATTCAATTGAGCCACCCCGCCGCGCCAAGGCAATCTCATGTGGGGGGTCCTACTCTACATTTATAATAAATACTGTGCCATTACGGCCTCCTAAGAGCATGACCACATCAAGTGCAATCTGTACCTGAACATTGCTGAATCGCTCC
Organism: Dendrobates tinctorius; assembly: GCF_039654945.1. NCBI lineage: Eukaryota > Metazoa > Chordata > Amphibia > Anura > Dendrobatidae > Dendrobates > Dendrobates tinctorius. The sequence goes on from NW_027361696.1 coordinate 61,004,883, forward strand.
CATGAAGCCAGATGAAGCAAGTGCAGATGAAGGCCAACCAGGTCTGAACCCAGACATATCAAGATTGACCTCCACACATTGCCCAACCAGGAAACATAGATGAAGGGCGATATTGGCCCGGACACAGGTGCACAATTAAATAAAGCTTGGGGCAGGGCGGGGCTGCCGTGTGTGTGCACAGCAGCCTAGATCCATCATAATGAACACAGAAAAATTTTATAGCGGACATAGCCAAGCGTGCACGGCAGCAGTGGTGGTGAGCCACAAACCAACAACAAGAAAATAGGGGGGGAAGCCAGCACTGCTTAAGGTTAGAACGCATAAATTGAAGTGCATATGCACATAATATCCAGCTGTATTCAAAAATGAGATATTTGGCAAAAAAATTGATCAATTCAATTGAGCCACCCCGCCGCGCCAAGGCAATCTCATGTGGGGGGTCCTACTCTACATTTATAATAAATACTGTGCCATTACGGCCTCCTAAGAGCATGACCACATCAAGTGCAATCTGTACCTGAACATTGCTGAATCGCTCCCATGAAGCCAGATGAAGCAAGTGCAGATGAAGGCCAACCAGGTCTGAACACAGACATATCAAGATTGACCTCCACACATTGCCAAACCAGGAAACATAGATGAAGGGCGATATTGGCCAGGACACAGGTGCACAATTAAATAAAGCTTGGGGCAGGGCGGGGCTGCCATGTGTGTGCACAGCAGCCTAGATCCATCATAATGAACACAGAAAATTTTTTTTGAGGGGTGGCTCAATTGAATTGATCAATTTTTTTGCCAAATATCTCATTTTTGAATACAGCTGGATATTATGTGCATATGCACTTCAATTTATGCGTTCTAACCTTAAGCAGTGCTGGCTTCCCCCCCTATTTTCTCATTTAGTAGAACTACCTGAGCGGACAAACTCCATTAGCGTCTGTAGCCTAAGGTTCAAACTCAGTTCTATGGTGAGCACAGTATCCCCTTCCATACAAAGGAATATTGAAGTACTTCGGGACTGGGTTGGGAACCACTGGTGCTAACAGGATCTGCTACAGTAGGAATAGTCCAAGTAGAGCATACAGAAGATCTAAAAGTGTACTGTGCTTTAGGAACAAGAATCGGAAAGTGTGCTTGTGGAGCGCCTGCTAGGACAGGGGGACTCGGTCTGGGCCTTAGTCAGTTCTTCAGGGGTTTTGTCACGGCAGCAGTGACCCAGTCCGTGGCCCTCGGTGTCGAATCAAAAAAAGGTAGGGAAGTTAGTTGAAATAAAGTCGTGACGCCACCCAAGGTATTCGGCAATAAGGAGATAGCCGACGATGCTTAAGGAGGCCGCTGGGGCTGTTGGTGATGCTGCAGAGTTGATACAGCTCTCCACGGGTAGAGCTATGCCCCAGGGCAATTATAGTGTTAAAGATGTTGGTAATGGTTGTAGGGCAGGGCTGATGAGGACACAGCGGAGTGCAGTCTTCACACTTTTACTCACAGTTCTTCCAGTTACAATCCCCAGCCGGTGTGCTGTGTCCTCTGGGATGGTGGTCAAGGCAGCTCTCAGGTAGTTTGGGGTCCACTGTACTAGAACCCCCTTCTTATGTTCCATTCCTGGCCGTCTCTCTGCGCTGGCTCCCACCTCTTCTGCCCTCTGCCTTCACATGCAGTGTCCCAAGCCAGCAGCCTCGGATCCTGTCGGGCGATGTTCTCTTAGTCCCTTTGACACTATCTTGCTGCCTTTTGAGCGAATGTGTATGGAGTTGGCTGTAACACAAACAGTCGCTACAGCCTCTGGTTTGCTAGCTGAGTCCTTAGTTTCTCCAATAGTCTGGGGCCGGTCCCCTACTGTGACCTGGTCCCTCCACCCGACTACAGTCGGAGTGGATTCAGGCGCTACGGGTGGATTCCTCACTTCTCGTGCACCTAGGACCCTTTCTATCTCTCCTCTTTTCTCTCACACTGCGCTAGTCTAGGGACGTACTCCTCTCTCCTTCAGTCCCCAGCACCAACTGACTTCTCCTTCCTGACTCCTGTTACAATGACAACTCTCCACTCCCAACTGTCAGCTTTCTCTCCAGCTGTCCTTCCCTTATCTACTTCCTCCACCCACACCCTCTACCTAGTTCCTCTCTGGCCTGGAGAGATCTAGTGTTGGGTGCTAGTGTGTGGGTCCTGGGTAGTGCCCCCTCCTTACCTGAGAGTGGGGTACCACACCACTGGCTGAGGTGCAGTGCCTCTGTGGCAACTGGACCCTCAGGGGTGCCACACTTGTTACTACTGTATCAATGCTACTCACTTGGGAGCGATGTTAGGTATCAATGGAACCATTTCTAATTACAGTTTGTCTGGTTTAGTTTAGTCCTCATAAAGTCCAGCTTCTTAGTCTTTTAGCAAAGGCACTCAATTCAGGAGATCTGCACACATCCATACACAGTTATGTATGAGACAAACAGCTCTCAATTTACAAAGTGAACCACACCCTGGGGTGGAGATATCCCAATTAAAGCGTTACTCCAAGTTTATCTCCTAACCTCTTTGTGTCCAACAGCCACCTTACTACTTACTGCAAGATGTCGCATACGGTCGTGTGATTAAAGTTCTTTGTCATGAAACAGGATGTGTGTCCCCTGATTCATGTGAAACTGAAGACCTGGAGACAGATGAGGTCGGTGTCCTACAAGTGAGTACAGCGAAATCGGACTCAACAGCGCTTGTTATCAGGGACCCAAATTTTCTGTTGGGGCCAAGAAAGCAAGTCCCTCACCCACGGCTACCACCCCGTTCATTTTTACATGTTCAGGCACTTGAGTTCCTTTTAAAAGCTCAGACCTTAATAAGGTGGGGTTAGAATAAGTAACGTGGACATTCTCCATGCATTCAACACTTGGAAGACTCTAAATACAAGACATTAAAAGTCAATGGAAAGGCTAAAAAAAAATGTAATCATTTTGTCAGCTTTTTTTTTGCTTAAAAATAGTCTTATTCTTTATTAAGAGAAATAAAAAAATATATGAAAAAAAATAAATAAACAAAAAAAAGTTGAAAAATCGCTTGGGAAACAGCCCAAAAATGCTTAAAAAAAAGACATCTTGGGTTTAAAAAACCTTGAGAAAAAAAGTAGAGTTTCCTAAAGCGTCTTCAGCTTTAAAAATGGGAGTCTTTGACGACCGGAAAAATAAGCAGTTTGAACAGACCCTTATGGGGGAGCTCTTCGCTGAGCATTTTGAGTGCATACACTATTCTTGCTCAGAGCCTTTGTGGTCTCTGTTTCGGGATTTAGTATGCACATGAGCGCACACAGAGAATCACTCTTATGCACTTTCTATGTTTACCCATAGCTTTTTTTTGTTCCGTTTTTTCCTCCATGAAAAATGCAGACTATGGCCAGAAAACTACAATGGAAACTACCTATATTTTTAGTGTATTTTGATACAAATGTTTTATGTGTTTTTTGTGCTATCCCATTGTTATCTCAATGGGGAAAAACTGCTGTAAAGACAATGTTTTTCAAATCATGCACCATGGGCTAAAAGCACAAAGAGAAAAAAAAAACACGCTGTGAAAAATGCACAAAAACAACTCTGAATAAGCCATAACACCTTGCATGGCAGGGAGAAACTACTGCATGCGCAAAACCATGCCCAATGTTATTCAATGGAAGCCTCTGATGGACGGCCTGCTCACAAGCCCTTCCATCGAGGTTCATGTTGCAGTGTTCAGTTACTGAGGAAACTGGAGGGGCGACTGTACAAAACAAGGCACTGTCACACGTAACAGAGATGTGGTTTTACATTACAGTAGGTATAAAAACCAAAATTAATTTTTCAAATAATTTTTCAGACAAACCCCTCCAAAAGCCTCCTCCAAAAACTATGCGTGCACATACCCTTACATCTCACCAAAAACCATTGTCAGAAGATGCTGATTACAAAAACGCAGGTAAATTAGATTGAGGTTTTTCAATACTCATGCAAAATGTTTCCCCTCTCACTTGCTCTACCGTTCACCACATTGACGCCGCAGACCATCTACCGACTTCTGGTCTCTTCACACCTAAATTGTGTCTGCACACACCCAATATTAACTAGAAACTTCTCTGATTTTGCCTTTATCAAAATAAGTATATTTCACATAACTGTCCACCTAATTAACAACCAATTTTCAGTAACTCCTAAAGGGAAACTGTCAGGAGATCCATGCTGCCCAAAGCTCCGGCAGCAAGAATCAGGGACAGACTGTGCTGTTTCGGAGAAAACATAGTCAGGAATGAGGAGAGCAATCATCTAGGCCAATCCCTGGTGGCTTCTCATTCCACCCAATTACATTGAAAGGTCTTTTCCTATCTGTGTATGGGGAGTCACCTGTAAATCAAGCTTAACTAGGCAGAAGAAGCTGGTAAATTACTGCCCAAATGATTGTCTCTTCCTAATTTCCAGTCTTCTTAAAGCGGCTAACAGAGGCAACTACATGCTTGTTGTCATTGACTGCTCCTGCCAGAGGTTCAGCTGCTCACTGTCAAAACAGCAGCAGTTTCTCTTCCTGTTGACAGGGTGGGACTACTGGTGTCATGCTGATTGTTCTCACCCACAAAGCTCTCCACAGTGCAGCACCCCCCTACATCTCCTCCCTCATTTCTGTCTATCGGCCTAACCGACCACTGCGCTCTGCAAACAACTTTCGACTAACCTCTGCACTAATCCGTACCTCCCACTCCTGACTCCAAGACTTCTCCCGCGCTGCGCCAGTCCTCTGGAATGCTCTACCCCAAGAAATTAGGACTATCTACAATTTGCATAGTTTCAGGCGCTCCCTCAAAACACATTTGTTCAGAGCCGCCTATCACGTTCACTAATCAAAGTCATTCTATGTGTAAGTGTGCGTGTGTAGCCCATTCACTATCTCCATCCATCCCTCACTCCCTCAAGATGACTGGACCATCATTGTAAACACACCATTGTAAATACACACCTGTACTCTGTATCTCCCTCACCTCATTGTAGATTGTAAGCTCTCACAAGCAGGGTCATCTTATTTGCTTTAATTGTTGTATTGCTAACATTGTTACTTATGACTTATGTTTGGAACTGTTAAACTGTAAAGCGCTGCGGAAAATGTTGGCGCTATATAAATAAAGATTATTATTATTATTATTGACAGCCATCTTCCCCCAATTAGGCAGCAGGGAGACGACTGTCAATCAGCATGACACCAGTAGTCCTGCTCTGTCTACGGAAGACAAACTGCGGCTTTGTTGATGTCAGTGGAAGTCTGTGACTGCTCTGTGCTGGCGGAGAACGGTGCTGGGCACAACAGGCAGGTAGCTAGCAACTGCTTGCCTGTTAGTGCTTAGGCACATTTTTAAAGTCCTGGATATACCCTTTTAAATTATGTTTTCTCTTAAAAACTGCAGCATTTCAGAGTATAATATTGAGGCCAAGTATAAGGATGCCTGTTTCCGATTTTTGCTGCCCACAGTGCGGACAAGGAGCCCAGCAAAAGACAAATGTGTAAGCTTTAGATTTTTCTTAAGTTAATGATTTAGTCAGAGCTTTCTTGAATTTACTCTGCTGAAAAAAGAGGCCTATCAGTGTTATAGATGTCCTGTGATTGTCATTGTTTTGGGGCACCGTGGCTGTCTTGTTATGGGGGCACTGTGGCTGTTTTTTTATTGGGACATTGTGGCTGTCTTGTTATGGGGGCACTGTGGCTGTCTTGTTATATGGGCACTGTGTCTAGTTATAGGGGCACTGTGGCTGTCTAGTTATGAGGGCACTGTGGCTGCCTTGTTATTGGGACAGTGTGGCTGTCTTGTTATTGGGACACTGTCACTGTCTTGTTATGGGGGGGCACTGTGGCTGTCTTGTTATGGGGGCACTGTGTATAGTTATAGGGGCAATGTGGCTGCCTTGTTATTGGGACAGTGTGGCTGTCTTGTTATTGGGACACTGTCACTGTCTTGTTATGGGGGTACTGTGGCTGTCTTGTTATGGGGCACTGTGGCTGTTTTCTTATAGGGGCACTGAGGCTGTCTTGATATATGGGCACTGTGGCTGTCTTGTTATTGGGACACTGTGGCTGTCTTGTTGTGGGGGGCACTGTGGCTGTCTTGTTATTGGGACACTGTGGCTGTCTTGTTGTGGGGGGCACTGTGGCTGTCTTGCTATAGGGGCACTGTGGCTGTCTTTTTATAGGGACACTGTGGCTGTCTTTTTATAGGGACACTGGCTGTCTTGTTATTGGGACACTGTGGCTGTCTTGTTGTGGGGGGCACTGTGGCTGTCTTGTTGTGGGGGGCACTGTGGCTGTCTTGCTATAGGGGCACTGTGGCTGTCTTTTTATAGGGACACTGGCTGTCTTGTTATTGGGACATTGTGGCTGTCTTGTTATTGAAGCACTGTGTCTGTCTTGTTATAGGGGCACTGTGGCTGTCTTGTTATGGGGCACTGTAGCTATATTGTTATGGGGCACTGTGGCTGTTTTTTTATTGGGGCACTGTGTCTGTCTTGTTATAGGGGCACTATGGCTGTCTTGTTATAAGGGCACTGTGGCTGTCTTGTTATGGGGGCACTGTGACTGCCTTGTTATGGGGGCACTGTGACTGTCTTGATATAGGGGCACTGTGTCTAGTTATAGGGGCACTGTGGCTATCTAGTTAAGGGGGCACTGTGGCTGCCTTGTTTTTGGGACACTGTGGCTGTCTTGTTATTGGGACACTGTCACTGTCTTGTTATGGGGGGCACTGTGGCTGTCTTGTTATGGGGGGCACTGAGGCTGTCTTGCTATAGGGGCACTGTGGCTGTCTTGTTATTGGGACACTTTGGCTGTCTTGTTATGGGGGCACAGTGGCTGTCTTGCTATAGGGGCACTGTGACTCTCTTGTTATGGGGGCACTGTGGCTGTCTTGCTATAGGGGCACTATGGCTGTCTTGTTATGGGGGCACAGTGGCTGTCTTGCTATAGGGGCACTGTGGCTGTCTTGCTATGGGGGCACTGTGGCTGTCTTGCTATAGGGACACTGTGGCTGTCTTGTTATAGGGGCACTGTGGCTGTCTTGGTATATGGGCACTGTGGCTGTCTTGTTATTGGGACACTGTGGCTGTTTTGTTATGGGGGCACTGTGGCTGTCTTGCTATAGGGGCACTGCGGCTGTCTTGTTATAGGGACACTGGCTGTCTTGTTATTGGGATACTGTGGCTGTCTTGTTATGGGGGCACTGTGGCTGTTTTGCTATAGGGGCACTGAGGCTGTCTTGTTATTGGGACACTGTGACTGTCTTGTTATGGGGGCACAGTGGCTGTCTTGGTATATGGGCCACTGTGGCTGTCTTGTTATTGGGGCACTGTGGCTGTCTTGTTATTGGGGCACTGTGGCTGTCTTGTTATTGGGACTCTGTCACTGTCTTGTTATGGGGGGCACTGTGGCTGTCTTGTTATGGGGGCACTGTCACTGTCTTGTTATAGGGAACGCTGGCTGTCTTGTTATTGGGACACTGTGACTGTCTTGTTATAGGGGCACTATGGCTGTCTTGGTATAGGGGCACTGTGGCTGTCTTGTTATTGGGACACTGTGGCTGTCTTGTTATGGGGGCACTGTGACTGTCTTGTTATGGGGGCACTGTGACTGTCTTGTTATGGGGGCACTGTGGCTGTCTTGTTATGGGGGCACTGTGGCTGTCTTGTTATGGGGGCACTGTGGCTGTCTTGTTATTGGGACACTGTGGCTGTCTTGTTATGGGAGCACTGTGGCTGTCTTCTTATAGGGGCACTGAGGCTGTCTTGATATATGGGCACTGTGGCTGTCTTGTTATTGGGGCACTGTGGCTGTCTTGTTATTGGGACTCTGTCACTGTCTTGTTATGGGGGGCACTGTGGCTGTCTTGTTATGGGGGCACTGTGGCTGTCTTCTTATAGGGGCACTGAGGCTGTCTTGATATATGGGCACTGTGGCTGTCTTGTTATTGGGACACTGCGGCTGTCTTGTTATAGGGACACTGTGGCTGTCTTGTTATGGGGGCACTGTGGCTGTCTTGTTATTGGGACACTGTGTCTGTCTTGTTATAGGGGCACTATGGCTGTCTTGTTATGGGGGCACTGTGGCTGTCTTGTTATTGGGACACTGTGTCTGTCTTGTTATAGGGGCACTATGGCTGTCTTGTTATTGGGACACTGTGTCTGTCTTGTTATAGGGGCACTGTGGCTGTCTTGTTATAGGGGCACTATGGCTGTCTTGTTATGGGGGCACTGTGGCTGTCTTGTTATTGGGACACTGTGTCTGTCTTGTTATAGGGGCACTATGGCTGTCTTGTTATTGGGACACTGTGGCTGTCTTGTTATGGGGGCACTGTGGCTGTCTTGTTATTGGGACACTGTGTCTGTCTTGTTATAGGGGCACTATGGCTGTCTTGTTATTGGGACACTGTGGCTGTCTTGTTATGGGGGCACTGTGACTGTCTTGTTATAGGGGCACTATGGCTGTCTTGTTATGGGGGCACTGTGGCTGTCTTGTTATTGGGACACTGTGGCTGTCTTGTTATGGGGGCACTGTGGATGTCTTGCTATAGGGGCACTGTGGCTGTCTTGTTATTGGGACACTGTAGCTGTCTTGTTATAGGGCACTGTGGCTGTCTTGTTATAGGGGCACTGTGGATGTCTTGCTATAGGGGCACTATGGCTGTCTTGTTATAGGGGCACTGTGTCTGTCTTGTTATAGGGGCACTATGGCTGTCTTGTTATTGGGACACTGTGGCTGTCTTGTTATAGGGGCACTATGGCTGTCTTGTTATTGGGACACTGTGGCTGTCTTGTTATGGGGGCACTGTGACTGTCTTGTTATAGGGGCACTATGGCTGTCTTGTTATAGGGGCACTGTGGCTGTCTTGTTATTGGGACACTGTCTGTCTTGTTATAGGGGCACTATGGCTGTCTTGTTATTGGGACACTGTGGCTGTCTTGTTATGGGGGCACTGTGACTGTCTTGTTATAGGGGCACTATGGCTGTCTTGTTATGGGGGCACTGTGGCTGTCTTGTTATCGGGACACTGTGGCTGTCTTGTCATGGGGGCACTGTGGCTGTCTTGCTATAGGGGCACTGTGGCTGTCTTGTTATTGGGACACTGTGGCTGTCTTGTTATGGGGCACTGTGGCTGTCTTGTTATAGGGGCACTGTGGCTGTCTTGTTATAGGGACACTGTGGCTGTCTTGTTATGGGGGCACTGTGGCTGCCTTGATATAAGGACACTGTGGCTGTCTTGTTATAGGGGCACTGTGTCTGTCTTGTTATGGGAGCACTGTGGCTGTCTTGTTATAGGGGCACTATGGCTGTCTTGTTATGGGGGCACTGTGGCTGCCTTGTTATGGGGGCACTGTGGATGTCTTGCTATAGGGGCACTGTGGCTGTCTTGATATAGGGGCACTGTGACTGTCTTGTTATGGGGGCACTGTGGATGTCTTGCTATAGGGGCACTGTGGCTATCTTGTTATTGGGACACTGTGACTGTCTTGTTATAGGGGCACTGTGTCTGTCTTGCCATAGGGGCACTGTGTCGGTCTAGTTATAGGGGCACTGTGGCTGTCTTGTTATAGGGGCACTGTGACTGTCTCGATATAGGGGCACTGTGTCTGTCTTGTTATAGTGGCACTGTGTCTGTCTTGCCATAGGGGCACTGTGTCGGTCTAGTTATAGGGGCACTGTGGCTGTCTTGTTATAGGGGCACTGTGACTGTCTCGATATAGGGGCACTGTGTCTGTCTTGTTATGGGGGCACTGTGTCTGTCTTGTTATGGGAGCACTGTGGCTGTCTTGTTATAGGGACACTGTGGCTGTCTTGTTATCGGGGCACTGTGTCTAGTTATAGGGGCACCGTGGCTGTCTAGTTATGGGGGCACTATGGCTGTTTTGTTATAGGGACACTATGAATGTCTTGTTATAGGGACACTGGTTGCCTTGTTATAGGGACACTGTGACTGTCTTGTTATGGGGGCACTGTGTCTAGTTATAGGGGCACCGTGGCTGTCTAGTTATGGGGGCACTATGGCTGTTTTGTTATAGGGAAACTGTGGCTGTCTTGTTATAGGGACACTGGCTGTCTTGTTATAGGGACACTGTGACTGTCTTGATATAGGGGCACTGTGGCTGTCTTGTTATGGGGGCACGGTGGCTGTCTTGTTATGGGGCACTGTGGCTGTTTTGTTATACAGGTACTGTGTCGTCTGTCTTGTCATAGGGGCACTGTGTCGGTCTAGTTATAGGGGCACTTGGCTATCTTGTTATAGGGGCACTGTGGCTGTCTTGTTATGGGGGCACTGTGGCTGTCTTGTTATGGGGGCACTGTGTCTGTCTTGTTATGGGAGCACTGTGGCTGTCTTGTTATAGGGGCACTGTGACTGTCTCGATATAGGGGCACTGTGTCTGTCTTGTTTTGGGGGCACTGTGTCTGTCTTGTTATAGGGACACTGTGGCTGTCTTGTTATGGGGGCACTGTGGCTGTTTTGTTATAGGGACACTGTGGCTGTCTTGTTATAGGGGCACTGTGGCTTTCATGTTATGGGGCATTGGGGCTGTTTTGTTATATAGGCACTGTGTCTGTCTTGTTATAGGGGCACTGTGTCTGGTTATAGGGGCACTGTGTCTGGTTATAGGGGCACTGTGGCTGTCTTGTTATAGGGGCACTGTGGCTGTCTTGATATAGGGGCACTGTGTCTGGTTATAGGGGCACTGTGTCTGGTTATAGGGGCACTGTGGCTGTCTTGTTATAGGGGCACTGTGGCTGTCTTGTTATAGGGGCACTGTGTCTAGTTATAGGGGCACTGTGTCTGTCTTGTTATAGGGGCACTGTGGCTGTCTTGATATAGGGGCACTGTGTCTAGTTATAGGGGCACTGTGGCTGTCTTGTTATTGGGACACTGTCACTGTCTTGTTATGGGGGGCACTGTGGCTGTCTTGTTATGGGGGGCACTGTGGCTGTCTTGGTATATGGGCACTGTGGCTGTCTTGTTATTGGGGCACTGGATGTCTTGTTATAGGGACACTGTCACTGTCTTGTTATAGGGAACGCTGGCTGTCTTGTTATTGGGACACTGTGACTGTCTTGTTATAGGGGCACTATGGCTGTCTTGTTATAGGGGCACTGTGGCTGTCTTGTTATTGGGACACTGTGTCTGTCTTGTTATAGGGGCACTGTGGCTGTCTTGTTATAGGGGCACTATGGCTGTCTTGTTATGGGGGCACTGTGGCTGTCTTGTTATTGGGACACTGTGTCTGTCTTGTTATAGGGGCACTATGGCTGTCTTGTTATTGGGACACTGTGGCTGTCTTGTTATGGGGGCACTGTGGCTGTCTTGTTATTGGGACACTGTGTCTGTCTTGTTATAGGGGCACTATGGCTGTCTTGTTATTGGGACACTGTGTCTGTCTTGTTATAGGGGCACTATGGCTGTCTTGTTATTGGGACACTGTGGCTGTCTTGTTATGGGGGCACTGTGACTGTCTTGTTATAGGGGCACTATGGCTGTCTTGTTATGGGGGCACTGTGGCTGTCTTGTTGTTGGGACACTGTGGCTGTCTTGTTATGGGGGCACTGTGGATGTCTTGCTATAGGGGCACTGTGGCTGTCTTGTTATTGGGACACTGTGGCTGTCTTGTTATAGGGCACTGTGGCTGTCTTGTTATAGGGGCACTGTGGATGTCTTGCTATAGGGGCACTATGGCTGTCTTGTTATAGGGGCACTGTGGCTGTCTTGTTATTGGGACACTGTGTCTGTCTTGTTATAGGGGCACTATGGCTGTCTTGTTATTGGGACACTGTGGCTGTCTTGTTATGGGGGCACTGTGACTGTCTTGTTATAGGGGCACTATGGCTGTCTTGTTATAGGGGCACTGTGGCTGTCTTGTTATTGGGACACTGTGTCTGTCTTGTTATAGGGGCACTATGGCTGTCTTGTTATTGGGACACTGTGGCTGTCTTGTTATGGGGGCACTGTGACTGTCTTGTTATAGGGGCACTATGGCTGTCTTGTTATGGGGGCACTGTGGCTGTCTTGTTATTGGGACACTGTGGCTGTCTTGTTATGGGGGCACTGTGGATGTCTTGCTATAGGGGCACTGTGGCTGTCTTGTTATTGGGACACTGTGGCTGTCTTGTTATGGGGCACTGTGGCTGTCTTGTTATGGGGCACTGTGGCTGTCTTGTTATAGGGGCACTGTGGCTGTCTTGTTATAGGGACACTGTGGCTGTCTTGTTATGGGGGCACTGTGGCTGCCTTGATATAAGGACACTGTGGCTGTCTTGTTATAGGGGCACTGTGTCTGTCTTGTTATGGGAGCACTGTGGCTGTCTTGTTATAGGGGCACTATGGCTGTCTTGTTATGGGGGCACTGTGGCTGCCTTGTTATGGGGGCACTGTGGATGTCTTGCTATAGGGGCACTGTGGCTGTCTTGATATAGGGGCACTGTGACTGTCTTGTTATGGGGGCACTGTGGATGTCTTGCTATAGGGGCACTGTGGCTATCTTGTTATTGGGACACTGTGACTGTCTTGTTATAGGGGCACTGTGTCTGTCTTGTTATAGTGGCACTGTGTCTGTCTTGCCATAGGGGCACTGTGTCGGTCTAGTTATAGGGGCACTGTGGCTGTCTTGTTATAGGGGCACTGTGACTGTCTCGATATAGGGGCACTGTGTCTGTCTTGTTATGGGGGCACTGTGTCTGTCTTGTTATGGGAGCACTGTGGCTGTCTTGTTATAGGGACACTGTGGCTGTCTTGTTATCGGGGCACTGTGTCTAGTTATAGGGGCACCGTGGCTGTCTAGTTATGGGGGCACTATGGCTGTTTTGTTATAGGGACACTGTGAATGTCTTGTTATAGGGACACTGGTTGCCTTGTTATAGGGACACTGTGACTGTCTTGTTATGGGGGCACTGTGTCTAGTTATAGGGGCACCGTGGCTGTCTAGTTATGGGGGCACTATGGCTGTTTTGTTATAGGGAAACTGTGGCTGTCTTGTTATAGGGACACTGGCTGTCTTGTTATAGGGACACTGTGACTGTCTTGATATAGGGGCACTGTGGCTGTCTTGTTATGGGGGCACTGTGGCTGTTTTGTTATACAGGTACTGTGTCGTCTGTCTTGTCATAGGGGCACTGTGTCGGTCTAGTTATAGGGGCACTTGGCTATCTTGTTATAGGGGCACTGTGGCTGTCTTGTTATGGGGGCACTGTGGCTGTCTTGTTATGGGGGCACTGTGTCTGTCTTGTTATGGGAGCACTGTGGCTGTCTTGTTATAGGGGCACTGTGACTGTCTCGATATAGGGGCACTGTGTCTGTCTTGTTTTGGGGGCACTGTGTCTGTCTTGTTATAGGGACACTGTGGCTGTCTTGTTATGGGGGCACTGTGGCTGTTTTGTTATAGGGACACTGTGGCTGTCTTGTTATAGGGGCACTGTGGCTTTCATGTTATGGGGCATTGGGGCTGTTTTGTTATATAGGCACTGTGTCTGTCTTGTTATAGGGGCACTGTGTCTGGTTATAGGGGCACTGTGTCTGGTTATAGGGGCACTGTGGCTGTCTTGTTATAGGGGCACTGTGTCTGGTTATAGGGGCACTGTGGCTGTCTTGTTATAGGGGCACTGTGGCTGTCTTGATATAGGGGCACTGTGTCTGGTTATAGGGGCACTGTGGCTGTCTTGTTATAGGGGCACTGTGTCTGTCTTGTTATAGGGGCACTGTGGCTGTCTTGATATAGGGGCACTGTGTCTAGTTATAGGGGCACTGTGGCTGTCTTGTTATAGGGGCACTGTGGCTGTCTTGATATAGGGGCACTGTGTCTAGTTATAGGGGCACTGTGGCTGTCTTGATATAGGGGCACTGTGGCTGTCTTGTCGACGTTGTGGTTGACATTGTTGTCAGTTCCTTATGGCTGTCACTGTTCCGTTAACATTGTGCCTGTCATTATTATAATGTCAATGTGATCCTGAGCTTTTTATGGCCGTCTTGCTACAGAGTACAGTACTGTGCAAAACTTTTAGGCAGGAGTGGAAAAATGCTACTTAGTGTAAAATGCTTAACAAAATAGTAGTGGTATTAGTTTATTTCTTTTTCAATTAATAAAATGCTTAGTGATTGAACAAAAGAGAAATCTAAATCATATCGACATTTGTTGACCGCCCTTCTCCTTCATCACTTATTCTAGGTACAGTTTTTGAAGGGACTCGACATTATGATCCAAACATATTGGAGAACTGACCCCAGATCTTCTGTGTATGATGCTTGTGTGGATCCTTCATGTGATCCCAGACAGACTGGATGATGTGAGATCAGGGCTCTGCTGAGGCAGGATCATCACTTCCAGGACTCCTTGTTATTAATGACATTGGCTGTATATTTGTGGTCGTTGTCTGGCTGTAGAATAAGTTTAGAGTCAATCTGATGCTTCCCTCAAGGTACTACATGATTGATAGCTATCTGCCTGCATTTCGCAGCATTGACTACTCCATTACTACTGACCAAGTTCCCAACTACATTTTCTGCCACAAACTTAGATGACCCTCCACCATCCTCACTGTTCCTGAACACAATCATTATTGTGCCGTTCTCCAGCACTTTCGGCAAACAAACTGCCTTCTGTTACAGCTAAATATTTCACATTTTGACTCATCAGTCCACGACATTTTCTGCCCTCTCCCATCTCATTTCCAATGTTTTCATGCATGGTTGAGTAACTTGTCTTTGCTTCCAGGTCAACAGTCTGTTTTTTGACCACACTATTTCTTGTCAGGATTCTCCAAACAGTAGATGGGTGTAGCTAATTCCCACTGGTTGCTGCTGGTTCTGAATTGATGGCACTGCTGGACATCTGATTTAGAAGGGATGTGACATGTTGTGTCTTTCATCTGCTGCACTAGGTTTCCTTATCCAACCACTGTGTCTACAGTCCTTAATGTTGCCGTTTCTTGATGTCCTCAATGTGGAGATCTAAAGGAAGATACTTATCCATCATGCAATACCATCAGGGAGTCATCTGATAACATCTAAATTTATTCCACAGCCGGACAATAACCCCAAACATCTAGCAAATGGTATTTACAACCATCCTCAGCGTAAAAAGGAGCAAAGAGTCCTGAGAGTGATGATCCGGCCCAACAGATCTCTGATCTCACATCATCCAGTCTGTCTGGGATCACATGAATGATCTGCCTCATACACAGAAGAACTGTGGTTAGTTCTCCACGATGTTTGGAACAACCTCAAAATGTTTGTTCAACTATATATAGAAGAACTTGTGCTGTTCCATCCAAAGTTATGATTATATGCTTATATAGATTGTGTTATGTTACCATTCTTTGTGTTCAGTTTTGCATTCGGTCTGCTGCCACCTGCTGTCCTTTTTCTGTATAGCAGACTGCAGCTAATTAATTCTAGTATATGCCTCCCTCTTCCAGGTCAGATGACTCCTTCTCTTCCTGCCGGTGGCCATTACTAGTTTCTTTTTCACCTGGGAGAGACTCGCTTACCAGGCTGTGAAAGGCATCAGTTTTTTGACCACACTCACAATTTGCTCAATTTTGCTGAATCATCTTGCTCTCAACTTGCTGCACACCTTGCTGCACACACATCGCTGTATCACTTGGGTTGTTACACCTGCATTTCTGGAGAAGTACTGCATTACCAATCATACGCTGTATGTCCAGAATTCCAATAAACAAGTCTGGACTTCACAGTATCTGGTGTGTATTATCTTTCCGGACGCATGAACAGTAAAACAGCAACAATGGTCCTGTCTGCTCTGCATTGAGGAAACGGAAGGTAGGAATCTCTCCCAGCCCCAATCAACTATACCTGCATTCACCTCATGTGGGGACAGAACAGTCAAAAAACTGCCTTGAAGCCCGGCAAAAAATCACCCGTATATCCTAAACCGTCTGCCCGCTCACATACTGCAGCCCTGCTCTGATAAAAAGCTCTGCAGCGTCACCCCAGACCGCATTGTGCATAGAGACTGTCTGTATATTATACAACATTGCTGCAGATTGTTGGACTGCAAAACCCCACAATTCTCTAAGAACACATTGGGAATCTCGACAGGACATCTTAACTAAGCTGCACCGCGATTTCCAGTCCCCAATTCAAAGGTTCTGTTTCTTAACCCCTTAATCCCATATGACGTACTATCCCGTCCATGTGCCCTGGGAAATAATTCCCAGGGACGGGATAGTACGTCATAGCGATCAGCGGCGCCCACGTGGTGAGCGCCGCTGATCGTGGCCGGGTGTCAGCTGATTATCACAGCTGACAACCGTCACAATGTGTCAGGGGCGGTCACGGACCGCCCCCGACACGTTAACCCCTTGCACACCGCGATTAAACACGATCGCGGTGTACCGCGGGTTAAAGGGAAGCATCGGCAGGGAGGGGGCTCCCTCCGTGCTTCCCTGAGCCCCCCACGGCAGCGCAATGTGCAGCGCTGCTGCGGGAGGCTCCTTCCCTGCAGGCCCCCGAATCCAAGATGGCGACGGGGACCTTCGGGGGCCTGTAGGGAGCCGGCTTCCTCAGTGCCTGCAAAGCACAAGCACGAGGAAGCCTGCTGCACTGCCTGTGACAGATCGCTGATCTATCACAGTGATCTGTGATGTGACAGATCAGTGATCTGTCACAGGACAGTGATGTCCCACCTGGGACAATGTAATAAAACTAAAAAAAAAAAAAGTGTTAAAATAATTTTTAAAAAATCGCCAAATAAATAAAAAAAAAAAAAATATTCCCCCAATAAATTCATTTTTTGGAAATAAAAAAAACGCAAAACAATAAAAGTACACATATTTGGTATTGCCGCATCCGTACCGACATGACCTATAAAACTGTCCCATTAGTTAACCACTTTAGCGAACCCCTAAAAAAATAAAAATAAAAAAGAAGCAAAAAATAATGATTTATTATCATACCGCCGAACAAAAAGTGCAATAACGCGCGATCAAAAAGACGCATATAAATATCCATGGTACCGCTGAAAACGTCATCTTGTCCTTCAAAAAACAAGCCGCCATACAGCATCATCAGCAAAAAAATAAAAAAGTTATAGCTCGCAGAATAAAGCGATGCAAAAATAATTATTTTTTATATAAAAGTTTTCATTGCATAAAACCGACAAAACATAAAAAAACGACCTAAATGAGGTATCACTGTAACTGTACTGACCCGAAGAATAAAAGGACTTTATAAATTTTATCGCACACAGAACGGTGTAAGCGCACCCCCCAAAAGATATCATGAAACGCTGGTTTTTGTTCATTCTGCGTCCCAAAAATCGGAATAAAAAGCGATCAAAAGATGTCACGTGCCCGAAAATTATATTAATAAAAACGTCAACTCGTCCCGCAAAAAAGAAGACCTCACATGACTCGGTGTGTCAAAATACGGAAAAATTATAGCTCTCAATATGTGGTGATGCAAAAACTATTTTTACAATAAAAAGCGTCTTTTAGCATGTGACAGCCGCCAAACATAAAAACCGCCATAAATAGTAAATCAAACCCCCCCGTTATCACCCCCTTAGTTAGGGAAAAATAATAAAATGAAAAGAAAATGTATTTATTTCCATTTTCCCGCTAGGGTTAGGGCCAGGGCTAGGGTTAGGGTGAGGGTTAGGGCTGAGATTAGGGTTAGGGGTGTGTTGGGGTTAGAGTTGGAGTTAGAATTGGAGATTTCCACTGTTTGGGCACATCAGGTGCTCTCCAAATGCAACATGGGTCTGATCTCAATTCCAGCCAATTCTGAGTTGAAAAAGTCAAATGGTGGTCCTTCCCTTCCAAGCTCTGCCATGTGCCCAAACAGTGGTTTACCCCCACATATGGGGTACCAGCCTACTCAGGACAAATTGCAAAACAATTTTTGGGGTCCAATTTCTCCTGTTACCCTTAGGAAAATAAAAAATTGGGGGCAAAAATATCATTTTTGTGGAAAAAAAATGATTTTTTTATTTTCATGCCCGGGCGTTATAAACTTCTGTGAAGCACTTGGGGGTTCAAAGTGCTCACCACACATCTAGATAAGTTCCGTGGGGGGTCTAGTTTCCAAAATGGGGTCACTTGTGGCGAGTTTCAATAGTTTAGGCACATCAGGGGCTCTCCAAACGCGCATGACACCCGCAGACCATTCCATCAAAGTCTGCATTCCAAACGTCACTACTTCCCTTCCGAGACCCGACGTGTGCCCATACAGTAGTTTTCTCCCACATATGGGGTATCAGCGTACTCAGCACAAATTGGACAACAACTTTTGGGGTCTAATTTCTCCTGTTACCCTTGGGAAAATAAAAAAATTGGGGACTAATTGATCATGTTTGTGGAAAAAATACGATTTTTTTTAATGTTCATGCCCGGGCAATATAAACTTCTGTGAAGCCCTTGGGGGTTCAAAGTGCTCACCACACATCTAGATAAGTTCCTTAGGGGTCTAGTTTCCAAAATGGGGTCACTTGTGGGGGGTTTCCACTGTTTAGGTACATCAGGGGCTCTCCAAAAGCAACATGACACCCGCAGACCATTCCGTCAAAGTCTGCATTCCAAAACGTCACTACTTCCCTTCCGAGACCCGACGTGTGCACATACAGTAGTTTTTTCCCACATATGGGGTATCAGCGTACTCAGGACAAATTGGACAACAACTTTTGAGGTCCAATTTCTCCTGGTACCCTTGGGAAAATAAAAAAATTGGTGACTAAAAGATCATGTTTGTGAAAAAATACGATTTTTTTATTTTCACGCCCAGGCGTTATAAACTTTTGTGAAGCACTGGATGGGTCAAATTGCTCACCACACATCTAGATAAGTTCCTTGGGGGGTCTAGTTTGTAAAATGGTGTCATTTGTGGGGGGTTTTCACTGTTTTGGTACATCAGGGGCTCTCCAAACGCGACATGGTGTCCGATTCTCAATTCCAGCCAAAAACGTCAAATGGCGCTGCTTCCCTTCCGAGCTCTGCCATGCGCCCAAATAGTGGTTTACCCCCACATGTGGGGTATCAGCGTACTCAGGACAAATTGCACAATAACTTTTAGGGTCCTGTTACCCTTGGGAAAATAAAAATTGGGGGTGAAAAGATAATTTTTGTAGAAAAAATATTATTTTTTAATTGTACCGCTGTACGTTATAAACTTCTGTGAAGCCATTGTGGGTTCAAAGTTCTCACCACATATCTAGATAAGTTCCTTGGGGGGGTCTAGTTTCCAAAATAGGGTCACTTGTTGAGGGTTTCCACTGTTTAGGTACATCAGGGGCTCTCCAAACATGACATGGCGTCCGATCTGAATTCCAGCCAATTTTGCATTGAAAAAGTCAAACGGCGCTCCTTCCCTTCTGAGCTCAGCCATGTGCCGAAACAGTGGTTCCCCCCCACATATCAGAGATCAGCGTACTCAGGACAAATTGCACAATAAATTTTGTAGTCTAATTTCTCCTATTACCCTTGGTAAAATAAAAAAATTGAACCTGAAGTTTTTTTTTGTGAAAAAAAGTTAAATGTTCATTTTTTTTTAAATATTCAAAAAATTCCTGTGTGACGCACCTAAAGGGTTAATAAACTTCTTGAATGTGGTTTTGAGCACCTTAAGGGGTGCAGTTTTTAGAATGGTGTCACTTTTGGGTATTTTCTATCATATAGACCCCTCAAAGTGGCTTCAAATGTGATGTGGTCTGTAAAAATAAAATGGTGTTGCAAAAATGAGAAATCACTGGTCAATTTTTAATCCTTATAACTTCGAAAAAAAAAAATTTTGGTTCCAAAATTGTGCTGATGTAAAGTAAACATGTGGGAAATGTTACTTATCAAGTTTTTTGTGTGCCGTATCTCTGTGATTTAAGGGCATAAAAATTCAAAGTTGGAAAATTGCAAAATTTTCAAAATTTTCACCAAATTTCTGTTTTTTTCATACATAAACGCAAGTTATATAAATGAAATTTTACCACTAACATGAAGTACAATATGTCTCGAGAAAACAATGTCAGAATCCCCGGGATCCATGGAAGCGTTTCAGAGTTATTACCTCATAAAGGGACAGTGGTCAGAATTGTAAAAATTGGCCCGGTCATGAACGTGCAAACCACCCTTGGGGCTTAAGCAGTGGCGTAGCGTGGGGGGGGCGGGGGGTTCTCCCGATTCACAATTCTGTTCCCTGAAACGAGAAAGGAGTGGTTAGTATACAACATCAGTGTTTCACAAACTCCAGTCCTCATGGTCCCCAGGGGTTATGTTTTCAGGATTTCCATAGTAAATAGAAATCCTGAACACATGATCCGTGGGGACCACAAGGACTGGAGTTCGGGAAACACTGGTTTACATCAAGCAACCGGTACTGTATATACTTACGCTCTTTAATCTGGGCCCGAACATCGAGGTCCTCCCAGCGGCCCACAAGGAGCGAACAGATTTCCTCCCAGAGTCGTCGGGTAACGATAAGGTCAGCGTGGCGGCGGTCAGCCATATTCCAGAGCGGCTCCCTTTCTCTGACGAGATCGATGAGGTGGTCCACATCGAGTCCTCCATCCTCAACGTCAGAGTCGGGAGCACGCTGTGAAGGCTGTTAAAGAAAAAGACAAAAATAACATAATTAGCCTCCACAAAAGAAATGAAATAAAAAGTGCAAAAAAACAAAGCAAAAATATTTATACTTACACGCTGGTGACCGCCGCGTTGCTGTCGCCGACGACCCTGGGAGGCACTGCGAGGACCTCTTGGCCGAGCACCAGATTGGGAAGACTAGAGAAGAAACATTTTTTGTTTATGTCTTTGGATGTAGGCATTTGTTTGCTGTGTGTGGTCTGCAGAACATTGTTTTCTATGTGTTGTGTGTAGTGTGATGTTGTGTTTCTGCGTTTGATGCCAAAAACTTACCAATTGTGAGCCCACTCCAGGTGTCTGTCCACCCCTTCCTTCTTCTTCTGGGAGCTCCTCTTCATCTTGTGATTCCTGTTTTGAAATAAAAGGCAATGAATAGACATATATTACAGAGATGATGGATTTTGGAAATAAAAACTTACCGTCAAACGCTGACGATGCGAGGGAGGGCTCCCAGAAGAAGATGTGCTGTCCTGTTGATGGCCAGACTCCATGGCTGTGGGTATTGCTGCTGCTGTTGCTGCTGCCAGTGATACCATTTCTGCTGCTGCTGCTGCTGCATCTCTTGGGCGGCTGTTGAATAAAGAGAAAAAAAGGGCCAATGAATATCTTGATATTCCATGGCCCTAGTTTGGAGGAATGGGGGATTTGATAATTACCGTCTCTCATCTGCTGCTGGACTCCCCTCCTCAGCATGTTCCATTTGCTGCTCCATTTGGGGTGGTGGTGGTGCTGATGGTGCTGCAGTGGTCTCCTGCCTTCTCCTGCTGCGCTTGGTTGCTTTCTTGGGTGGCATGTTGGGTGTGGCTGTGGGTCCCACTGTCTTGCTTTTATATATGTCTTGTGGGCAGAGCTACTGAGCATGCTCAGACCAAAAAAACCGGATCCGGCCACCGGATCCGGCTTTCGCCGGATCAGGCGCATTGCGGCGCTCATAGGCTTTCATTGTGTGAAAAAGCCGGACGCGCCGGATTCGGCGGGTCCGGCTTTTTCGCCGGAGACAAAAAACGTTACAGTAGCCGTTTTTTCCAGACGCCGGATCGCGACACATTGCCGGATCCGGCGAAAACCGGATGAAACGCATGGCCATCCGGCGCAAATGCAAGTCAATGGGGGGGAAACCGGATCCGGCATTGCATTTCGCCGGATCCGGTTTCTGTCAAAAGCGCCGGATCACGCCTGACGGCGAAAACCTGATGTGTGAAAGAGGCCTTAAAGAGTAACAGTTGTTTTAATTTTTATTTCATAGATCAATAATATAAGTGAAAATAAGAAACTTTGTAATATATCTTATCAGAGAAATCTGCCTTTTTTTCTCTTTCTGGACTGATATATTCTCAAAAATTTTCAATTCACGAGTAAAATGTGTATTTGGTGAATACAGATTTTCTCACGACTGGGTTAGGAGATAATAGTTAATGCTCATAAAGTTCTATGGAGAACTTTCATTAGAATATGTGTCTTCCACTAGCTCCCCCCCATTGAGTCTTATGAGCACCAACTGTTATCTCCTATCTCAGTTATGGGAAAATATGTCTTCATTGACTATAAATTATGTTAAGCTATGTGCGGTCCGGCCACCATTATAATAAATGGCAGTTATCATATAAAGCTGCATAATCCGGTCATCAGCTAGGATCTGTCTAAGTGCAGTTATCGTGTGCTATTGGGTGCATGGAGGATGTGGGGACAGATGAAAAGGAAAGAGCTGATTATTATTCTTTGCTTATATAGCACTATCTTATTCTGCAGCGCTTTACACACATTATCATCACTGTCCCCATTGGGGAGCACAATCTAAATTCCCTATCAATATGTCCTTGGAGTGTGGTAGGAAATCGGAGAACCCAGAGGAAACCCACACAAACATGGGGAGAACGTACAAACTCCTTGCAGATGTTGTCCTTGGTGGGATTTGAACCCAGGACCCCAGCACTGGAAAGTAACAGTGCTAACCACTGAGCCACCATGCAGTGCTAACCATTGATCCATCATGCTGTCTTGATGATTATCATATAGAAGGAGGGAATAGGAGATAGTTAGGTTGGTAAGTTGAGGTGATAGGCCTGTCTAAAGAGATGAATTTTTAAAGCACACTTAAAAACATGGGGGCTGGGTTATAGCCAGATCATTGGGGTAGTGCATTCCAGAACACTGATGAAGCACAGGAGAAGTCTTTGAGATGGAGGTGGAGATTATGTGGGTGGGATGCTAGTCTTAGATCAGTTGCAGAACAGACGGCACGGGTAGGGTGATAAATGAGGGATGAGATACAGAATAGGGAGGCGCAGAACTGTGGAGCGCTTTGTGAGATAAATAAGTTTGTACTGTATTCCATAGCAAATGGGCAACCAGCTGGAGGCATCGGTGAAGCAGCTAGACAGCAATACGACTCTGGCTGCGGCATTCAGGATGGGTTCGAGAGGAGAAAGTTTGGTTGGAGGGAGACTGATCAGAAGAGAGTTGCGGTAGTCCATACAAGAGTGAATAAGAGCCACAGGAAGAGTTTTTTTGCAGTTTCAAAGTTGAGAAATGGTCAGATTCTGGAGATGTTTTTAAGATGCAGGTAATATGATCAAGTGAGCGATAGGATATAGGGAATAAAGGAAAGTCGTGTGTGAAATATGACCCCAAGACAGAGAGCTTGCTGCTTGGGAGTTATGGTTGAACCACCTAAGATAATTGCAATATCGGGTATAAGTAGGTTAGTAGAGGGAAGAAATGAAAAAAGTTCAGTTTTGGAGAGATTCAGTTTTAGATTGAAGGAGGACATGATGTTGGCAGCAGACAGACAATCCCTTGTATTTTGTATTAAGGTGGGGTGATTTCAGATGAGTATAACTGAGTGTCATCAGCAGGGCCGCCATCAGGGCATTACTGCCCTTACTGCTGTATGGGGCCTGGTGATTAGAGGCAAAAAGGGGGGCCCGCCCGGTCCGCACTCGGGCAGCGGGCCCCCATCTCTTTGCTTCTCATTGGGCCCGGGCCCCTGTACATGAACGCCAGATGCATTAAAACACAGTGGTGTTTTAAAGATACACCACATTGTTGCTAATGTATCCGGTGAACATAAAAGGTCACTGTACCTTTAATTTGCGACGGCTGGCCCGGTGCATCATGGAACTCCTGACGTCACACGCTGAAGCTGCTCCACTTCCTGTTTCCGGTCTGGAGGAGCAGAGGAGCGTGTGTGTCAGGTGGGAGTAAGGCGGATGGCGGCAGTCAGACGGCGGCGGCATCGGACAATCGGAGGTGGGCAGGCGGGCGAGCAGCAGAGTGACTGAGTCAGAACAGTCTCCAGCTGTGATGAGAAGAGGGCGGCTCACCATGACTGCTGCCTGGGCTGCAACTGGAATTACTGGAAGCAGCATATCGCGCTGCTGCTGCATGTGGCTCAGGCTGAGGAGGGAAGGCGAAGTGAGTGGTGCCTACCTGGGGGCCGCATCAGCGCGTTCAACAGGGCCCCCGGCCCAGTCCGGGACCCCACTAGCCTCCCCCTGGGCCTTGTTAGATGAGGGCCCCCAGGCCCCAGTCCCCACTAGCCTCCCCCTGGGCCCTGTTAGATGAGGGCCCCCAGGCCCCACTAGCCTCCCCTTGGGCCCTGTTAGATGAGGGCCCCAGTCCCCACTAGCCTCCCCCTGAGCCCTGTTAGATGAGGGCCCCCAGGCCCCAGTCCCCACTAGTCTCCCCCTGGGCCCTGTTGGATGAGGGCTTCCAGTCCCCACTAGCCTCCCCCTGGGTCCTGGCTGTTAGATGAGGGCCCCCAGGCCCCACTAGCCTCCTCTGGGTCCTGTTAGATGAGGGCCCCCAGGCCCTAGTCCCCACTAGCCTTCCCCTGGGCCCTGTTAGATGAGGGCCCCCAGGCCCCACTAGCCTCCCCCTGGGCCCTGTTAGATGAGGGGCCCCAGTTCCCACTAGCCTCCCCCTGGGCCCTGTTAGAAGAGGGCCCCCAGGCCCAAGTCCCCACTAGCCTCCCCCTGGGCCCTGTTAGAAGAGGGCCCCCAGGCCCCAGTCCCCACTAGCCTCCCCCTGGGCCCTGGCTGTTAGATGAGGGCCCCCAGGCCCCACTAGCCTCCTCTGGGCCTTGTTGGATAAGGGCCTCCAGTCCCCACTAGCCTCTCCCTGGGCCCTGGCTGTTAGACAAGGGCTCCCAGGCCCCACTAGCCTCCCCCTGAACACTGTTGGATGAGGGCCCCTATTCCCCACTAGCCTCCCCCTGGCCCTGGGCCTTGTTGTACGAAGGCCTACAGTCCCCACTAGCCTCCCCCTGGACCCTGTTGGACGAGGGCCTACAGTCCCCACTAGCCTCCCCCTAAACACTGTTGGACAAGGGCCCCCATTCCGCACTAGCCTCCCCCTGGCCCTGAACCCTGTTGGACGCTGGCCCCCAGTCCCCATTAGCCTCCCCCAGGGCCCTGTTGAACGAGGGCCCCCAGTCCCCACTAGAACACAGAATACAATAATTTGAAATCAGATATATATATAAAATATATATAATATATTTCAGATTTCAATTAAGAAATGTATGTGACACATTCCCTCAAAGAAAGACAATTAAAATATGCAAAAAAAAGTTAACAAATGCTTAATAGGTTAGAGTAGAGTAGGGCCCTGCCAATAGTCTACCTTGTCGTGGTGGCAGGCTTAAAAAATATTTTGGTCAAAACAAAAGCTGATGGCTATGTTTGTGATATGGTGTTACAGGGAATCTGTCACCTCATTTTTCCGATATGAGATGCGGCCACCGCCATCAGGGACTTATCTACAGCATTTTATAATGCTGTAGATAAGCCCCCGATGTAATCTGAAAGAGAAGAGAAACGAGTTAGATTATCCTCACCCGGGGTCCGGTCCGGCGCCTCCCATCTTCTAGCGATGATGTCCTCCTCCTTACTTCTGCAGCGGCTCCTGCGCAGGCGTACTATATCTGCAATATTGAGGGCAGAGCAGAGTACTGCAGTGCGCAGGTGCCGGAAAAGGTCAGAGGTCCGGCACCTGCGCACTTCAGTACTTTACTCTGCCCTCAACAGGACAGATATAGTACGCCTGCGCAGGAGTGCGACAGGAAGCAAGGAGGAGGACGTCATCGCTAGAAGATGGGAGGCGCTGGACTGGACCGCGACACCCATCCAACCGGACCCCGGGTGAGTATAATCTAACTCATTTTTCTTATCTTTTAGGTTACATCAGGGGCTTATCTACAGCATTACAGAATGCTGTAGATAAGCCCCTGATGGCGGTGGCCGCATCTCATAGGGCAAAAATGAGAGACTTTAAAAGGTTCGCAAGGTGGAGGCGGCGCTAGGGTGAAGGTGGAACTGGGGGTGGAGCCTGGGCGGAGTCTCAAGGTGGGGCCCGTAAATTTTGCTAGTATGGGGCCCCGAAATTCCTAGTGGCAGCCTTGGTCATCAGGATAGTGATGACGCTGGAAACCAAAAATTCTGATGGTTTGTCCAATAGGGGTGATACAGTGGGGAAAAAAAGTATTTAGTCAGTCAGCAATAGTGCAAGTTCCACCACTTAAAAAGATGAGAGGCGTCTGTAATTTACATCATAGGTAGACCTCAACTATGGGAGACAAACTGAGAAAAAAAAATCCAGAAAATCACATTGTCTGTTTTTTTTTTTCATTTTATTTGCATATTATGGTGGAAAATAAGTATTTGGTCAGAAACAAAATTTCATCTCAATACTTTGTGATATATCCTTTGTTGGCAATGACAGAGGTCAAACGTTTTCTGTAAGTCTTCACAAGGTTGCCACACACTGTTGTTGGTATGTTGGCCCATTCCTCCATGCAGATCTCCTCTAGAGCAGTGATGTTTTTGGCTTTTCGCTTGGCAACACGGACTTTCAACTCCCTCCAAAGGTTTTCTATAGGGTTGAGATCTGGAGACTGGCTAGGCCACTCCAGGACCTTGAAATGCTTCTTACGAAGCCACTCCTTTGTTGCCCTGGCGGTGTGCTTTGGATCATTATGTTGAAAAACCCAGCCACGTTTCATCTTCAATGCCCTTTCTGATGGAAGGAGGTTTGCACTCAAAATCTCACGATACATGGCCCCATTCATTCTTTCATGTACCCGGATCAGTCGTCCTGGCCCCTTTGCAGAGAAACAGCCCCAAAGCATGATGTTTCCACCACCATGCTTTACAGTAGGTATGGTGTTTGATGGATGCAACTCAGTATTCTTCTTCCTCCAAACACGACAAGTTGTGTTTCTACCAAACAGTTCCAGTTTGGTTTCATCAGACCATAGGACATTCTCCCAAAACTCCTCTGGATCATCCAAATGCTCTCTAGCAAACTTCAGACGGGCCCGGACATGTACAGGCTTAAGCAGTGGGACACGTCTGGCACTGCAGGATCTGAGTCCATGGTGGCGTAGTGTGTTACTTATGGTAGGCCTTGTTACATTGGTCCCAGCTCTCTGCAGTTCATTCACTAGGTCCCCCCGCGTGGTTCTGGGATTTTTGCTCACTGTTCTTGTGATCATTCTGACCCCACGGGGTGGGATTTTGCGTGGAGCACCAGATCGAGGGAGATTATCAGTGGTCTTGTATGTCTTCCATTTTCTAATTATTGCTCCCACAGTTGATTTCTTCACTCCAAGCTGGTTGGCTATTGCAGATTCAGTCTTCCCAGCCTGGTGCAGGGCTACAATTTTGTTTCTGGTGTCCTTTGACTGCTCTTTGGTCTTCACCATAGTGGAGTTTGGAGTCAGACTGTTTGAGGGTGTGCACAGGTGTCTTTTTATACTGATAACAAGTTTAAACAGGTGCCATTACTACAGGTAATGAGTGGAGGAAAGAGGAGACTCTTAAAGAAGAAGTTACAGGTCTGTGAGAGCCAGAAATCTTGATTGCTTGTTTCTGACCAAATACTTATTTTCCACCATAATATGCAAATAAAATGAAACAAAAACAGACAATGTGATTTTCTGGATTTTTTTTTCTCAGTTTGTCTCCCATAGTTGAGGTCTACCTATGATGTAAATTACAGACGCCTCTCATCTTTTTAAGTGGTGGAACTTGCACTATTGCTGACTGACTAAATACTTTTTCCCCCACTGTATATAGAGAGAAAATGAGGAGACCTAGGACTAAGCCTTCAGGAACCCCAATAGTAGGGGTGAGGAGGAGTAGGAGCCGGCAAAGATACAGTGAAGGAGCGGTCAAAGAGAGAGGAGTAGAACCAGGATGTCTTTGAGGGCGATAGAGCAGAGCATAGTGAGGAGGAGCTGATGATCTGTAATGGTGGTGGAAGCTCATGGATTGCTTCCAGAATCCCAAGGGTTAAATGTGTTTTATGTACTTGTTTGTGGTACAGGTAGAATACCCCATGGGGCTGCAGTTAGTTGGGACAGGGTTAAATGTAGTTGCCAACCCAGATGGGAGGGGGGAACTGAGTGTTAGAGGCAGAGATAGGAAATGACAGTTCAGTTATTGCGAGAGCAGGAGTGCAGGAATAGTGGGATGCTAGGGACAACGTGAGCTCCATATTCTGGACAGCAGATTGCCGTAAATGCCTTCCATGTGATTACTTCTAATGGCCAAGGGAAACCTCGATATGGACATCGGTCGCCAGAGGCACACTCAGCTTGCGAAGCTAGATGAAAGGATTGACTCAGACTACATGGGGCAGGAGGTATCGTAATCTAGAAATGCTGCTAGAGGTGACGAAGATCCCCAAGGGCTAGGAAAGCCAGAAAGGGGGGTATGCCACCTATCCCAAGAACCAGGGCTAAAGTTGTATCCGGTACCTGTGGGAAAGATGACAACCCATTGGGCTTTATCCATTAAACCTGCTTGTAAATACTGTACAGACTGCAATTCTCTAAGGAAAAGTTTGGATTTATTAACCACGTGTCTCCTGGATTGTTTGCTGCCCTGGTTCCGGACGAGGGATTCCTGGACTCAGGAAAGGCCTGCAGGCCAGAAGTAAATGGGAAGCACCACATACACTGCAGCACACACCAGGACTGAGACACCCCTTGTCTGTAGGATGCCAGAGCGAGTGGGGACCAAAGCTCGCCCACGACTACCTCGCTTGGGCACCTTACAGATCCACAGTGTCGAATGTGGCAGAGAGATCCAGGAGAAAGAGTAGAGAGTAGTGGCCATTGGGTTTGGCTGTTAATAGGTCATTAAAGACTTTGGTGAGAGCAGATCAGTACAGTGAAATGAGTAGAAACCAGATTGTAAAAGATCAAGAAGAGAGTGATCTGAGCGATAGCAGATTAGGCCTCTTTCACACTTCGAGAGAGAGAGAGAGAGAATATTTTTTTCCACCGCCAGAAAGGATTTCAGGGTTAAATCCCCGGCTGACTTCGTTTCTCCGGGCATGCTCACTGTAAAATGCGGATCCTACAGCCAAAAAAACATTGCAGGGTCCGTCCAGGCATGCCGGCGGACGCAAACATTTTGGCAGATCCGCAAAAAAAGGAATCATCATGAATGTTTGGTTGACGCTGTGTCATACTTCTACAATTTATGCAAATTATTTTGGGAGATGTATAATGCAATTTTGATATATGATTGATACTCTGTCAACTACTCAATATCATTGATGAGTATTATTAGCGCACATACCCTGGAGTATATCATTAATTTCTGCTTATTATTTATTATTTTTTATATTTATTTTTATTTTCATTCGTTTTTTGTTATTTGTCCCATTAATCTTGTTTATTTATAATTGGGTATCATAAAGGATTTATTCCCTTATAGGTATCCATATTCTGTATTGGTGTTATTATGTACATTTTCTGTTATAATTTTTATACACTTTTGGTGTATTACATTCTGCCGCCATTACATGTCCTTCTTGCCCATTTATAAAATTCCGGGCAGTCATCTTATCCTTTTTTTGTGCTTACGCGGTACTCCAGGCATCCTGTGCCGGCGTCAGGGAGCTATGGATGTTTAGTCACGTGGGGCCCCATGTGGTCTTGACATCACACCTCCCCGCCCGCTGTGCTGGGATGGCCTGGGCATCTCCCAGGCAATAGACTTGACTATCTACCTGTATTCTCTGCGCAGCAGCTGTGGGGACTTGCAGTGTGGGTATCGTCATGACAACGGATGACTACTGTCTGAGCCCTTTTTAAACCAAGCATTCATGCTAATAGTGCGCCCCCTGACGAAGGTGCTTCCGAAACGCGCGTTGGGGCGGGCACGGGGACCTTTTGCTTGCCTGCACTTGCAACTCTCAGGTAGTTTATAACATACTTATGCTATTGTGACTTCCATTCTATATGCTATGTATTAGTCCTTATTTGAGGACAGCTTTATAGGCACTAGGATTGCATTATATTTTCTTGTGCTGCTTTGATCCTGATGAGTGACGGTTCTTTTATGTTATACATGACAATACCTGCTTATTTTTGGCAACATAGTCCACCATGCCCTTATTATCTTTTGTAAATGACTAACTAGCACTGCTGCATGTTTTAATTTTGTTCTGTGCATTACCACACAATAAAGCATTTTTCACTATGACCTTTGGTTGCTTTTTGGGATTCGTCCCCCCTCTCTCACCTTTTAGAAATTGTCAAATATTCAATACCCATAAACATCTAGGTACAGATATCACTGTCACCTTTGTACCTTCTATAACCTCATCTGTATGCCTCGTCCATATTTATTATTACATTTGTGCCTTTCTTTTGTCTAGTTTTTGGTGTTTTTTGCCTCTTTTTGTTTTTTTTGCAAGCTAATTCTTATTTTTTTAAATTTATCTTTTTTTAAAGAGTATCAAATTTGTGACTGTGTGAGAGTTTGGAAATTTTACATGTTTTCAACTCATTAATCAATTTCAAAACAGTAGCAACACATTCTGCAAGTTGTAAAAAGTGTAAAGACAAAAAATGTGGGTTTGGTGATGTCACGTGTACAGTTTCTGATGAAAGGGTCAGGTGTACAATACCTGTGGATCCTGGTGGGCACCAGTAGGCATGAAATCACCTACCTTGCTCAACTCTCGATGCAAAATTAAACAAAGCTGGAATAACCCTTTAATTTTTACAGGCAGAATGTAGGGCACTGCCCCATCTGCTGTGCTCCATTTATCTGGTTTCCCCCATGTTTACTTGATAGTAGTCCCACAGCTCTTGAATTTATCACCACTGTATTTTCTGTGAGCATGGCCAGTCAATAGGGCTGGACCAATCATGTGCAGGGAATTCCACTCCTCAGCACTCTATCCTAAATATATCCTCTTGGATCCCGTAAGGTTTGCCCACAACCTCCACACTTAGATTAATTCTTATTATTTATGTGTTGTTTGTTGCAATTTACACTTTCAGAAGTCACAAAGGCAGGCAGTAGAGTTTATGTGGTGTCATGGCTATGGTGGGTAACTTTTCTGTTTGGAGTCCAGTAATCAGCATAGCACTTGATAACTTTTGGATTTGCACATGGTATAAAGAACCTTGATGGTTGCTGATATGTTAAAAAGCTAAAGGTTTTACTGATCTCCATCCATCAACAGAATTATGAGTTTCTACATTTTATTGCTCATTGCATGAGGAGCGAGCATGTGTGATGTAATGTATCAGTATGAGATGTGATTGAGAGAAAGGGAAAATACATCAAATGATGAATGGTCTCTTTGCCATATACAGAGTTTGTCATAAACGTAAGGTCACAGATTATAGTGTAAACATGGACTTTGTCTAAAGGACCTGTCACACTAAGCAATATCGCTAGCAATATCGCTATAACGTCACTGGTTTTTGTGATGTTATAGCGATACTGCTAGCGATATCGCTATGTCTGATACTTACCTCTGACCGCTCCCCCGCTGGTTATCGCTGATCGCGCGAGAACGTCCTGGACCATTTCTCGTCGTCAGCTTCCTGCTGGGTTTCCTGTGGCGCCGACGAGCGACGTGTGGACGCGGGTGGGAGGGCGTCAGGATCGCAGCGTCTGACAGGTAAGTAGCGACCCCCGACCCCTGCGATGTCGGTGGTGAGATCTGCCTGTGTGGCAGCTCACTAGAGATGCACCAGCGATCCTGACCGCGTCATATCACTGGTCGGGATCGCTGGTGCATCGCTAAGTGTGACAGTACCTTAACACCACATTGGATGGGGCTACTTTTGAACCCATCGTGGTTCCTTTTTTATGTAAAACTCATCATTAAAGAGAAAATAGTTCTCATTTAATGCGATTACAAAAAAGTTTAGGTAGATTTGCCATAATGGAGCTGGTAATCCTGTATAGAAGGTATTTGACAGCTGTTATGCCTTTCTCATAATTATTGAGTGAGTACCTGGATGAGACTATTGAAGTCAGAACTGTGCCTAATGAGTCTACATTGTTCAGAAAGTCTGAAGTGTTTAATTTAATAGAAATAAGTTGGTGGTCTTAGGGTACTGTCACACTTAGCGATGTACCAGCGATCCCGACCAGCGATATGACGCGGTCAGGATCGCTGGTACATCGCTAAGTGGTCGCTAGTGAGCTGCCACACAGGCAGATCTCACTAGTGACCTCGCTGGGGACGGGGGTCGCTACTTACCTGTCACACCAGGCGATCCTGCGTCCTCCCGGCCGGCTCCACGCGTCGCTCGTCCTCACAGCAGGAAGCGCCACAGGAAGCTGACGACGAGAAACAGTCCTGAACGCTCTCGCGCGATCAGCGATAACCAGCGGGGGAGCGGGTCGTAGGTAAGTATCAGACACAGAGATATCGCTAGCAATATCGCTATAACGTCACTAGTTATAGCGATATTGCTAGCGATATCTCTTAGTGTGACATGCCCTTTAATCATTGGGGTCAAAATTTTCTCTAGAAAAGTAGAAAAATGAAACTGTACAGAGTTGGTTGATTCTTATAAATTTTGGGTGACTGCATTTTGTTTGTGCATGTGGTCATCATTTTAATGTTAATTACCTTTAAAGAAGCAGTCAAGTACTTGAACCCTTTTTTCATAATAACATTGAGGGGGTCAAAATATACCTTTTGAAGATAGTTTTATGATCTAGGCACAGGTGGATAAATAACTGGAAGGACAGAGTTAAAGCAGGAAGGGAATAAAGATGAGTTAATCTCCTGAAGTTCAGTTGGAGCAAATTCGCTCACGTTCAAATTCCAGATTCTGATCTGCTGAACAAAAATCAATCTCAATAGAAACTGCCCCAAATGCCATGTGAAATGGGTTTAAAGAAAAAAAATTTAAAAAATCATTTTTTTGGTAATTGTTGCTATCATGATCTGCTTAAAATAGAAAGTAGAAATCTTGCAATTCTTACACCAGTTGCTCAGTCTTTTATATAATCTAACATTCTGTTGTTTCAGGAAATGCACACATAAATTAGCAGCAATACACTGACACTGACCCCATCTTTTTTATTAAAGCATCTAATGATCATGTGAAAAGTTCTTTGTGAAAGGAGAAGGAAGGCCATGACATAATTTACTGTCATTTTTAGATCCTTTGTTATCACCCACCATTAAAGTCCTGCCTGTGACAATAATGAGACTTCTGAAAACTCAAAAAAATACAGTTAACACCAAAATCGGGTAAAAACAATATGTAATTTTTTTTTATTATACATTCACTTTAACAGGAGATGGACACTTCACCTTTACCATTGGCTGAAGAGTGAAGACTAGAGTTGAGCGAAACGGGTCGAAAAATTTCAAAAGTCGCCGACTTTTGGCAAAGTCGGGTTTCATGAAACGAAACCCGACCCTAGGATGAGGTCGGCCACGAGGTCGGCGACTTACGCGCCAAAGTCGCGTTTCAAAAGTTTGTTTTGCGCTCTTTTTCAGCCAATCAGGATCCACGGACACTGTGGGCAACGTGATGACATAGGCAGGGGTCACCACCATCTTTCAGAAGGGCATGCAAGTGATTGGCTTGCTTTGGTGGGCGTCACAGGGGGTATAAAAGGGCGTGCACGCCGACCGCCATCTTACTTCTGCCGATCTCAGTATAGGGAGAGGTTGCTGCTGATTCTGTAGGGAGAGCGTTAGGCAGGGAAGAAGACAAAAAAACTGCTTCTGCTGCTAGCGATTTGGCCTGCACAACACACCAGTCACTGTGTGTGCAGTGCAAGGGGAGGCTATATAGTGGTGTATCAGTGGTGTTGGTTGTTGGGCTGCCTTCTAAGGCTTCCTGACATTCCTGCATTGCTGTTTACCCACTGCTCCGCAAACTGCTTTTTTAAAAGCAATCCCAATTTTTTTTTTTTTGTTCCGCTGAGAAGAAAAAAAAACTGCTTCTGCTGCTAGCAATTTGGCCTGCACAACACACCAGTCACTGTGTGTGCAGTGCAAGGGGAGGCTATATTGTGGTGTATCAGTGGTGTTGGTTGTTGGGCTGCCTTTTAAGGCTTCCTGACAGGCTGGCATTGCTGTTTACCCACTGCTCCGCAAACTGCTTTTTTAAAAGCAATCCAATCTCCCTTATCCTCTAGTCACTTTTGTCACAGCTGTGCCATCGAGCCTGTCACATAGCGCTCAGATATTCATTGGGCCTCACACAATCCAAAAGTGTCCAGTGTCCAAAAGTGTGTGCAGAGATTCAAAATCTCCCTTATCCTCTAGTCACTTTGGTCACAGCTGTGCCATCGAGCCTGTCACATAGCGCTCAGATATTCATTGGGCCTCACACAATCCAAAAGTGTCCAGTGTCCAAAAGTGTGTGCAGAGATTCAAAATCTCCCTTATCCTCTAGTCACTTTGGTCACAGCTGTGCCATCGAGCCTGTCACATAGCGCTCAGATATTCATTGGGCCTCACACAATCCAAAAGTGTCCAGTGTCCAAAAGTGTGTGCAGAGATTCAAAATCTCCCTTATCCTCTAGTCACTTTGGTCACAGCTGTGCCATCGAGCCTGTCACATAGCGCTCAGATATTCATTGGGCCTCACACAATCCAAAAGTGTCCAGTGTCCAAAAGTGTGTGCAGAGATTCAAAATCTCCCTTATCCTCTAGTCACTTTGGTCACAGCTGTGCCATCGAGCCTGTCACATAGCGCTCAGATATTCATTGGGCCTCACACAATCCAAAAGTGTCCAGTGTCCAAAAGTGTGTGCAGAGATTCAAAATCTCCCTTATCCTCTAGTCACTTTGGTCACAGCTGTGCCATCGAGCCTGTCACATAGCGCTCAGATATTCATTGGGCCTCACACAATCCAAAAGTGTCCAGTGTCCAAAAGTGTGTGCAGAGATTCAAAATCTCCCTTATCCTCTAGTCACTTTGGTCACAGCTGTTCCATCGAGCCTGTCACATAGCGCTCAGATATTCATTGGGCCTCACACAATCCAAGTGTCCAGTGTCCAAAAGTGTGTGCAGAGATTCAAAATCTCCCTTATCCTCTAGTCACTTTGGTCACAGCTGTGCCATTGAGCCTGTCACATAGTGCTCAGATATTCATTGGGCCTCACACAATCCAAAAGTGTCCAGTGTCCACAAGTGTCTGCAGAAATTCAAAATCTCCCCTGTCCTATAGACACCTTGAACCTTGTTTTACATTACTATATAGTTTGTTGGATTTTGTCTACATTTCTACCAAAAATGAGGAAGGCTGGTGGAAGAGGCCGTGGAATTGGGCGGGGGTTGGCAGCTGGTAATGATGGTGTTGGTGGTGGATCTGATGATAGTGGCAAGAGCAAAATAGGACCGAATGCAGGAGGTGTTGAGCATGAGTCATCGTCTGGCTACATAAGGCCTCGAACGCTTAGTTTTCTAGGAGTTGGCAAACCGC
This sequence comes from Dendrobates tinctorius, assembly GCF_039654945.1. Classification (NCBI taxonomy): domain Eukaryota; kingdom Metazoa; phylum Chordata; class Amphibia; order Anura; family Dendrobatidae; genus Dendrobates; species Dendrobates tinctorius. The sequence goes on from NW_027361696.1 coordinate 61,040,198, forward strand.
TTTTAAAGCCAGAGCATCAGGAAAAAGTTTTGTCTTACATTGCTGACTCAGCCTCCAGCTCTATCGCCTCCTCTTCTTCAGTTGTAAAAAGTAAAAGCACTGAGTCATCATTGGAGGCTCATGTTCATGAACCACACCTTTCCTTGTGTCCTTCACCCCAACCAAGATTGAAGGATGACGCAGGCCATACTACTGATTACTCCATGGAGCTGTTTTCACATACCATGCCTGGATTATCAAGTGAAATGGTGAATTACCCAGGCCAAGATGAATCTGACATGGAGTGCACTGATGCACAGCCGCTGATGGATGATTCTGCTGGTACATTCACTCAGAGCACTACATTGTCCGCACACTATACCACCATACACGGTGACACAGAGGAAGGTGCACATGACATAGAAGAGGAGGTGATGGATGACCCAGTTGTTGACCCAGATTGGCATCCATTGGGGGAAGAGGGTGCTGCTTCCAATAGCTCAGATGAGGAGCATCCACAGCAGACATCGACATCGCAACAGCTGTTATCTGGCAGGCCCGGAGCACTCCAAAGACAGGTTCCAAACATCAAAAGAGTTGCTGGACAGCTTGTCCAGAGGGTCAAAAGATCACAGCGTGCTAGGCCGCAAAATGTCTGCCAAAGTAGGAAGAGTGCAGTGTGGCACTTTTTTGAACAAAATCCTCATGATCAGGCCAAGGTTATCTGTAAGAAGTGCGCAAAGACCTTTAGCCGAGGGAAAAATCTGAAAAATTTGAATACCAGTTGCATGCTTAGACATTTAACCAGCATGCACTTGCAAGCGTGGACACAACACCAAACCTCAAGTGCCACATGTGCAACTGATCACAACGAAGGTAGTCAGCAATGCTACATTGTTTCCCCCACTGTAAGCCCACCGGTTAGCACAGCAGCAAATGTTGAGGTGTCGTTGCAAGGCCACAGAAGTCAGGGAATCCCACTGTTATATCAACGAAAGACTGATTCTAGGCCATCAGAAAGAACACCAACTCCATCACCATCATCAACCCTCTCTCAGTCCGCCCTGTCCACCGCTACTTCCACCATATGCAGCTCTCAAGTCCAGCTCACCCTCCCAGACACTATGAGTAGGTCAAGAAAGTACTCAGTCTCTCATCCGCGTACACTGGGTTTGAACGCCCACATTGCCAAACTAATCTCGTTTGAGATGATGCCCTTTCGGTTGGTGGAAAGCACAGCTTTCCGCGAACTCATGGCCTATGCAGTACCACGCTATGACCTACCCAGTCACCACTTCTTCTCTCGCAAAGCCATCCCAGCCCTCCACCATCATGTGAAAGACCGCATTGTCCATGCACTCAAGCAGTCAGTGAGCGGAAAGGTGCACCTCACAACTGATGCATGGTCCAGTCGGCATGGCCAGGGCCGTTACGTGTCCATCACTGCGCACTGGGTTAATGTGGTGGATGTAGGGTCCACAGGGGACAGCGGTGGTGGGACAGTGCTGCCTAGCCCACGGTATAGGAAACAGTTGGCTGTAGGCGTTCGACCCTCATCCTCCTCCTCCAGAAGCGAAAGCTCGTCCACAGAGCGCAGTCGTACGAGCACTCCATCTGCAGCTGCCACTGTTGCACACGATGTGTCCCCCTATCGAGCAGCTAGTGGAAAGTGTCAGCAGGCTGTGTTGCAGATGATGTGTTTGGGCAACAGACACACCGCCGAGGTGCTGGCCGAGTACTTGAAGCGACAAACTGAGTCATGACTGGGCAGTGAACATCTTGAGGCAGGCAAGGTAGTTAGTGATAACGGCCGTAATTTTGTGGCAGCCATAGCCCTTTCAAAACTCAGCCACATACCTTGCTTGGCTCACACCTTGAACCTGGTGGTGCAGTGCTTCCTCAAAAATTATCCGGAGTTAACAGCCCTGCTCCAGAAGGTGCGAAGACTGTGCGCGCACATCCGCCGGTCGCCTGTACACTCCGTTCGTATGCAGAAGCTGCAGCGATTGCTCCACCTTCCCAACCACCGCCTCATTATCGACATTGCAACAAGGTGGAACTCCACCCTGCACATGGTGGAACGGCTGTGCGAGCAGAGGCAGGCCATAATGCATTTGTGGGAGGATACACGGCCAGGCACTTTGAGAGCAGACATGGAGTTGACAGGTGTGCAGTGGTCGAAGCTGAAAGACCTCTGTAAAGTCCTTCAGTGTTTTGAGGAATGCACACGGCTGGTAAGCGCAGACGACGCCATCCTAAGCATGAGCATCCCACTTATGCGTCTGCTCATGCAAACTTTGACGCACCTTAAGGAGCAGGCGTCTGCAGCCAATGTTGATGAGGAGGAAGAGGAGGAGGGAATCCTTGATGACATTCAGCCATTGTCTGCTCAGGGACCTCTCCTGGACAAGGTGGAGGAAGAAGAGAAGGAGGAGGATGATGATGGGGATGATTACTTAGGGGAGGAGGATGCATCTCGTGGGGCAAGTGAAAATGTTGGCGTGGCAATGTCTGGTACAGGGTTTGTGCGTGACTGGAGGGATGTGGATTTGCCAGAAAGTGCTCCTCCACCCAGCACTCGCAGTGCATCATTGACACCGGGAACATTGGCCCACATGTCAGATTATGCCTTGCAGATCCTAAAAAGGGACCCCCGCATTGCCAAAATGATGAACGATGACGACTACTGGTTGGCCAGCATCCTGGATCCATGCTATAAAGGCAAATTACAAAACATCATGCCACAGGAGAACCTTGACCTAATATTGGCTAATAAACAAGCAACTCTGGTAAATCGGTTGCTTGAGGCATTACCAGCACACAGCAGCGGTGATGGTTCTCACACGAGCCGTACGGGCCGGGGGCAGCTTGGCAGAGGTGTTCGTGGTGCACACAGCAGAAGTGGCGTTGGAGACAGGGGTTTCATGACAATGTTGTGGACTGATTTTTCAAATACCGCTCACACAACTGGTAATACTGCATCGATGGAAAGTGACAGGAGACAGCAGTTGTCAACTATGGTTACAAACTACTTTTCCTCCCATATCGATGTTCTCCCACACAGGTCATTCCCCTTTGACTATTGGGCCGCTAAACTGGACACCTGGCCTGAATTGGCCCAATATGCCTTACAGGAGCTCGCTTGCCCAGCTGCAAGTGTGCTATCGGAAAGAGTCTTCAGTGCAGCTGGATCAATCCTGACAGAAAAAAGGACCCGTCTGTCAACCCAAAATGTGGATGATCTAACCTTCATTAAAATGAACCATGCATGGGTTTCCAAGGATTTTGTCCCACCTTCCCCTGATGACACATAGGGTGACAGAAAAATGGCTTGCTTTGGTCCACCTCTTCCTGGGACTTCACCTATTTCGCCTTTTGCATCAGCTGAATGTCCAACATCAACATATGCCACTTTCTAAAACTCCCTAACTGTGCTGCCTCCCCCCCATGGCCGGGGTCACCACCTAGCGCACGACACCGTGCGAGTGCCGTTGCCCTGGACAGGTGGGTAGGCCGACTCTTGGGCGCGGGCACTGGCACAGGGTCCCTCATAGTGCAATCAAGTGTCTCTGATGGTGGTGGTGCACACCCGCCGTCAGACACACCGCTGTACTATGAGGGGCCCAGTGCCAGTACCGACGCCCACGAGTGGGCCCCCCTTGCTTGGGCAGGGCCCCAGCATTTGCAATCTTTACCTCTCCCTGCTCCTCCGCTGTGTAATCTGGGCCGTCAAATCCATACTGGGCCTAACACCGTCTAAGCCTGCCTCCTGATGTATAGACATATTTTTTGAATGTGTACGCTATCCATACATGTTATCTGGGGATACGGTACCCTTTCTAACCTTTGTGCAATCACGTGCAATCCATACTGGGCCTAACACCGTCTGAGCCTGCCTCCTGAGACATATATTTTGAATGTGTACGCTATCCATACATGTTATCTGGGGATACGGTACCCTTTCTAACCTTTGTGCAATCACGTGCAATCCATACTGGGCCTAACACCGTCTGAGCCTGCCTCCTGAGACATATATTTTGAATGTGTACGCTATCCATACATGTTATCCGGGGATACGGTACCCTTTCTAACCTTTGTGCAATCACGTGCAATCCATACTGGGCCTAACACCGTCTGAGCCTGCCTCCTGAGACATATATTTTGAATGTGTACGCTATCCATACATGTTATCTGGGGATACGGTACCCTTTCTAACCTTTGTGCAATCACGTGCAATCCATACTGGGCCTAACACCGTCTGAGCCTGCCTCCTGAGACATATATTTTGAATGTGTACGCTATCCATACATGTTATACGGGGATACGGTACCCTTTCTAACCTTTGTGCAATCACGTGCAATCCATACTGGGCCTAACACCGTCTGAGCCTGCCTCCTGAGACATATATTTTGAATGTGTACGCTATCCATACATGTTATCCGGGGAAACGGTACCCTTTCTAACCTTTGTGCAATCACGTGCAATCCATACTGGGCCTAACACCGTCTGAGCCTGCCTCCTGATGTATAGACATATATTTTGAATGTGTACGCTATCCATACATGTTATCCGGGGATACGGTACCCTTTCTAACCTTTGTTCAATCACGTGCAATCCATACTGGGCCTAACACCATCTGAGCCTGCCTCCTGAGACATATATTTTGAATGTGTACGCTATCCATACATGTTATCCGGGGATACGGTACCCTTTCTCACCTTTGTGCAATCATGTGTAATCCATACTGGGCGTGAGAATGGCTGGCGAGCTGTTAAGCAAGCTACAGCACCTGTGGTTTGTACACGTAAGTTTTTCATTTTTTCAGGAATGACGGTTAGGCCTAATTCCGGAACTGCGGTTGACCTGCACTTACTGGGAAATCATTGTTCGCGGGTAATAATTGTAATCAGTGATCCCCATCACTAACGTTGTTCAGCGGGTTATCTGCACCTGTAAGCGACAAACGCTGGCCTTTTCAGTGTAGCGCACATGCAGCCACGGACATGTAAGGGCATGACACACCAGTTATTGGCCAATCTCATGTGCCAGAGCCTCACGTGTCCCTCTAGTAAGCCGGACTCGGACCGCGGGGCATGACGGAGTCTCGTTCGTTAACGGAATTAAGCTTGCAATGTGTGCATCTGTTCTGTAGCTGGCATGGTTGAGGTTTCCCAGGTGGAGTCGAATTTAACCGTAGGCTCCACTCCTGGTGGTGCCCTTCTGGACATTCCTTTAAGGTTCAGCTTTGCAACCATACTGCCCACGTAAAACAAACACTTTGCCTTCATGAACGCTGTTTGGAGGGTCATGACTTCTGGGAATAACGCCGCCCAATCAGTTAACCTGCTAGAGAGATCCTTCGTTGCTCCCAAGCATGACATCACACTCCCTAGGAAGAAGGTAATGCCACTGTGGCGACCGTACTCCTGGGGGCGACACAAGTGCACTGATGCCCAGCCACTGTTCGATGAATCTGCTGGTACATTGACCCAGACCACTACATTCCCCTCGCACGCTACCCGGCCTGAATCTGACCCTGATGAAACTCAGGTTACCCTTCCCATATACAGTTCCATCTTACACGGTGACAAAGAGGAAGCTGCAGATGAAAGTGCAGGTTCGGCCCACCCGCCATCAGACACACCACCGTACTATCAGGGGCCCTGTGCCAGTGCCGTCGCCAACGAGTGGGCCCCCCTGCTTGCCCAGGATCACAGCACTTGCAAAGTTGAAATACTGTGCAGTGAGATGGAAGATGGGGACGACGAGGAGTCTAGACTAGTACAGGGATTCCCTAGCGAGGAGACTTATTTGATTGTTTTCAATGTTGGGACAGCAATTTTTGGGGAGCACTAAACTCTGGAGAATGATAGATGGGGCCTACCATACACTGGAACATTCCAAAGGTGGACATCAGACACTGGAGCAGCATTTACAGGGCCCATTATACACTAGAGCATTAGAAATGGGGCCCATTATGTTTGGAGCATTATTTGGGCCCATAAGACAGTGGAGCTTCATCCATGGGGACCAACATATACTGTAGCATTATGTGGAGCTCATCATATACTGTTTCAAACATTATATGGGACCAATGATTCTGTATGGAGAAATAGATGGGCCTCGTCATGAGATGTAAAAAGTGAGGTATTTTTCATTGTACTATACCGCTATTTCTCTGCCGTATCGGAGCATGATGAGTTGTGGTATGTATTAAAGGGGCGCTCTTTCGCCCAGGGCACATGAAAACCTGCAGCCAGCCCTCCCCCCCACAACTTTAGCCAAATAACCCCCATTTTTCAGTGCGTAACTTGTATTATGAAGTTAATTAAGGTTGACAAGCTTAAGTAAGAAGAATTGATGCTTTTGGCATTCAAATGGGCACTGTAGGTGTGTTTCCTGTCCTCCTCTCACTGCCGACTTTTATTCCCCATTGACTTACATTGGGTTTCGTGACGACCCCGACTTTTCCCTATAATCGGACGATCTTGCTCGACCCGACTTTTGGAAAAGTCGGGTTTCACGAAACGAAACGCGACCCTAAAAAAACAAAAGTCGCTCAACTCTAGTGAAGACTATACAAGTTATGCTAAATCCTTGCACCAAAAGTGATCATATATCCATTAACCCAGCAAGTATCTAGAGTTCATTTTCATGGCTTCACCTGTGATTTTACATAATCTATAATAATAAATGCCCTACGCAGCTTCCGGTTGTAACAACTTCCGTCCAGTTGTAACCGGTGACGTCACCGCACACCTCTTTCCATGTTAACCCTCAACACACCACTCCTCCTCAACACACACACTCCTCTCACCTTTCACCATCTCCACTCACGTCCACTCACTCTTTCACTCCACATACGACCCCTTCTCTCACTCCGTCTCTCATACTCACGCCGTCATCGCCGCTGATCCACGATCCCCGACATCTTCTTCCGCCGGCGCCATCCTGGATCCAGACGTCCTCCACGCCGGCGACATGTTCTTGCGGCGACGCCATTTTGGATCGGCGAAATCCCACGATACTCAAGATGGCGTCGCCGCAAGAACATGTCGCTGGCGTGGACGACGTCGGGATCCAAAATGGCGTCGGTGAAAACTCGCGAGATTTCGCCTACGCCATTTTGGATCCCGACGTCGTCCACGCCGGCGACATGTTCTTCCGGCGACGCCATCTTGAGTATCGCGGGATTTCACGATACTCAAGATGGCGTCGCCACAAGAACATGTCGCCGGCGTGGACAACGTCTGGATCCAGGATGGTGCCGGCGGAAGAAGATGTCGGGGATCGTGGAGCAGCGGCGATGACGGTGTGAGTATGAGAGACGAAGTGAGAGAAGGGGTCGTATGTGGAGTGAAAGAGTGAGTGGACGTGAGTGGAGATGGTGAAAGGTGAGAGGAGTGTGTGTGTTGAGGGTTAACATGGCAAGAGGTGTGATGCTATCGCATCCTCCCGATGCGATAGCATCGGGCCATAATCTAGTGTTATTATAAGACATTATTAATTCTTACTTATATTCCTTAACAAGAACTAATAAATATCCCTTAAATGATCTATAGGTACCCCAAGATCTTGACACTATTGCATATATTGTAAATGCACTAAATTAAAGAGAGAATTTCCACTCATTCTATACACATAAGGATGTTTTGAGCGATGGCCCTGTTTATGCAGAATCAGTTGATTTGAAAGTTATAAGTCTGCAGATTCTTCAGTGAGTTTGTAGCCAGGAGGCCGTCAGTCATCATTGTCCTTCTGCGAATGTTCACAAATCAAGGGCAATATCTGGTAGCTCTCTATACGGAGAATGCAAAACTTACATCTCCAGTGAAAATCACTGATGACCAAAAATTTAAAGTTACAGTAGACTTAAATGAAATGATAAAATACTTTTGTGCATAAACTTGCCCATCAAGTTTGCTGTTCTGAAGATTCTTAAAACAGCTATGGTTAATTTCCTCTCAATCTTCTCACAAATAAATGAGGGCAGGACTTCTGCTATAGAGCTCTTCCCTTTCGACAAAGACACTTAAACACAGCTCCTCCTTCATGACTCTTTTAAAAATTCCAAGCGCTAAAATCTACTAAACGTCATTACCACTGGCCTGATGCATCCACTTCTACGTTTGTTCACTCTTTTTCTGCTTCTGTCAATGGGCTGCCATACATCTTAATGGAGAATGCCACTGGGCAACAGTGCAGCAGTGTTAATAGTTATTCTTGGACTAGTGGTACCGTACAGAGAGGGAACTCAAGGGCTTTCCCAACTGTGTTGATCTCTTCCTTGAGACCTAGGTGGAGCTCAAATCATTTTATCCTCTGATTATCCACCAGTAATTGCCAGTTATAAACTCAGATTAACCAGGTTTCTTGTTATCTACAACCTCTACTTCTTCTTTGTTGACTCTTGTCCTTTGACCTCAGCTTGAATCTTGACTACTTTTTTGCCTGACTTATACAGTTCCTTTTCTGATCTTCCCAATCACCCTCTTCCAGGATATTTCCCCGACCATTGTCCTGTTCTTGGAAGCCCACTTAAGCCATTGTGACAAGGACCTATGATAGTATACTATTTTATATTTTATAATCATTGTTTGAGCCCCTTACTGATAAAGTCCCTATTTTATTGCGGCAAATCTACAGCATTAGTTAAATATTCTTCCTAGTGCAATCCAAAACCAATTGTCAATTTTGCCCAGATGATGTGTGTACCATAGTGTAAGGAGTAGTGTTGAGCATTCCGATACTTAGTTCCGATACTTTTTTCATATCGAATACTGGAATCGGAAGTTCCCATAATGCTAGGAGCCCGCTCGATTTGATTCAGCCAATGGGGATCCTCAGAAGTGTGGGCATATCCTGTTAGGCATGTAGGCATGTTAACTACTGGCATGGCTGTGATTGGCTGCTGAAATGATGTCATGATGCACTATAAAAAGCGCTGCAGCCGCCTTTTCTGGTCACTCTGCCGTGAATTCAGTTAGGGACAGGCTGCTGTTGAAGACTGTGAGGGACAGTTAGAAATAGCGATTCCACAAAACATATAGTGCTTAACCCAGGCTACATAAACCACCACTGTAGCTTGCTTTTCCCTAGCAGCGCTGTTTTCACAGCTGTCTGCAAGGGCTGTGTGAGTGCAGACCCACGCTGTGTAGTGTGTCCTGCAGGCACGTTTGCTTGTAGGCCGGCCAGCGTGTGTCTCTGCCTCATACACATTTTTCTTTTATTGCTGCTTTTTTTTTCTCCTGTATAGTGTGCTTCCATACGTATCCATATACGTTGGTTGCAAACACTAAAGGAGTGGACAGCGGAGCCTTTCAGCAGCCTTTCAGTGCTATAGCCCATTTCTCTGCACTGTTTTTGGCTGTCTGATAGGTCTCTCTGTGTGTGAGTGCAGCTCACGTTGCAGTGTGTTCTACAGCCACCGCTAGCTGTAGTCCGCTCAGCGTGCGTCACTGCCTCATACATAGTCCTTTTTTTGCAGCTAATTTAGCCAGATTTTTGCTCCTATATTAGTGTGCTTCCAACCGCATCCATTGTCATTGGTTGGTTGCAAACACTATATAGGATTAGATAGAGGAGCCTTTTTGCTGGCTTGTGCCCTTCAGGGCCAGCCAGGCTAGTATCACCCTATTTTTTGGAGCCTCATCAATTGCATTGTAGGTTAGCTTCCTGCATTGTAATCGCTCCAAAAAGTTTGTGATACTATAGCTTTTAAACTTTGGTCACATCCTTTCCTTTCCCCCCACCCAAAAAAAAGGAAATAAAGTTCACCAAACACTCCACTTTACAGTTGTCTAGGCCACATTAGATCATATTAAAGTGTAGTACACACACTCTTAGCCAAATTAGTGTTTCTTATACTGGTTAGCAGGTGTTCAGGAATAAGAACACTAAGCCACCCCTTTTTTTCTTTTCTGCCTATCTTTATCAGTCTACCAAGATGAAGAAGGCAGGGAGTAAGGCACGTGGTCGTGGCCGTGGAGTTTCAGCAGGGAGAGGACGGGGGGATTCAGCAGGGAGAGGACGTGGGGATTCGGTATCTGCTGCGGCCACCAGTGACCCGGCATCCCCCACTTTTACCAGGCAACAGTCCTTCATGCGCAGCTTTGTAGGACCTCGCCGTACCCCACTGCTGCGTGACGAACAAATTGAAGCCGATGTCGGATGGATGGCAGCTAACGCATCCACTTCAATGACTTCCGCATCCTCCCAAGGCCAGAGCACTGAAGAGCAACCATCTGTCTCTTCACCACCTGCCAAATTGCCCAGGCAGTCTGAGAGCCCTGGACAGGAGCCATCTCAATCTTTACTTCTGTTCTCAGAATCTGTTGGCTTGGAAAGAGGTGGCCAGCCAAGCAGCATTCTAGAGCATGAAGAAGAGGGAGTATGCAGTGATGCGCAACTGCTTTGTCCCTCTGAATCTGAAGAGGCGGGTGGGCCAGTGCCTATGGTCAGCACACCTCAGTATGCATCAGATGATGATGAGACTCAGTTGCCAATTTCTGGTGAGTACGGTGCTGGCGAGACGACCCAGGACCAGCCGGTGCTTGAAGAGGGGAGTGGAGATGATGAGGTCCTTGACCCATCATGGCGTCAGCCACAGGAAGGTGGTGGGAGCAGCTCTGAGGAAGAGATTCCCCAAACGGCCAAAAGAGGAGGGAGAGGGCGGGAGCAGACTTGGTTGCCTGTAGCCTCCACTTTGGCACCCATGAGGAGCAATCCTCTTCCAAAACACAAAACGGGCGCTCCCAGGACTTGCAGTGCGTGGTCTTTTTTTGACACAGTTGCAGATGACATTTGCTTTGTCAAATGCAAGCTGTGTCATTAGAAAGTGAAACGAGGGAAAAATGTGACCAACCTCAATACCACAAATATGTGGAAACGTGCGTACCAAGCACGAGGTGGAGTTACACAGACACACTGAAGATGTAGGCCAACCTTCAGCAGCACCTACCACCTCTTCAGCTCGTGTTGGGGCCTCTTCCTCCAGCTCACACACAGCTGGTTCGGCTTCCTCACTGGAACGCCATGGAAGAACCACTGCCACTGTTGTCCAGAGACCCAGTGAAATTCCACCCACTGAACCACGTTCGCAGTCATCAGCACACTCCCAGGCCACTCACCAGCAATCGGTAGCACAGGCATGGGAGAAAAAGCGGCCATACTTGGCAAACCATCCCCGAGCACTGGCTCTGAATGCCGGCATTGCCAAACTACTGGCCCTTGAGATGCTGTCATTCAGGCTGGTGGAGACTGACACCTTCCGGAACTTTATGTCATTGGCAGTTCCACAATACAATGTGCCCAGCCGCTTTTATTTCAACAGGCAAGCTGTCCCTGCCCTGCAAAAGCATGTGGAGGGAAAAATTAAAAATGCGCTACTAAATGCCGTCAGTAGCAAGGTCCACCTGACCACCGATGCGTGGACCAGTAGCCATGGACAGGGACGATACCTTTCCCTCACTGCCCATTGGGTCAATGTTGTGGAGCCGGGTACAGATCTGGAGAGTGGCTCTGTACGTATTCTGCCAACTCCAAGGATTGCAGGAATGCAGTCTGTACATATTGAGTCCTCCTCCTACTCTAGTTCCTCGGAATCAGCACTGCGTGAGCCTGTTAGGCCAGATATGAGCACAGGTGTGGCCAACCATCAATAGGCCGTCCTTAAATTAATTTCTTTGGGGAATCGGAGCCACACAGCACAGGAGCTCTGGAATGCCATCAAGCAGGAGAGCGATGTGTGGTTTGTGCCAGCGAATCTCCAGCCAGGTTTGGTAGTGAGTGACAATGGCCGAAATCTAGTGGCAGCTCTGGGCCTAGGCAACCTCACTCACATACCATGTCTGGCACACGTGCTCAATTTGGTCGTGCAGAGCTTTCTGAGGGACTATCCGGATCTTGATGCACTGCTGCACAAGGTTCGCCTAGAGTGTGCTCACTTGCGGCGTTCCAGCATGGCAAGATCGCGCATTGCATCTCTGCAACGCCGATTCCGCCTGCCAGAACATCGCATCATATGTGACCTCCCCACCAGGTGGAATTCAACGTTACATATGTTGGAGCGGTTGTGTGAGCAGCAGGCAGCAGTAATGGAGTACCAGCTGCATCAGGCGCAAACAAGTCGCACTGTGCGCCGGACACACTTCACCACCACTGAGTGGGCCACTATGAGGGACATCTGCCAAGTTTTGCGTGCCTTCGATGACTCCACGCAGATGGCCAGTGCAGATGATGCACTAATCAGCATGACTGTCCCCCTCATCTGTCTGCTTCAAAAAACCTTACAAGCACTAAGTGAGGAGGTTTTTGAAGAGGTCGAGGATGAGCAGTCAGAAATGCCATCTGCTTCTGGCAAGTCTGCGCAACGTGCTTCCACACAAAGGCCCAGGCAGGGGACACTTAGTGAGGAGGATGACGAGGAGTCAATGGAGGAGGAGGAACACATCTCTCCAGAGGAGGGAGGTACACAAGGCTCTAGTAGTCAGTGTGTACAGCGAGGGTGGGGTGATGCTGAGCAGGCAGATATGCTGCCTCAAGCTGGGGACAGCGTTTCCGGTCCAGTTGGCAGTCTGCAGCACATGGTTGATTTCATGCTGCAGTGCTTGTTAAATGACCGCCGCATCGCCAATATTCTCCACACGGCTGATTATTGGGTGTACACCCTCCTAGATCCTCGCTACCGGGACAACTTACAAAGCCTCATACCACAGTTGAACCGGGAGCGAAAAATGCGGGAGTACCAAGAAACACTTGTGCAGGCCATCATGTTCTCCATTCCCCCCACAAGTGTTGCTGGTAGTGCTTTTCAAAGCAGCCATGTGGGTAGAGGCAGTGGAGGAAGCTCTGCACAAAGAGTTAGCAGAGGCAGTGCCGCAGGACAAGGCAAGGCCAGTATGGCCCAAATGTGGAAAAGTTTTGTGGGACCGCCACAAACGGCTACACCATCACAGACGGCTCCAGTCAGCAGGAGGCAACGTTTCCGTCAGATGGTGACAGACTACTTGTCGTGCCCTGTTAGTGTTCTCCCAGACGGCTCTTCCCCGTTCAAGTATTGGGTCTCTAAGCTGGATACATGGCCAGAGCTTAGCCAGTATGCATTGGAGGTGCTGGCTTGCCCTGCTGCCAGTGTATTATCGGAACGTGTCTTTAGTGCTGCAGGTGGTGTGGTAACAGACCGTCGCACGCGACTATCCGCCGATAATGTTGACCGGCTTACTTTTGTGAAAATGAACAAGGCCTGGATCTCACCTGAATTTGCCAGTCCTCTTCCAGAATAAATAATTGGCTGGCAACAGGATCCAGGTCTCCTGTTGTGTTCATGTTTCTATGACCTGACATTTATTTCCTGGGCTACAGCAACGCCCGTTGTTGCTCAGAAGTGCTGTCCGCACAGACAAAACACTCGCTCATGTGTAAGTGGGGTTCGGTAACGTCAGCTGATCCCCTGCTGTGTGTACGGCAAACTCTCCTGCTGCCTACAACTTCTGACTACCTCTGATTTAATATGTTCTCTGATTTGCCCTCTGTCTCCACTCTGTTTTGAGTATTTCCTCCGGCCTACAACACCGCCTGTTTCTGCTCTCAAGTGCCGTCTGCACAATCCACACTTGTTCCTGTGGTACCTGGGTCCTGTAACATCTGCTCATCTCCAGAGTTGAGCACGGCAATGTCTCCTGCTTTGTCTACATTCCCACTACTTGTAGTGGAAATGTGGACAGAGCAGGAGACATTGCCTGACTCACCTCTAGGGAGAAGCTGCTGTTACAGAACCCCAGTAACACAGGAACAAGTGTGGGTTGTGCAGACGGCATTTCAAAGCAGCAACTGGCATGGTTGGAAGCCAGAGGAAATACTCGAAACAGAGTGAAGACAGAGGCCTAACTGGAGTACGTTGACAGTTAGTAGTAGTCTAGAAACAATCGCAAACTGCCACCAAGTAGGCCTCGGCCTACTACCTGATTTTCCCTGGGCTCCGACACCGCCAGTTGGTGCTCAGAAATGCTGTCCGCACAGACAAAACACTCGCTCATGTGTAAGTGGGGTTCGGTAACGTCAGCTGATCCCCTGCTGTGTGTATGGCAAAGTGTCCTGCTCCCTCCACAGTCAAACAACCTCAGATTTACACCAGGCTCCAAGTAGGCCTTGGCCTACTACCTCATTTTCCCTGGGCTCCAACAACGCCAGTTGGTGCTCGGAAGTGCTGTCCACACAGAAAAACACACTCGTTCATGTGAAAGTGGGGTTCGGTAACGTCAGCTGATCCCCTGCTGTGTGGCGGGCAAACTGCTGCTGCCTCCAAATTTTAGCTACTTCAGATTTAAACATTCTCTGATTTGGCCTCTGTCTCCACTCTGTCTCTAGTATTTCCCCTGACCTCCAACACCGCCAGTTCCTGCTCACAGTTGCCGTCCACGCATTCCACACGTGTTCCTGTGTTACTGGGGTTCTGTTACGTCAGCAGATCCCCCAATGTGTGTCCGCCACTGTCTCCTGCGCTGTCCACCTTCCCACTGCAAGCGGTGGGAATGTGGACAGAGCAGGAGACAGTGGCAGACACACATCAGGGGATCTGCTGACATTACAGAATCCCAGTAACACAGGAACACGTGTGGATTGGGCAGACGGCTACTGTACGCATAAACTGGCGGTGTTGGTAGTCACGTGAAATCCTGGAAACAGAGTGGAGACAGATGTCTAATTGGAGCACGTTGACAGCCTGTTGTAGCCTACAAACAATCTAAAACTGCCACCAAGTAGGCCTCGGCCTGCACCCTGGTTCTCCCTGGGCTCCAACAACGCTAGTTGGTGCTGGGAAGTGCTGTCCACACAGAAAAACACACTTGTTCATGTGAAAGTGGGGGTCAGTAATGTCAGCTGATCCCCTGCTGTGTGGAGGGCAAACTGCTGCTGCCTCCAAATTCAAACAACGTCTTATCTTAAACTGCCTCCAAGTAGGCCTCAGCCTACAAAATGACTATCCCTGGGCTCCAACATCGTCAGTTGTTGCTCGGAAGTGCCGTCCACACAGAAAAACACACTCGTTCATGTGAAAGTGGGGTTCGGTAACGTCGGCTGATCCCCTGCTGTGTGGAGGGCAAAGTGTCCTGCTCCCTCCAAAGTCAAAATACCTCAGCTTTACACCTGGCTCCTAGTAGGCCTCGGCCTGCACCATGATTGTCCCTGGGCTCCAACACCGCCAGTTGGTGCTCGGAAGTGCTGTCCACACAGAAAAACACACTCGTTCATGTGAAAGTGGGGTTCAGTAACGTCAGCTGATCCCCTGCTGTGTGGAGGGCAAACTGCTGCTGCCTCCAAATTGTAACTACTTCAGATTTAAACATTCTCTGATTTGGCCTCTGTCTCCACTCTGTCTCTAGTATTTCCCCTGACCTCCAACACCGCCAGTTCCTGCTCACAGTTGCCGTCCACGCATTCCACACTTGTTCCTGTGTTCCTGGTGTTCTGTAACGTGAGCTGATCCCCCAATGTGTGTCCGGCACTGTCTCCTGCGCTGTCCACCTTCCCACTGCAAGTGGTGGGAATGTGGACAGAGCAGGAGACATTAGCAGACAAACATCAGGGGATCTGCTGACATTACAGAACACCAGTAACACAGGAACACGTGTGGATTGGGCAGACGGCTACTGTACACATAAACTGGCGGTGTTGGTAGTCACGTGAAATCCTGGAAACAGAGTGGAGACAGATGCCTAATTGGAGCACGTTGACAGTCTGTTGTAGCCTACAAACAATCTAAAACTGCCACCAAGTAGGCCTCGGCCTGCACCCTGGTTCTCCCTGGGCTCCAACAACGCTAGTTGGTGCTCAGAAGTGCTGTCCACACAGAAAAACACACTCGTTCACGTGAAAGTGGGGGTCAGTAACGTCAGCTGATCCCCTGCTGTGTGGAGGGCAAAGTGTCCTGCTCCCTCCAAAGTCAAAATACCTCAGCTTTACACCTGGCTCCTAGTAGGCCTCGGCCTGCACCATGATTGTCCCTGGGTTCCAACAACGCTAGTTGGTGCTCGGAAGTGCTGTCCACACAGAAAAACACACTCGTTCATGTGAAAGTGGGGTTCGGTAACGTCAGCTGATCCCCTGCTGTGTGGAGGGCAAAGTGTCCTGCTCCCTCCAAAGTCAAAATACCTCAGCTTTACACCTGGCTCCTAATAGGCCTCGGCCTGCACCATGATTGTCCCTGGGTTCCAACAACGCTAGTTGGTGTCCGGAAGTGCTGTCCACACAGAAAAACACACTCGTTCATGTGAAAGTGGGGTTCAGTAATGTCAGCTGATCCCCTGCTGTGTGGAGGGCAAACTGCTGCTGCCTCCAAATTGTAACTACTTCAGATTTAAACATTCTCTGATTTGGCCTCTGTCTCCACTCTGTCTCTAGTATTTCCCCTGACCTCCAACACCGCCAGTTCCTGCTCACAGTTGCCGTCCACGCATTCCACACTTGTTCCTGTGTTCCTGGTGTTCTGTAACGTGAGCTGATCCCCCAATGTGTGTCCGGCACTGTCTCCTGCGCTGTCCACCTTCCCACTGCAAGTGGTGGGAATGTGGACAGAGCAGGAGACATTGGCAGACAAACATCAGGGGATCTGCTGACATTACAGAACACCAGTAACACAGGAACACGTGTGGATTGGGCAGACGGCTACTGTACGCATAAACTGGCGGTGTTGGTAGTCACGTGAAATCCTGGAAACAGAGTGGAGACAGATGCCTAATTGGAGCACGTTGACAGTCTGTTGTAGCCTACAAACAATCTAAAACTACCACCAAGTAGGCCTCGGCCTACACCATTATTGTCCCTGGGCTCCAACAGCGCCAGTTGGTGCTCGGCAGTGTCTTTGGCACGGGGACTCCCTGTTGCCCAGCCTGGTTCCAGCACGCCTGCTGTTTCCTGGTAGTGTCAAGGTCACTATGCCACCAATCCGTTGTCCTGTCGTCTTGCGGCCGGGTTAGCCGACTCTACGGTGCCTGCAGTTTAGGTGACTCCTATGTGGGCTGCGGGAACTGGCACTGAAGGCTGGATCCGTAGTGCCAATGGGACATGGACCCCCTGTAGGACTGTGGGTTTCGGTAACTGCGGCCGGCTTGCGGCCTGGCTACTTTGCTTTGAATGGGTACCTTCTGCTACCCACCCGGGTTCCAGCACTGTCTGCTGGTTCTCGCCAGAGCCTTTGGCCTAGGTGCCTCCATCTCGGTATCCGAGGTCCTGCACTGTCAGCTGGTCCTTGGTAGTGCTTTCTAGCACAGGTACCTCCTGCCTAGTAACCGTGGTCCAGCATCGTCAGTTGGTCCTCGGTAGTGCCATTGGCTCTTGTTCCTTCTGCTACCCATCCGGGTGCCAGCACTGTCTGCTGGTTCTCGCCACAGCCTTTGGCCTAGGTGCCTCCATCTCGGTATCCGAGGTCCAGCACCGTCAGCTGGTCCTTGGTAGTGCTTTTTAGCACAGGTACCTTCTGCTTAGTAACCGTGGTCCAGCACCGTCAGTTGGTCCTCGGTAGTGCCATTGGCTCTTGTTCCTTCTGCTACCCATCCGGGTGCCAGCACTGTCTGCTGATTCTCACCACAGCCTTTGGCCTAGGTGCCTCCATCTCGGTATCCGAGGTCCGGCACCGTCAGCTGGTCCTTGGTAGTGCTTTTTAGCACAGGTACCTTCTGCTTAGTAACCGTGGTCCAGCACCGTCAGTTGGTCCTTGGTAGTGCCATTGGCTCTTGTTCCTTCTGCTACCCATCTGGGTGCCAGCACTGTCTGCTGGTTCTCGCCACAGCCTTTGGCCTAGGTGCCTCCATCTCGGTATCCGAGGTCCAGCACCGTCAGCTGGTCCTTGGTAGTGCTTTTTAGCACAGGTACCTTCTGCTTAGTAACCGTGGTCCAGCACCGTCAGTTGGTCCTCGGTAGTGCCATTGGCTCTTGTTCCTTCTGCTACCCATCCGGGTGCCAGCACTGTCTGCTGGTTCTCGCCACAGCCTTTGGCCTAGGTGCCTCCATCTCGGTATCTGAGGTCCAGCACCGTCAGCTGGTCCTTGGTAGTGCTTTTTAGTACAGGTACCTTCTGCTTAGTAACCATGGTCCAGCACCGTCAGTTGGTCCTCGGTAGTGCCATTGGCTCTTGTTCCTTCTGCTACCCATCCGGGTGCTGGTTCTCGCCAGTTTCTCAGCCTTCTTGTTCCTTCTGCTACATTTCCAAGATCAAGCTTTTAGAAATTGTCTTTGGTAATCCTTATTGATCTCCATGACGATGACCCTGATGATGACGACCCTGAAGACCACACCAAAGACCAGAAATATGACCCTAAATAATAAGACCAAGAGGACAAAGAACATGAAGACAACCACCAAGATACAGAACAAAAGACAGAAGAACAAGAAGCAGAAGAAGCAAAAGCAGAAGAACAGAAAGCAGAAGAACATTAAGCATAAGACAAAAAATCAGCATAGAAGAAATCAAAATTATAAGCAGAAGAAGACTAAGCAGTAAATGGGGGTGAGTCCGTTCCTCCTCGTGGTGCCCCTGGAAAATGCCTGCTGCTGCAGGCCAAACTGAACGCGGACAAATCCTGTTGTAAATCTTTTGTGACAGGCAGAACGTAAGGTGTAATCTTATAACTTTTATAGATAAGTACTACAGGAATGCCTGTCACCGGCTCATAGATATTAAGCACCACAGTCCTATTTGACACCGTGATTATCAGGTACATATATATAACCTGTAATATTAGCAGGTTCTGATTCATTTAGAGGGCTGTGGATGTCGATTAAGCTCGGAATTTATATCCGGTGTTTTATTCCCAATTGCCTTGGGTTTATTGATCCTAGATGCGGTCAAGTCTAATGGCCTTCTTGTTTTCTATGTAACCAGCTATCTAGTCATTGACATTTAACTGTGGTTACTGGATACTAGGTGTGGCTTATTGTAGCACTGGTTAAGTTGTTATTCCATAGAAACTAAGCAGCACAGAGCTATTTAAAGCTAGGCCTATCAGATACACCCACTTAACTGGTATATAAACAAAGTGCTGCTTCATTTGAGGGTTTTTGATGCCAATCTAGCTTAAGATTTGTGCTTGGTGTTTGTGTTCCCAAATTTCTGGGCTTACTGATAGACAGGCATTATCAAAACAATATTTTTCTATCAATCCTCAATTGCTAAAGTTACGCATATTATTCTGTTTCTCGTCACTATTCCATTTTGAGTGATATACCAGAGCTATTGGGGAACAGCCCAGGAGGCACTTTATAAGTATTAAAATGAGCCAAAAAACTAACAAAGCAAGACAGCAAAGAGACAAATCCTCACGTAAACAAGACACGACAGAATTGGACGAGGCTATATGCGCTGGTCCTCCTTCCTCCCCTAAAAGAAACACTAAATTTTCAATTGGACAAAAAGGTGATACTCATACTTTAATGATACAGGAGTTGGAAAATATTCAATCAGAAATGGATACCTCTGTTAAAAGAAAATCTAAAAGAGATGAGTCCAGGGGGGAGGGTAAATCTGTACTGTCAGATGAGGAAGAACATTATGAGGCTTCCCCGTCTCGGAGTCCAGACAAAAGTAGGCCTAGAATAGACCTTAACTATGCAGCTGAAGAAACTGGTATTAGTGATCATGGAGGTCTAGAAGATATCCAGGCATCTGAGAAGGGGGCCTCTGAAAAATATATCAGAGACTTAATTCTAGCATTAAATAAAAGCGTTGAGACTTCTATAGATAAGCATGTCAGCCGTTTACAAACCAACCTAGACACAATTACCACTAGGTTGGATAAAAACGACAAAAAAATAGAAGCCCTTGGAAAGTCCTCTGTCTCCCTCCAAAATCAACAAACTAATGCCCAAAAAGAAATC
Organism: Dendrobates tinctorius; assembly: GCF_039654945.1. NCBI lineage: Eukaryota > Metazoa > Chordata > Amphibia > Anura > Dendrobatidae > Dendrobates > Dendrobates tinctorius. Next base: position 61,060,049 of record NW_027361696.1, read on the forward strand.
CTCTTTTTACGAAGTAAATTGGCAGATCTAGAGGACCGTAGTAGAAGGAACAACATTAAATTGAGAGGAATCTCGGAAAAAATTAACCAGCACAGTTTACAAAAGTATGTCAAAGAGATTTTGACTAAAATACTGCCTTCTGTCCCTGAGGTTGAACTAATGATAGATAGAATCCACAGACTCCCGCGCCCTGTATCTATCTCGGCTGAGCTCCCTAGAGATACTATTTTAAGATTCCACTTTTATTCTACCAAAGAAAAATTCTTAAATTACCTCAGAACTAATAAACACCTTCCCCATCCCTATGATCACATCAAATCATACGCAGACCTTTCAAAGGAAACTATCCAAACAAGGAAAGGATTCAATGAAGTTACAACAATACTGAGGAAGAAAGGTGTGGTCTATAGGTGGGGGTTTCCTACTAAGCTATTGATAAATCAAGGTGGTAGGGTCATAATAATTTTATCTCCACAAGAAGGGAAACATTTTATTGAAACCTTGGATAAGAGAAATGAGGCTCCAGGGTGAAAAATATAAACTTGAACTGTTTTAATACTTACATTTTGTGAAATGCAAAGGCTTCCTACGGAGTTACACAAACTTTTCCCATTTTTAGGAAGTTTACCCAGGAGTTTGGTATTTTCTTCCTGTTTACGTTTTTATTTATATTTTCTGTATTGTTTTAGAGTTATGGTTAAGATACTGACATTCAATGTGAGAGGATTAAATAGTCCGGTCAAGAGATATCTCACGTGGAGAGAGATTAGGAGCAGCAAAGCAGACATCATCTGTCTCCAAGAGGTGAAGCTAGCCAGGGAAGGACACCCTAAATTCGAAAATAAAAATTTCCCACATATATTTAAATCTCTAAATGAGAAGAAAAGAGCAGGGGTTATGGTTTTAATTAAAAACACAGTTTCATTCGAAATTATCAGTGAGTACTCTGATTGCGCAGGCAGATATTTGATACTTATCTGCTTGATTGACAATCAACTAACAACACTTGTGAACATTTATGCTCCCTGTAATGGACAAATTCGTTTCTTCAATGGCCTGGACAAAAAAATACAAGAAGTAAAAAGAGGTGCCACCGTCTTAGTAGGCGATTTCAATATTGTTCCAGATGGTTCATTAGACTCTACTTCTCCCACTAGATCCTCATTCCCTCAACTCAAGCAGTGGCTTTGTAATCATGAATATTTAGATGCTTTTAGGTGTCTCAACACTTCATCTTTGGAATATACTTACTTTTCAGAGGCACACAAATCTTTTTCTAGAATCGATTTATTTTTAACAGACACATTTTCAATATCAAAATTTAAAAAAATAGAAATTCTACCCAAAACATTTTCAGATCACTCCCCAATGGTTGCTGAAGTTTCTCTTGGTAGATCGGCCAAATTTAGATCCCAATGGAGATGTGATTCATCTCTCCTATTCAACCCAAATCAAAAAAAGGAAATAGAATTGGCTTTAAACAACTATTTTATTGAGAATGACATTAACAATACATGCCCATTTACTTTATGGAATGCTCACAAAGCAGTGATCAGAGGTGTAATGACCCATCTAGCCTTCAAAAAAAAAAAAATAAATAAAGAAAAATTACATAAAATACAATCAGACCTAAAAAATCTAGAAGAAATCTTACAAAAATCAGCTCACCCACCACCCAATATCCATTCGGAAATCCTAAAATTAAGATTAGATCTGAGATCGGAGTTATTCAACGAATACGATAAGTATGCTAATTCCATGAGGTCCAACTTTTATTCATCATACAACAAACCGACTAAATTAATGGCACAAAAATTCAGAACAATTAGAATCAAAAGTAGAATTAATAGAATTAAACATGACGGCTCCATACTAGAACACCCCAAGAAAATCGTAGATGCCTTTGCAGAATATTATTTTTCTATCTATAATCTAAATTCAGATCAGGAAACACATCAACCTGATAGCCAAGGAATTGATGATTTCCTTACATCTTTAAACTTGCCTAAGGTTACCACCCAACAATTATTAAATCTAGAGGCCCCCTTTTCTGCGTCGGAAGTTTCAGAAGCTATTAAATCACTTAAAAAGAAAAAAGCTCCGGGACCCGATGGATATACTAATGAATATTACCAAACCTTCGAATCTATTTTAACCCCCTATTTGGTCCAAGTTTTTGATAAAGCATCTTTGTCCGGCGCATTTCCACCTGAGATGTTACGGGCCAACATAATACTAATACCCAAGCCCAAAGGCGACCTGGAGTCAGTTAAAAATTACAGACCCATTTCATTAATAAACACAGATGTCAAATTATTTTCAAAAATTATAGCAAATAGACTAAAAAACATCCTCCCAAGTATTATCCATAAAGATCAGCTTGGATTCATCGAGGGACGCCAGACAATTGACGGTACTAGGAGAACACTGAATCTGATAAATTTCATCAAGAAGAAAAAAATCCCTTCACTCCTTCTGGCTTTAGACGCGGAAAAAGCCTTCGATAGGGTTAATTGGGAGTTCCTAAAAGCAACCTTAGATAAATTCGGCTTTAGTAACAAAATAATAAAGACAATAATGGCACTGTATTCAAATCCTTCTGCAAATGTTTACGCAAATAGTCACCTTTCTGACCAAATTAAGATAACTAATGGAACCAGACAGGGATGCCCACTTTCCCCCCTTTTGTTTGCGCTGATAATGGAGCCCCTAGCGGAAGCAATAAGAGCTAATAATGAAATCCGTGGAATACAGATGGGTGACAACCAATCTAAGATTGGCCTTTTCGCTGATGACATTATACTAAGTCTGTCGAATCCATTGAACTCAATCAAAGCGGTCTTATCAACTATTGAAAGTTTTTCTAGGATTTCATTCTACAAAATAAACGAGACCAAATCGAAAATACTAGATTTTTTTCTTAATGATTTTACTATCTCAAACATTAAAAAGATTTCCAGGTTTGATTGGGAAAAAGAAGATATTTTTTATTTAGGTATCTCTATAACCAGAAACTTTAAAAAAACAGTGGAGACAAACATGCAGAATATTATTAAAAAAACACAAAACGAACTAAACAGTCTCTCGAGCCAGGAAATATCATGGGTAGGCAGAACAATTTTATTTAAATTCTTTACCCTTCCAAAAATCCTTTATACCTTCAGAGCAATCCCATTATTTATCCCACTAAAGAATCTCAGAAAGCTCCAATCCATTATAAACAAATTCATATGTAACAAGAAAAGAGCAAGGGTGGCATCACACATCTTAACTAGAAGTAAACTAAATGGGGGCCTAGCTCTCCCAAATATGATTAATTATTACTATGCAAATCTTATCAAACAATCCTTTTTTTGGATAAATACAAACAACGCTCCAGCATGGGTAGACTTGGAGAAGCATTCCAATAAAAACAAAACTCTTTTAAAGACAATCCTGGAATGTCTTACGTCATCCTCCCCTTCACATTTTGATTCCCCAACAATTTCCGCAACCCTTTCAGCATGGAAACAACTAGCTAAACCCCAAATTAAGAACAATCAGAGCCAAAGGTTTGTTCAGTTGAAAAATGTTCCTATAAAATTTCTCGGTCTGTTAGTGGAGAAGGAAATTCCGACAGATTGGAATAAAATAGGTATTAAGGTGATAGGGGACTTGTACGATGGGAAGGAATTTTTAAGCAACGAAACATTAAAGACTCAAAAAAATTTTTCTTCCCAGGATTTCACTCTCCTTTCTCTACTAAAAAAACACATATTAAAATTTATGAGGAAAAAATCATATATAACGGACTCTACTAGTCTGCTACTTTGTAACCCTAATGTTAAACTCCACTGGAGATTGAGAAATATCTACGACTTCTTAAATGGTTCTGAGGATTTAGAGAAAACTCCATATATGTTAAAATGGGAGAATGATATTAACATTTCTGTCTCTATGGAACAATGGAAACAGGCCTTTAAAAGGACATATTCATCCAATATTTGCGCATCTCTACATGAGTCCTTCTATAAAATGATATCTAGATGGTACTTCACGCCATTAAAGTTAGCCAGAATATTCCCTGGCAGATCTCCAGAATGCTGGAGAGACTGCGGATTTATAGGTTCAATTTTACATATTTTCTGGGAATGTCCTAATATTAGACCTCTATGGTTGGAAATTTCTAGGTTAATTAATGAGGTGACAAAACAAAAAATAACCCTGACACCACAAATGGCACTATTGTCCTTAAATCTTGATGAGATCCATCCTTCCCATATCCCAACAGTCATTCATTTATTTCTTATAACAAAGAATGCCATAGCATCTCTATGGAATGAAAATGCAACACCTAAACTCTGCGATATTACAGATAAAATATCCCTGCACTGTTCATATGAAAAAAGTCATGCTTTGGCAAATAACTATTTCACAACATTTAGTAAAAGATGGAAATCCTGGATGTGCTTCGCCTCAGGTCAAAATTTACCTGAAATCGCTTGCTCCTGATCTCTCCTATTTTGTGATTCAGTTAATTGGTTATATTATTTTATATAAGCGAACATTTCCCTCTCTAAACAGAAATAAAGATATATAAACACTACTCTAGTTTAATGTAGGAATATTAAGTTGTACCTCTAATATATAACTACTGTTAAGGTATAGGTATAGGTATTGTATTAAATGTAGGACTATCTAGTTGTACTTCTACTATACTACTACTGTTATGGTATATAATATTTATTTATTTGAATCTCCTACTGTATAAACTCAAGGCATTACAATACTGCTATATTTGCATACCCTACGGCTGTAGGCATGATGTAAAATACTACTGTTAACTTTATGAAAAACTTAATAAAGTTGTTTGAAAAGGAATGCCTGTCACCATAAGAAAATGAAGAAAAAGAAGAATAGGAAGAAGATGAAGAAATAGCATATGAAAATTAATAATAGCTGAATAAGAAGAATATGAAGAATGGAAAAAAAAATTAATGGGAAGAAGGTGAAGAAGAAGATGAATAAGGTGAAGAAAAAGTTGATGAAAAAAATGCTACTGCTGCGGATCATGAAGGAGAAAGTGTGGGAGAAGTACAAAAGAAGGTGAAGAGCATGGAAGTTGCGAAACATACATATCTGACTAAATATAAAAAAGTTAACATAGTCAATATCTTTTTAACTCCGAACGTCTTGAAAAAAAAAATTGGAATTAATGCTATGCCATGTGATTTGAATAAACCACTATGCTTTTAATGTCTCCACCACCTCCCACAATACATTCTACATGATTCTTATTTGTTTTCAATTATGTAGAATTAGCCAACAAGGAAATAAAGGCTTTTTTTTAATTCCGATACCGGAAGTCCCATTGACTTGAATGGGACTTCCGATATCGGAATCGGCGATACCCGATATTTTTTTCGTATCGGGCGATACCATCCGATACGATATTTTTGGGTATCGAACGGTATCGCTCAACACTAGTAAGGAGACATTCCACCACTGAACCCACTACAGATCACCAGACATGCAAGACCACGTTAAAGAGAAGTTGCATGGTGCATGCCCCACCCAAGCCTTTGACACTGAAGATATCTGAAGATAGTATAGCATTTTGTCAGCTATCCTTATCAGTGTCAGACTTGAATGGACTGGACTGGTGATATATAAAGGTTGCAAATTTCCTGTCCTAGAGATTGATTCTTGTAGGAGTGGTGGGACTCACACAGATCGAATAATTATGATCTATCTAGTGGATATGCAGCAACTTATTCAGGTTGTGATATCCCTTGTACACAGTGTACAAAACAGAGTAAGACAACAGCATCAGGGTCTTCAAAAGTAAGTCAAAATAAGGTTTATTTCAACTCCACATAGTGCATGACACTTCCGATCAACAATGAGCCTTTCTCATTTCCTCCATCATATTTTTGAAGACTTTCCAAAAGTCAAAAGGCTACTTTTTAAAGGGGATCATGAACTATAATAGGGCTGATGATAAGGGGATGGCAAATCCATATGAACACCCTATAACAAGGCGAGCACCCAAATAGAAGCAAAGATCAAAAGATCAGTGCAAAGGTGCAAAGTAAATGGAATTCAGTGCAAAAGCATGAAGATTAAAAGAAAAAATGCACCAAAAGAATTCAATAATAAAAATAGTATAAAGCTTTATTGAAAAAGACAATACTAAAAACATAGATATGCAGAGTTGTGACAGTGGTAAGCTAAAAGGTAGAACCACACAGAGACCCAGGATAGGAATCAGGCTTGTACATTATAAATCATTACACACAAAAGTGCAAGTGCATATGTGCAAATATCAAAGACCCATATAGGAAACCAAAACAAACGGTCACACTGAAGACAAAGGGTATGATACAGGAGTCAAAGAAGGCTGTATACCATTACAAAGACATGAGAATACCATAAAAAGAATGTGTGAATAGTAACATGTTGCTAGCCGGAAAACATACCTGAGATACAGTGGTGTCACCCACCCCAACGCGCGTTTCCGCACCATGCCTTCTTCCGGGGGAGTGGCATCAATGAGTGATCAGGGCTTTAAATATACCAAGGGGAAAATCAAAATGACCAGTACATAGGATAATACCGCTGTATACTATTGGCACATGTGACACCGGTCAAGTCCGGAAATCGGCGTCACTGAGAGAGTCACCCTCCGAGCAGGTACGCGTCACAAGTCCACTCCCCCTGCCATCATGTGAGTGGGGCCATGAACGCGGACACAGCAAGGCAGGGGTGGAGATGCCGTCAGTGGCGCCAAGCAATCAGACACCAGCGCACATGCGCAGCAGCAAGCAAATAATAAAAATGGAATGTTCATCCGCAGTGAGAACAAGAGTGGCAATGTGAGCATACACAGTATCATATAAAAACATATTAAAAACAGTAATAAAGAGGCAGTGCAAGGATTTATACAGGCAAAAATAATAATAGTAGTTATGCATAGATCCATTAAACAATATTAAAGTGATAACATGCACTTAGTTCAATTATACCATTGTATAAATACAATAGTGAACTAATATCAAAGTGAACAATACTAAGATAAAACAAATAAATAATTATACAAGACGGATTACAACCACATAGATATAGAAGTGCAATACTGTAAATACAGTGCAAGAATTGCACAAGCTAAAAATATAATAATTATACAAAGATCCACTTAAGGAATAATCAAGTGATGACATGCATATAATGCAAAAATAGCTTATAAGAGTGCATACAATACAAAAGCAAACCTATACCATAATAGGTAAGTGTAAAACAAAAAAGTCCAAAAATGGATACATATTCAAGATAAAAGGAAAAAAGAAAAAAATGAAAAAAAAATGCGAAGAGCTGGATATACATTTCAAGAGATGCTGGTAGAAGTCACAAATCCATCAGGAAACGCGAGTTGGGGTGGGAGGCACCACTGTATCTCAGGTATGTCTTCAGGCTAGTGGCATGTTACTATTCACACATTCTTTTTATGGTATTCTCGTGTCTTTTTGTAGTGGTATACAGCCTTCTTTGACTCGGTATCATACTGTCTTCAGTGTGACCGTTTGTTTTGGTCTCCTACAGTATATGGGTCTTTGATATTTGCACATATGCACATGCACTTTTGTGTGGAATGATTTATAATGTACAAGCCTGATCCCTATCCTGGGTCTCTGTGTGGTTTCACCTTTTGGCTTACCACTGTCACATCTCTGCAGATCTATGTTTTTACTACTGTCTTTTTCAATAAAGCTTTACACTATTTTAATTATTGAATTCTTTTGGTGCGTTTTTTTCTTTTGAACTTCAAATCCAAATGAAGTAGAGTCCATGAACTCACCTCCTTGGCAATGTCGTAAATTAAGGGAAACCAACATGACAAACATGGTGGCCCTGGGCTGCCATTGGAAATGGACAAACCATTGATTCTCCTCTTGATTTTCATTTGATGTTTATTTTCCCAACATTTACACATCACTTATTGTAATAGTGTGATATGGCCCTGCGGGATTGGTTATTAGTAATTATCTCCATTTAATACAATCACTGGAGGTTGAAAGGTGATGACTAGTCAATGGTAATATCCCTGTGACTCGGTGATTATCACAGTGGCGGGACTGATGAATTAGTTTGCAGCTGTGTATGCTGAAGTACAAATTATACATAATGAGCCACTTCAGCCCTCGCTTATGTGTGGATGTGCAAGTATACTTAATCATGGGTTAATGGAGGGCAGTGTTTTGTCTGGCTCAATTAATGATATTTTAGAAGGTTATCACATATCACTACTGCAATCCTCACGGCCTTCCAAGCTTTTTTCGCCATTGCAAGAGAGACATGGAAACATTACTTTACACAGAAGCTCTAAAAATCTGTGCATACCTAAAAAGAAATACTAATGAAAACAAGGACCTTTAAAGGTACGCTTTCGGTGGTCCCTACTGACAAGCAATACACCAGCTGGTGGTGTAGCTAACTGGGTGCAGAAGTTACAACTACACTCAAGTTCTGGTGACTGACTGGGTGCACTAAGGTGTGAGGAAACGGGGGGTCGGCGGGCGCCCAGGTTCACTAGCCGGAACCACATGGACCAGGGATCGTCCCTCCTAATGCCCGTTCTCCCATTAACGTGGGCATAGCTCTACTCAGACACCGCAGAGTGGGGGTAAAACAGTGTGGCAATGTTTATTGAACCACAAAACAGGCAGATAACACATAGAACAGTCCCAGCAAAATTCCCCAAGGTGGTGCACATTATAGAGTCTCACCCTTTCACTGACCAGTCGGGATAATGGCAGATGTTACGTCAGAGCTCCCACGGTCGCTACTCCACCTGTGGTACACACACAGAGAGGAGGTAACGACAAGCGTAGGAAGATAATAGTCCATTGAGTCCATACAAGGAACAAAGCCATTGACACGAGAGTTACCACCTGGCATATCCGAACATCTCCATGTAGCCAGGCGACCAGTCGGTCCCAATCTTGGCTTTCTCCAAACATATCCAAAGCTTACCGATGGTTAATGGAGCAGATCTGTCTTCTTCCAACCGGAGCCGAAAACCTCTAGGTTGTTTCCTATAGAATGATAGATCCATGTCCCTCGTGATGGTGCCATGATGAATTGGCTGCAGTCCTGTCTCTCGTCCGTTGGGTGTTTTGCAGAATGTCCGACTGTGTCCAGTCTCTCTGTCTCGGAGTCTCTTTTTGTACATTGGCTTTTATGGTATTTTTAGATTTACCCAGTGTCCTTCAGTCCACCCTCACAGATAAGGAGAAGAATGGTGAGGACCAAGATGCCTTGTTTGATTATGTAATCTATTTGCATAGATTTTCCTCCTCTGTTTTACAATCAACAAACCATCTGGGCTATACAATGTATAATTAGAATATCAAGGATGAGAGCACACTATTTTATATCAAATATCAGCTTACAAGTCAATATTCCAGGCATACACAAACAAAAGTCTGCTTTCTTGACTAACCAAAAATCATCACTTAAATCCAAAAGCCAACATACAGATAAAAAGTCCATTCTTCTTGGTTTGCTAAGCAGAGTAATCTGGGTGATTAAGATATAATCTGGTTTCTTCGCATAAGGTGTGAAAGTAGTATGGTTAGAGATGAACAAAAAGATTTGCTCTACCTAGTCTGAAATCCATTGTGAACTTTCTTGGCCACAATTTGAATGCAGCCAGAGACTTCTTACGTAGCCACATCAGTTCTTCTGCTTTGCACTATTGAGGGGCAAACACCCTGGAACACGTTTCTGCAAATTGAGTTTCTGGTTTGGCTTATCCAAAGTCATGTGGCAAAGCTTGTTAAAGGGTCATTATTGACTTTTAGGGTTGCCATATCCAATCCATGGCACTAGAGTCTTCTTCCTTCTGAAGAGGTTATTGGCATCCCACGGCAATTTTTATGGAATTACTTGCAGTTCCTTATTGAGTCAGGACAATGGCTCATTTTTAGTACAGGGGAACAGTGACTTTGATTAAATTCCAGGAGGCACAGTCATTTCTTTTAATTCTGAGGTCACCTTGGCTTCATTTTATTCAGGAGTTACAGAGGCTTTTTTTCATTCATTGGGGAGCCCGCATTCACTGCAGGCTCCAGAAAGATAGCCCCGATCTCCTTCCACAGATGTGACCTGTGCAGCTCAGGTGGCATGCCCAGGACACAGCTAAGACAGTCATAATACAAGTGATGCGGTGACCGGCCGACCTCAATCTCTTATGCCCAGGGGCTGTCGTGTGTGAGGTATGCTTGTTGTGCTCAGACACTTACACACCTCCTAATGAAAATGGTAGCCCCCAGTGGCTAAAGTAAAAATTTAGAAATAAGTAATGTTGTACATTTAGTTTTGCATTAAAAATAATTGATTATTTAAGAAATGATTATTAATGCAAAATAAAAAATTGCGTCACCTTCCCTTTACGGGCCATGGCGGCATCAGTGAAATTCAAGGGACACAGTAGCTTTATTGTAGTTCAAAGGGCACCGTGGCTTCATATTTAATCAGTTGGGCAAAATTGCTCCATTTTATTTTCATGGGACACAGTGGTATCATTTTTGTTCAGAGGGCACAAAGGCTTCATTTTTATTCAAGAGAAAGGCACAGTAGCAAATTTTTTGTTCATGTGTCACAATGGCAAATTATATTTTTTGGGGGGAGGGCTCATAGGCTAAGATAATATTTAGTGGTCATGGTGACTAATCACTTATTTAGTAGGCACAGCAAGGAGCATATCGTGGGGTGTATTTGTCTTAACTATCAGGAACACCGCACTGAACTTGCTCACTGAGCCAGTGCGCGTGTCCTGAGTAAAGCAAACTGTGCTCAAAGATACCTGTGGAGCGGGCAGCAGCCGAGTAGGTGCGTATTTCAGAACAGCAGGATCTGAGGCACGTGACTGCTGGGGGCGTGGCGTAAACTCCAGAGAGCTAGGAGCTGCAAGAGAACTCCTAGGAGGGTAACTGCGAGACAAAGTTACCAAGGGGCATAGACAGGGAGGATAGTCAGGACGTAGCCAATGACTCATACACAAAGAGGGTAGCGCAGTACAGAATCAACAGACAAACTCACAACGGGGAACAGAACCGGGTCAGAACCATATAAACAAGCTATAACAACGAACAGGCACAGGCACACAGAGGTCACCACACTCGGCCAAAGGCAAAAGTATAACTGACAGGGATTGGAGCTTCCCAGGGGTTTAAGAAGCTCTCCTAGAACCAAAAAGAGGCCACAATCATAAACCCCAGGTGTGCAGGTCAAAACCTGCACTGAGCTCCAGACATTAACCCCTGACGTGCAGCTCAAAACCCTGCACTGGGATCATGACAGTACCCCCCTCTCAACGGGGGGCCTCTGGACCCCCAGGCTTCCCCGGGTACTTGGCATGGAAAGCCCGAACCAGGCGATCTGCATGTACAGAGCGAGCAGGGACCCATGAGCGCTCCTCTGGTCCATATCCCTTCCAGTGGATCAGGTACTGCAAAGAGCGGTGCACCCGCCGAGAGTCCACAATATGTCCGACATCATACTCCAATTGACCCTCCACCAGCACTGGAGGAACAATGGGCTCGGAGTCCTCTTTGACAGACCCTATGGATTTCAACAGAGATTTATGGAACACATTGGATATTTTTAAGGAGGCGGGGAGACGCAACCTATATGCTACTGGGTTGACTATCTCCATAATCTCATACGGACCAATGAACTTTGGTCCCAACTTAGCTGATGGTACCTTTAAGTTGATGTTACGTGTAGAAAGCCAAACCTTCTCTCCCACCTGAAACATGTCTCCCGAGGCTCTCTTTTTGTCAGCAAAATATTTGTACCTCCCCTGGGCCCGAGAGATATTATGCTGGACTTCAGCCCAGAGGTTTTTTAACCGTTGAACGGACCCCTCTACCCCTGGACAACTGGAATCCACCCGTGAAAATTCCCCAAAATGCGGATTAAACCCATAGTTAATCAGGAATGGGGACATGTTGGTGGACTGACTCACCCGGTTGTTAAAAGCGAATTCCACCAACGGTAACGCATCACACCAATCCTCCTGTCTGGCGGAGGTCAGACACCTGAGAATTTGCTCCAGGGATTGATTGGTGCGTTCTGTCTGACCATTACTGTCCGGGTGATATGCCAAGAAGGAGAGTGAGATGCCCAATTTCATACAGAACGCCCTCCAAAATTTGGCCACAGACTGCACACCTCTGTCAGACACCACATTCAGGGGTACCCCATGCAATCGGACCACATGCTGCACAAACAACCTTGACAATGTTTCTGCTGAGGGTAATGCTGCCAAGGGAATGAAATGGGCCTGTTTAGAAAACCTATCCATCTCCACCCAGATCACGGTATTGCCCCTGGAAGGTGGAAGGCCGGTAATAAAATCCAAGGAAAGATGAGTCCATGGCCTATCAGGAACCGGTAAAGGTATGAGTTCCCCAGCCAGCCGGTTATGCGAGCTTTTGGAACGCACACACACACCACAAGCAGAAACAAATTTCTTGACATCGGACCTTAGTGAAGGCCACCAAAAACCCCTGGCTACTGCCTCTCTAGTGGCCGTGATACCTGGATGAGCACTCAGCCTAGACTCATGAAACTTCTGCAGAAGTCTAGGCCGCAATAAATCTGGAACAAACAATTTATCCCCTGGCCTGGTTGCCAGAACTAGGGCCTGAGTACTTAGAATTTCTTGTTCCAACTCAGATGAGACCCCCACCACTACCACCCCTGGGGGAAGAATGGAGGATGGCTGCTCGAGGGGAGACACCTGGTCAAAACTTCTGGACAGGGCATCCGCTTTAACATTTTTGGACCCCGGTCGAAAAGTAATGGAGAACTGAAATCGTGAAAAAAAAGTGACCAACGGGCTTGTCTAGGAGTAAGCCTCTTAGCAGATTCAAGGCATGCCAAATTTTTGTGATCCATGACAACCGTTATAGGGTGAGCCGCCCCTTCCAAAAAGTGCCTCCATTCCTCAAACGCCAGCTTGATCGCAAAAAGTTCTCTATTGCCTACATCATAGTTTCTCTCGGCTGAAGAGAACTTCTTGGAGAAGAAGGGTCTGAGAGTGGTAAGGGTGGCCAGACCCTGGGACAGCACTGTCCCCACCCCCACCTCAGAAGCATCCACCTCCACAATGAATGGTTTGGACGGGTCTGGTTGGACTAACACAGGGGCAGACATGAAACATTTCTTAATAGCTGAGGACTCCTTAGCGAGTACAGACCAATTTTTTACATCAGCGCCCTTCTGGGTAAGATCCGTGAGTGGTTTAACCACTTTTGAGAAACCTTTAATGAATTTCCGATAATAGTTAGCAAATCGTAAGAAGCGCTGGAGCCCCTTGAGATCTCGAGGATGAACCCAGTCAGCGATCGCCAGCACCTTCTTAGGATCTGGGACGCCCTCACACTCAGGGCTGTGGGGTACTCGGTATCGGGCCCGATGAGCTTCAATGGGAGATGTCACGGCAGCTGGGACCCGGCCCGTGGCCATGGGCGCCCATCGTAAAAGGGGAATGTTCAGTGTGCTTATGATGAGTGATTCGTGACGCCACCTGTGGTGTTCGGCAATAGAGATGTAAGCCAACGCTGCAGACAGATCCTCTGGGACAGATGGTGTGGTGCAGCAGTGATGGTATAGCCCTCCACAGGCAGGGCTGTATTCCCAGGGCAGTGTAGGTGAAGTGACACGTAGATGGTGTAGTGTCAGGCGCAAGGGATGTAGCAGTGCTGGGCAGGTTGGCGCAGGAATAAGTGGAGAACACCAGGGCATGTAGTTCCAAAGCTTTACTCACAGTCTGTTGCAGGTGCAGGTGCCCGCATCCGTGCCGTGTCCTCCAGGTCAGGAGATCAGCCAACTTCCAGGCAAGAAGAGGTACTCCTTTCCAACACTCCGCCAACATATGTGCCTTTTCTGAACGTCTCCTCTTATAGCGCCTTTGAATGAAGTACTCCTAGTACTGAGTTACATTGAAGTTCCTCCTGTCAGATGTTCCTATGAACTCTACTTGTACGGCAGACAGCTGTAGCCTGGTTCGGGGACTCCTTGCTACCAAGTCCCGGCTCACTAATATGTAGCTGTTGTGCCCCCAAGTCTTGAGTGGGAATAAAGTGGTCACTACTTCTATTCCTCCGGTGTCTGCTGCAGGACCATTAGTATCCGTACAACCTCGGGGACCGTACCCCGGCCTTGCGCTTAGAACTTGAAAAGGGTTCTCCTCTAAACCTGGTCCTTGTTCTCTTATTCTCCTTATGTTCCTTGCTAATCCTTCTTTCTTATGGAGAATCAAGCTTCCTTTCTCTGTCTCTTTCCTGTGCCAGCAGACCCAGATCACTGTGGCCTGCTGCAGCACTTCCTTCTTCCATCCCTCTCCCGGGGATCTTCTCTGTCTCACACTCTGTCCTTCAACATTCTCACTCACTGACTGAGTGAAAAACTGACTGACTCAACTCTTCCCGCTCTTTTATGTGAACTAAACTCCACCCACTTCCCAGCATGTTTCTTGTTCCAAGCAGGTTGCCACCAAGGGGTGCTATGCTACACTCCAAGCAGGGAGCCGCCGAAGGTGCTTTGCTACACTACTTTGTGGTGTGGGGTGCAGGTGTTGGAGCTTGGTCAGGTGTCTCCACCTTACCTGGATGGTGGGGCACCACACCTCAGGAGGTGGTGCAGTACCTCTGTGGTGACTGAACCCTCAGGGGCACCACATACCCCCCGTTAAACACAGCACGTCCGCGGGCTGCAAGAAAACAAAAGTTGACAAATACAGGAACATACAAAATTTTTGTAATGCAAAACAAACAGTTCTTGTCTAATCTTCTCAATATGAGAGGCACTCATTCTTGAACATTGCAAAACAATTTTTACTAAATATCTATACTTTACTATAGTACCTAATTCAAAAGTGCTTTTAGCAATAACTCACTATCACTTCAAGTAACATCATTAACACACTTCTTCACTTTCTATTTTCTTTCACATTTACTACTTCCTTTTATTAACCTTAAGTGACAACCGTTGATGCCTGGTTCATCACCTGCATTTTTCAAATCTTCATCTTTATTCACATTTCTATTAGTCATTGCTATTAACTAGATTCTATATAAAAGCTATTCTCTATTAATACTTTCATAAGGCACATTATAAAATACTTCACATCAAAACTTCAATAATTCTTGTAAGTTCTGGACACCGCTCCCAGCCGGGATCTCTTGCAGTGTCCTTTTGGTAGGAGCCATGCTCCACGATGAGGTAGTTCTTATTTATAAAAGACCTATGTAAAACCAAGAAAGGGCACCTAAAGAGGTGCAAACTATTTACAACAAAGTTCTGGATCATTCAGCGTCCATGATCTCCACAGTTCCAATATGAAAAACGCTGCCAATAAAACTGGGCAACAATTGTAAAAACAAAAGCATGATGAACAAACAAAAATCACTTGTAAAGCACAATGGTGCAAATACCCTCCAGGGTAACAAAGTTAGTTATTACTCATTGTTGGTGTTGGGGGGGTCCCCTCCTGGGGTTCTGGAAGCTGTTGATTTGGGCTGCTGCTTCCATGGAAGAATTTCTTGACATCCTCTTCCTGCAGACGGATTCACATAGGACGAGGTGGTGACAGCTGGGTGGATTGCTGCCTGAGGTACTTTGGCAGGGGAGATCACTACTGTATTGGGTATTCCCGCTGGGGGTACATACGCCTTCTCCTTTTTATAGACTGCAATATACTCCTCAGGGATGCGGCGGATGTTCATGGCGTACCAACCTCTTAACCCTTCATGCCGGGAGAAGGTCACATACTTCCCCAGTTGCAGATCTCTAGCAGGGTGTCCCTTCCTCAGGTGTGACTCGACATCCCTCCTACTGAAGAACAAGTCACTAATCATCTTGGGGTCTGCAATGAACTCGAATCCTCTCTCATGATTTACATTGAGGACCTGTTCCCATCCAGCTGAGTCCCAGGGACCGTAGTGACCAGCACGGACCTTCTCCTTCTGGTTCAGATCAGGGCCTAGCACCGCCAGTCTCCGCTGCTCCCTCTCCCTCTGTTCTGCTGCTAGCTTGCGGAGGGTCTGTTGGTAGTAAGGTTCTTCCTCCTCCCGGGACCTGCTTTTACCCACTATGGACAAGGTATCACCGCTAGGGGTTCAGGCGTTCCCCCCCCAGGAATCAAAGTCCCGGTCCCATACAAGGTCCAGCACGACCTGTCCTGACGCTGCCATGAGCGTACACCCCAGGGCCTTCCCAGGTGCAGGGACAGCAGACGTACATGGGGCCTCCTGGCGGTGTTCCGGCTCCGGTGCAGGCTTGAGACGGTGGGCAGTTGCAGGGATGTCCACAGGGGTAGTCTGTCCGGATGTCGGCGGTGGTGGAGCAGATGGTGGCTCTGGGTCAGCAGGAGTCTTCGGTGGGACCTGCGCGGCCACGTCAGGTCCAGGCGGGAGCACTACCTCAGCTCCCGGGCCCTCCGGTGTCTCTTCCGGACAGGCCGCGACCAACTTTACTGACAGCGTAGAGATGTAAACTGGGGCTGCCTGAGAAAAGTCCGGTGTGGCGGTGGTGGGTACCGCCGGTAAAGATGCCAGTATGGTAGCAGCGGCAGCGGGTACCAAGTGGGAAGGTACCAGGACTAGAGGTGCCGATGGCATAGGCCCCTCCGGGGCGTGCTGCCAGTTTAACTTCCTTATCGCCTCCTGCTTCAATTGTAGATGGGTCATCAGCTGGGCTATTTCCTCCTCCAGCT
This sequence comes from Dendrobates tinctorius, assembly GCF_039654945.1. Lineage (NCBI taxonomy): Eukaryota > Metazoa > Chordata > Amphibia > Anura > Dendrobatidae > Dendrobates > Dendrobates tinctorius. The sequence continues at coordinate 61,076,811 of NW_027361696.1, forward strand.
GCTGACGGTTCATGCCGGAAGCCAGGTCGGAGCCTTCAGCCATTGCGCCGGGGAGGTTCAGCTTAACCTCCCTTCGCTCTTCAGGCCTCCTCTCTCCTTCCATCATGGTGTTCTCTCCTCCTTCTTTTTCCTGTCTCGACTCTTTTCCCGCCACCGGCCCCCGCTCCTCCTTCTGGGGGTGCCATCTTCTTCCTACTCCTCCATACCAAGCCAGTATATGAACCCCTCGGGGGGTGGGCCATGTTGCTGTCGCATAGAAGTTCAGACAGGGTAGGCCCAGGACAGTTCGCACTCTTTTCTTAGGACCACCAATGTTGTCACGCCCTTCTTCTCCGCGCTGGTGGCCATTTTTAGCATTAATTTTACAGTCTATCAAATTGGGTCTTTTGCACATTTCCACAAACTTCTAAGTCCAATAAATCGTAGGCACACAGAACCCGGTGGCACCGGGCCTCGTCATCCTGTTCGTGATGCCAAAATGGGATGCCCTCACACCCAGGGCTGTGGGGTACTCGGTACCGGGCCCAATGAGCTTCAATGGGAGATGTCACGGCAGCTGGGACCCGGCCCGTGGCCCTGGGCGCCCATTGTAAAAGGGGAATGTTCAGTGAGCTTATGATGAGTGATTCGTGACGCCACCTGTGGTGTTCGGCAATAGAGATGTAAGCCAATGCTGCAGACAGATCCTCTGGGACAGATGGTGTGGTGCAGCAGTGATGGTATAGCCCTCCACAGGCAAGGCTGTAGTCCCAGGGCAGTGTAGGTGAAGTGACACGTAGATGGTGTAGTGTCAGGCGCAAGGGATGTAGCAGTGCTGGGCAGGTTGGCGCAGGAATAAGTGGAGGACACCAGGGCATGTAGTTCCAAAGCTTTACTCACAGTCTGTTGCAGGTACAGGTGCCCGCATCCGTGCCGTGTCTTCCGGGTCAGGAGCTCAGCCAACTTCCAGGCAAGATGAAGTACTCCTTTCCAACTGTCATGTCGGACACTGTTCGCACCAGGGTGTCCGGCAGACAGCGGTAATACCCCATCCTACCACTTGGTTCTCAGCCGCGCTGCTTGGTCTTCTGATCCGGCTTGGATTGGGTTAACTAGGTTGTCATTCTGGCTGAGGGCTTAGCCACGCCCTCTGTCTTTAAATTGTCCTGCGTGACTATGGGTGTCGCCGACTATAGCTCTTGCCTTGTGCTAGCGATACCGGTCTGGAGTGGTGGTCTAAGGAGCATACAGTTTCTGGTGTAGTATATTCCGTTGTTGCCATTTTGCCTCCCTGTGTTGTATTTTTTGGTTGCCCTTGCACATTATTGTATTCTCCTGTGTGTACGTGGTGTGGTGCGTTTCCTTTATCCCTGTCCATACTTATTTGTGGGGTCTGGTGTTTGGTCTCCTCACTGGGTGGAGGGTGGTGGGTTCAGCTTAGGGCTGGACAGGAGACAAGGACAGGGTGGAGTGTTGTGAGTTCATTTTTCCCTTCACCATTGAGGTCTGATGAACTCCCTCCTCTAGTGAAGGAAGGTAGTGAGACTGATTACCAAACACCTGGGCAGCTAGATGATGACTGGGTGGCTGGAATTGAGGACTGGATATAAGGCTACCGACGCCCTTCTTCCTGGCTGGTGATTTTCCTGCTGGATTCTTGGAGACCAGTCTGATTCCTGCATCTCAAAGCTAAGTTTTTCTGCTCTGCTTTGTACTCTTCAGTTTTGTTTTTGTTTTGCCTTGTTTTTTGGGAGTTCTGCCATCCCCGGCCGGGGGTGAGCTGAATTCCATTTTTGTCTCTGATCTGTTGATATTTTGCTCTGTCTTCAGAATATACCTGAGTGCTGATATAGTCTTTTGAAGCCTAGCGACTTCAGGGTCTGTTTTTCCTATCAGTCGGTTGGCTCATTTTGATAGGGTTTTTGCGGTTGGCAGACAGCAGCTTTCCTATCCTGTCCTATGTAGTTAGCTTGGGCCCCATCATTTGCTCAACCTATCTTTCTATCTGTGTTAGTGTTTTCATCTTGCTTCACCGTCATTATATGTTGGGGGCTGCCTATTGCTTTGGAGTCTGCTCTGGGGCAGTTTAGTTTTTCCCCTTTCTGTCTTTAGGCTATATAGTTCTCCGGCTGTGATCGAGGGGTCTAGGGCACCGTAGGAACCCCCCACGGCTACTGCTAGTTGTTGTGGATAGGTTTCAGGGGTCTGCAATCCGATAGCTGCCAACCTCTCTGGTTTTTCTGGAATTAGCTGGTATTTTGTTTTTTCCTCCTTCGGTGACTCATCATAACAGGATCACCAGCCATACCGCAGATCCTAGGGTACTCAATAGCAGGAGAGAATTGTAAAAAAAAAAAAAAAAGTGACAGAATTTTTTTTTTTTTTATGTGCATATTTTTTCCTCTATATCTCTGAGGCCGTAGGGGGAATTTTTCTCTCAATGGAGATGAAGCAATTGTCTGATCGTGCGGAGCAGCTCGCTGCTGAAGTGCGGGGAATTTCCACCTATCTTGCTCATTCACATGCTGCTGAACCAAAGATTCCTTCTCCTGATGTATTTGTGGGGGATCGGTCTAAATTCTTGAATTTCAAGAATAATTGTAAATTATTTTTTGCCTTGAAGCCTAACTCGTCGGGGAACTCCGCGCAGCAGGTTAAAATTGTCATCTCTTTGCTGCGCGGCGATCCCCAGGATTGGGCGTTTTCTTTGAAACCTGATGATCCTATTCTGAATAATGTGAACGCATTTTTTCAAGCCTTGGGGTTGTTGTATGATGAACCTAATGCTGTTGATCAGGCTGAAAAGACCCTGTTGGCATTAAGCCAGGGTCGGGATTCTGCAGAGTTGTACTGTCAAAAATTCCGAAAGTGGGCGGTCCTTACTACCTGGAATGATGGTGCCTTGGCAGGCCTCTTTCGGAAGGGTTTGTCAGAAACTGTAAAAGATACTATGGTGGGATTCCCTGTTCCCTCTGGTCTTGACGATTCTATGTCATTAGCCATTCAGGTGGATCGGCGTTTACGTGAACGCAAAACTACACGAGAGATGTTACCACTAGAGTTGAGCGAAACGGGTCGAACAATTTCAAATGTCGCCGACTTTTGGCAAAGTCGGGTTTCATGAAACGAAACCCGACCCTAGGATGAGGTCGGCCACGAGGTCGGCGACTTACGCGCCAAAGTCGCGTTTCAAAAGTTTGTTTAGCGCTCTTTTTCAGCCAATAAGGATCCACGGACACTGTGGGCAACGTGATGACATAGGCAGGGGTCACCACCATCTTTCAGAAGGGCATGCAAGTGATTGGCTTGCTTTGGTGGGCGTCACAGGGGTTATAAAAGGGCGTGCACGCCGACCGCCATCTTACTTCTGCCGATCTTAGCATAGGGAGAGGTTGCTGATTCTGTAGGGAGAGCGTTAGGCAGGGAAGAAGAAAAAAAAACTTCTTCGGCTGCTAGCGATTTTGCCTGTGCAACACACCTGTCACTGTGTGTGCAGTGCAAGGGGAGGCTATATTGTGGTGGATCAGCGGTGTTGGTTGTTAGGCTGCCTTCTAAGGCTTCCTGACAGCTGCATTGCTGTTTCCCCACTGCTCTGCAAACTGCTTTTTTAAAAGCAATCCCAATTTTTTTTTTTGTCCTGCTGAGGTACTGAGCGTGCATTTATTCACACCATACAGCGGTGTACGCTCCTCACACAGTACCGTGTAATGGCTGTTATCACAGCCACATTGAAGCTATCTGTGTGTCACTGTGGAAGGATAAGTGGAGGACTTGGTCCGTTCTTACAGACCTACACTCTAGGGAGATTCCTATTCTGCCCAATTCTACAATTCACTTTTTTCACACCTGTGCCATCGAGCCTGTGACATAGCGCTCTGATATTCAGTGGGCCTCACACAATCCAAAAGTGTCCAGTGTCCACAAGTGTCTGCAGAAATTCAAAATCTCCCTTATCCTGTAGTCACTTTTTTCACACCTGTGCCATCGAGCCTGTGACATAGCGCTGTGATATTCAGTGGGCCTCACACAATCCAAGTGTCCAGTGTCCACAAGTGTCTTCAGAAATTCAAAATCTCCCTTATCCTGTAGTCACTTTTTTCACACCTGCTGCATCGAGCCTGTGACATAGCGCTCTGATATTCAGTGGACCTCACACAATCCAAGTGTCCAGTGTCCACAAGTGTCTGCAGAAATTCAAAATCTCCCTTATTCTGTAGTCACTTTTTTCACACCTGCTGCATCGAGCCTGTGACATAGCGCTCTGATATTCAGTGGGCCTCACACAATCCAAAAGTGTCCAGTGTCCACAAGTGTCTGCAGAAATTCAAAATCTCCCTTATCCTGTAGTCACTTTTTTCACACCTGTGCCATCGAGCCTGTGACATAGCGCTATGATATTCAGTGGGCCTCACACAATCCAAGTGTCCAGTGTCCACAAGTGTCTGCAGAAAATCTAAATCTCCCCTGTCCTATAGACACCTTGTACCTTGTTTTACATTACTATATAGTTTGTTGGATTTTGTCTACATTTCTACCAAAAATGAGGAAGGCTGGTGGAAGAGGCCGTGGAATTGGGCGGGGGTTGGCAGCTGGTAATGATGGTGTTGGTGGTGGATCTGATGGTAGTTGCAAAAGCAAAATAGGACTGAATGCAGGAGGTGTTGAGCCTGCATCATCGTCTGGCTCCAAAGGCTTAGTTCGAAGGCTTAGTTTTCTAGGAGTTGGCAAACCGCTTTTAACGCCAGAGCATCAGGAAAAAGTTTTGTCTTACATTGCTGACTCAGCCTCCAGCTCTATCGCCTCCTCTTCTGAAGTTGTAAAAAGTAAAAGCACTGAGTCGTCATTGGAGGCTCATGTTCATGAACCACACCTTTCCTTGTGTCCTTCACCCCAACCAAGATTGAAGAATGATGCAGGCCATACTACTGATTACTCCATGGAGCTGTTTTCACATACCATGCCTGGATTATCAAGTGAAATGGTGAATTACCCAGGCCAAGATGAATCTGACATAGAGTGCACTGATGCACAGCCACTGAATAGATGATTCTGCTGGTACATTCACTCAGAGCACTACATTGTCCTCGCAGTGTACAGAGCCAGATTCTGACCCTGATGAGACTCAGGTGCCCCTTCCCGCACACTATACCACCATACACGGTGACACAGAGGAAGGTGCACATGACATTGAAGAGGAGGTGATGGATGACCCAGTTGTTGACCCAGATTGGCATCCATTGGGGGAAGAGGGTGCTGCTTCCAATATCTCAGATGAGGAGCATCCACAGCAGACATCGACATCGCAACAGCTGTTATCTGGCAGGCCCGGAGCACTCCAAAGACAGGTTCCAAAAATCAAAAGAGTTGCTGGACAGCTTGTCCAGAGGGTCAAAACATCACAGCGTGCTAGGCCGCAAAATGTCTGCCAAAGTAGGAAGAGTGCAATGTGGCACTTTTTTGTACAAAATCCTCATGATCAGGCCAAGGTTATTTGTAAGAAGTGCGCAAAGACCTTTAGCCGAGGGAAAAATCTGAAAAATTTGAATACCAGTTGCATGCTTAGACATTTAACCAGCATGCACTTGCAAGCGTGGACACAACACCAAACCTCAAGTGCCACATGTGCAACTGATCACAAAGAAGGTAGTCAGCAACGCTACATTGTTTCCCCCACTGTAAGCCCACCGGTTAGCACAGCAGCAAATGTTGAGGTGTCGTTGTAAGGCCACAGCAGTCAGGGAATCCCACTGTTATATCAACGAAATACTGAATCTAGGCCATCAGAAAGAACACCAACTCCATCACCATCATCAACCCTCTCTCAGTCCGCCCTGTCCACCGCTACTTCCACCATATGCAGCTCTCAAGTCCAGCTCACCCTCCCAGACACTTTGAGTAGGTCAAGAAAGTACTCAGTCTCTCATCCGCGTACACTGGGTTTGAACGCCCACATTACCAAACTAATCTCGTTTGAGATGATGCCCTATCGGTTGGTGGAAAGCGCAGCTTTCCGCGAACTCATGGCCTATGCAGTACCACGCTATGACCTACCCAGTCGCCACTTCTTCTCTCGCAAAGCCATCCCAGCCCTCCACCATCATGTGAAAGACCGCATTGTCCATGCACTCAAGCAGTCAGTGAGTGGAAAGGTGCACCTCACAACTGATGCATGGTCCAGTCGGCCTGGCCAGGGCCGTTACGTGTCCATCACTGCGCACTGGGTTAATGTGGTGGATGCAGGGTCCACAGGGGACAGCGGTGGTGGGACAGTGCTGCCTAGCCCACGGTATAGGAAACAGTTGGCTGTAGGCGTTCCACCCTCCTCCTCCTCCTTCTCCAGAAGCGAAAGCTCGTCCACAGCGCGCAGTCGTACGAGCACTCCATCTGCAGCTGCCACTGTTGCACACGAGGTGTCCCCCTATCGAGCAGCTAGTGGAAAGCGTCAGCAGGCTGTGTTGCAGATGATGTGTTTGGGCGACAGACACACCGCCGAGGTGCTGGCCGAGTACTTGAAGCGACAAACTGAGTCATGGCTGGGCAGTGTACATCTTGAGGCAGGCAAGGTAGTTAGTGATAACGGCCGTAATTTTGTGGCAGCCATAGCCCTTTCAAAACTCAGCCACATACCTTGCTTGGCTCACACCTTGAACCTGGTGGTGCAGTGCTTCCTCAAAAATTATCCGGAGTTAACAGCCCTGCTCCATAAGGTGCGAAGACTGTGCGCGCACATCCGCCGGTCGCCTGTACACTCCGTTCGTATGCAGAAGCTGCAGCGATTGCTCCACCTTCCCAACCACCGCCTCATTATCGACATTGCAACAAGGTGGAACTCGACCCTGCACATGGTGGAGCGGCTGTGCGAGCAGAGGCAGGCCATAAAGCATTTGTGGGAGGATACACGGCCAGGCACTTTGAGAGCAGACATGGAGTTGACAGGTGTGCAGTGGTCGAAGCTGAAAGACCTCTGTAAAGTCCTTCAGTGTTTTGAGGAATGCACAAGGCTGGTAAGCGCAGACGACGCCATCCTAAGCATGAGCATCCCACTTATGCGTCTGCTCATGCAAACTTTGACGCACCTTAAGGAGCAGGCGTCTGCAGCCAATGTTGACGAGGAGGAAGAGGTGGAGGGAATAGTTGATGACATTCAGCCATTGTCTGCTCAGGGACCTCTCCTGGACGAGTTGGAGGAAGAAGAGGAGGATGATTATGGGGATGATTACTTAGGGGAGGAGAATGCATCTCATGGGGCAAGTGAAAATGTTGGCGTGGCAAGGTCTGGTACAGGGTTTGTGCGTGACTGGAGGGATGTGGATTTGCCAGAAAGTGCTCCTCCAACCAGCACTCGCAGTGCATCATTGACACCGGGAACATTGGCCCACATGTCAGATTATGCCTTGCGGATCCTAAAAAGGGACCCCCGCCAAAATGATGAACGATGACGACTACTGGTTGGCCAGCATCCTGGATCCACGCTATAAAGGCAAATTACAAAACATCATGCCACAGGAGAACCTTGACCTAATATTGGCTAATAAACAAGCAACTCTGGTAAATCGGTTGCTTGAGGCATTCCCAGCACACAGCAGCGGTGATGGTTCTCACATGAGCCGTACGGGCCGGGGGCAGCTTGGCAGAGGTGTTCATGGTGCACACAGCAGAAGTGGCATTGGAGACAGGGGTTTCATGACAATGTTGTGGACTGATTTTTCAAGTACCGCTCACACAACTGGTAATACTGCATCGATGGAAAGTGACAGGAGACAGCAGTTGTCAACTATGGTTACAAACAACTTTTCCTCCCATATCGATGTTCTCCCACACAGGTCATTCCCCTTTGACTATTGGGCTGCTAAACTGGACACCTGGCGTGAATTGGCACAATATGCCTTACTGGAGCTCGCTTGCCCAGCTGCAAGTGTGCTATCGGAAAGAGTCTTCAGTGCAGCTGGATCAATCCTGACAGAAAAAAGGACCCGTCTGTCAACCCAAAATGTGGATGATCTAACCTTCATTAAAATGAACCATGCATGGGTTTCCAAGGATTTCGTCCCACCTTCCCCTGATGACACATAGGGTGACAGAAAAATGGCTTGCTTTGGTCCACCTCTTCCTGGGACTTGACCTATTTCGCCTTTTGCATCAGCTGAATGTCCAACATCAATATATGCCACTTTCTAAAACTCCCTAACTGTGCTGCCTCCCCCCCCCCATGGCCGGGTTCACCACCTAGTGCACGACACCGTGCGAGTGCCGTTGCCCTGGACAGGTGGGTAGGCCGACACTTGAGGGCGGGCACTGGCACAGGGTCCCTCATAGTGTAATCAAGTGTCTCTGACGGTGGTGGTGCACACCCGCCGTCAGACACACCGCCGTACTATGAGGGGCCCAGTGCCAGTACCGACGCCCACGAGTGGGCCCCCCTTGCTTGGGCAGGGCCCCAGCATTTGCAATCTTTACCTCTCCCTGCTCCTCCGCTGTGTAGTCTGGGCCGTCAAATCCATATTGTGCCTGACACCGTCTGAGCCTGCCTCCTGATGTATAGACATATGTTTTGAATGTGTACGCTATCCATACATGTTATCCGGGGATACGGTACCCTTTCTCACCTTTATGCAATCACGTGCAAGCCATACTGGGCCTAACAACATCTGAGCCTGCCTCCTGATGTATAGACATATCTTTTGAATGTGTACGCTATCCATACATGTTATCCGGGGATACGGTACCCTTTCTCACCTTTGTGCAATCACGTGCAAGCCATACTGGGCCTAACACCGTCTGAGCCTGCCTCCTGATGTATAGACATATCTTTTGAATGTGTACGCTATCCATACATGTTATCCGGGGATACGGTACCCTTTCTCACCTTTGTGCAATCACGTGCAAGCCATACTGGGCCTAACACTGTCTGAGCCTGCCTCCTGATGTATAGACATATCTTTTGAATGTGTACGCTATCCATACATGTTATCCGGGGACACGGTACCCTTTCTCACCTTTGTGCAATCACGTGCAAGCCATACTGGGCCTAACACCGTCTGAGTCTGCCTCCTGATGTATAGACATATCTTTTGAATGTGTACGCTATCCATACATGTTATCCGGGTATACGGTACCCTTTCTCACCTTTGTGCAATCATGTGCAAGCCATACTGGGCCTAACACCGTCTGAGCCTGCCTCCTGATGTATAGACATATCTTTTGAATGTGTACGCTATCCATACATGTTATCCGGGGATACGGTACCCTTTCTCACCTTTGTGCAATCACGTGCAAGCCATACTGGGCCTAACACCGTCTGAGCCTGCCTCCTGATGTATAGACATATCTTTTGAATGTGTACGCTATCCATACATGTTATCCAGGGATACGGTACCCTTTCTCACCTTTGTGCAATCACGTGCAATCCATACTGTGCCTGACACCGTCTGAGCCTGCCTCCTGATGTATAGACATATCTTTTGAATGTGTACGCTATCCATACATGTTATCCGGGGATACGGTACCCTTTCTCACCTTTGTGCAATCACGTGCAAGCCATACTGGGCCTAACACCGTCTGAGCCTGCCTCCTGATGTATAGACATATCTTTTGAATGTGTACGCTATCCATACATGTTATCCCGGGATACGGTACCCTTTCTCACCTTTGTGCAATCACGTGCAAGCCATACTGGGCCTAACACCGTCTGAGCCTGCCTCCTGATGTATAGACATATCTTTTGAATGTGTACGCTATCCATACATGTCATCCGGGGATACGGTACCCTTTCTCACCTTTGTGCAATCACTTGCAAGCCATACTGGGCCTAACACCGTCTGAGCCTGCCTCCTGATGTATAGACATATCTTTTGATTGTGTACGCTATCCATACATGTTTTCCGGGGATACGGTACCCTTTCTCACGTTTGTGCAATCACGTGCAAGCCATACTGGGCCTAACACCGTCTGAGCCTGCTTCCTGATGTATAGACATATATTTTGAATGTGTACGCTATCCATACATGTTATCCTGGGATACGGTACCCTTTCTCACCTTTGTGCAATCACTTGCAAGCCATACTGGGCCTAACACCATCTGAGCCTGCCTCCTGATGTATAGACATATCTTTTGAATGTGTACGCTATCCATACATGTTATCCGGGGATACGGTACCCTTTCTCACCTTTGTGCAATCACGTGCAAGCCATACTGGGCCTAACACCATCTGAGCCTGCCTCCTGATGTATAGACATATCTTTTGAATGTGTACGCTATCCATACATGTTATCCGGGGATACGGTACCCTTTCTCACCTTTGTGCAATCACGTGTAATCCATACTGGGCGTGAGAACGGCTGGCGAGCTGTTATGCAAGCTACAGCACCTGTGGTTTTCACACGTAAGTTTTTCATTTTTTCAGGAATGACGGTTAGGCCTAATTCCGGAACTGCGGTTGACCTGCACTTACTGGGAAATCATCGTTCGCGAGTAATAATTGTAATCAGTGATCCCCATCACTGACGTTGTTCAGCGGGTTATCTGCACCTGTAAGCGACAAACGCTGGCCTTTTCAGTGTAGCGCACATGCAGCCACGGACATGTAAGGGCATGACACACCAGTTATTGGCCAATCTCATGTGCCAGAGCCTCACGTGTCCCTCTAGTAAGCCGGACTCGGACCGCGGGGCATGACGGAGTCTCGTTCGTTAACGGAATTAAGCTTGCAATGTGTGCATCTGTTCTGTAGCTGGCATGGTTGAGGTTGCCCGTGTTGAGTCAAATTACGCCGTAGGCTCCACTCCTGGTGGTGCCCTTCTGGACATTCCTTTAAGGTTCAGCTTTGCAACCATACTGCCCACGTAAAACAAACACTTTGCCTTCATGAACGCTGTTTGGAGGGTCATGACTCGTGGGAATAATGCCGCCCAATCAGTTAACCTGCTAGAGAGATCCTTCGTTGCTCCCAAGCATGACATCACACTCCCTAGGAGGAAGGTAATGCCACTGTGGCGACCGTACTCCTGGGGGCGACACAAGTGCACTGATGCCCAACCACTGCTCGATGAATCTGCTGGTACATTGACCCAGACCACTACATTCCCCTCGCACGCTACACGGCCTGAATCTGACCCTGATGAAACTCAGGTTACCCTTCCCATATACAGTTCCATCTTACACGGTGACAAAGAGGAAGCTGCAGATGAAAGTGCAGGTTCGGCCCACCCGTCATCAGACACACCACCGTACTATCAGGGGCCCTGTGCCAGTGCCGTCGCCAACGAGTGGGCCCCCCCTGCTTGCTCAGGATCACAGCACTTGCAAGGTTGAAATACTGTGCAGTGAGATGGAAGATGGGGACGACGAGGAGTCCAGACTAGTACAGGGATTCCCTAGCGAGGAGACTTATTTGATTGTTTTCAATGTTGGGACAGCAATTTTTGGGGAGCACTATACTCTGGAGAATGATAGATGGGGCCCACCATACACTGGAACATTCCAAAGGTGGACATCAGACACTGGAGCAGCATTTACAGGGCCCATTATACACTAGAGCATTAGAAATGGGGCCCATTATGTTTGGAGCATTATTTGGGCCCATAAGACAGTGGAGCTTCATCCATGGGGACCAACATATACTGTAGCATTATGTGGAGCGCATCATATACTGTTTCAAACATTATATGGGACCAATGATTCTGTATGGAGAAATAGATGGGCCTCGTCATGAGATGTAAAAAGTGAAGTATTTTTCATTGTACTATACCGCTATTTCTCTGCCGTATCGGAGCATGATGAGTTGTGGTATGTGTTAAAGGGGCGCTCTTTCTCCCAGGGCACATGAAAACCTGGAGCCAGCCCTACCCCGCCACAACTTTAGCCAAATAACCCCCATTTTTCAGTGCGTAACTTGTATTATGAAGTTAATTAAGGTTGACCAGCTTAAGTAAGAAGAATTGATGCTTTTGGCATTCAAATGAGCACTGTAGGTGTGTTTCCTGTCCTCCTCTCACTGCCGACTTTTATTCCCCATTGACTTACATTGGGTTTCGTGTTTCGGGACGACCACGACTTTTCCCTATAATCGGCCGATCTTGCTCGACCCGACTTTTGGAAAAGTCGGGTTTCACGAAACGAAACTCGACCATAAAAAAACAAAAGTCACTCAACTCTAGTTACCACCTGTTGAACAAATGTCTGAACCTATGCAATGTGATAGAGTTTTGTCCAGGGAGCAACGTCAGGAGTTCAGAAGGCGTAATAAGCTGTGTTTTTTTTGTGGAGATGCCCCGCATATTATTTCTGTCTGTCCTAAATGAGAGAAACGTTTTGTACACACGTTTTCTGTGGGTGGTGTTCAACCAAAGTTTCTTCTGGCAATTACTCTGATCTGCTCCCTGTCCACATTTTCCGCCAAGGCTTTTGTGGATTCAGGAGCAGCTCTGAACCTGATGGACTTGGATTTTGCTAAACGTTGTGGATTTCCTATGACACCTCTGCGGACGCCTATCCCTTTGAGGGGTATTGATGCTACTCCTTTTGTGAAGAATAAACCTCAGTTTTGGACCCAGGTGGTAATGCGGGTCGCCCCAGACCATCAAGAAAATTGCAGATTTTTGGTGTTGCATAATTTGCATGATACCATTGTTCTGGGGTTTCCCTGGTTGCAAATCCATAATCCAGTTCTGGATTGGAAATCTTTGTCTGTGGTGAGTTGGGGTTGTCGGTGTGCCCTTAGTGATGCTCCTGTTTTCTCCACCTCTCCCCAGTCACATGATGTTCCTGACTATTTAGCTGACTTTTATGATGTATTTAGTGAGAATGAGTCTGCGTCTTTGCCTCCTCATAGGAGTTATGACTGTGCTATTGAGCTGAACCCGGGGTGTAAATTCCACAAGGGTCGGCTTTTCAATTTATCTGTACCCGAGCACGAGGCTATGCGATCCTATATTAAGGAGGCATTGGAGAAGGGTCATATTAGACCATCCTCTTCACCCTTAGGTGCTGGGGTTTTTTTCGTGGCTAAAAAGGATGGTTCATTAAGGCCTTGTATTGACTATCGTGCCCTCAACAAAATTACTGTTAAATATCAGTATCCGTTACCCCTGATTTCTGATCTATTTTCCAGAGTTAAAGGTGCTTGCTGGTTTACCAAGCTTGACCTCAGGGGGGCGTATAATCTTATTCGCATTAAGCATGGGGATGAATGGAAGACGGTGTTTAATACTCCGGAGGGACATTTTGAGTACCTGGTGATGCCTTTTGGGCTCACTAATGCCCCTTCTGTCTTCCAGTGCTTCATGAACCATATATTCCGAGACTTTGTGGATAAATTTTTGATTATCTATCTGGATGATATTTTGATCTTCTCCAAGAATTGGGACTCTCATGTGGAACATGTTCGGACTGTGTTCCGGATTTTGAGGGAGAATTCCCTGTATGTCAAGGGATCGAAATGCCTTTTTGGGGTACAGAGGATTTCATTTTTGGGATTTATTTTGTCTCAGTCAACTATTGAAATGGACCCGGCCAAGGTACAGGCTATTTATGATTGGGTTCAGCCCACTTCTTTGAAGACCCTCCAGAAGTTTTTGGGTTTTGCTAATTTTTATCGGAAATTTATAGCTAATTTTTCTGGTATTGCCAAGCCATCGACGGATTTGACTAGGAAGGGTGCTGATGTGCTGAATTGGTCTCCGGAGGCTGTTTCTTCCTTTCATGAGCTGAAGCGAAGATTCACTTCTGCTCCGGTTTTGCGGCAACCTGATGTCTCACTCCCGTTTCTGGTGGAGGTGGACGCTTCTGAGATTGGTGCAGGAGCAGTGTTGTCCCAAAAAGATCCTGTGACATCTAAAATGAATCCTTGTGCTTTCTTTTCCCGAAAGTTCTCCCCATCCGAACGTAACTATGATGTGGGGAATCGGGAACTGTTGGCCATGAAATGGGCATTTGAGGAGTGGAGACATTGGTTGGAGGGAGCCAAACACCAAGTCGTGGTCCTTACTGACCACAAGAATTTGATTTACCTGGAGTCGGCCAAGCGCTTGAATCCTAGACAGGCTAGGTGTGCCTTGTTTTTCACACGTTTTGATTTTGTGGTCTCTTTTCTTCTGGGCACTAAGAATATCAAGGCAGACGCCCTCTCTAGGAGTTTCCTTGCTGATTCTCCTGTTGTGACTAAGTCTGCTACCATCTTAGGCGAGGGGGTAGTTCTTTCTGCCATCTTGCCTGATTTGAGACGTGCTCTGGAAGAGTTTCAGGAGGACAAACCTGAGCGTTGTCCCAGTGGAAAGTTGTATGTTCCTGACCAGTGGAGGAAAAGAGTGATGTCTGAAGTTCATTGCTCTGCATTGGCTGGTCATCCAGGTATTTTTGGTACTAGAGATCTGGTGAGTCGATTTTTTGGTGGCCCGCCTTGTCTCGTGATGTCAGGAATTTTGTGCAGTCCTGTGGGACTTGCTCCCGGTCTAAACCTTGTTCTCGCTCTAGTGGCTTGTTGATGCCTTTGCCGGTGCCCAGGAGGCCATGGACCCATATTTCAATGGATTTTATCTCTGATATGCCTGTCTCTCAGAGAATGACTGTTATTTGGGTGATTTGTGATAGATTCTCTAAGATGGTCCATCTTGTACCACTCCCTAAGTTGCCATCTTCCTCTGAGTTGGTGCCCTTGTTTTTGCAACAGGTGGTTCGCTTGCACTGGATTCCAGAGAACATTGTATCTGACAGAGGAGTTCAGTTTGTGTCTAGATTTTGGAGGACTTTCTGTTCCAAGCTGGGAATTCAGTTGTCCTTCTCCTCTGCGTTTCACCCTCAGACCAATGGGCAGACGGAGAGAACAAACCAGACTTTGGAGTCGTATTTGAGATGTTTTATCTCTGCCGATCAGGATGATTGGGTTTCATTTTTGCCCTTGGCCGAATTTGCTTTAAATAATAGAGCTAGTTCTGCCACTTTGATGTCACCTTTTTTTTGTAACTTTGGTTTTCACCCTCGATTTTCTTCAGGGCAGGTGGAGCCTTCTGCCTGCCCAGGTGTTGACACTGTGGTGGAGAGAATGCACCAGATCTGGGACCAAGTAGTGGATAAGTTGTCTCTCTCCCAGGAAAAGGCCCAGCGGTTTTCCAACCGGCATAGGACCGTTGGTCCCCAGTTTAAGGTGGGTGATATGGTTTGGTTGTCATCAAAAAATATCGCTATGAAGGTGGCTTCTCCTAAGTTTAAGCCTAGATTTATTGGACCTTACAAGATTTTGGAGATCATTAATCCGGTCTCTTTTCGGTTGGCTCTTCCTGTCACATTTAAAATTCATAATGTGTTTCATAAGTCCTTGTTGAAGAGGTTTGTTGAACCAGTAGTTCCTGTGGTGGCACCTCCTGACCCTATATTGGTTGAAGGTAACATGGAATATGAGGTAGAGAAGATACTGGATTCCCGTCTGGCTAGACGGAGACTCCAGTATTTGGTTAAGTGGAAGGGTTATGGTCAGGAGGATAATTCCTGGGTCTCTGCCTCTGATATTCATGCCGAAAGATTGGTGCGTGCCTTTCATCGGGCTCACCCGGATCGCCCTGGTGGCATGGATGAGGGTTTGGTGACCCCTCCTCAAGGGGGAGGTACTGTTGTGAGTTCATTTTTCCCTCACCATTGAGGTCTGATGAACTCCCTCCTCTAGTGAAGGAAGGTAGTGAGACTGATTACCAAACACCTGGGCAGCTAGATGATGACTGGGTGGCTGGAATTGAGGACTGGATATAAGGCTGCCGACGCCCTTCTTCCTAGCTGGTGATTTTCCTGCTGGATTCTTGGAGACCAGTCTGATTCCTGCATCTCAAAGCTAAGTTTTTCTGCTCTGCTTTGTACTCTTCAGTTTTGTTTTTGTTTTGCCTTGTTTTTTGGGAGTTCTGCCATCCCCGGCCGGGGGTGAGCTGAATTCCATTTTTGTTTCTGATCTGTTGATATTTTGCTCTGTCTTCAGAATATACCTGAGTGCTGATATAGTCTTTTGAAGCCTAGCGACTTCAGGGTCTGTTTTTCCTATCAGTCGGTTGGCTCATTTTGATAGGGTTTTTGCGGTTGGCAGACAGCAGCTTTCCTATCCTGTCCTATGTAGTTAGCTTGGGCCCCATCATTTGCTCAACCTATCTTTCTATCTGTGTTAGTGTTTTCATCTTGCTTCACCGTCATTATATGTTGGGGGCTGCCTATTGCTTTGGGGTCTGCTCTGGGGCAGTTTAGTTTTTCCCCTTTCTGTCTTTAGGCTATATAGTTCTCCGGCTGTGATCGAGGGGTCTAGGGCACCGTAGGAACCCCCCACGGCTACTGCTAGTAGTCGTGGATAGGTTCAGGGGTCTGCAATCCGATAGCTGCCAACCTCTCTGGTTTTTCTGGACTTAGCTGGTATTTTGTTTTTTCCTCCTTCGGTGACTCATCATAACAGTGGAGGCCCAGGCAGGCACACCTTCAGTGTAAACCCTGGGTTGAGGGACAGACAGGGTCTCCCCTAGTCTGAGGGACACCGCAGGGGCCCCGGGGTTTCAGCCTAAAGTTACCTAGGCTTCCCATGACACCAACACTCCGCCAACATATGTGCCTTTTCTGAACGTCTCCTCTTATAGCGCCTTTGAATGAAGTACCCCTAGTACTGAGTTACACTGGAGTTCCTCCTGTCAGATGTTCCTATGAACTCTACTTGTATGGCAGACAGCTGTAGCCTGCTTCAGGGACTCCTTGCTACCAAGTCCCGGCTCACTAATATGTTGCTGTTGTGCCCCCAGTTCTTGAGTGGGAATAAAGTGGTCACTACTTCTATTCCTCCGGTGTCTGCTGCAGGACCATTAGTATCCGTACAACCTCGGGGACCGGACCCCGGCCTTGCGCTTAGAACTTAAAAAGGGTTTTCATCTAACCCTGGTCCTTGTTCTCTTATTCTCCTTACGTTCCGTGCTAATCCTTCTTTCTTATGGAGAATCAAGCTTCCTTTCTCTGTCTCTTTCCTGTGCCAGCAGACCTAGATCACTGTGGCCTGCTGCAGCACTTCCTTCTTCCATCCCTCTCCCGGGGATCTTCTCTGTCTCACACTCTGTCCTTCTATATCCTCACTCACTGACTGAGTGAAAGACTGAGTGACTGACTCAACTCTTCCCGCTCTTTTATGTGAACTAAACTCCACCCACCTCCCAGCACGTTTCGTGTTCCAAGCAGGGAGCCACCACGGGGTGCTATGCTACAATCCAAGCAGGGAGCCGCCGAAGGTGCTTTCCTACACTACTTTGTGGTGTGGGGTGCAGGTGTTGGAGCTTGGTCAGGTGTCTCCACCTTACCTGGATGGTGGGGCACCACACCTCAGGAGAAGGAGCCGTACCTCTGTGGCGAGTGAACCCTCAGGGGCACCACAGATCCATACAAAAGCCCTCACAGGACACAATCAACCCCAAAAAAGACAATTCCTGTACAAAAAACTAACATTTTTCCAATTTAGCAAACAATTGGTTCTCCCTGAGTCTCTGGAGAACTGTCTGTAGATGTTGCAAGTGAGATTGACTGTCCGGGAAATACACCAAAATGTCATCCAAATAAATAATAACAAAATGGCCTATCAGGTCAGAAAACACCACATTAATGAAATTCTGGAAAATAGCGGGAGCATTAGTTTACCCAAACGGCATTACCAGGTTTTCAAAGAGTCCCTCTGATGTAAGGAACGCAGTTTTCCACTTGTCCCCTTCCCGAACCCTTTTCAGATTGTAGGCCCCCCGGAGATCTAACTTGGAGAACCATTGGGCCCCAGCTAACTGGTTACACAAGTCTGGGATTAGGGGAAGCGGGTAAGTGTTCCTAACCGTTATCTTGTTCAGTTCCCGAAAGTCGAGGCACGGCGGCAAACCACCATCTTTCTTCTTCACAAAGAAGAACCCTGCTGCCACAGGTGACACAGAAGGCCTGATATGCCCTTTGCGGAGATTCTCAGCTATGTACTCCTTCATGGCTTGGCGCTCAGGCCCAGACAAATTGAACAATCGAGCCTTAGGTAACTTGACTCTGGGTACTAAATCAATGGCACAATTGTAGGGTCTATGTGGTGGCAGCACCTCAGCCTCACTTTCGGAAAAAACATCTTCGAAATCCTTCAGGTACTCCAGAATGCCTTCCAGACCGACAGACACAGATACGGATTTAACAGCGTTAACAAGGTGTCCCAGGTTACCACATTTATCCTTACATCCCCATTGAATGATCTCCCCTGTAACCCAATCAATGGTAGGATTATGGCGTTGAAGCCAAGGCATCCCCAGTATCAGTCCTGCAGGCAAGTAATCTAGCACAAGACAACTTAGTTTTTCCTGGGTAAGAGGGGACGAGTCAATTGCCACAAGTTTAACAGGATCCTGAAGCCTGACTGTCCCTATCTTATTAAGAGTCATAATTTTGGTATCAATCAGGTTCACAGCAGAACCACAGTCAACAAAAGCAGTAGTCTGAACCGGACCATTACCAAGTTCCAATTCCACCTGCAGCACCATTTTTGCACGTGAGGAAAATTGTACCTGAAGGTCAGGGTAGCCTCCTCGACTACTACCCAGACCTAGTCGTTTCCCGCCATCTTGGAGGATGATGGACAGGAGAGGCAGTCCTTCTTCCAGTGTCCAGATTCCCCACAATAGAAGCACAACTGCTTCTCACGGCGGCGTCTTCTTTCCTTTTCCTCACAGGTGACAGCACTCACCTCCATAGCCACAGGAAGAGTCCGGGTCTCATCTCCACTGAAGAATAATGGTGTTTCCAGTTGCATAACGCCTCTAGCCCGCAGTCTGCGATCCATACGAACCGCTTGGGTTATGGCATCCTCCAGAGAGTCAGGTGGAGGATGGAGTGCCAAGGCATCCTTCAGACATTCACACAGGCCTCTACGGAACAGCCCCCGAAGGGCAGCATCACTCCAAGAAATCTTGGCTGCCCAACGTCTGAATTCAGTACAGATCCACTCGGCCGAGTGCTCCCCCTGACACACACTCATCACCTTGTCCTCAGCCAAACGCACTCTATCAGGCTCATCATAAATAAGCCCTAAGGCTTCAAAAAATGCATCCACAGACATTCTCTCCGGGGCAGAAGAGGAAAGCAAAAATGCCGCAGTCAAAACCTGCACTGAGCTCCAGACATTAACCCCTGACGTGCAGCTCAAAACCCTGCACTGGGATCATGACATTAAGATGGGAAGGAATTTTTTGGGACACATTGAGGGACATGTCTGTACTTGTGGACACTGTTTAAAGTAGATAAGTTTTTAGAGGTGAAATGTGTTCTTTTTTATTTAGAGTGCTCTCCCTGTAAAATTGTTATTTTTAGGGGTTTTCTGTGTGGATTGGCTCTAATAGCAAAGAACCAAAGACAGTGGCTGCTAAACTCTGCAGGTGACTTGGAGAAGTTGTCATTAATGTCCGGAGCTGGTGCAAAACAAAAGAAATAGATCTAGTGTGAGTAAGTCACCATTAATTTACTGGATGTAAATATTAATTTCTCCTCTTATTACATCTGACTCTTCTGGTCTGCTGAGTGATATCATTTTTCTTTATGAAGCAAATCCTGATATTCCCTACCATTGTTCAGTTTATACAAAACTAGTTTCACGTGGTAGAAACATGTATAGCAGGTATGTATTCAGGTCTCTGCAAACTCTTGCGCCTTGTTATACACCCTCTTCCACCTTACATACAGTGTCCTCCCTTATTATATAGCATCATTTTTTTCTTACTTTGCATGTAGTGTCCTCCCTTATAATAACATTATAATAACTGATTTCTCTGTGTGTTTGTTTATTCTTTGTTTTCTGGAGTCTGGTGTGTAATACAGTATGTATTCATTTTCCGGTATGATGAATTGGATCACATGTTCTATTTGTGAGTAATATTTCATAGATTGGATAGTGCATAAATGGGTAAAGTGCAACACTTTTTCTTGTCTTATTTAAACCATATAAGTGTCCTTTTCCAAAGTTGACACCTATAGATTTATGCCATGTCATCATGAAAGCATGGTCTCATACATTACATGTTGGATGAATGTGTACATGAAATAATTATATTATTTCCACACTTATCCAACCTGAAATGTCATGGCATGCATCACTTGTTACAATCTCTGGCTACCTGGACCCTAACAAGTTACGCTGATTGGATGCACCATTGAAGTGAAGGGGATCATACATGACTTCTCTCTTTCGAGTGCCCCTTGAAGCCCTGCATTATACATACCACAATATGTTATTTTAAACCTGATGTGAATCATTACACCATGTTGTAATATTAGTCAGCACCACTAGATGGCAGGAGTGTTCACATAAATATTTTTACAAACATCCATTATTGATGTGATCATTGGAGAATACAGGTATCCTCTCTTGGCTTGTAAAAAAAAAGTATTTTCCAGCAGTTCCATTTTTTTTTCTTCTTTGCCCTCAACCATACAAACTTTTCTAAGTATGGTGAAATTGCTTGTAAAATCTTCATTCTTGAAACAAAAACTTTGTATTGTGAGTCTCAGGAGAGCAATCTACTTGCAATAACAAAACTCTGTCCAATGCCGTGCTGCATTCATCAATCTGTTCCAGCATCCCTTATTCCCATTTTAAAGAGAAAATAAAGAAGAGAACAGCAGAAAAAGGCAGATTTTGAGATAAAACTTGTTGTGCAGTGTGCCACCATTAGGCCAAAAGTAGAAATGCAAGCACAAATTATGGAGAATTAAAAAGCAAGTTATGAGACTCAAAGATTAATAAAAATAAGTTTCACATAATTTGTTTCTATCTGATTTGCTTATTTCAGTCTGAATAAAATACGTTTGAAGGAATATTTCTTATGAAAGACATTTATTATGCTTGGAGGTCTCTCCAGATTGCAAAGCATAAAAAATGAAGAGCTGAAAAGGGATTAAAAAAGAGTGAAAGCTAACACTCACCTTTTACCTATCCGTCCCTCAATTGTTCTACCTCTACCAACTTCCCTTTGAGTCCTCCATTAGTTACCTCCAGTCATTCATCAAGTCTTGTGCCGATATATCCAGAAGCATAGCATTCCAGATTCCTTAAGAACCTTTATCCCATTACTCTCTGGCTGGGCAAAAAGATTCTTTTGGTTTCAGAGTCTGCAAAAGTGTTTTTGGTTTCTTTGGTATTGATCCTGTCCACAGGTCTGCAGCCTCTCCTGACCTCTCTGATTACTAGTCATAACCAAGCTCCACTTGCCTTGAAATTGTTCTTTTGTCTAACCACTGTCCCAACAAGGGCTGTGAAATCAGAGTCAGAGTCGGAAAGTCGGAGTTAGAGTCGGTGCCCATTTTGGTGGAGTCAGAGTTGAGGTCAGTATAAAATGGACCGACTCCGACTCCTAAAATATATAATAAATTGGGTACAGGAGAACAATGCAGAATGTGCTATAAATGTTTTCATAATAATTTGGGAATGTCATGAAGTGCCCTATAAATGTCTGTTCTGCTCCTGATCTGAGGATCTCGGCTTTTAGTTTTAGTTATATGAATCTGTGCTGCACTTTATGTACATGCTCAGTAGTGAGGCAGTGCTGTGGCATCAAAGTCAGAAGTCAGGGAAATTGAGGAGTCGGAGTCAGAGTCGGTGATTTGTCTTGCCAACTGCACAGCCTCTGAACACAGTCCAGTCAGTGAGGATAGAAAACTATACCTGCTATCACTGAGGTGTTCCTTCAACAAGGATACCATCCACTGGTAGTAGATGAACAGATCCACAGAGCTACAAGGATTCCATGAAACAGACTCCTGGATTACAAACAGGTGGAGGACAGCAACAGGGTACCTCTTGTGGTCATGTAGCTCAGCGCGGGGCGGTACCAGCGGGTGAGATACTCATCTTTTTCGCCCTGGCACTTTACATGAAAATGGGAGTCCTGGCTGGGTGTGTGAACTTGTGCTGTGGAGGTGATATACCCCTGCAGACCGCTTGTAACTGATGTTCTGGGTTGGTCAGGACCAGATGTTTTACAGTTCAAGGAGAGAGACCAGCAGTTCAAAATAAACCTTTTACTAAATAAACCTTTTACTAAACATTAACTTGGGGCTAACAAGTGTCCTTTACTCTACCTGTTGTGAGTTCATTTTCCCCTTCACCGTCGATGTCTGATGAACTCCCTCTTCTGGTGAAGGAAGGTAGTGAGGCTGATTACCAAACACCTGAGCTGGTAGATGATGACTGGGTAACAGGAACTTCTGACTGGATATAAGGCAGCCGACGCCCTTCTGAGTCGCTGGTGATTTCTCTGCTGGATTCTTGGAGACCAGTCTGATTCCTGCTTCCCAAAGATAAGTTTTTGCTCTGCTATTGAACTTATTAGTTTTGTTTTGTTTACTTTGTTTTTTGGAGTTCAGCCATCCCCGGTCGGGGGTGTGCTGAGTTCCATTTTTGTCTCTGATCAGTTTGTCTCTTTGCTTTGCCTTCAGAATTTACCTGAGTGCTGATATAGTCATTTTGAAGTCCTAGCGACTTCAGGGCCTGTTTTTCCTATCATACGGTTGGGACATTTTTTGGTAGGGTTTTTTACGGATTGCAGACAGCAGCTTTTCTATCCTGTCCTTTTTAGTTAGCTTGGGCCCCATCGTTTGCTCAACCTATCTTTCTATCTGTGTTAGTGTTTCCATCTTGCTTCACCGTCATTATATGTTGGGGGGCTGCCTATTGCTTTGGGGTCTGCTCTGGGGCAGTTTAGATTTCCCCTTTCTTTAGGCCTATTTAGTTCTCCGGCTGTGATCGAGGGGTCTAGGGCATCGTAGGAACCCCCACGGCTACTGTTAGTTGTTGTGGATAGGATCAGGGGGTCTGCAATCCGATAGCTACCAACCTCTCCGGTTTTCTGGACTTAGCTTGTATTTTTGCTTTTTCCTCTTTCGGTGACTCATTCATAACACGTTTTGATTTTGTGGTCTCTTTTCTTCCGGGCACTAAGAATGTCAAGGCAGACGCCCTCTCTAGGAGTTGTTTTGCTGATTCTCCTGTTGTGACCAAGCCTGCTACCATTTTAGGTGAGGGGGTAGTTCTGCCATCTCGCCCGATTTGAGACGTGCTCTGGAAGTTTCAGGAGGACAAACCTGAGCGTTGTCCCATTGGAAAATTGTATGTTCCTGACCAGTGGAGGAAGAGAGTGATGTCTAAAGTTCATTGCTCTGCATTGGCTGGTCATCCAGGTATTTTTGGTACTAGAGATTTGGTGAGTCTGTCTTTTTGGTGGCCCGCCTTGTCTCATGATGACAGGAATTTTGTGCAGTCCTGTGGGACTTGCTCCCGGTCTAAACCTTGTTCTCGCTCTAGTGGCTTGTTGATGCCTTTGCCGGTGCCCAGGAGGCCATGGACCCATATTTCAATGGATTTTATCTCTGATATGCCTGTCTCTCAGAGAATGACTGTTATTTGGGTGATTTGTGATAGATTCTCTAAGATGGTCCATCTTGTACCACTCCCTAAGTTGCCATCTTCCTCAGAGTCGGTGCCCTTGTTTTTGCAACAGGAGGTTCGCTTGCACGGGATTCCTGGGAACATTCAGTTTGTGTCTAGATTTTGGAGGACTTTCTGTTCCAAGCTGGGAATTCAGTTGTCCTTCTCCTCTGCGTTTCACCCTCAGACCAATGGGCAGACGGAGAGAACAAACCAGACTTTGGAGTCGTATTTGAGATGTTTTATTTCTGCTGATCAGGATGATTGGGCTTCTTTTTTGCCCTTGGCCGAATTTGCTTTAAATAATAGAGCTAGTTCTGCCACTTTGATGTCACCTTTTTTTTGTAACTTTGGGTTTCATCCTCGATTCTCTTCAGGGAGGTGGAGCCTTCTGCCTGCCCTGGTGTTGACACTGTGGTGGAGAGAATGCACCAGATCTGGGACCAAGTGGTGGATAAGTTGTCTCTCTCCCAGGAAAAGGCCCAGCGGTTTTCCAACCGGCATAGGACCATTGGTCCCCAGTTTAAGGTGAATGATATGGTTTGGTTGTCATCAAAGAATATCGCTATGAAGGTGGCTTCTCCAAAGTTTAAACCTTGATTTATTGGACCTTACAAGATTTTGGAGATTCTTAATCCAGTCTGTTGTGAGTTCATTTTCCCTTCACCATTGAGGTCTGATGAACTCCCTCTTCTGGTGAAGGAAGGTAGTGAGGCTGATTGCCAAACACCTGAGCTGGTGGAGGATGACTGGGTGACGGGAGTTGCTGACTGGATATAAGGCAGCCGACGCCCTTCTGCCTCGCTGGTGATTTCTCTGAGGGATTCTAGGAGACCAGTCTGATTCCTGCTCCTCAAAAGATAAGTTTTCTGCCTTGCTTTTTGCATTTGTGTTTTGGTTTTATTTTGCCTTGCTTTTCTGGATTCTGCCATTCCCTGCTGGGGTGAGCTGAATTCCTTTGTGTCTTTTTGCTCTGTCTTCAGAAAATACCTGAGTGCTGACATAGTCTTTTTCAAGCCTAGCGTCTTCAGGGCCTTTTTCCCTGTCAGTCTGTTGGCTCTTGTGTTGATAGGTTTTTGGCGGATTGCAGACAGCAGCTTTTCTATCCTGTCCTGTCTAGTTAGCTTGGGCCCCATCATTTGCTCAGTCTATCTTTCTATCTGTGTTAGTGTTTTTTCTTCTTGCTTCACTGTCATTATATGTTGGAGGCTGCCTATTGTTTTGGGGTCTGCTCTGGGGCAGTTTAGATTTCCCTTTCTGTCTTTAGGCTATGTAGTTCTCCGGCTGTGATCGAGGGGTCTAGGGCACCGTAGGAACCCCCCACGGCTACTGCTAGTTGTTCTTGATAGGTTCAGGGTCTGCAATCCGATAGCTGCCAACTTCTCTGATTTTCTGGACTTAGCTAGCATTTCTGTTTTTGCCTCCTACGGTGACTCGTTCATAACAGAATCACCAGCCATACCGCAGATCCTAGGGTACTCAATAGCAGGAAAGAATTGTGTAAAAAAAAAAAGTGTGTATATTTTTTCCTCTATATCTCTGAGGCCTTAGGGAGAATTTTTTTTCTCTCAATGGAGATAAAGCAATTGTCTGATCGTGTGGAGCAGCTCGCTGCGGAAGTGCAGGGAATTTCCGCCTACCTTGCTCATTCACATGCTGCTGAACCAAAGATCCCTACTCCTGATGTGTTTTTTGGGGATAGGTCTAAATTTTTGAATTTCAAAAATAATTGTAAATTATTTTTTGCCTTGAAGCCTAACTCGTCAGGGAGCTCCGCGCAGCAGGTTAAAATTGTCATCTCTTTGCTGTGTGGCGATCCCCAGGATTGGGCGTTTTCTTTGAAACCAGATGATCCTATTCTGACTAATGTGAACGCATTTTTTCAAGTCTTGGGGTTGTTGCATGACGAACCTAATGCTATTGATCAGGCTGAAAAGACCCTGTTGGCATTGAGCCAGGGTCGAGATTCTGCAGAATTGTACTGTCAAAAATTCTGAAAGTGGGCGGTCCTTACTACCTGGAATGATAATGCCTTGGCAGCTCTCTTTCGGAAGGGTTTGTCAGAAGCCGTAAAAGATACTATGGTGGGATTTCCTGTTCCCTCTGGTCTTGACGATTCTATGTCATTAGCCATTCAGGTTGATCGGCGTTTACGTGAGCGCAGGACTGCACGAGAGGTGTTGCCACCTGTTGAACAAGTGTCTGAACCTATGCAATGTGATAGAGTTTTGTCCAGGGAGCAACGTCAGGAGTTCAGAAGGCGTAATAAGCTGTGTTTTTTTTGTGGAGATGCCTCGCATATTATTTCTGTCTGTCCTAAACGAGAGAAACGTTTTGTACACACGTTTTCTGTGGGTGGTGTTCAACCAAAGTTTCTTCTGGCAATTACTCTGATCTGCTCCCTGTCCACATTTTCCGCCAAGGCTTTTGTGGATTCGGGAGCAGCCCTGAACCTAATGGACTTGGATTTTGCTAAGCGTTGTGGATTTCCTATGACACCTCTGCGGACGCCTATCCCTTTGAGGGGGATTGATGCTACTCCTTTGGCAAAAAATAAACCTCAGTTTTGGACCCAGGTGGTAATGCGGGTCGCCCAGACCATCAAGAAAATTGCAGATTTTTGGTGTTGCATAATTTGCATGATACCATTGTTCTGGGGTTTCCCTGTTTGCAAATTCATAATCCAGTTTTGGATTGGAAATCTGTGTCTGTGGTGAGTTGGGGTTGTCGGTGTGCCCTTAGTGAGGCTCCGTTTTTTTCCACCTCTCCTCAGTCACATGATGTTCCTGACTATTTGGCGGACTTTTATGATGTATTTAGTGAGAATGAGTCTGCGTCTTTGCCTCCTCATAGGAGTTATGACTGTGCAATTGAACTGAGCCCGGGGTGTAAATTTCCCAAGGTCAGCTCTTCAATTTATCTGTACCCGAGCACGAGGCTATGCGATCCTATATTAAGGAGGCGTTGGAGAAGGGTCATATTAGACCATCCTCTTCACCATTAGGTGCTGGGTTTTTTTTCGTGGCCAAAAAGGATGGTTCATTAAGGCCTTGTATTGATTATCGTGCCCTCAACAAAATTACTATTAAATATCAGTATCCGTTACCCCTGATTTCGGATCTATTCTCCAGAGTTAAAGGTGATTGCTGGTTTACCAACCTTGACCTCAGGGGGCATATAATCTTATCCGCATTAAGCATGGGGATGAATGGAAGACGGCGTTTAATACTCCAGAGGGACATTTTGAGTACCTGGTGATGCCTTTTGGGCTCACTAATGTCCCTTCTGTCTTCCAGTGCTTCATGAACGACATTTTCCGAGACTTTGTGGATAAATTTTTGATTATCTACCTGGATGATATTTTGATCTTCTCCAAGGATTGGGATTCTCATGTGGAACATGTTCGGACTGTGTTCCGGATCATGAGGGAGAAATCCCTGTATGTCAAGGGATCGAAATGCCTTCTTGGGGTACAGAGGATTTCATTTTTGGGATTTATTTTGTCTCCGTCAACTATTGAAATGGACCCGGCCAAGGTACAGGCCATTTATGATTGGGTTCAGCCCACTTCTTTCAAGGCCCTTCAGAAGTTTTTGGGTGTTGCTAATTTTTATCGGAAATTTATAGCAAAATTTTCTAGTATTGCCAAGCCATTGACTGATCTGACTAAGAAGGGTGCTGATGTGTTGAATTGGTCTCCGGAGGCTGTTTCTTCCTATCAGGAGCTGAAGCGAAGATTCACTACTGCCCCGGTTTTGCGGCAACCTGATGTCTCACTCCCGTTCCAGGTAGAGGTGGACGCTTCTGAGATTGGTGCAGAAGCTGTTTTGTCCCAAAAGGATCCTGCAACATCTAAAATGAATCCCTGTGCTTTCTTTTCCCGAAAGTTCTTCCCATCTGAACGTAACTATGATGTGGGGAATCGGGAACTGTTAGCCATGAATTGGGCATTTGAGGAGTGGAGACATTGGCTGGAGGGAGCTAAACATCAAGTCGTGGTCCTCACTGACCACAAGAATTTGATTTACCTGGAGTCGGCCAAACGCTTGAACCCTATACAGGCTAGATGGGCCTTGTTTTTTACACATTTTGATTGTGTGGTCTCTTTTCTTCCTGGCACTAAGAATGTCAAGGCTGACGCTCATTCTAGGAGCTTCTTGGCTGATTCTCCTGTGGTGACCAAGCCTGCTACCATCTTAGGTGAAGGGGTAGTTCTTTCTGCCATCTCGCCCGATTTGAGACGTGCTCTGGAAGTTCCAGGAGGACAAACCTGAGCGTTGTCCCAGTGGAAAGTTGTATGTTCCTGACCAGTGGAAGAAGAGAGTGATGTCTGAAGTTCATTGCTCTGCATTGGCTGGTTATCCAGGTATTTTTGGTACTAGAGATCTGGTGAGTCGGTCTTTTTGGTCGCCCGCCTTGTCTCGTGATGACAGGAATTTTGTGCAGTCCTGTGGGACTTGCTCCCGGTCTAAACCTTGTTCTCGCTCTAGTGGGTTGTTGATGCCTTTGCCGGTCCCCAGGAGGCCATGGACCCATATTTCAATGGATTTCATCTCTGATATGCCTGTCTCTCAGAGAATGACTGTTATTTGGGTGATTTGTGATAGGTTCTCTAAGATGGTTCATCTTGTACCACTCCCTAAGTTGCCATCTTCCTCTGAGTTGGTGCCCCTGTTTTTGCAACAGGTGGTTCGCTTGCACGGGATTCCTGAGAACATTGTATCTGACAGAGGAGTTCAGTTTGTGTCTAGATTTTGGAGGACTTTCTGTTCCAAGCTGGGAATTCAGTTGTCCTTCTCCTCTGCGTTTCACCCTCAGACCAATGGGCAGACGGAGAGAACAAACCAGACCTTGGAGTCGTATTTGAGATGTTTTATTTCTGCTGATCAGGATGATTGGGTTTCATTTTTGCCCTTGGCCGAATTTGCTTTAAATAATAGAGCTAGTTCTGCCACTTTGATGTCACCTTTTTTTTGTAACTTTGGGTTTCATCCTCAATTTTCTTCAGGGCAGGTGGAGCCTTCTGCCTGCCCAGGTGTTGACACTGTGGTGGAGAGAATGCACCAGATCTGGGACCAAGTAGTGGATAAGTTGTCTCTCTCCCAGGAAAAGGCCCAGCGGTTTTCCAACCGGCATAGGACCGTTGGTCCCCAGTTTAAGGTGGGTGATATGGTTTGGTTGTCATGAAAAAATATCGCTATGAAGGTAGCTTCTTCTAAGTTTAAGCCTAGATTTAGTGGACCTTACAAGATTTTGGAGATCATTAATCCGGTCTCTTTTCGGTTGGCTCTTCCTGTCACATTTAAAATCCACAATGTGTTTCATAAGTCCTTGTTGAAGAGGTTTGTTGAACCAGTAGTTACTGGGGTGGCACCTCCGGACCCTGTACTGGTTGAAGGTAACATGGAATATGAGGTAGAGAAGATACTGGATTCCCGTCTGGCTAGACGGAGACTCCAGTATTTGGTTAAGTGGAAGGGTTATGGTCAGGAGGATAATTCCTGGGTCTCTGCCTCTGATATTCATGCCAACAGATTGGTGCGTGCCTTTCATCGGGCTCACCCTGATCGCCCTGGTGGCGTGGATGAGGGTTCGGTGACCCCTCCTCAAGGGGGAGGTACTGTTGTGAGTTCATTTTTCCCTTCACCATTGAGATCTGATGAACTCCCTCTTCTGGTGAAGGAAGGTAGTGAGGCTGATTGCCAAACACCTGAGCTGGTGGAGGATGACTGGGTGACGGGAGTTGCTGACTGGATATAAGGCAGCCGACGCCCTTCTGCCTCGCTGGTGATTTCTCTGAGGGATTCTAGGAGACCAGTCTGATTCCTGCTCCTCAAAAGATAAGTTTTCTGCCTTGCTTTTTGCATTTGTGTTTTGGTTTTATTTTGCCTTGCTTTTCTGGATTCTGCCATTCCCTGCTGGGGTGAGCTGAATTCCTTTGTGTCTTTTTGCTCTGTCTTCAGAAAATACCCGAGTGCTGACATAGTCTTTTTGAAGCCTAGCATCTTCAGGGCCTTTTTCCCTGTCAGTCTGTTGGCTCTTGTGTTGATAGGGTTTTTGGCGGATTGCAGACAGCAGCTTTTCTATCCTGTCCTATCTAGTTAGCTTGGGCCCCATCATTTGCTCAGTCTATCTTTCTATCTGTGTTAGTGTTTTTTCTTCTTGCTTCACTGTCATTATATGTTGGAGGCTGCCTATTGCTTTGGGGTCTGCTTTGGGGCAGTTTGGATTTCCCTTTCTGTCTTTAGGCTATGTAGTTCTCCGGCTGTGATCGAGGGGTCTAGGGCACCGTAGGGACCCCCCACGGCTACTGCTAGTTGTTGTTGATAGGTTCAGGGTCTGCAATCCGATAGCTGCCAACTTCTCTGATTTTCTGGACTTAGCTAGCATTTCTATTTTTGCCTCCTACGGTGACTCGTTCATAACACCAGTCTCTTTTCGATTGGCTCTTCCTGTTACATTTAAGATCCATAACGTGTTTCATAAGTCTCTGTTAAAGAGGTTTGTTGAGCCAGTAGTTCCTGTGGTGGCACCTCCTGACCCGGTATTGTTTGAAGGTAATGTGGAATATGAGGTTGAGAAGATACTGGATTCTCGCCTGGCTAGACGGAGACTCCAGTATTTGGTTAAATGGAAGGGTTATGGCCAGGAGGATAATTCTTGGGTCCCTGCATCCGATATTCATGCCGAAAGATTGGTTCGTGCCTTTCATCAGGCCCATCCTGATCACCCTGGTGGCATGGATGAGGGTTCGGTGACGCCTCCTCAAGGGGGAGGTACTGTTGTGAGTTCATTTTCCCCTTCACCGTCGATGTCTGATGAACTCCCTCTTCTGGTGAAGGGAGGTAGTGAGGCTGATTACCAAACACCTGAGCTGGTAGATGATGACTGGGTAACAGGAACTTCTGACTGGATATAAGGCAGCCGACGCCCTTCTGAGTCGCTGGTGATTTCTCTGCTGGATTCTTGGAGACCAGTCTGATTCCTGCTTCCCAAAGATAAGTTTTTGCTCTGCTATTGAACTTATTAGTTTTGTTTTGTTTACTTTGTTTTTTAGAGTTCAGCCATCCCCGGTCGGGGGTGTGCTGAGTTCCATTTTTGTCTCTGATCAGTTTGTCTCTTTGCTTTGCCTTCAGAATTTACCTGAGTGCTGATATAGTCATTTTGAAGTCCTAGCGACTTCAGGGCCTGTTTTTCCTATCAGACGGTTGGGACATTTTTTGGTAAGGTTTTTTACGGATTGCAGACAGCAGCTTTTCTATCCTGTCCTTTTTAGTTAGCTTGGGCCCCATCGTTTGCTCAACCTATCTTTCTATCTGTGTTAGTGTTTTCATCTTGCTTCACCGTCATTATATGTTGGGGGCTGCCTACTGCTTTGGGGTCTGCTCTGGGGCAGTTTAGATTTCCCCTTTCTTTCTTTAGGCCTACTTAGTTCTCCGGCTGTGATCGAGGGGTCTAGGGCATCGTAGGAACCCCGCACGGCTACTGTTAGTTGTTGTGGATAGGATCAGGGGTCTGCAATCCGATAGCTACCAACCTCTCCGGTTTTCTGGCCTTAGCTTGTATTTTTGCTTTTTCCTCCTTTGGTGACTCATTCATAACATCTACCCATGGTTCAGCATCTTCTTTCCCCTCTGGGGAACTATGGTGCCAGTATGGCCAGTACTTATCTTCCCTGTCCCTGACCCTCTGGAACCCCCTTCTGGGACACTCTTCATCTTGTGTACTCTGTGTTTTCTAGGCATTTCACCTTTAAGAGTTATAATCTCTGGGCCGTACCGCTAGGCGTCCTCTCCCAGAATCCTTCTCCAGTAAATCACTGTCTCTCATTCACTTATCCATGTTTCTGCTCTGGATCTCGTTATTTCTACTCCTTGTCTCCTCTTATTACTATGGACACCCATGAAATGCGGCACTGCTCACTCCAAACCTTAAGTCTCTTTTTCATGCACTCCAACCCCTATTTGAAGCCTCAACAGGAAACTGTTTCTTTCCTTTAGGCTTATCCCCTTCCCACTCTGGGCTGGTCCCAATCATTAACTATTGCTGTCCCAACAGTCAAACAACAAATTACCAGCATTGCTAGTGCAGGTCACAATTCACATTACAATAAAACTTGTTCTTCAAGGGGGAAACGCGGGCAATATGGTCATTTCCTTACAGTTACATTAAACCCCCACATGAGTATCCTAAGGGCGATTGGTGCTGATCTTCAACCCATATTTCACAGAGACCACAGACTGAAAGAAATATTCCTGGGCCTACCACTTCTCTCATACAAACAGCCCCCTAACTTAAGGAATATCCTTGTCAGACGTGTCAACTTATCACCATCAGAAATGGGCACCAGGAAGGATTTGTGGACTTTTTCGCGCTGCTGATTATTGAAGACGCCAATTTCAGACTATGGTATGGTTTTTCCTGAGGAAGAAGAGTATTATACTTCTAAACGCGTCAAATAAAACCATATGTCTAATTAATTTTTTGAAATTGGCATCTTCAATAATCAGCAACAAGTCCACAAATCCTTCCTGGTTTCTATTGCATGTGGTTTGACAACCCGTGGATCCGCAGCAGCTCAATAACATTCTAAAACGCACAATTCTGTGGATCAGGTAAGTGTAATCTGCTATTCGTAATTCTGAATGTTTATTGGGATAAGCCCTATTGCACATTTTTTTCTCCAGCCTATCTGCTTTATCAGTGATGGGAATATTCCCCTGTAACAATAAAAAAAGGAAGACTTGTACCCACATATCACCAACAAATATAATCCACATACCAAACACAAATTAGGACTATAAAATCATGGATTTCTTCTCATGTACAACCTCCAACGTGGTGTAAACGATACAATGTACAAGTTGCCCTGGAGGCGTCTATATTGAGGAAACCATACAAAAACTACAATCAAGGATGAATCTACACCGACACACAATCAGGAATGTACGGGACATGCCTGTGGGAAAACATGTGTCTGTGTCATGTGTCATTTTAAGGATGACAGAGAGAGGAAAATCTGGGAATTCAAACTGATAAGGTTTTCCATTCTTTGATAGGACTCAATCTAACATCTGGATTTATGACTTACTACATGGATATAGTATATGAAAAAAACTTGACACTCAATATTGAATGTATTTCTTAATTTTCATTGCAGTCCATGTAAACAAGTACAATGAGTAGGCGTTTTGGTCTCAAACGATCTTCCTCAATGGACCGACTACACAAGGAGAGAAGGAAAAAAAGGAAACGACACAGTGTACAATGAAGTTTGGAAAGGACACAGTGTCCAATGAAGTAAGAAAAGGACACAGTGTCCAGTGAAGTAAGTTTTCTGGATTGTTTTGGAGAAATGCCTAAATAGATAGCATGCTGAACTCTGCATCCACCTCTTGTTCCTGTGTGTGTTCCACACTATTTGTATCATTTGTAAACCTGCCTGAAGAAGGAGCTTCTGTTCTCTTGCAAACATTATTCCTCTGGTTATCTAATAAAGGTATCACTCCTAGAATACTTTTGTCATTTTTGGGCTTAAAATTATTTACATAGATTTTTCAGGTATCACAATACAATTCACTGCTCAAATAAATAAATGGAACACTAAGATACCACATCGTAGATATTACTGAATTACATATCGTAGCTGCAAATCTTTATTCATTACATAGTGGCATGCGTTGAAAACAAGAAAACATAAAAATGATCAATGTAAATCAAAATGAATATCCCATGGAGGTCCGGATTTGGAAGGATACTTAAAATCAAAGTGGAAAATCAAATTACAGGCTAATCCAACTTCAGTGGAAATGCCTCAAGTCAAGGAAATGATGCTCAGTAGTGTGTGTGGCCTCCATGTGTCTGCTTGACCTCCCTACGACACCTGGGCATGCTCCTGATGAGTCAGCAGATGTTGTCATGAGGGATCTCCTCCCAAACCTGGACTAAAGCATCCGTCAACTCCTGGACAGTTTGTGGTGCAATGTGACGATGATGGAATGAGCGAGACATGATGTCTCAGATGTGTTCAATCAGATTCAGGTCTAGGGAATGGGCGGGCCAGTCCATAGCTTCAATGCCTTCATCTTGCAGGAACTGCTGACACACTCCAGCCACATGAGGTCTGGAATTGTCTTGCATTAGAAGGAACCCAGGGACAATGACACCAGCATATGGTCTCACAAGGGGTCTGAGGATCTCATCTCGGTACCTAAAGGCAGTCAGGCTACCTCTGGCGAGCACATGGAGGGCTGTGCGGCCCTCCAAGAATCCCACCCCATACCATTACTGACCCACTGCCAAGCCGGTCATGCTGAAGGATGTTGCAGGCAGATCACTCTCCACGGCATCTCCAGACTCTGTCACATCTGTCACATGTGCTCAGTGTGAGCCTGCTTTCATCTTTGAAGAGCACAGGGCGCCAGTGGCAAATTTGCCAATCCTGGTGTTCTGTGGCAAATGCTAAGCGTCCTGCATGGTTGGGCTGTGAGCACAACCCCCATCTGCGGACGTCGGGCACTCAGACCATCCCCATGGAGTCAGTCTCTAACCATTTGGGCAGACACATGCACATTTGTGGCCTGCTTGAGGTCATTTTGCAGGGATCTGGCAGTGCTCCTCCTGTTCCTCCTTGCAGAAAGGCTGAAGTAACGGTCCTGCTGCTGGGTTGTTGCCCTCCTACAGCCCCCTCCATGTCTCCTGGTGTACTGACCTGGCTCCTGGCAGCACCTCCAGCCTCTGGACACTGCGCTGACAGACACAGTGAACCTTCTTGCCGCAGCTCGTACTGATGTGCCATCCTGGATGAGCTGCACTACCTGAGCCACTTGTGTGGGTTGTAGAGTCCGTCTTATGCTACCACAAGTGAGAAAGCACAACCAACGTTCAAAAGTAACCAAAACATCAGCCAGAAAGCATTGGTACTGAGATGTGGTCTGTGGTCCCCACCTGCAGAACCACTCCTTTATCGAGGGTGTCTTGATAATTGCCAATAATTTCCATCTGTTGTCTATTCCATTTGCACAACAGCATGTGAAATTGATTGACAATCAGTGTTGCTTCCTAAGCGGACAGTTTGATTTTACAGAAGTTTTATTTACTTGGAGTTATATTCTGTTGCTTAAGTGTTTACTTTATTTTTTTGAGCAGTGTATTTCATTGTACATCAAATACAGACAGAAAATCATCAACGTATCTACCTGATGTCACATTACCCTATGGCAATGCTCCTACCGCTGAGGTTATAGCATGATCCAGGGTAGATCAAAGATTTGGCTCACTGCAAATCTCAATAAAATAAAAGCATGTTGGAATTGGAACAGCAATGAAATATTTAGTAGGAAACTGTGCATGTAAGAGATCAACACTATAGAAAATTACAAAGAGTCTTGAGTGCCAGGAACCAGAGTGATGACTGTATTGCCAGCCTGTGACTTGCTTTTCACTATGCCAAGATCAATTGCAGCGCTTTATTCTGTGTGCCACAATATCACTCTCATGCTGTGCCTGGCTCCTGTGAGGTGTATGCTGAGCTCCCTGCCACTGCTTAGTTGTCATGCAGAATTTGAAAGAACAGATCCAACAAGGAAAGAATTTATTTGTCAGGACTGAACTGCTCATGTAACAAATGTTTGGGATGTTCAGGTGGACACTGGATTCAATTTTTGCAACAGCGCTCAAAATTTCACAGAGAACATATACATTATCGAGCTTCCAATATGAGGGCACAGCCTGAAACGTGTAGGACAATGTAATAACTATGATTTAGATTGGACATTAATTTGCAAACTGGTGGGTCTCTCATCAGGCACCATGGCGGAGGGTAACCCTTCAGCTCCTCTCAAGTATCAGCCTTGTTTGCAGTTTTAGGGCTGCTTTTCCCCATTATGACATTTCTAAACTCAAACGCTTGTACTGATCTTTTGTGAGCTTTTACCTATAGACAGATGAGCTGTAAAGTGAACGTTCATCCTAAAACACAATTTTAATATTGTAAGCTAAATAGAATCAAAATTCTAGACTGATTCATTTCCTAATTTATCTTGTAAGGTTGCAGTCGGTGATGTGAAACCCCGAGAGCAGGCTCCAGCATGAATAGTGCTGAGAGTTTATTTAAAATGGGTCCAGGTTTTTGGAACAGCCACTATAGCTGGTGGGACTAGCTGTTCCCATACCTCCGCTTCATGGCCTTGGAATGGCTCATTTAAAGCATCCCTATTTAAACCAGTCCAGCTGCCTCAGTCAATGTCTATGAGTGGCGGTAGAAAGAACTCTGGTGTTGTTTCTGCCAGAAACTTAAGGGGGTTTTACACATAGCGATATCGCTAGCAATATCACTAAAGCATCACCGATTTGGTGATGCAGCGATAGCTATATCGCTATGTGTGATATTTACCTCCGACCGGCTCCCCTGCTGTCTGTCGCTGATCGCGCGAGATTGCACAGCTCCATTTTTCGTCGGGCGCTTCCTGCTGGCGCCGACGAGCAACGCGTGGACGCGGGCGGGAGGATGTCAGGATCGCCTCGTCTGAAAGGTAAGTAATGACCGCTGTATCGCTGCTACATCGCTGGTAAGTCTGCCTGTGTGGCAGCTCACTAGCGACCATTTAGCGATGCACCAGCGATCCTGTCATATCGTTGTCGGGATCGCTGGTGCATCGCTAAATGTGAAGGGGCCTTAAGAGTTGGACACTTATCTGAACCGGTGAGCTCATGCTATCATATTGACTCTATATTTTGTGTTTGTTTTTAGCCTGCCTTTATGATAAAGGAAAGTCCGTTTGTTTGCCTTATATTGAACGTTTATGAAATTTAATAGAGATGAGCAACTGTGCCTTCTTTCTCAAAAGTCAGGTCGAACGAAATCGGCCGATTATCGTGAAAAGTCAAAGGCCGACTGAAACACGAAACCCAATGCAAGTCAATGGGGAACCAAGGTCGGCAGGGAGTGGAGTACATGAAACACACCTACAGTGCCCATTTTAATGCCAAAAACATCAATTCTTATTACTTAAGCTTGTCAACCTTAATTTACTTTATAATAATAGTTAGGCATTGAAAGCTGGGGGTTATTTGGCTAAAGTTGTGGGGGGGGTAGGGCTGGCTCCAGATTTTTGTGGGCCCATGGCCAAAGAGTGTCACTGGGCTCTTTTAACACATGCCACAATTCATGATCCTCTGATACGGCAGAGAAATAGCGGTGTAGTACAATGAAAAATACTCCACTTCTTACATCTCATGACTGATATCCATTTTAAATTCTCCAATAGCTCCAAAAATGGACAGTATATTACTCCATACAGTATTATGGCCACCGCATAGTGCGCTATACAGAGTAATGAGGCCCATATATTTCTCCATACAGAATCATTGGTCCCATATAATGTTCCATACAGTATATGATGAGCTCCACATAATGCTACAGTATATGTTGGTCCTCATGGATGAAACTCCACTGTGTTATGGGCCCAAATAATGCTCCATATATAATGGGCCCCATTTCTAATGCTCCAGTGCATAATGGGCCCTGTAAATGCTGCTCCAGTGTCTGATGTCTACCTTTGGAATGCTCCAGTGTATGGTGGGCCTCATATATAATTCTTCAGAGTATAGTACTCCCCAAAAATAGCTGTCCCAACATTGAAGACAATTAAATAAGTCTCCTCACTAAGGAATCCATGTACTAGTGTGGACTCCTCGTCGTCCCCATCTTCCATCTCACTGCACTTGGACTGTTTAGGCAGAGGGCGTACAGACGTGATGTCATCGCGCTCTCTGACCAGAATGTCACTGTCAGGAAATGCGGAAGACGTCACGGCGGTGGAGCAGGGAGAGGTAAGTATTTCAACTTTGCAAGTGCTGCAATCCTGAGCAAGCAGGGGGGGCCCATTCGTTGATGATTGCACTGGCACAGGGCCCCTCTTAGTACGGCGGTGTGTCTGACGGCGGGTGAGCCCTCCCACCGGCAGAGACACTTTTGCGTACTATGAGGGGCCCGGTGCCGTCGCCCATAAGTATGCCCCCCTCACCTGCTCAAGGAACCTGCACTTTCATCTGCACCTTCCTCTTTGTCACCGTGTAAGGTGGTATAGTATGCAGGAAGTGGAACCTGAGTTTCATCAGGGTCAGATTCTAGCTGTGTAGAGTGCGAGGGGAATGTAGTGGTCTGGGTCAATGTACAAGCAGAATCATCTAGCAGTGGCTGGGCATCAGTGCACTTGTGGCGCCCCCAGGAGTACGGTCGCCACAGTGGCATTACCTTTCTCCTAGGGAGTGTGATGTCATGCTTGGGAGCAACGAAGGATCTCTCTAGCAGTTAAACCAACACACAACACAGTTCCCACTCCAGGCCAGCAGGGAGACCTCTGAACCTGACTGCTGAGGAGCTGCTCTCTGTGGTCGGGAGGAGGGAAGTTATGGCAGTCTGTGAAGGGAAGGGGAAGTGTGTGGACGTGAGAAGGGGAGATGGAGGATGAGCAGAGTTAAGGCTCACTCCTAGCTGGAGCGCATGGTCGGGATTCCGGTCTCCAAGTTTGTAGGGACACTGACGGTCCTCCAGCAGAAACCGGAGGAAGTAGCTGCTGTAAATGCTCTGTTCCCAACTAAGGCTCGGAGGCCCCAGCAGCGACGTGTGTGAGCCAGAAGGAAAAGGCTATGGCTGCCTGC
This sequence comes from Dendrobates tinctorius, assembly GCF_039654945.1. NCBI lineage: Eukaryota > Metazoa > Chordata > Amphibia > Anura > Dendrobatidae > Dendrobates > Dendrobates tinctorius. The sequence continues at coordinate 61,114,892 of NW_027361696.1, forward strand.
CTTACGAGAAAGTTCCAAAAGAGAGTCAACAGGGGGAACTTCAGTGAACTCAGTACTGCGAGTACCTCAGATAAGCGCTAGAACGGAGGCCACACTACCTATCTGCAGAGAGAGAATTCCAAATTTGCTACCAGGCTGACCAACTCCTTCTCCATCTGTACTCTGGGTCCTGGACTGCACTTACCAAGTACAGGTAAAGGAACTGCACGACTGTGTCTGTCATCTTTCTCTTGCGCCTGGCACACGGCTCTGCTACATCCTGCACTGCACACCATCTACCAACTCTTTCATCTGCCCTGCGACTACGGCCCTACCTGTGCAGGGCTTCTACATCTAAGCTGCACCACATCTGTCCCAGAGAAGCGACACTGCAGCGCGGGTAATTGTGATCAGAAACCACAGGTGGCGTCACGTATCATTCACCTATAATCGTTATTCACCCCTTTGCATGGACGCCCAAGGCCACGGAACGGGTCATCACCACCAACGTGACACATCCCTCTGAGACACCGGCCCGGTACCGATTAACCCCACTGCCCTGGCTGGCCACCCACACTCCATGTCAGATTCATCTTGGTCTGGGGAATTCATGATTTGACTTGATAACCCAGGCATGGTATGATAGAAAGAGCTACATGGACTAATGTGAAGTGTGGCCTGCTGCATCATTCACTTTTGGTGGGGGTGAAGGACACAAGGAAAGGGGTTCTTCCTAACCAGGAGCCAGCACTTGACGACTCAGTGCTTGCATTTTTTGAAACTTCAGAAGAAGAGGGCATATTTGCTGCAGTCTGTTTCGGCAATGTAACCCAAAACCATTTCCTGATGCTCCGGCTTTAAAAGCGGTTAACCTACTCCCAGAAATGGTAGCCTTCCAGGTGTTCCGGAGCCAGACCATGACGCAGGCTCAACACCTCCTGCCTTAGCTGCTATTGTGCTTTTGCCACTACCAGCAGATGCACCACCACCATCAGCACCAGCTGGCCCCCCCACGCCCACGTCCATGGCCTCTTCCACCAAACTTCAAAATGTTGCAGAACATGAACCCAAAATAACATCAGATATATGGTACTGTATCAGAAGCGTACAGCTCTATACAGTCAAAGGATGATTGTCAATCTCCCTATATATACACCATCAGTCACACAGAGATGCTCACAGGCTCAGTATGGATTAGACAAGAATATAAAAAGTAGAAAAGTGTACAGTATCATCAGATAGCAGGTATATATAGTATAGTTTAAACATTCTAAATCTCCGTAGATATTTCAGGAGGCAGACACAGACTCTCTCAGGCTCAGTATGGATTACAACACAATATAAAAAGCCGTAAAATGGTAATGGATCTGAAGAGTACAGCTGTACACAGTGTAGGGGTCATTGTTGTCAATCTCAGTATTTATCTCCCCAGTCAGAAAATAACTCTCACTTGGTCAGTTTGGATTAGACCAGAATATAAAAAGCAGTAAATGGGTAATGTATCACAAGCGTAGAGCTGTATACACTAGTGTTGGGGTAATTTTTAAATGCACATCTAAATTGCGGGAGTAACCCACAGACTGTCACACGCTCAGGATGGATCACACCACAATATAACAAGAAGATCTGCAAGAAATAATCACACATGTGGGCCAATGTTCCAGGTGTCAATAATACACTTAGAGTGGTGGGTGGAGGAGGACTTCCTGGCAGAAAGGGTACAGTATTACCAGATACCAGGTATATATAGCATAGTTTAAACATTAAAAATGTACGTCTATATATTCAGGAGTAGTGATGAGCCACCCCGCTAGTGTTCCAGTTCGTTTTAATTTGTCGAACACGAGGCAAGTTCGTCGAATGTTTGTCGAACGCTCGACGAACAACGTCGAACACCATTCAAAACAATGGCAGGCAAACACAAACACATACAAACACATAGAAAACAATTACAAAACACCTTAAAAGGTGTCCCAAAGCAGACAAAATGCTCAGAATACAAAAATAACATATGGAAAACGGCACCTACATATAGAAAAGAGGTGGAGGAGTAAAAGGAGGAGACACAGATATAGGCATGTCATGCCCTTATGAAGTCAAGAAAGGCTGGAATAAAAATGTAAAATACCAAAAAACAGTAAAAATCTGAAATCGGACTTCCCACCATAAATTAGGCCAACTGCTGATCGGGTGGCGTTATTCCCACGAACCTCCGAACAGCGTCCATGAAGGCAAAGTGTTTGGTTTCCGGGGCAGTATGGTTGCAAAGCTGAACCTTAAAGGAATGTACAGAAGGGCACCACCAGGAGTGGAGCCTGCGGCTTAATTCGACTCCACCCGGGAAACCTCAACCATGCCAGCTACAGAAAAAATTGACAGATTGCAAGCTTTGTTGATTCTGTGGGTGGTGGATGTCTGTTTTTAGTTGTGCTAGCGATTTATCAGCTTAATTCCGTTAATGAACGAGACTCCGGCATGCCCCCGCAGTACGCGTCAAGCTTACTAGAGGGACATGCGAGGCTCTGGCACGCGAGATCGAGCAATAATAATAATCCTTATTTATATAGTGCCAACATATTCCGCAGCGCTTTACAGTTTAACAGTTTCAAAACACAAGTCATAAGTAACAATGTTAACAATACAATAATTAAAGCAAAATAAGACGAGATAAGACAAAATAAGACGACCCTGCTCGTGAGAGCTTACAATCTACCATGAGGTGAGGGAGATACAAAGTACAGGTGTGTATTTACAATTGTATATTTACAATGAAAGCCCAGCCATCTTGAGGGAGTGAAGGATGGATGTAGATAGTGAATGGGCTATACACGCACACTTACACATAGAATGACTTTGATTAGTGAACGTGATAAGCCGCTCTGAACAAATGTGTTTTGAGGGAGCGCCTAAAACTATGCAATTTGTGGTTAGTCCTAATTTCTTGGGGTAGAGCATTCCAGAGGATAGGAGCAGATTGGGAGAAGTCTTGGAGTCGGGAGTGGGAGGTACGGATTAGTGCAGAGGTTAGTCGAAAGTCGTTTGCAGAGCGCTGCGCTCTGCAAACGACTTTCGACTAACCTCTGCACTAATCCGTACCTCCCACTCCCGACTCCAAGACTTCTCCCAATCTGCTCCTATCCTCTGGAATGCTCTACCCCAAGAAATTAGGACTAACCACAAATTGCATAGTTTTAGGCTAGGCTGATCGGCTAGGCTGATAGACAGAAATGAGGGAGGAGATGTAGGGGGGTGCCGCACCGTGGAGAGCTTTGTGGGTGAGAACAAGTACTTTGAATTGGATCCTATAATGAATGGGCAGCCAGTGAAATGACTGACGAAGAGCGGACATGTCCGAGTACCGATTAGCCAGATGGATGACCCTGGCTGCTGCATTAAGTATGGACTGGAGAGGGGATAGTCGAGTGACGGGGAGGCCAATTAATAGAGCGTAATCCAGGCAGGAGTGGATCAATGCTACAGTGAGGGCTTTTGTTGTTTCCATGGTGAGAAAAGGGCGGATTCTAGAGATATTCGTTAGGTGTAAGCGGCAAGAGTGGGCAAGAGATTGTATATGGGATGTGAAGGAGAGATTGGTCTCAAACATAACACCCAGACAGCGCGCCTGCTGCCGGGGAGTTATTGTGGTACCACCCACGGAGAGGGAAATGTCAGATTTAGTGAGGTTAGTAGACGGCGGGAGCAGAAGAAGTTCAGTTTTGGAGAGGTTGAGTTTCAGATAGAGAGTGGACATGATATTGGAGACTGCGGACAGACAGTTACTGGCGTTCTGTAGTACAGAGGGGGTAAGGTCGGGGGAAGACGTATATAGTTGTGTGTCATCAGCATAAAGATGGTACCGAAAGCCAAATCTGCTGATGGTCTGTCCAATTGGGGCTGTGTAGAGAGAGAAGAGAAAGGGGCCAAGAACTGAGCCCTGAGGTACCCCGACAGCAAGAGGAAGAGAAGATGAAGTGGAGCCAGAGAACAAAACACTGAAGGAGCGGTCAGAGAGATAGGAAGAGAACAAGGAGAGAGCAGTGTCCTTAATGCCTAGTGACTGGAGCCTAGAGAGTAGGAGATGGTGGTCAACAGTATCGAAAGCTGTAGATAGGTCAAAAAGAATGAGCAGAGAGTGGTCACCATTACGTTTTGCTGTCAGAAGGTCATTGGTCACTTTGATGAGTGCAGTTTCAGTCGAATGTAGGAGGTGGAAGCCGGACTGTGAAGGGTCTAGAAGGGAGTGAGTGGAGAGGTAACTGGTAAGGCAGGAGTAAACTAGGCGCTCCAAAAGTTTAGAGATGAAGGGGAGATTGGAGACTGGTCTGTAGTTGTTTGTGCAGGATGGGTCGAGAGCGGGTTTCTTTAGTAATGGAGTAACGATGGCGTGTTTGAAGGAGGATGGGAAAATGCCCGAGGAGAGGGAGAGATTAAAGATTGTAGTTAGGTGGGTTGTGACGACTGGAGAGAGAGAATGGAGGAGATGTGAGGGAATGGGTTCGGTAGTGCATGTAGTCGGACGAGAAGAAAAGTGGAGTCTGGAGACTTATTCTTCTGTGATGGGATCAAATGTGGAAAGTGAACCAGGGGAGATGCAGAAATGGATGGGAGTCACAGCACTTGGTGGTTGGGAGCAGATTTCCTGACGGATATTATCTATTTTTTCTGTAAAGTGGGAGGCCAGGTCATCAGCACAAATGTCTGTGATAGGGGCTTGTGCTTTTGGCCTGAGGAGGGAGTGAAAAGTGTCAAAAAGTTTCTTGGGGTTGTTGGCAAGTGAGGAGATCAGGGTGGTGAAGTAGATCTGTTTGGCGAGGTGAAGGGCAGCGTTATAGGTTCTTAACATAAATTTGAAGTGGATGAAGTCTTCTGGTGTGCAGGTTTTTCTCCATAGGCGTTCAGCACTCCTAGAGCATCGCTGGAGAAGTTGAGTTTGCGATGTGAGCCAGGGCTGTTTTACTTTGTGCTTGGAGGTTCTGAGGGTGAGGGGAGCTACTTGGTCAAGGGTGCTTCTGAGAGTGTCATTGTAGTGATGAACAGCCAGATAAGGACATGTCTATTTGTGGGTCTCGGGGAGTGAGAGAATTGTAAGCCACCGTAGGAAATGGCAGCAGGAGAGACAGTGTCAGAATCCTGAATCCAGGTTTCAGTGAGGGCCAACAGATTAAGAGAGTTGTTCAGAAAGTAGTTGTGTAGGAAATGAAGCTTGTTACAAGCAGACCGTGGATTCCAGAGGGCACAATTAAAAGATGGAGATGAGGGAGTGCAAGTAATATTAATAAGATTATTATGGTTTCGATATGAGGTAGGGTAGGGGTTGAGGTTGGGGGATGGTGGACCAGGGTTGGGGGAGATGTCCCCTGAAATCAGTAGGAGTAGGAAGATAAAGAGCAAATAGTTGTTAGAATTGTAAGTAGTTTTTTTCTGCATTGTGTTTGGGCAAGATGGGCTGAGGTTTCTCAGGAAGGTGAGGAGTGCATGGGAGCTGTACATGGGAAAGGGAAGTATAGAGGGGCTGATGTGTATGAGTCATGATGGAGGGGGGATAGGGTGGTGAATGTGGATGACAAGGGAACACAGGTGGATAAAAATAAAGCACCTGGTTAAAGGGAAGAGCAAAGTGTGGGTTACCTGACTCCTGCCCTGACTAACTGCCATGTATAACTGCCGTTTTCCTGATGCTTAGCTTCTGTGATGTTTTGCTTATGGGACGCTTGCGTGCTGCAGCCCACACTGCGTGCTTCCCCTTAGGAACTACTACATATATAGGCCACACTACAGGGTCAGGAGAGAGGGATTGTGGGAGCTGGTTGGGTATAATTTGGCAGCTGGGGCCAGCACACCAGGGGATGGTTAGATGATCAAAGCCACTAGACCAGGCTGTGTCAATATGCTAAAGCACCTTCAACCTGATAAGATCAAGAGAGGCCCCAGTCACGGATCTAAAGCAGTAAGTATTACATACAGTGCAACAAATGAATTATACCAAAGCTTTAGCAAGCACATTAAAATATGCAGCAAAATGGTAAAGCAGCAGGTCTGTCATGCCCTTACATGTCCGGGGCTGCATGCGCGCTACACTGAAAGGTCCAGCGTATGTCGCTTACAGGTGCAGATAACCCGCTGAACCTCGTTAGTGATGGGGATCTGGGATTACAATTCTTCCCCGCGAACGAGGATTTCCCAGTAAGTGCAGGTCAACCGGAATTACGGAATTAGGCCTAACCGGCATTCCAGAAAAAATGAAAAAATTAAGTGTCCAAATCACAGGTGCTGTAGCTTGCTTAACAGCTGGGCTCCTATGCTGAGTAGCATGCAGTTCTTACATAAACAGGCGGCATAGCTTGGTTCACTGGTGGGCTCCTCTGCTGAGTAGCAGACAGTGCTACAAGGCCCAAAAGGATTTTCTGGACAAAATGCGGTAAAAAAAAATTAGAAACACACAAGGTGTAGCTCCTTGACAGGTGTATTACACTGCCTGCTACCACACACCGCTACTATGCCATGAAACAGTCTATTAACATTGAAAACCATTATTAATGTGAAAATGAAGTTACGCTTTTGGTGAACGAACCATTCTCCAACGGAACCTCGTTCAGCCGAATTTTAAGCTAAGTGTTCGAGTTCGACGAACGGCTCGAACACCAGCCAAAACAGCTGGAATTTTAACTTGGCGAACAGGTCGACTTGAATACCGCTCATCTCTAATCAGGAGGCAGACTCAGACTTTCTCAGGCCCAGTATGGATTCGACAAGATTGTAGAAAATTGAGAAAGGGTACAGTATCACCCGATAACAGGTATATATGTAGCATAGTTTACACATTAAAAACCTATGTCTATACAGTTGTGGCCAAAAGTATTGACACCGCTACAATTTTGTCAGATAATACTCAGTTTCTTCCTGAAAATGATTGCAAACACAAATTCTTTGGTATTATCTTTATTTAATTTTTCTTAAATGAAAAAACACAAAAGAGAATGAAGCAAAAAGCAAAACATTGATCATTTCACACAAAACTCCAAAAATGGGCCAGACAAAAGTATTGGCACCCTCAGCCTAATACTTCGTTGCACAACCTTTAGCCAAAATAACTGCGACCAACCGCTTCCGGTAACCATCAATGAGTTTCTTACAATGCTCTGCTGGAATTTTAGACCATTCTTCTTTGGCAAACTGCTCCAGGTCCCTGATATTTGAAGGGTGCCTTCTCCAAACTGCCATTTTTAGATCTCTCCACAGGTGTTCTATGGGATTCAGGTCTGGACTCATTGCTGGCCACCTTAGAAGTCTCCAGTGCTTTCTCTCAAACCATTTTCTAGTGCTTTTTGAAGTGTGTTTTGGGTCATTGTCCTGCTGGAAGACCCATGACCTCTGAGGGAGACCCAGCTTTCTCACACTGGGCCCTACATTATGCTGCAAAATTTGTTGGTAGTCTTCAGACTTCATAATGCCATGCACACGGTCAAGCAGTCCAGTGCCAGAGGCAGCAAAGCAACCCCAAAACATAAGGGAACCTCCACTGTTATGAGCTCATTTTCTGCTCCACCAGCTGGGAGTTCTCTTTCCGTTCTCCCTCTGGTAGTGACAGGAGGTAGTGAGGTTAGTTTAATTGGTAATGGTCTGCCACCTGGCGAGGAGGATAGTGATTGGATCTCCGGAGTATCAGACTGGATATAAGACAGCCAACGCCCTATCCTGTTGCTGGTGATTCAGTCTGTTTCTCAGGTCTTGGATTTCAGCTCTGCTCCAGTCATCTCAAGTTAAGCTTGTTTTTTGCTAATGTTCACACTTGCTCTTGTTGGTCAACTCTGTTTTTGTGTGGTCAGCCAGCCCGACTGGGCTGTGCTGAATTTCCACTCTTATTTATCTGTATTTGCCAATTTGCCTTTTTGTCCTTCATTAGATTAGCCTCTTTTTGCTCTGTCTCAGAATATTCCAGAGTGCTGATATAGTGGGAGAAGTCTAGTGACTTCAGGGTTAATTTTGTTATCAGAAGCGTTGGACATTATTTTTGGTAGGGTTTTTTGGCAGATTGCAGACAGTATCTTTCCTTTCCTGTCCTTTCAAGTTAGTTTGTCCCCATCGTTTGCTCAGCCTATTTTTCTGCCTTTGTTTGTGTTTTCATATTGCTTCACCGTCAATACATGTGGGGGGCTGTCTTTCCTTTGGGGTCTGCTCTGGGGAGTTAGTTTTCCTCTTTTCTTACTTTAGGCTTATTTAGCTCTCCGGTTGTGACGAGGCGTCCAGGACCACCGTAGGCACGCTCCACGACTGCTTCTAATTGTGTGTTAAGATCAGGGCTTTGCAGTCTGCGTAGTTACCAACCTCTCTGGTTTTCTGAGACTTAGTGTGTTTTGCTTTTTTCCTCCTAGGTGACCCATTCATAACACTCCACCATGTTTGACTGTAGGGACCGTGTTCTTTTCTTTGAATGCCTCTTTTTTTCTCCTGTAAACTCTATGTTGATGCCTTTGCCCAAAAAGCTCTACTTTTGTCTCATCTGACCAGATAACATTCTTCCAAAACGTTTTAGGCTTTTTCAGGTAAGTTTTGGCAAACTCCAGCCTGGCTTTTTTATGTCTCAAGGTAAGAAGTGGGGTCTTCCTGGGTCTCCTACCATACAGTTCCTTTTCATTCAGACGCCGACGGATAGTACGGGTTGACACTGTTGTACCCTCGGACTGCAGGGCAGCTTGAACTTGATTGGATGTTAGTCGAGGTTCTTTATCCAACATCCGCACAATCTTGCGTTGAAATCTCTTGTCAATTTTTCTTTTCCGTCCACATCTAGGGAGGTTAGCCACAGTGTCATGGGCTTTAAACTTCTTGATGACACTGCGCACGGTAGACACAGGAACATTCAGGTCTTTGCAGATGGACTTGTAGCCTTGAGATTGCTCATGCTTCCTCACAATTTGGTTTCTCAAGTCCTCAGACAGTTCTTTGGTCTTCTTTCTTTTCTCCATGCTCAATGTGGTCTACACAAGGACACAGGACAGAGGTTGAGTCAACTTTAATCCATGTCAACTGGCTGCAAGTGTGATTTAGTTATTGTTAGCACCTGTTAGGTGCCACAGGTAAGTTTCAGGTGCTGTTAATTACACAAATTAGAGAAGCATCACATGATTTTTCGAACAGTGCCACTACTTTTGTCCACCCTCTTTTTTATGTTTGGTGTGGAATTATATTCAATTTGGCTTTAGGACAATTCTTTTTGTGTTTTTTCATTTAAGACAAATTGAATTTGTGTTTGCAATCATTTTCAGGAAGAAACTGAGTATTATCTGACAGGGGTATCAATACTTTTGGCCACAACTGTATATCAGGAGGCAGACTCAGAGGGTCTCAGGCCCAGTATGGATTGGACGTGATTGTACAAAGTTGAGAAAGGGTACAGTATCACCGGATAACAGGTATATATAGCATAGTTTAAACATTAAAAACCTATGTCTATATATCAGGAGACAGACTCAGAGGGTCTCAGGCCCAGTATGGATTTGACCTGATTGTACAAAGTTGAGAAAGGGTACAGTATCACCGGATAACAGGTATATATAGCATAGTTTAAACATTAAAAATCTGCGTGAATATTTCCGGAGTCCGACAAAGACACTCACAGCCTCAGTATGGATTAGACAAGAATCTAAAAAGTAGAAAAAGGGTTATGTATTCGAAGAGTACACCAGTATACACTGTTGGGGTATTTTTCAATCTTCATATATATTTCAGTCTCAGTAAGACAGTCCAGACTCTCCGCAAGAGGAAACGAGATGGACACAAGTACAGACGGAAAGTCGACTGATTGCAGAAATTTTAGAATTACTAATCACGGTAAAATCTCCCAGGAGAATTCTCAGAGGCGATGCTGACCCTCAATTACTTTGTCTGTGGAGACAGCAAAAACAGTTCTTGTGAAGAAACGTTTGCTGTATCGCAGTACCATGGAACCCATCACCGTTACTAATATCCATCAAATTGTGATCACAGGGACAGATGTAGACATTGTCCTCACTGCCTATCATGATCTGTCAGGTAACTTTGGAGTGCAAAAGACACAAGCCACAGGCCATAGGCGATTCTATTGGATTGGCATGAGAGGACACATTTAAAAATGTTGGCAGGAATGTCACACATCTGTGAGTCGGAAAACCGTGAAAGCTGATGATAAATCACCACTGCATCTCATTGTGAGTCGACATCCATAACAAATGGAAGCCATTGATCATCTGAAGATAGAGCCCAGCAGGACAGGGCATAGCTACGTCTTAACCATCATCTATCATTTCACCAAATTTGTATTGGCAGTCCCACTGAAGTATTTAACAGGCCAGACTACACAGTGGTGGAGCAGGGAGAGGTAAGTATTGCAAGTGCTGGTGCCCTGAGCAAGCAGGGGGGGGCCCACTCGTGAGCGGCGGTACTGGCACAGGGACCCTCATAGTACGCCGGTGTGTCTGACGGCGGGTGTGCACCCCCACCGTCAGAGACACTTGATTCTACTATGAGGGAGCTTGTGCCAGTGCCGTTGCCAAAGAGTGTGCCCATCCACCTGTCCAGGGCAACGGCACTCGCACGGGTGCGTGCGCCAGGTGGTGACACCAGCCCTGTGGGGGGAGGCAGCCCAGATAGGGAGGTGGAAAAAATGGCATATGTTGATGTTGGACATTCAGCAGCTGCAAATGGAGTAATTGGAGAAGTCCGAGGAAGAGGAGGACAAAAGCAAGCCATTTTTCTGGCAACCTACGTGTCAGCAGGGGAGGGTGGGACAAAATCCTTTGAAACCCATGCATGGTTCATTTTAATGAAGGATAGATCATCAACATTTTGGGTCAACAGATGGGTCCTTTTTTCTGTCAGGATTGATCCAGCAGCACTGAAGATTCATTCAGATAACACACTATCAGCAGGGCAAGCGAGCTCCTGTAAAGCATATTGTACCAATTCAGGCCAGGTGTCAAGTTTACTGGCCCAATAGTCAAAGGGGAATGACCGGTGAGGGAGAACATCGATATGGGACGAGAAATAGTTTGTCACCATAGTTGACAACTGCTCTCTCCTGTCACTTTCGATCAATGCAGTATTGCCAGTCGTGCGAGCGGTACTTGAAAAATCAGTCCACAACATGGTCATGAAACCCGTGTCCAACGCCACTTCGGCTGTCTGCACCATGAACACCTCTTCCATGTTGCCCCCTACGGCTCGTTGGAAAAACATCACCGCTGCTGTGTGCTGGGAATGCCTCAAACAAACGGTTTACCAGAGTTGCTTGTTTGTTAGCCAATATTAGCTCTAGGTTCTCCTGTGGCATGATGTTTTTGGAATTTGCCTTTATAGCGTGGATCCAGGATGCTGGCCAACCAGTAGTCGTCATCGTTCATCATTTTGGCAATGCGGGGATCCCTTTTTAGGATCTGCAAGGCATAATCAGACATGTGGGCCAATGTTCCAGGTGTCAATGATGCACTGCGAGTGCTGGGTGGAGGAGCACTTTCTGGCAAATCAACATCCCTCCAGTCACACACAAACCCTGTACCTGACCTTGCCACGCCAACATTTTTCCTTGCCCCCTGAGAAGCATCCTGCTCCCCAAAATAATCATCCCCATCATCCTCCTCCTCTTCTTCCTCCACCTCGCCCACGAGACTTCCCAGAGCAGACAATGGCTGACTGTCATCAAGGCTTCCCTCCTCCTCTTCCTCCTCGGCTGCAGACGCCTTCTCCTTAATGTGCGTCAAAGTTTGCATGAGCAGACGCATAAGTGGGATGCTCATGCTTATGATGGCGTCGTCTGCGCTTACCAGCCATGTGCATTCCTCAAAACACTGAAGGACTTTACAGAGGTCTTTCAGCTTCGACCACTGCACACCAGACAACTCCATGTCTGCCTGCAAACTGCCTGCCCGTGTATCCTCCCACAAATGAATTACACCCTGCCTCTATTCGCACAGCCTCTGAACCATGTGCAGGGTGGAGTTCCACCTTGTTGCAACATCGATAATTAGGTGGTGCTTGGGAAGGTGGAGCAATCACTGCAGCTTCTGCATACGACTGGAGTGTACGGGCGACCGGCGGATGTGCGAGCACAGTCTTCGCACCTTATGGAGCAGGGCTGTTAACTCCGGATAATTATTGAGGAAGCACTGCACCACCAGGTTCAAGGTGTGAGCCAGGCAAGGTATATGGCTGAGTTTTGAAAGGGCTATGGCTGCCACAAAATTCCGGCCGTTTTCACTAACTATCTTGCCTGCCTCAAGATGTAGACTGCCCAGACATGACTCAGTTTGTCGCTGCAAGTAGTCGGCCAGTACCTCCGCGGTGTGTCTGTTGTTGCCCAAACACATCATCTTCAACACAGCCTGCTGACGCTTACCACTAGCTGTTCGATAGTGGGACAACTCGTGTGCAACACTGGCAGCTGCGGATGGAGTGCTCGTGCGACTGCGCTCTGTGGACGAGCTTTCGCTTCTGGAGGAGGAGGGTTGAACACCTACAGCCAACTGTTTCCTATACCATGGGCTAGGCAGCACTGTCCCACTGCCGCTATCCCCTGTGGACCCTGCATCCACCACATTAACCCAGTGCTCAGTGATTGACACATAACGGCCCTGGCCATGCCTACTGGACCATGCATCTGTTGTGAGGTGCACCTTTCCACTCACTGATTGCTTGAGTGCATGGACAATGCGGTCTTTCACATACACGTGGAGGGCTGGGATGGCTTTTCACGAAAAGAAGTGCCGACTGGGTAGGTCATAGCGTGGTACTGCGTAGGCCATGAGCTTGCGGAAAGCTTTGCTATCAACCAACCGGTAGGACATCATCTCTAACGAGATTAGTTTGGCAATGTGGGCGTTCAAAGCCAGTGTACGCGGATGAGAGGATGAGTACTTTCTTGTCCTACTCAGAGTGTCTGGTAGGGTGAGCTGGACTTGCGAGCTGCATATGGTGGAACTAGCGGTGGACATGGCAAACTGAGAGAGGGTTGGTGATGGTGTTGCTGATGGCCTACATTCAGTCTTTCGTAGCAATAACATTGTGATTCCACGACTGCTTTGCCCTTGCGACGACACCTCGACATTTGCTGCTGGTGGTGTGCTAACCGGTGGCCTTACAGTGGGGGAAGTGATGTAGCGTTGCTGACTACCTTCATTCGGAGCAGATGCACAAGTGGTATGTGAGGTTTGGTAGTCCGTCCACGCTTGCAAGTGCATGGTGGTTAAATGTCTAAGCATGCAACTGGTATTCAAATTTCTCAGATTTTTCCCTCGGATAAAGGTCTTTGCGCACTTCTTACAGATAACTTTTGCCTGATCATTAGGATTTTGTTCAAAAAAGTGCCACACTGCACTCTTCCTACTATGGAAGACATTTTGAGATCTTGCACGCTGTGCTAATTTGATCGTCTGGCCAAGCTGTCCTGCAACTCTTTTGGGTTTTTTTTGTAACACGTTTTTGGACTGCTACGGTCATGCCAGATAACAGCTGTTGTGATGTCATTGCCTGCTGCGGATCCTCCTCCTCCTCTTCTGAGCTATTGGCAGCGGCACCCTCTTCCCCCAATGGATGCCAATCTGGGTCAACAACTGGGTCATCCATCACCTCCTCTTCAATTTCATGTGCACCTTCCTCTTTGTCACCGTGTAAGGTGAAATAGTATGCGGGAAGGGACACCTGAGTTTCATCAGGGTCTAATTCTGCCTCAGTACACTGCGAGGACAATGTAGTGCTCTGAGTGATTGTACAAGCAGAAAAATCTAGCAGTGGCTGTGCATCAGTGCACTCCATGTCAGATTAATCTTGGACTGGGGAATTCACGATTTGACTTGCAAACCCAGGCATGGTATGTGAAAAGAGCTCCATGGAGTAATCGGTACTGTAGCCTGCCACATTCTTCACTTTTGGCAGGGGTGAAGGACACAAGGAAAGGTGTTGTTCCTGACCAGGAGCCTCCACTGACGACTCAGTGCTTTTATTTTTTGAAAATTCAGAAGAGGAGGCGAGAGAGCTGGAGGCTGTGTCAGCAATGTAATCCAAAACTTGTTCCTGAAGCCCCGGCTCTAAAAGAGGTTTACCTACTCCCAGAAAAGAGAGCCTTCGAGGCCTTGTGGAGCCAGACGAATACGCAGGCTCAAGACCTCCGGCCTTAGGTGCTATTGTGCTTTTGCCACTATCAACAGATGCAACACTACCACCACCACCACCATCGGGACCAGCTGGCAACCCCCACCCACTTCCATGGTGTCTTCCACCATACTTCCTCAATTTTGTGAAAATGTGCCCAAAATACCACCAGCTATATGGTACTGCAAAACAAGGTAGAAGGTGTATCTACTATTGGAGAGAATTTGAATCTCACTATAGATTTGAGGACGCTGAACTATTGTCTCAGGCCCAGGAGAGATTACACCTCAATGTAACAGGCTGAAATTGGATGGAGTATGACAAGGTGGAGGGTGTCTATAGGATTGGTGAGAATTTGAATCTCACTATACATTTTAGGATGCTGAACTATGGTTTCAGGCCCAGGAGAGATTACACCTCAATGTAACAGGCAGAAATTGGATGGTGTATGACAAGGTGGAGGGAGTCTATAGGATTGGTGAGAATTTGAATCTCACTATAGATTTGAGGACGCTAAACTATTGTCTCAGGCCCAGGAGAGATTAAACCTCAATGTAACAGGCAGAAACTGGATGGTGTATGACAAGGTGGAGGGTGTCTATAGGATTGGTGAGAATTTGAATCTCACTATAGATTTGAGGACGTTGAACTATTGTCTGAGGCCCAGGAGAGATTACACCTCAATGTAACAGGCTGAAATTGGATGGAGTATGACAAGGTGGAGGGTGTCTATAGGATTGGTGAGAATTTGAATCTTACTATAGATTTGAGGATGCTGAACTATTGTCTCAGGCCCAGGAGAGATTACACCTCAGTGTAAGAGGCAGAAATTGGATGATGTATGACAAGGTGGAGGGTGTCTATAGGATTGGTGAGAATTTGAATCTCACTAAAGAATTGAGGATGCTGAACTATTGTCTCAGGCCCAGGAGAGATTACACCTCAATGTAACAGGCTGAAATTGGATGGTGTATGACAAGGTGGAGGGTGTCTATAGGATTGGTGAGAATTTGAATCTCACTATAGATTTGAGGATGCTGAACTATTGTCTCAGGCCCAGGAGAGATTACACATCAATGTAACAGGCTGAAATTGGATGGAGTATGACAAGGTGGAGGGTGTCTATAGGATTGGTGAGAATTTGAATCTCACTATACATTTGAGGATGCTGAACTATTATTTCAGGCCCAGGAGAGATTACACCTCAATGTAAAAGGCTGAAATTGGATGGTGTATGATAAGGTGGAGGGTGTCTACAGGATTGGTGAGAATTTGAATCTCACTATAGATTTGAGGATGCTGAACTATTGTCTGAGGCCCAGGAGAGATTACACCTCAATGTAACAGGCTGAAATTGGATGGTGTATGACAAGGTGGAGGGTGTCTACAGGATTGGTGAGAATTTGAATCTCACTATAGATTTGAGGACGTTGAACTATTGTCTCAGGCCCAGGAGAGATTACACCTCAATGTAACAGGCTGAAATTGGATGGAGTATGACAAGGTGGAGGGTGTCTATAGGATTGGTGAGAATTTGAATCTCACTATACATTTGAGGATGCTGATCTATTGTTTCAGGCCCAGGAGAGATTACACCTCAATGTAACAGGCTGAAATTGGATGGTGTATGACAAGGTGGAGGGAGTCTATAGGATTGGTGAGAACTTGAATCTCACTATAGATTTGAGGACGCTGAACTATTGTCTCAGGCCCAGGAGAGATTACACCTCAATGTAACAGGCAGAAATTGGATGGTGTATGACAAGGTGGAGGGAGTCTATAGGATTGGTGAGAATTTGAATCTCACAATAGATTTGAGGACGCTGAACTATTGTCTCAGGCTCAGGAGAGATTACACCTCAATGTAACAGGCTGAAATTGGATGGAGTATTACAAGGTGGAGGGTGTCTATAGGATTGGTGAGAATTTGAATCTCACTATAAATTTGAGGACGCTGAACTATTGTCTCAGGCCTAGGAGAGATTACATCTCAGTTTAAGAGGCAGAAATTGGATGATGTATGACGAGGTGGAGGGTTTCTATAGGATTGGTGAGAATTTGAATCTCACTATAGATTTGAGAACGCTGAACTATTGTCTCAGGCCCAGGAGAGATTACACCTCAGTGTAAGAGGCAGAAATTGGATGATGTATGACAAGGTGGAGGGAGTCTATAGGATTGGTGAGAATTTGAATCTCACTATAGATTTGAGGATGCTGAACTATTGTTTCAGGCCCAGTAGAGATTACACCTCAATGTAACAGGCTGAAATTGGATGGTGTATGACAAGGTGGAGGGTGTCTATAGGATTGGTGAGAATCTGAATCTCACTATAGATTTGAGGACGCTGAACTATTGTCTGAGCCCCAGGAGAGATTACACCTCAATGTAACAGGCTGAAATTGGATGGTGTATAACAAGGTGGAGGGTGTCTACAGGATTGGTGAGAATTTGAATCTCACTATAGATTTGAGGATGCTGAACTATTGTCTCAGGCCCAGGAGAGATTACACCTCAATGTAACAGGCTGAAATTGGATGGTGTATGACAAGGTGGAGGGTGCCTATAGGATTGGTGAGAATTTGAAGCTCACTATAGATTTGAGGACGCTGAACTATTGTCTCTGGCCCAGGAGAGATTACAACTCAATGTAACAGGCTGAAATTGGATGGTGTATGACACGGTGGAGGGTGTCTATAGGATTGGTGAAAATTTGAATCTCACTATAGATTTGAGGATGCTGAACTATTGTCTCAGGCCCAGGAGAGATTACACCTCAATGTAACAGGCAGAAATTGGATGGTGTATGACAAGGTGGAGGGTGTCTATAGGATTGGTGAGAATTTGAAACTCACTATAGATTTGAGGATGTTGAATTATTGTCTCAGGCCCAGGAGAGATTACACCTCAATGTAACAGGCTGAAATTGGATGGAGTATGACAAGGTGGAGGGTGTCTATAGGATTGGTGAGAATTTGAATCTCACTATAGATTTGAGGATGCTGAACTATTGTTTCAGGCCCAGGAGAGATTACACCTCAATGTAACAGGCAGAAATTGGTTGGTGTATGTCAAGGTGGAGGGAGTCTATAGAATTGGTGAGAATTTGAATCTCACTATAGATTTGAGGACGCTGAACTATTGTCTCAGGCCCAGGAGAGATTACACTTCAGTGTAAGAGGCAGAAATTGGATGATGTATGACAAGGTGGAGGGTGTCTATAGGATTGGTGAGAATTTGAATCTCACTATACATTTGAGGATGCTGAACTATTGTTTCAGGCCCAGGAGAGATTACACCTCAGTGTAAGAGGCAGAAATTGGATGATGTATGACAAGGTGGAGGGTGTCTATAGGATTGGTGAGAATTTGAATCTCACTATACATTTGAGGATGCTGAACTATTGTTTCAGGCCCAGGAGAGACTACACCTCAATGTAACAAGCAGAAATTGGATGGTATATGACAAGGTGGAGGGAGTCTATAGGATTGGTGAGAATTTGAATCTCACAATAGATTTGAGGACGCTGAACTATTGTCTCAGGCTCAGGAGAGATTACACCTCAATGTAACAGGCTGAAATTGGATGGAGTATTACAAGGTGGAGGGTGTCTATAGGATTGGTGAGAATTTGAATCTCACTATAAATTTGAGGACGCTGAACTATTGTCTCAGGCCTAGGAGAGATTAAATCTCAGTTTAAGAGGCAGAAATTGGATGATGTATGACGAGGTGGAGGGTTTCTATAGGATTGGTGAGAATTTGAATCTCACTATAGATTTGAGAACGCTGAACTATTGTCTGAGGCCCAGGAGAGATTACACCTCAATGTAACAGGCTGAAATTGGATCGAGTATGACAAGGTGGAGGGTGTCTATAGGATTGGTGAGAATTTGAATCTCACTATACATTTGAGGATGCTGATCTATTGTTTCAGGCCCAGGAGAGATTACACCTCAATGTAACAGGCTGAAATTGGATGGTGTATGACAAGGTGGAGGGAGTCTATAGGATTGGTGAGAATTTGAACCTCACCTAAGATTTGAGGACGCTGAACTATTGTCTCAGGCCCAGGAGAGATTACACCTCAATGTAACAGGCTGAAATTGGATGGAGTATGACAAGGTGGAGGGTGTCTATAGGATTGGTGAGAATCTGAATCTCACTATAGATTTGAGGATGCTGAACTATTGTCTGAGCCCCAGGAGAGATTACACCTCAATGTAACAGGCTGAAATTGGATGGTGTATAACAAGGTGGAGGGTGTCTACAGGATTGGTGAGAATTTGAATCTCACTATAGATTTGAGGATGCTGAACTATTGTCTCAGGCCCAGGAGAGATTACACCTCAATGTAACAGGCTGAAATTGGATGGTGTATGACAAGGTGGAGGGTGCCTATAGGATTGGTGAGAATTTGAAGCTCACTATAGATTTGAGGACGCTGAACTATTGTCTCTGGCCCAGGAGAGATTACAACTCAATGTAACAGGCTGAAATTGGATGGTGTATGACACGGTGGAGGGTGTCTATAGGATTGGTGAAAATTTGAATCTCACTATAGATTTGAGGATGCTGAACTATTGTCTCAGGCCCAGGAGAGATTACACCTCAATGTAACAGGCAGAAATTGGATGGTGTATGACAAGGTGGAGGGTGTCTATAGGATTGGTGAGAATTTGAAACTCACTATAGATTTGAGGATGTTGAATTATTGTCTCAGGCCCAGGAGAGATTACACCTCAATGTAACAGGCTGAAATTGGATGGAGTATGACAAGTTGGAGGGTGTCTATAGGATTGGTGAGAATTTGAATCTCACTATAGATTTGAGGATGCTGAACTATTGTTTCAGGCCCAGGAGAGATTACACCTCAATGTAACAGGCAGAAATTGGTTGGTGTATGTCAAGGTGGAGGGAGTCTATAGAATTGGTGAGAATTTGAATCTCACTATAGATTTGAGGACGCTGAACTATTGTCTCAGGCCCAGGAGAGATTACACTTCAGTGTAAGAGGCAGAAATTGGATGATGTATGACAAGGTGGAGGGTGTCTATAGGATTGGTGAGAATTTGAATCTCACTATACATTTGAGGATGCTGAACTATTGTTTCAGGCCCAGGAGAGATTACACCTCAGTGTAAGAGGCAGAAATTGGATGATGTATGACAAGGTGGAGGGTGCCTATAGGATTGGTGAGAATTTGAATCTCACTATACATTTGAGGATGCTGAACTATTGTTTCAGGCCCAGGAGAGATTACACCTCAATGTAACAGGCTGAAATTGGATGGTGTATGACAAGGTGGAGGGTGTCTATAGGATTGGTGAGAATTTGAATCTCACTATAGATGTGAGGACGTTGAACTATTGTCTCAGACCCAGGAGAGATTACACCTCAATGTAACAGGCTGAAATTGGATGGAGTATGACAAGGTGGAGGGTGTCTGTAGGATTGGTGAGAATTTGAATCTCACTATAGATTTGAGGACGCTGAACTATTGTCTCAGGCCCAGGAGAGATTACAACTCAATGTAAGAGGCTGAAATTGGATGGTGTATGACACGGTGGAGGGTGTCTATAGGATTGGTGAAAATTTGAATCTCACTATAGATTTGAGGACGCTGAACTATTGTCTCAGGCCCAGGAGAGATTACACCTCAATGTAACAGGCAGAAATTGGATGGTATATGACAAGGTGGAGGGTGTCTATAGGATTGGTGAGAATTTGAATCTCACTATAGATTTGAGGATGCTGAACTATTGTCTGAGGCCCAGGAGAGATTACACCTCAATGTAACAGGCTGAAATTGGATGGAGTATGACAAGGTGGAGGGTGTCTATAGGATTGGTGAGAATTTGAATCTTACTATAGATTTGAGGATGCTGAACTATTGTCTCAGGCCCAGGAGAGATTACACCTCAGTGTAAGAGGCAGAAATTGGATGATGTATGACAAGGTGGAGGGTGTCTATAGGATTGGTGAGAATTTGAATCTCACTAAAGAATTGAGGATGCTGAACTATTGTTTCAGGCCCAGGAGAGAT
This sequence comes from Dendrobates tinctorius, assembly GCF_039654945.1. Lineage (NCBI taxonomy): Eukaryota > Metazoa > Chordata > Amphibia > Anura > Dendrobatidae > Dendrobates > Dendrobates tinctorius. The sequence continues at coordinate 61,135,037 of NW_027361696.1, forward strand.
TACACCTCAATGTAACAGGCTGAAATTGGATGGTGTATGACAAGGTGGAGGGTGTCTATAGGATTGGTGAGAATTTGAATCTCACTATAGATTTGAGGATGCTGAACTATTGTCTCAGGGCCAGGAGAGATTACACATCAATGTAACAGGCTGAAATTGGATGGAGTATGACAAGGTGGAGGGTGTCTATAGGATTGGTGAGAATTTGAATCTCACTATACATTTGAGGATGCTGAACTATTATTTCAGGCCCAGGAGAGATTACACCTCAATGTAAAAGGCTGAAATTGGATGGTGCATGATAAGGTGGAGGGTGTCTACAGGATTGGTGAGAATTTGAATCTCACTATAGATTTGAGGATGCTGAACTATTGTCTGAGGCCCAGGAGAGATTACACCTCAATGTAACAGGCTGAAATTGGATGGTGTATGACAAGGTGGAGGGTGTCTACAGGATTGGTGAGAATTTGAATCTCACTATAGATTTGAGGACGTTGAACTATTGTCTCAGGCCCAGGAGAGATTACACCTCAATGTAACAGGCTGAAATTGGATGGAGTATGACAAGGTGGAGGGTGTCTATAGGATTGGTGAGAATTTGAATCTCACTATACATTTGAGGATGCTGATCTATTGTTTCAGGCCCAGGAGAGATTACACCTCAATGTAACAGGCTGAAATTGGATGGTGTATGACAAGGTGGAGGGAGTCTATAGGATTGGTGAGAACTTGAATCTCACTATAGATTTGAGGACGCTGAACTATTGTCTCAGGCCCAGGAGAGATTACACCTCAATGTAACAGGCAGAAATTGGATGGTGTATGACAAGGTGGAGGGAGTCTATAGGATTGGTGAGAATTTGAATCTCACAATAGATTTGAGGACGCTGAACTATTGTCTCAGGCTCAGGAGAGATTACACCTCAATGTAACAGGCTGAAATTGGATGGAGTATTACAAGGTGGAGGGTGTCTATAGGATTGGTGAGAATTTGAATCTCACTATAAATTTGAGGACGCTGAACTATTGTCTCAGGCCTAGGAGAGATTACATCTCAGTTTAAGAGGCAGAAATTGGATGATGTATGACGAGGTGGAGGGTTTCTATAGGATTGGTGAGAATTTGAATCTCACTATAGATTTGAGAACGCTGAACTATTGTCTCAGGCCCAGGAGAGATTACACCTCAGTGTAAGAGGCAGAAATTGGATGATGTATGACAAGGTGGAGGGAGTCTATAGGATTGGTGAGAATTTGAATCTCACTATAGATTTGAGGATGCTGAACTATTGTTTCAGGCCCAGTAGAGATTACACCTTAATGTAACAGGCTGAAATTGGATGGTGTATGACAAGGTGGAGGGTGTCTATAGGATTGGTGAGAATTTGAACCTCACCTAAGATTTGAGGACGCTGAACTATTGTCTCAGGCCCAGGAGAGATTACACCTCAATGTAACAGGCTGAAATTGGATGGAGTATGACAAGGTGGAGGGTGTCTATAGGATTGGTGAGAATCTGAATCTCACTATAGATTTGAGGACGCTGAACTATTGTCTCAGGCCCAGGAGAGATTACAGATCAATGTAACAGGCTGAAATTGGATGGTGTATGACAAGGTGGAGGGTGCCTATAGGATTGGTGAGAATTTGAAGCTCACTATAGATTTGAGGACGCTGAACTATTGTCTCTGGCCCAGGAGAGATTACAACTCAATGTAACAGGCTGAAATTGGATGGTGTATGACACGGTGGAGGGTGTCTATAGGATTGGTGAAAATTTGAATCTCACTATAGATTTGAGGATGCTGAACTATTGTCTCAGGCCCAGGAGAGATTACACCTCAATGTAACAGGCAGAAATTGGATGGTGTATGACAAGGTGGAGGGTGTCTATAGGATTGGTGAGAATTTGAAACTCACTATAGATTTGAGGATGTTGAATTATTGTCTCAGGCCCAGGAGAGATTACACCTCAATGTAACAGGCTGAAATTGGATGGAGTATGACAAGGTGGAGGGTGTCTATAGGATTGGTGAGAATTTGAATCTCACTATAGATTTGAGGATGCTGAACTATTGTTTCAGGCCCAGGAGAGATTACACCTCAATGTAACAGGCAGAAATTGGTTGGTGTATGTCAAGGTGGAGGGAGTCTATAGAATTGGTGAGAATTTGAATCTCACTATAGATTTGAGGACGCTGAACTATTGTCTCAGGCCCAGGAGAGATTACACTTCAGTGTAAGAGGCAGAAATTGGATGATGTATGACAAGGTGGAGGGTGTCTATAGGATTGGTGAGAATTTGAATCTCACTATACATTTGAGGATGCTGAACTACTGTTTCAGGCCCAGGAGAGATTACACCTCAGTGTAAGAGGCAGAAATTGGATGATGTATGACAAGGTGGAGGGTGTCTATAGGATTGGTGAGAATTTGAATCTCACTATACATTTGAGGATGCTGAACTATTGTTTCAGGCCCAGGAGAGATTACACCTCAATGTAACAGGCTGAAATTGGATGGTGTATGACAAGGTGGAGGGTGTCTATAGGATTGGTGAGAATTTGAATCTCACTATAGATGTGAGGACGTTGAACTATTGTCTCAGACCCAGGAGAGATTACACCTCAATGTAACAGGCTGAAATTGGATGGAGTATGACAAGGTGGAGGGTGTCTGTAGGATTGGTGAGAATTTGAATCTCACTATAGATTTGAGGACGCTGAACTATTGTCTCAGGCCCAGGAGAGATTACAACTCAATGTAAGAGGCTGAAATTGGATGGTGTATGACACGGTGGAGGGTGTCTATAGGATTGGTGAAAATTTGAATCTCACTATAGATTTGAGGACGCTGAACTATTGTCTCAGGCCCAGGAGAGATTACACCTCAATGTAACAGGCAGAAATTGGATGGTATATGACAAGGTGGAGGGTGTCTATAGGATTGGTGAGAATTTGAATCTCACTATAGATTTGAGGATGCTGAACTATTGTCTCAGGCCCAGGAGAGATTACACCTCAATGTAACAGGCTGAAATTGGATGGTGTATGACAAGGTAGAGGGTGTCTATAGGATTGGTAAGAATTTGAATCTCACTATAGATTTGAGGACGCTGAACTATTGTCTGAGGCCCAGGAGAGATTACACCTCAATGTAACAGGCTGAAATTTAATGGTGTATGACAAGGTGGAGGGTGTCTACAGGATTGGTGAGAATTTGAATCTCACTATAGATTTCAGGACGTTGAACTATTGTCTCAGGCCCAGGAGAAATTACACCTCAATGTAACAGGCTGAAATTGGATGGAGTATGGCAAGGTGGATGGTGTCTATAGGATTGGTGAGAATTTGAATCTCATTATACATTTGAGGATGCTGAACTATTGTTTCAGGCCCAGGAGAGATTACACCTCAATGTAACAGGCTGAAATTGGATGGTGTATGACAAGGTGGAGGGAGTCTATAGGATTGGTGAGAATTTGAATCTCACTATAGATTTGAGGACGCTGAACTATTGTCTCAGGCCCAGGAGAGATTACACCTCAATGTTACAGGCAGAAATTGGATGGTGTATGACACGGTGGAGGGTGTCTATAGGATTGGTGAGAATTTGAATCTCACTATAGATTTGAGGACGTTGAACTATTGTCTCAGACCCAGGAGAGATTACACCTCAATGTAACAGGCAGAAATTGGATGGAGTATGACAAGGTGGAGGGTGTCTATAGGATTGGTGAGAATTTGAATCTCACTATAAATTTGAGGACGCTGAACTATTGTCTCAGGCCCAGGAGAGATTACACCTCAGTGTAAGAGGCAGAAATTGGATGATGTATGACAAGGTGGAGGGTGTCTATAGGATTGGTGAGAATTTGAATCTCACTATAAATTTGAGGACGCTGAACTATTGTCTCAGGCCCAGGAGAGATTATACCTCAATGTGACAGGCTGAAATTGGATGGTGTATGACAAGGTGGAGGGTTTCTATAGGATTGGTGAGAATTTGAATCTCACTATAGATTTGAGAACGCTGAATTATTGTCTCAGGCCCAGGAGAGATTACACCTCAGTGTAAGAGGCAGAGATTGGATGATGTATGACAAGGTGGAGGGTGTCTATAGGATTGGTGAGAATTTGAATCTCACTATAGATTTGAGGATGCTGAACTATTGTTTCAGGCCCAGGAGAGATTACACCTCAATGTAACAGGCAGAAATTGGTTGGTGTATGTCAAGGTGGAGGGAGTCTATAGAATTGGTGAGAATTTGAATCTCACTATAGATTTGAGGACGCTGAACTATTGTCTCAGGCCCAGGAGAGATTACACTTCAGTGTAAGAGGCAGAAATTGGATGATGTATGACAAGGTGGAGGGTGTCTATAGGATTGGTGAGAATTTGAATCTCACTATAGATTTGAGGATGCTGAACTATTGTTTCAGGCCCAGGAGAGATTACACCTCAGTGTAAGAGGCAGAAATTGGATGATGTATGACAAGGAGGAGGGTGTCTATAGGATTGGTGAGAATTTGAATCTCACTATACATTTGAGGATGCTGAACTATTGTTTCAGGCCCAGGAGAGATTACACCTCAATGTAACAGGCTGAAATTGGATGGTGTATGACAAGGTGGAGGGTGTCTTTAGGATTGGTGAGAATTTGAATCTCACTATAGATTTGAGGACGTTGAACTATTGTCTCAGACCCAGGAGAGATTACACCTCAATGTAACAGGCTGAAATTGGATGGAGTATGACAAGGTGGAGGGTGTCTGTAGGATTGGTGAGAATTTGAATCTCACTATAGATTTGAGGACGCTGAACTATTGTCTCAGGCCCAGGAGAGATTACAACTCAATGTGAGAGGCTGAAATTGGATGGTGTATGACACGGTGGAGGGTGTCTATAGGATTGGTGAAAATTTGAATCTCACTATAGATTTTAGGACGCTGAACTATTGTCTCAGGCCCAGGAGAGATTACACCTCAATGTAACAGGCAGAAATTGGATGGTGTATGACAAGGTGGAGGGTGTCTATAGGATTGGTGAGAATTTGAATCTCACTATAGATTTGAGGATGCTGAACTATTGTCTGAGGCCCAGGAGAGATTACACCTCAATGTAACAGGTTGAAATTTAATGGTGTATGACAAGGTGGAGGGTGTCTACGGGATTGGTGAGAATTTGAATCTCACTATAGATTTCAGGACATTGAACTATTGTCTCAGGCCCAGGAGAGATTACACCTCAATGTAACAGGCTGAAATTGGATGGAGTATGGCAAGGTGGATGGTGTCTATAGGATTGGTGAGAATTTGAATCTCACTATACATTTGAGGATGCTGAACTATTGTTTCAGGCCCAGGAGAGATTACACCTCAATGTAACAGGCTGAAATTGGATGGTGTATGACAAGGTGGAGGGAGTCTATAGGATTGGTGAGAATTTGAATCTCACTATAGATTTGAGGACGCTGAACTATTGTCTCTGGCCCAGGAGAGATTACACCTCAATGTAACAGGCAGAAATTGGATGGTGTATGACACGGTGGAGGGTGTCTATAGGATTGGTGAGAATTTGAATCTCACTATAGATTTGAGGACGTTGAACTATTGTCTCAGACCCAGGAGAGATTACACCTCAATGTAACAGGCAGAAATTGGATGGAGTATGACAAGGTGGAGGGTGTCTATAGGATTGGTGAGAATTTGAATCTCACTATAAATTTGAGGACGCTGAACTATTCTCAGGCCCAGGAGAGATTACACCTCAGTGTAAGAGGCAGAAATTGGATGATGTATGACAAGGTGGAGGGTGTCTATAGGATTGGTGAGAATTTGAATCTCACTATATATTTGAGGACGCTGAACTATTGTCTCAGGCCCAGGAGAGATTACACCTCAATGTAACAGGCTGAAATTGGATGGAGTATGACAAGGTGGAGGGTGTCTATAGGATTCGTGAGAATCTGAATCTCACTATAGATTTGAGGATGCTGAACTATTGTCTCAGGCCCAGGAGAGATTACACATCAGTGTAAGAGGCTGAAATTGGATGGTGTATGATAAGGTGGAGGGTGTCTATAGGATTGGTGAGAATTTGAATCTCACCATAGATTTGAGGATGCTGAACTATTGTCTGAGGCCCAGGAGAGATTACACCTCAATGTAACAGGCTGAAATTGGATGGTGTATGACAAGGTGGAGGGTGTCTACAGGATTGGTGAGAATTTGAATCTCACTATAGATTTGAGGATGCTGAACTATTGTCTCAGGCCCAGGAGAGATTACACCTCAGTGTAAGAGGCAGAAATTGGATGATGTATGACAAGGTGGAGGGTGTCTATAGGATTGGTGAGACTTTGAATCTCACTATACATTTGAGGATGCTGAACTATTGTTTCAGGCCCAGGAGAGATTACACCACAATGTAACAGGCTGAAATTGGATGGTGTATGAAAAGGTGGAGGGTGTCTATAGGATTGGTGAGAATTTGAATCTCACTATAGATTTGAGGATGCTGAACTATTGTCTCAGGCCCAGGAGAGATTACACCTCAGTGTAAGAGGCAGAAATTGGATGATGTATGACAAGGTGGAGGGTGTCTATAGGATTGGTGAGACTTTGAATCTCACTATACATTTGAGGATGCTGAACTATTGTCTGAGGCCCAGGAGAGATTACACCTCAATGTAACAGGCTGAAATTTAATGGTGTATGACAAGGTGGAGGGTGTCTACGGGATTGGTGAGAATTTGAATCTCACTATAGATTTCAGGACGTTGAACTATTGTCTCAGGCCCAGGAGAGATTACACCTCAATGTAACAGGCTGAAATTGGATGGAGTATGGCAAGGTCGATGGTGTCTATAGAATTGGTGAGAATTTGAATCTCACTATACATTTGAGGATGCTGAACTATTGTTTCAGGCCCAGGAGAGATTACACCTCAATGTAACAGGCTGAAATTGGATGGTGTATGACAAGGTGGAGGGAGTCTATAGGATTGGTGAGAATTTGAATCTCACTATAGATTTGAGGACGCTGAACTATTGTCTCAGGCCCAGGAGAGATTACACCTCAATGTTACAGGCAGAAATTGGATGGTGTATGACACGGTGGAGGGTGTCTATAGGATTGGTGAGAATTTGAATCTCACTATAGATTTGAGGACGTTGAACTATTGTCTCAGACCCAGGAGAGATTACACCTCAATGTAACAGGCAGAAATTGGATGGAGTATGACAAGGTGGAGGGTGTCTATAGGATTGGTGAGAATTTGAATCTCCCTATAAATTTGAGGACGCTGAACTATTGTCTCAGGCCCAGGAGAGATTACACCTCAGTGTAAGAGGCAGAAATTGGATGATGTATGACAAGGTGGAGGGTGTCTATAGGATTGGTGAGATTTTGAATCTCACTATAAATTTGAGGACGCTGAACTATTGTCTCAGGCCCAGGAGAGATTATACCTCAATGTGACAGGCTGAAATTGGATGGTGTATGACAAGGTGGAGGGTTTCTATAGGATTGGTGAGAATTTGAATCTCACTATAGATTTGAGAACGTTGAATTATTGTCTCAGGCCCAGGAGAGATTACACCTCAGTGTAAGAGGCAGAAATTGGATGATGTATGACAAGGTGGAGGGTGTCTATAGGATTGGTGAGAATTTGAATCTCACTATAGATTTGAGGATGCTGAACTATTGTTTCAGGCCCAGGAGAGATTACACCTCAATGTAACAGGCAGAAATTGGTTGGTGTATGTCAAGGTGGAGGGAGTCTATAGAATTGGTGAGAATTTGAATCTCACTATAGATTTGAGGATGCTGAACTATTGTCTCAGGCCCAGGAGAGATTACACTTCAGTGTAAGAGGCAGAAATTGGATGATGTATGACAAGGTGGAGGGTGTCTATAGGATTGGTGAGAATTTGAATCTCACTATAGATTTGAGGATGCTGAACTATTGTTTCAGGCCCAGGAGAGATTACACCTCAGTGTAAGAGGCAGAAATTGGATGATGTATGACAAGGAGGAGGGTGTCTATAGGATTGGTGAGAATTTGAATCTCACTATACATTTGAGGATGCTGAACTATTGTTTCAGGCCCAGGAGAGATTACACCTCAATGTAACAGGCTGAAATTGGATGGTGTATGACAAGGTGGAGGGTGTCTATAGGATTGGTGAGAATTTGAATCTCACTATAGATTTGAGGACGTGGAACTATTGTCTCAGACCCAGGAGAGATTACACCTCAATGTAACAGGCTGAAATTGGATGGAGTATGACAAGGTGGAGGGTGTCTGTAGGATTGGTGAGAATTTGAATCTCACTATAGATTTGAGGACGCTGAACTATTGTCTCAGGCCCAGGAGAGATTACAACTCAATGTGAGAGGCTGAAATTGGATGGTGTATGACACGGTGGAGGGTGTCTATAGGATTGGTGAAAATTTGAATCTCACTATAGATTTTAGGACGCTGAACTATTGTCTCAGGCCCAGGAGAGATTACACCTCAATGTAACAGGCAGAAATTGGATGGTGTATGACAAGGTGGAGGGTGTCTATAGGATTGGTGAGAATTTGAATCTCACTATAGATTTGAGGATGCTGAACTATTGTCTGAGGCCCAGGAGAGATTACACCTCAATGTAACAGGCTGAAATTTAATGGTGTATGACAAGGTGGAGGGTGTCTACGGGATTGGTGAGAATTTGAATCTCACTATAGATTTCAGGACGTTGAACTATTGTCTCAGGCCCAGGAGAGATTACACCTCAATGTAACAGGCTGAAATTGGATGGAGTATGGCAAGGTGGATGGTGTCTATAGGATTGGTGAGAATTTGAATCTCACTATACATTTGAGGATGCTGAACTATTGTTTCAGGCCCAGGAGAGATTACACCTCAATGTAACAGGCTGAAATTGGATGGTGTATGACAAGGTGGAGGGAGTCTATAGGATTGGTGAGAATTTGAATCTCACTATAGATTTGAGGACGCTGAACTATTGTCTCTGGCCCAGGAGAGATTACACCTCAATGTAACAGGCAGAAATTGGATGGTGTATGACACGGTGGAGGGTGTCTATAGGATTGGTGAGAATTTGAATCTCACTATAGATTTGAGGACGTTGAACTATTGTCTCAGACCCAGGAGAGATTACACCTCAATGTAACAGGCAGAAATTGGATGGAGTATGACAAGGTGGAGGGTGTCTATAGGATTGGTGAGAATTTGAATCTCACTATAAATTTGAGGACGCTGAACTATTCTCAGGCCCAGGAGAGATTACACCTCAGTGTAAGAGGCAGAAATTGGATGATGTATGACAAGGTGGAGGGTGTCTATAGGATTGGTGAGAATTTGAATCTCACTATATATTTGAGGACGCTGAACTATTGTCTCAGGCCCAGGAGAGATTACACCTCAATGTAACAGGCTGAAATTGGATGGAGTATGACAAGGTGGAGGGTGTCTATAGGATTCGTGAGAATCTGAATCTCACTATAGATTTGAGGATGCTGAACTATTGTCTCAGGCCCAGGAGAGATTACACATCAGTGTAAGAGGCTGAAATTGGATGGTGTATGATAAGGTGGAGGGTGTCTATAGGATTGGTGAGAATTTGAATCTCACCATAGATTTGAGGATGCTGAACTATTGTCTGAGGCCCAGGAGAGATTACACCTCAATGTAACAGGCTGAAATTGGATGGTGTATGACAAGGTGGAGGGTGTCTACAGGATTGGTGAGAATTTGAATCTCACTATAGATTTGAGGATGCTGAACTATTGTCTCAGGCCCAGGAGAGATTACACCTCAGTGTAAGAGGCAGAAATTGGATGATGTATGACAAGGTGGAGGGTGTCTATAGGATTGGTGAGACTTTGAATCTCACTATACATTTGAGGATGCTGAACTATTGTCTCAGGCCCAGGAGAGATTACTCCTCAATGTAACAGGCTGAAATTGGATGGAGTATGAAAAGGTGGAGGGTGTCTATAGGATTGGTGAGAATTTGAATCTCACTATAGATTTGAGGACGCTGAACTATTGTCTCAGGCCCAGGAGAGATTACACCTCAATGTAACAGGCAGAAATTGGATGGTGTATGACAAGGTGGAGGGTGTCTATAGGATTGGTGAGAATTTGAATCTCATTATAGATTTGAGGACGTTGAACTATTGTCTCAGGCCCAGGAGAGATTACTCCTCAATGTAACAGGCTGAAATTGGATGGAGTATGACAAGGTGGAGGGTGTCTATAGGATTGGTGAGAATTTGAATCTCACTATAGATTTGAGGACGCTGAACTATTGTCTCAGGCCCAGGAGAGATTACACTTCAATGTAGCAGGCTGAAATTGGATGGTGTATGACAAGGTAGAGGGTGTCTATAGGATTGGTGAGAATTTGAATCTCACTGTTATGATTGAGTCACCGTAGGAGGCAAAAACAGAAATGCTAGCTAAGTCCAGAAAACCAGAGAAGTTGGCAGCTATCGGATTGCAGACCCCTGAACCTATCAACACTACTAGCAGTAGCCGTGGGGGTTCCTATGATGCCCTAGACCCCTCGATCACAGCCGGAGAAATAGGTAGGCCTAAAGAAAGAAAGATGAAAACTAAACTGCCCCAGAGCAGACCCCAAAGCAATAGGCAGCCCCCATCATATAATGACGGTGAAGCAAGATGATGTCATGATCCTGTGTTGGATCTGGCGGGATTAAATGCAAAGTGAACTTTTTTTACTTTGGAAAGTTCCAAGGTGTCTTGACTGTCCCCGGTGGTGGTGAGTGGTATTGCACTTTAGGGTTTTTTGCACTTAATTATGGATCAGGTGTGACACCCTATAAAGGTGTGCTCAGGGGGTTCACTCACTGCCTGTGATATTGTGAGTTTGTGTTCACTCTGTTTTTGGAGAGCCTGGAGGAAGGATGGAGCTGGTGAGGAGTCCTGCGCAGCTTAGCCAGGGGGGATGTGTTTCAGCTATGGTGTCTGGACGAAGGGCTGGCATGGCGTGGTGGAGTCGCAGTGATGGTGTCAGCGGGAAGTGTCTGCATGGGCTGGTGGAGTGGCGACTATGGAGAGTGGCACTCACCATGTGGGACTTGGCCGCTGAGCTGGACTCAAGCATGCTTGACTTCGTGGCAGAAACTGAACACTTCCTTGGGACTCTGGTACTAAGCAGCTGCAACTGGTTTTGGACTCTGCTCCAAGGTTGCACTAAGGTGGAAGGTCCTGTTATGGTGATGGATCCAGGTGGAGGAGAAGATGCACTCAGGTGGAGGGCTCTGTTGCTAGGAGCGCACGCAACAGAGCAAAGCTAAGTGGTGTTTCCCCTGTATTGTCTCTTTCCTCATGTGTGTTATTAGTGCAGTGGTGGGATTAGTTTCCGCACCGACCTATTCCCTAGTGAGGGTTTAGGGTCAGGGCGAGCTAGGGCGTTGAGGTACACGTGCGGCGCCCGGTGCGAAACCGGCATAGGGAACGTTAGGAGTGCAGGGACACTTGCTCAGGGGAGCTCAGGAGGTCTCCAATTCCCTTTTCCCTATTGCAGGGCCCACCATTGTTAAAGTTACCCAGGTTCCCCCTTTATTATTTAAATGCGCCTTACTGGAGGCGGTGTTTCCAGATATTGTATGTATAACGTGTAATACCTAAATTCGCCAGGTGGAGGCGGCGTATCCACCTGCACGTTTTTATTATTTAAATGCGCCCCACTGGAGGCGGTGTATCCAGGGTCACGTGTGTTATGGGTCCGCCTTGCGGTAACATCTACGTCCTGACACACGTGTTCATGACATTATCACAGGCCATACAGTTTTTTTTTTCTGGTGAGCCTTGGCCATGTGGAGACCTATGGTATTTGCTGCCGGGCCTCACTGAGGTGTGGGGAGCGGCAAGGTGTGTTAGTGCCACTGCAGCAGCAGTTATCAGGGTCTGGGGCTTCTGCTCAGCTAACCAGAAAATAAAAAAAAAAAAAAAATGGCGGCTGCGGTCTGGCTAAAAGCCCCTACAGTCGCTGTTGGGGAGCGGGACTGGTTCATGCATGCGGGCGCACCCAGGCAGGTGGGAGGAATGGTGCCCCACGGAGCTGCCTGGTATTCCCCGAGGTGAAGGGGTACGCCCCTGTGGTGAGCTGACTGGTGTGATAGTCCGCGGGGTTTACGCCAAATCTTCTATACCATCGAAGAAGCCGCCCCTCCTGGTCGTATGGAGGCGACCAGCGAGTGTATATTTCCTCCATTTCCCATCCCCTTCTCCTCCTGGTGTGTGCAGCAGGTGTGCTGCGGGGGAGTAGGGACAAATCTCTACCCTCGCCATTAACCAACCCTGGGAGGCGCAGACCTCATGGTGAAGAGGGTTGGAGGGTGGTGATCCCTTGGTGAATAGCGGGGGTGTGTGTGTGGTGACACAGGGGGACGCCTCTGTGATCAGGTCCTGAATGAGTTCACCAATTTTTTGACAAACGAATGTGTGCAATAAACGTTCAGGTCCGGACCTGTGTGTGAACGAGCGTGTATGTGTGCCACCAAATAACATCTTGTGGAAGTGTGTTGTGGAGTCTGATCAGCTCTTAGCATACATACACATACATAATCTCGTTCCCCAGGTCAGCGCTGTGGAGAGGAGTGGTGCCTCCAAAATGAACATGTATTGCCAATACCAGCGGTGCGTTTGTCATAAACCTGAAGTGTCAGGTAATGGTGGGGTGAACTCAGGGTCTGGGCATCCCCGCTGTAGGTGTTTTCCTAATGAGGGGTGGTCTTGAGGGTCCAGAGGCCCCTCATTAAGGAGGGGGTACTGTCATGATCCTGTGTTGGATCTGGCGGGATTAAATGCAAAGTGAACTTTTTTTACTTTGGAAAGTTCCAAGGTGTCTTGACTGTCCCCGGTGGTGGTGAGTGGTATTGCACTTTAGGGTTTTTTGCACTTAATTATGGATCAGGTGTGACACCCTATAAAGGTGTGCTCAGGGGGTTCACTCACTGCCTGTGATATTGTGAGTTTGTGTTCACTCTGTTTTTGGAGAGCCTGGAGGAAGGATGGAGCTGGTGAGGAGTCCTGCGCAGCTTAGCCAGGGGGGATGTGTTTCAGCTATGGTGTCTGGACGAAGGGCTGGCATGGCGTGGTGGAGTCGCAGTGATGGTGTCAGCGGGAAGTGTCTGCATGGGCTGGTGGAGTGGCGACTATGGAGAGTGGCACTCACCATGTGGGACTTGGCCGCTGAGCTGGACTCAAGCATGCTTGACTTCGTGGCAGAAACTGAACACTTCCTTGGGACTCTGGTACTAAGCAGCTGCAACTGGTGTTGGACTCTGCTCCAAGGTTGCACTAAGGTGGAGGGTCCTGTTATGGTGATGGATCCAGGTGGAGGAGAAGATGCACTCAGGTGGAGGGCTCTGTTGCTAGGAGCGCACGCAACAGAGCAAAGCTAAGTGGTGTTTCCCCTGTATTGTCTCTTTCCTCATGTGTGTTATTAGTACAGTGGTGGGATTAGTTTCTGCACCGACCTATTCCCTAGTGAGGGTTTAGGGTCAGGGCGAGCTAGGGCGTTGAGGTACGCGTGCGGCGCCCGGTGCGAAACCGGCATAGGGAACGTTAGGAGTGCAGGGACACTGGCTCAGGGGAGCTCAGGAGGTCTCCAATTCCCTTTTCCCTATTGCAGGGCCCACCATTGTTAAAGTTACCCAGGTTCCCCCCTTTATTATTTAAATGCGCCTTACTGGAGGCGGTGTTTCCAGATATTGTATGTATAACGTGTAATACCTAAATTCGCCAGGTGGAGGCGGCGTATCCACCTGCACGTTTTTATTATTTAAATGCGCCCCACTGGAGGCGGTGTATCCAGGGTCACGTGTGTTATGGGTCCGCCTTGCGGTAACATCTACGTCCTGACACACGTGTTCATGACAGATGAAAACACTAACACAGGCAGAAAGATAGACTGAGCAAAGACGGGGCCCAATCTAGCTAGATAGAAAAGGACAGGAAGCCTGCTGTCTGCAATCCGTGAAAAAACCCTATGAAAATAAGAGCCAACAGACTGACAGTGAAAAAGGCCCTGAAGACGCTAGGCTTCAAAAAAGCTATGTCAGTACTCAGGAATATTCTGAAGACAGAGCTACAAGCAAAGGGAGATTCAGCTCACTCCAGCAGGGAATGGCAGAATCCAGAAAAGCAAGGAAAACAAAAACAAAACACTAATGCAAACAGGCAAAGCAGAAAAACTTAGCTTAGAGGAGCAGGAATCAGACTGGTGTCCTAGAAGTCCACAGAGAAATCACCCGCAGGGCAGAAGGGCGTCGGCAGCCTTATATCCAGTCCGTGACTCCACTCAGCCAGTCATCCTCATCAGGTTCAGGTGCCTGATAATCAGGCTCATTACCTTCCTTCACCAGAATAGGGAGTTCACCAGACCTCAGTGACGAAGGGGAAAATGAACTCACAACAGTACCTCCCCCTTGAGGAGGGGTCACCGAACCCTCAACCACGCCACCAGGGTGATCAGGGTGAGCCCGATGAAAGGCATGCACCAATCTTTTGGCATGAATATCAGAGGCAGAGACCCAGGAATTATCCTCCTGACCATAACCCTTCCACTTAACCAAATACTGGAGTCTCCGTCTAGCCAGACGGGAATCCAGTATTTTCTCTACCTCATATTCCATGTTACCTTCAACCAATACAGGGTCCGGAGGTGCCACCCCAGGAACAACTGGTTCAACAAACCTCTTCAACAAGGACTTATGGAACACGTTATGGATTTTAAATGTGACAGGAAGCCAAACGGAAAGAGACCGGATTAATAATCTCCAAAATCTTGTAAGGTCCAATAAATCTAGGCTTAAACTTAGGAAAAGCCACCTTCATAGCAATATTTTTTGATGATAACCACACCATATCACCAATCTTAAACTGGGGACCAATGGTCCTATGTCGATTGGAAAACCGCTGGGCCTTTTCCTGGGAGAGAGATAACTTATCCACCACTTGGTCCCAGATCTGGTGCATTCTCTCCACCACAGTGTCAACACCTGGGCAGGCAGAAGGCTCCACCTGCCCTGAAGAAAATCGAGGATGAAACCCAAAGTTACAAAAAAAAGGTGACATCAAAGTGGCAGAACTAGCTCTATTATTTAAAGCAAATTCGGCCAAGGGCAAAAATGAAACCCAATCATCCTGATCAGCGGAAATAAAACATCTCAAATACGACTCCAAGGTCTGGTTTGTTCTCTCTGTCTGCCCATTGGTCTGAGGGTGAAAAGCAGAGGAGAAGGATAACTGAATTCCCAGCTTGGAACAGAAAGTCCTCCAAAATCTAGACACAAACTGAACTCCTCAGTCAGATACAATGTTCTCAGGAATCCCGTGTAAGCGAACCACCTGTTGCAAAAACAGGGGCACCAACTCAGAGGAAGATGGCAACTTAGGGAGTTGTACAAGATGAACCATCTTAGAGAACCTATCACAAATCACCCAAATAACAGTCATTCTTTGAGAGACCGGCATATCAGAGATGAAATCCATTGAAATATGGGTCCATGGCCTCCTGGGGACAGGCAAAGGCATCAACAACCCACTAGAGCGAGAACAAGATTTAGACCGGGAGCAAGTCCCACAGGACTGCACAAAATTCCTGACATCATGAGACAAGGTGGGCCACCAAAAAGAGCGACTCACCAGATCTCTAGTACCAAAAATTCCTGGATGACCAGCCAATGCAGAGCAATGAACTTCAGACATCACTCTCTTCTTCCACTGGTCAGGAACATACAACTTTCCACTGGGACAACGCTCAGGTTTGTCCTCCTGGAACTCTTGCAGAGCAAGTCTCAAATCGGGCGAGATGGCAGAAAGAACTACCCCTTCGCCTAAGATGGTAGCAGGCTTGGTCACCACAGGAGAATCAGCAAAGAAACTCCTAGAGAGGGCGTCTGCCTTGACATTCTTAGTTCCAGGAAGAAAAGAGACCACAAAATCAAAACTTGTAAAAAACAAGGCCCACCTAGCTTGTCTAGGATTCAAGCGTTTAGCCGACTCTAGATAAATCAAATTCTTGTGGTCAGTGAGGACCACAACTTGATGTTTAGCTCCCTCCAACCACTGTCTCCACTCCTCAAATGCCCATTTCATGGCCAACAGTTCCCGATTCCCCACATCATAGTTACGTTCAGATGGAGAGAACTTTCGGGAAAAGAGAGCACAGGGATTCATTTTAGCTATTACAGGATCCTTTTGGGACAAAACAGCTGCTGCACCAATCTCAGAAGCATCCACCTCTACCTGGAACGGGAGTGAGACATCAGATTGCCGCAAAACCGGGGCGGAGATAAATCTTCGCTTCAGCTCCTGAAAGGAAGCAACAGCCTCCGGAGACCAATTCAACACATCAGCACCCTTCTTAGTCAGATCAGTCAATGGCTTGGCAATACTAGAAAATTTTGCTATAAATTTCCGATAAAAATTAGCAAAACCCAAAAACTTCTGGAGGGCCTTCAAAGAAGTGGGCTGAACTCAATCATAAATGGCCTGTACCTTGGCCGGGTCCATTTCAATAGTTGACGGAGACAAAATAAATCCCAAAAATGAAATCCTCTGTACTCCAAAAAGGCATTTCGATCCTTTGACATACAGAGAATTCTCCCTCAAGATCCGGAACACAGTCCGAATATGTTCCACATGAGAATCCCAATCCTTGGAGAAGATCAAAATATCATCCAGATAGATAATCAAAAATTTATCGACAGGGGGGTTGGACCAGATGGCCCAGGAGGTCCCTTCCAACTCTACGATTCTATGATTCTATGATTCTAAGTCTCGGAAAATATCGTTCATGAAGCACTGGAAGACAGAAGGGGCATTAGTGAGCCCAAAAGGCATCACCGGTACTCAAAATGTCCCTCTGGAGTATTAAACGCCGTCTTCCATTCATCCCCCTGCTTAATGCGGATAAGATTATACGCCCCCCTGAGGTCAAGCTTGGTAAACCAGCAAGCACCTCTAACTCTAGAGAATAGATCCGAAATCAGGGGTAACGGATACTGATATTTAATAGTAATTTTATTGAGGGCACGATAATCAATACAAGGCCTTAAAGAACCATCCTTTTTGGCCACAAAAAAAAAACCGGCACCTAAGGGTGAAGAGGATGGTCTAATATGACCCTTCTCCAACGCCTCCTTAATATAGGACCGCATAGCCTCGTGCTCGGGTACAGATAAATTGAAGAGCCGACCCTTGGGAAATTTACACCCCGGGCTTAGTTCAATTGCACAGTCATAACTCCTATGAGGAGGCAAGGACGCAGACTCATTCTCACTAAATACATCATAAAAGTCCGCCAATTAGTCAGGAACATCATGCGACTGAGGAGAGGTGGAAAAAACCGGAGCCTCACTAAAGGTACACCGACAACCCCAACTCACCACAGACACAGATTTCCAATCCAAAACTGGATTATGAATTTGCAACCAGGGAAACCCCAGAACAACGGCATCATGCAGACCATGCAACACCAAATATCTGCAATTTTCTTGATGGTCTGGGGCAACCCGCATGACCACCTGGGTCCAAAACTGAGGTTTATTTTTAGCCAAAGGAGTAGCATCAATCCCCCTCAAAGGGATAGGCGTCTGCAAAGGTGTCATAGGAAATCCACAACGTTTAGCAAAATCCAAGTCGATTAGGTTTAGCGCTGCTCCCGAATCCACAAAAGCCTTGGTGGAAAATGTGGACAGGGAGCAGATCAGAGTAATTGCCAGAAGAAACTTAGGTTGAACACCACCAACAGAAAACGTGTGTGCAAAGCGTTTCTCTCGTTTAGGACAAACAGAAATAATATGCGAGGCATCTCCACAGAAAAAACACAGCTTATTACGCCTTCTGAACTCCTGACGTTGCGCCTTAGGCAAAACTCTATCACATTGCATAGGTTCAGACGTCTGTTCAACCGGTGGCAACACCTCTCGTGCAATCCTGCGTTCACGTAAACGCCGATCAACCTGAATGGCTAATGACATAGAATCGTCCAGACCAGAGGGAACAGGAAATCCCACCATAGTATCTTTTACGGCTTCCGACAAACCCTTCCGAAAGAGAGCAGCCAAGGCATTATCATTCCAGGTAGTAAGGACCGCCCACTTTCTGAACTATTGACAGTACAACTCTGCAGAATCTCGACCCTGGTTCAATGCCAACAGGGTCTTTTCAGCCTGATCAATAGCATTAGGTTCGTCATACAACAACCCCAAAGCTTGAAAAAATGCGTTCACATTAGTTAGAATAGGATCATCTGGTTTCAAAGAAAACGCCCAATCCTGGGGATCGCCACGCAGCAAAGAGATGACAATTTTAACCTGCTGCGAGGAGCTCCCTGACGAGTTAGGCTTCAAGGCAAAAAATAATTTACAATTATTTTTGAAACTCAAAAATTTAGATCGATCCCCAAAAAATACATCAGGTGTAGGGATCTTTGGTTCAACAGCATGCGAACGAGCAAGGTAGGCGGAAATTCCCCGCACTTCCGCAGCGAGCTGCTCCACACGATCAGACAATTGCTTTATCTCCATTGAGAGGAAAAAAAAAAATTACCCCTACGGCCTCAGAGATATAGAGGAAAGAATACACACACACCCTTTTTTTTTTTTTTTTTTTTTTTATAAACACAATTCTTTTCTGCTATTGAGTACCCTAGGATCTGCGGTATGGCGGGTGATTCTGTTATGATTGAGTCACCGTAGGAGGCAAAAACAGAAATGCTAGCTAAGTCCAGAAAACCAGAGAAGTTGGCAGCTATTGGATTGCAGACCCCTGAACCTATCAACACAACTAGCAGTAGCCGTGGGGGGTTCCTACGATGCCCTAGACCCCTCGATCACAGCCGGAGAAATAGCTAGGCCTAAAGAAAGAAAGGGGAAAACTAAACTGCCCCAGAGCAGACCCCAAAGCAATAGGCAGCCCCCAACATATAATGACGGTGAAGCAAGATGAAAACACTAACACAGGCAGAAAGATAGACTGAGCAAAGACGGGGCCCAATCTAGCTAGATAGAAAAGGACAGGAAGGCTGCTGTCTGCAATCTGTGAAAAAACCCTATGAAAATAAGAGCCAACAGACTGACAGTGAAAAAGGCCCTGAAGACGCTAGGCTTCAAAAAGCTATGTCAGTACTCAGGAATATTCTGAAGACAGAGCTACAAGCAAAAGGAGATTCAGCTCACTCCAGCAGGGAATGGCAGAATCCAGAAAAGCAAGGAAAACAAAAACAAAACACTAATGCAAACAGGCAAAGCAGAAAAACTTAGCTTAGAGGAGCAGGAATCAGACTGGTGTCCTAGAAGTCCACAGAGAAATCACCCGCAGGGCAGAAGGGCGTCAGCAGCCTTATATCCAGTCCGTGACTCCACTCAGCCAGTCATCCTCATCAGGTTCAGGTGCCTGATAATCAGGCTCATTACCTTCCTTCACCAGAATAGGGAGCTCACCAGACCTCAGTGACGAAGGGGAAAATGAACTCACAACATCTCACTATAGATTTGAGGACGCTGAACTATTGTCTGAGGCCCAGGAGAGATTGCACCTCAATGTAACAGGCTGAAATTGGATGGTGTATGACAAGGTGGAGGGTGTCTATAGGATTGGTGAGAATTTGAATCTCACTATAGATTTGAGGACGCTGAACTATTGTCTCAGGCCCAGGAGAGATTACACCTCAGTGTAAGAGGCAGAAATTGAATGATGTATGACAAGGTGGAGGGTGTCTATAGGATTGGTGAGAATTTGAATCTCACTAAAGATTTGAGGATGCTGAACTATTGTCTCAGGCCCAGGAGAGATTACACCTCAATGTAACAGGCTGAAATTGGATGGTGTATGACAAGGTCGAGGGTGTCTATAGGATTGGCGAGAATTTGAATCTCACTATAGATTTGAGGACGCTGAACTATTGTCTCAGGCCCAGGAGAGATTACAACTCAATGTAACAGGCTGAAATTGGATGGTGTATGACACGGTGGAGGGTGTCTATAGGATTGGTGAAAATTTGAATCTCACTATAGATTTGAGGACGCTGAACTATTGTCTCAGGCCCAGGAGAGATTACACCTCAATGTAACAGGCTGAAATTGGATGGTGTATGACAAGGTGGAGGGTGTCTATAGGATTGGTGAGAATTTGAATCTCACTATAGATTTGAGGACGCTGAACTATTGTCTCAGGCCCAGGAGAGATTACACCTCAATATAACAGGCAGAAATTGGATGGTGTATGACAAGGTGGAGGGTGTCTATAGGATTGGTGAGAATTTGAATCCCACTATAGATTTGAGGACATTGAACTATTGTCTCAGGCCCAGGAGAGATTACACCTCAATGTAACAGGCTGAAATTGGATGGAGTATGGCAACGTGGAGGGTGTCTATAGGATTGGTGAGAATTTGAATCTCACTATACATTTGAGGATGCTGAACTATTGTTTCAGGCCCAGGAGAGATTACACCTCAATGTAACAGGCTGAAATTGGATGGTGTATGATAAGGTGGAGGGTGTCTATAGGATTGGTGAGAATTTGAATCTCACTATAGATTTGAAGACGCTGAACTATTGTCTGAGGCCCAGGAGAGATTACACCTCAATGTAACAGGCTGAAATTGGATGGTGTATGACAAGGTGGAGGGTGTCTACAGGATTGGTGAGAATTTGAATCTCACTATAGATTTGAGGACGCTGAACTATTGTCTCAGGCCCAGGAGAGATTACACCTCAGTGTAAGAGGCAGAAATTGGATGATGTATGACAAGGTGGAGGGTGTCTATAGGATGGGTGAGAATTTGAATCTCACTAGAGATTTTAGGAGGCTGACAATGATGCTCTCAGTCCTAGTATGGACGCAGGCAGCCTAATAAGCAGGACTGCTGCACACACAAAAGGGTGGAAAAATGAACGCTTGGTAACTGTGCAGAAAAGAGGAAAAAAAGTATTTTTGCTTTTAAAAAAGCAGTTTGCACAGCAGTGTGCAAACAGCAATGCAGCTATAAGACAGCCTAATAAGCAACAGAGCTGATGCACAAAAATATAGCCTCCCCTGTCACTGCACACAAACTGTTGTGTTGTACAGTGAAAATCGCTATCAGCAGAAGCAGTTTTTTTGTTCTTCTTCCCTGCCTAACGCTCTCCCTTATTCAGAATCAGCAGTTGCAACCTCTTCCTAATGCTAAGATCGGCAGAAGTAAGATGGCGGTCGGCGTTCACGCCCTTTTATGGCCCCTGTGACGCCACAAAAGGCCAGCCAATCACTTGCATGCCCTTCTCAAAGATGGTGGTGACCGATGCCTATGTCATCACTTTGCCCACAGTGTGTGTCCTCCATCATTGGCTGAAAAAGGGTGCTGGAAGCATCTTTTGAAACACAACTTTGGCGCTCTGGTCGCCGACCTCGTGTTTAATAAACTTTCCTGTTTGCACTAAGAAGCTTCATGCCTGTTTGGACCTGGCGATTACTAAAGATTAAAATCCCTACAATCTATACAGTATAGCATTACAGAACTCCAAGTTACCGATATTGACTTAAGAGATCATTGTTGAAATTCTGGCTTCTTTTAGCCATCACTAGAGGGAGCATAAGAGGTTATTGCATACTGCTTATGCATTGAACTCTATATGCAGTCAGCTCCCCCTAGTGGTGGGTCTGCAGAGCTACATCATATATAACTATGTAAAAGAACTGTATATCTGGATCAGAAAATAGACATCACTAAAAAGAGGAATACAGAAATAAATCGATGTTCTAAGCTCATCACTTTCCTAACATATGATTATAAACTCCTTAACACTGGATTTTCAACACAAAGAAGGAAAAGTCAAGGAATGATGTAAATCACAAGGTGGAGACATTACTGATCTGCAAATAATAAAAAGTGGTAACAACATTTTTTAAACATCTCAATTTATTCAGTAACTAAAATGAGCGCCACGTTCAGAAATCCCTGCACTTATACCATCGGCTGCTATTAGTGCGGGGTTATTAGTGGTTGTCTGAGTAATGTTTTGCTGTTGAATGCACTTGGACAAATCATCAAGATCCACTGCTGGCCGCTCCTGTGTAATCACTGACCAATGAGGTACTAGATGTGCTTGATGGAGATAAGTCCGGAAACACTTCAGACATGGTAGCCCATTTATTGGACTCATAGTACCATGATCAATATGCAGACTGGCATTGTCCTGTTGAAAAATGGCTCCTGGGACACTTTGGAGAAATGGCCATAACAATGGTTCTACGACTGATCCATTCTGTGCTGCAAATGTTATTGTACATCATATATAAAGTTCAAGTATAAGATGTCAGGCAGGGTTGGGCTAAAAGAGCTTCTTCACTGACCTCACACTACCATTCTCAAAGGCTATCAAGGATAAAAGCCACACTCTATTTGCAGACACGTGTTTCAGGATGTTTGTGCCTCCTTAGTGCAAAGCAAGAAACCTGATTTAGCTGGATGAGAGACCTCTGATGATTCTAAGGGTCTTTTCATTTGGATCAAAGGAGTGAAGATTGTATTACTAAAAAGATAAACAAATGAATCACTACTTCATTAGCACCATATAAAAAGAAGGATATCCATAGCTGAGGATAACAATGTATATGTTAGCAACTGTGCTTTGTGCATTATGGCATATCAGAAATCCCCGCTACTGTGGAGCAGGTGAGTTTTTTTTCTCATTAGATTAAAAAGTATTTTTTATGTGGTTTCACATTTTTGCAAACATTGTAAGAGTTTTGCAACATCCTTAAGTTACATAAAATTTCAATATGCTCTATGGAACAGAGGAACTATACTATTAAAGAAATGAGCCCATGGCAATTTGGGACTCGGTGCTTGACTGAGCATTATGGGAGATGGCATTCAAGAACAGCTGTGCTGATCATTGCTTATGCATGACTTAGGGTGGAGGTAAGCAACCTGAGGCTCTCCAGCTGTTGTGGTACTACATGGCTCAACGCAAACTTGGCAAAATGGGCAAAATATTGGAATATTACTGATATATGATTGGAGCTACAGTCCCCAAATAAGGGGTTAATAAATCAATGACCTGTATTTTAAAGTGTTAATTTGACATGCAAGCTTATACCATTGGTAGATGTAAGAAAACTGCAATAGCAATCCCTTACCTATAATTATTTTCATTTGACTCTTACCCCATACATTTAAAGGGAAACTATTACCAGGATTTTACTACGTAATCTGAGATCAGCATGTTGTAGGGGCTGAAATCCTGATTCCAGCAATGTTTTGCCTGCCGCAGATCTAGCAGAGCTCAAAGGATGAGCTTAGTATAATCCTGCCCACACCACTAATTGGCTGTTTCCTTTGTACACTATGCATTGGCAGAAAACTTGGACCAGGAGGCACGAAACACCTAGTCCTGTAGTGAAAATCTCCTGCTGAAAAAGCATACTTTAAAAAAAAAAAGCAATACACAGTCAAGTAAGTGACACATCCCTGGAATCAGGCTCTCAGCCTCTACAGCACGCTGCTCTCTGAATACACGGTAAAAAGTTGCTGATAGTTGGGTTATTCCAATCTTAGGAAGTTACTAAGTTTTTACAAATTGATGATAATTTGCTGGAGGACCCTGACTAATCCCTAGAACTGGATCCTGATGTTCCCTCTTTCAATGCAACTATGACCACTGCTATGGAACAGCAAAACGAGAGTCAACAAAAGCATTCGTCTGTCTTCAGTAGTCCCATAGACAATGAAGGACCGGGTGGCGAGCAAGCATTGGCATGAATCCCTTTTGGTAGTGAATTTCAGAGCCCTGTTCTCAGGATTACAACGGTCTCAACGGTCGTGGCCCTCAAAATCAGCAACTTTTCACTATCACCTATTCTGTGTATATTCCATAACTAGCCAAATTGTCAAAGATCCTTTCATCGGCTGAAATTAAATCCGGATGTTGGTTAAAAAATGTTTTCTGATAGGGCAATCTGAATTTTTACAGGAGGATCCCCAAGTTAGACTTCTCCCTATTAGTCACTATTAAGAAAAAGTCTATAAACGAGCATGCCTTGCACAGAACAGCCCACCAATTTAATAAAGATTGTGTAATACCTTTTTTAGCATCTAGAGCAGGGGTCTCAAACTAGGCAGAGTAAATGGGCCGCACATAAAAAAAATTTGAGCTGGGGGGCCGCATTCCTTTCAAACTTAATACACCCCGTACACGCGCGGCTCCACACACCTCGTACACACGCGGCTCCGCACCGTACACCTCGAACACACAGGGCTCTGCTCCGTACACCTCATACACACAGGGCTCCGTACACCTCGTACACACACGGCTCTGCTCCATACACCTCATACACACAGGGCTCCGCTCCGTACACCTCATACACACAGGACTCCGCTCCGTACACCTCATACACACAGGGCTCCGCTCCGTACACCTCATACACACAGGGCTCCGCTCCGTACACCTTGTACACACAGGGCTCCGCTCCTTACACCTCGTACACACAGGGTTCTGCTCTGTACACCTCGTACACACAGGGCTCCGCTCCGTACACCTCGTATACACAGGACTCTTCTCCATACACCTTGAAGACACACAGGGCTCCGCTCCGTACACCTCATACACACTGGGCTCCGCTCCGTACACCTCATACACACACAGGGCTCCGCTCCGTACACCTCGTACAGACAGGGTTCCGCTCCGTACACCTCATACACACAGGGCTCCATACACCTCGTACACACATGGCTCCGCTCCATACACCTCATACACACAGGGCTCCGTACACCTCGTACACCTGCGGCTCCTCTCCATACACCTCGTACACACAGGGCTCCGCTCCTTACACCTTGTACACACACGGCTCCGCTCCGTACACCTCGAACACACAGGGCTCCGCTCCGCACACCTTATACACACAGGGCTCCGCTCCGTACACCTCATACACACAGGGCTACGTACACCTCGTACACACACGGCTCCGCTTCATACACCTCGTACACACACGGCTCCGCTCCATACACCTCGCACACACAGGGTTCCGCTCCTTACACTCCGTACACACAGGGCTCCGCTCCGTACACCTCGTACACACACGGCTCCGCTACGTACACCTCGTACACACAGGGCTCCGCTCCGTACACCTCGAACACACAGGGCTCTGCTCCATCCACCCTATAAACTCCTCCTGACCCCACGCATTAACTTACCTTCATCCAGTACCATGACAACCAGCACACAGACAGTATTTACGTCTGTGTGTGTGTATGTCTGTCTGTGTGTGTATGTCTGTGTGTGTGTATGAATGTCTGTCTGTGTGTGTGTGTGTGTGTATGTATGTGTGTGTATGTCTGTGTGGGTGTCTGTAGGTTAGCCTGGCTCTGGAGGAGATGGGGACATGAGAAGACCGTGATGGGGAGAGAAGGCCATGATGCCTGGGGTAATGGGAGAAGGCCTTGAGGGGGTAATGGGAGAAGGCCATGTGGGGGTAATGGGAGAAGGCCATGAGGGGGTAATGGGAGAAGGCCATGATGGGGGTGATGCAGAGAATGCAATGATGGGAGTGATGGGGTGATGGAGCAGGCAATGATGGGGGTGATGGAGCAGAGAATGATGGGAGTGATGGGGTGATGGAGCAGACAATGATGGGAGTGATGGGGAGAAGGCAGTGATGGGGTGATGGAGAAGGCAATGATGGGAGTGATGGGGAGAAGACAATGATGGGGTGATGGAGCAGGCAATGATGGGAGTGATGGGGAGAAGGCAGTGATGGGGTGAAGGAGAAGGCAATGATGGGAGTGATGGGGAGAAGGCAATGATGGGGGTGATGGAGAGGGCAATGATGGGGTGGTGGGGGAAAAATAAATGATGATGTGGGAGAATGCAATGATGGTGGTGGTGGAAAGGGCAATAAATGGGGGTGGTGGAGGAGGAAATGATGGAGGAGGAGGAGGATATGATGGAGGTGGTGGAATGGGCAATGATGGGAGTGGTGGGGGAGAAAGCAAAGATAGTGGTGGGGGAGAAGAAAATGATGGAGGTGGGGGAGAGGACAATAATGGGATGCGAGGGGAGGAGGACAATGAGGGGTGTGGGGAATTGGGATGGGAGGAAGGGGGACTTATAATGGCCTTAGGAACAGGGGGAGGTGGAGGAACACATTATCGCTTATTATGTCTAACACAGTCCCTTAGTATATAGTGTACTCACTATGTCTAACACAGTCCCTTAGTATATAGTGTACTCACTATGTCTAACACAGTCCCTTAGTATATAGTGTACTCACTAATTCTGTATAACACCATCCTTAGTTACAGTTTCCTCTTTTATTATGTATAACACCATCCCTTATTACGTATCATCCTCTCTAGTTATATACGTATGATGCCGTCCCTTATTATATAGCTTCCTCTGCTGTTATGTATAGTGCTGTCTCTTACATAGTGTATTCTTGTTAATTTTGTTATTTATTACATAGTCCCCTCTCTTTTTAGATATAAAATGACTGCTGATCGACGAGCCGGTGACCAAACTACCAGTCCATCAGCTCCTCCATTAGAAAGGAAGCTTTCCCATGCTCAATCAGCCATCATTGCATTATACAGCCAACAAGACAGGACGGTATGTAATAAAAAACAGGACTCTATATAATCCAATATGTAAGGGACGGTACTGTACATAACAAGAGAGGGCACTGTGTAAGGGACAGCAATATGCATAATAAAGGAGACTGTGTAATATATATATACATGTATGTGTGTGTGGCTATATAATATCAATATCTATCTATCTATCTATCTATATGTATATATACATACACACACACACACGTAGCTTTGACGCCATAAAAGGAGGGGGACCCGGACACATTTCTTCCACAGGGGCCCCAAGCTGTCAGTGTCTGCCCCCTGTCCGCCAAAATAATTTGTACTTTCTGTTTTTTTTTCTGTCACATTATTAAAAATTATTATTAAAAAAGCCATTAGGTCTTCATCCAGCATCATCAAGCTAATACATACATACATATATATAGAGAACTGCAAGCAGATGAAAGTCTAGAAATGTAGAAATAATAACAGCAGAGTTAGTAGCAGACTAAAAATTAGATCTTTGAGTGTAGTGTGGGCTCTTCGGATGCTTACGAATTATCAACGACCAAAGGGGCGGCAAATTTTTCGACCGCCCCGGGCACCACAAACAGTTGCTACGCCACTGCTCTCCTCTACTCCCCAATGTCTTTGTTGACATATCTGCAGTGGTGACATCATGTCTACCAGTGCAGCTAATCACTGTGGTCAGTCACATTGTACCATCCAAATCAGCATCATAACTGAGCCCAGTGATTGCCTGCAGTGGTCATGTGCTGTAGCCATAATGTCATCACTGTAGACAAGTCAGCAAAGATGGGCACTGCAAATGGGCAACAATTACCTCTACCCTTTCTAGAATCTATAGCTACACCCCCCATTTTTTTACAGCAAGGGAAAACACTGTGGTCATCAAGTTCTTTTGACATTAACCTCTTCCCGACCGCCCACAGTAGATAAACGTTGGCGCTTGCTGGGCTTTGTGCAGCGCCGACGTTTATCTACTGTCGGCGGTTTTGTGCCCCCCGGGACCCCCTCATACCTTATAACGCGGGGATCCCGGTGCACAATGCATGCTGGGACCCCCGACGTCATCGAGACCTGATTGGTTCAGGTCCTGATGACGTCGCGTCACAGCAGCCAATGAGAGAGCTCGCTGGGAAAGCTGCTTGTTTCCCGGCGATCTCCCTCATTATAACGCGACTTCTCCTCTGAGCTCATGCTGACAGATGAGCAGAGGTGAAGCAGCGTTACAGTGTGACTAGATCGCTGCCTGGCACAGCTGATCGCTGCCTGGCACAGCTGTGTCAGGCAGCGATCTTGTCACACAGTAACGCTGCTTCTCCTCTGATCATCTGTCAGTGTGAGATCAGAGAAGTGGCGTTACTATGTGCCAGGCAGCGATCTTGTCACATAGTAACGCTGCTTCTCCTCTGATCATCTGCCAGTGTGAGATCAGAGGAGAAGTGGCGTTACTATGAGTCAAAAATACAAAAAATAAAAAACACAAAAATAAAAAAAAAAGTAAAGAAAAAAAAAGCAGGTAGGCAGGCTAGGGCTATGTCTAGGGCTATGTCTAGGGCTATGTCTAGGGCTATGTCTAGGGCTATGTCTAGGGCTAGGGCTAGGGTTAGGGCTAGGGTTAGGGTTAGGGCTAGGGTTAGGGGTGTGTTGGGGTTAGGGTTGGAATTCGAATTGGGGGTTTCCACTGTTTAGGTACATCAGGGGCTCTGTAAATGCAATATGACGCCCGCAGACCATTCCATCAAAGTCTGCATTCCAGAACGTCACTACTTCCCTTCCGAGCCCCACCGTGTGCCCAAACAGTGGTCCCCCCCACATGTGGGGTACCAGCATACTCAGGACAAATTGGACAACAACTCTTAGGGTCCAATTTCTCCTGTTACCCTTGTGAAAATAAAAATTGGGAGCTAAAAGGTCATTTTTGTGGAAAAAAAATGATTTTTTTATTTTCACGGCTCTACATTATAAACTTTAGTGAAACACTTGGGGGTTCAAAGTGCTCACCACACATCTAGATAAGTTCCTTGGGGGGTCTAGTTTCCAAAAAGGGGTCACTTGTGGAGGATTTCCACTGTTTAGGCACATCAGGGGCTCTGCAAACGCGACATGACACCCGCAGACCATTCCATCAAAGTCTGCATTCCAAAACGTCACTACTTCCCTTCCGAGCCCCACTGTGTGCCCAAACAGTGGTCCCCCCCCACATGTGGGGTACCAGCGTACTCAGGACAAATTGGACAACAACTCTTAGGGTCCAATTTCTCCTGTTACCCTTGTGAAAATAAAAATTGGGAGCTAAAAGATCATTTTTGTGGAAAAAAAATGATTTTTTTACTTTCACGGCTCTACATTATAAACTTTAGTGAAACACTTGGGGGTTCAAAGTGCTCACCACACATCTAGATAAGTTCCTTGGGGGGGTCTAGTTTCCAAAAAGGGGTCACTTGTGGAGGATTTCCACTGTTTAGGCACATCAGGGGCTCTGCAAACGCGACATGACACCCGCAGACCATTCCATCAAAGTCTGCATTCCAAAACGTCACTACTTCCCTTCCGATCCCCACCGTGTGCCCAAACAGTAGTTTTCTTCCACATATGGGGTACCAGTGTACTCAGGACAAATTGGACAACAACTTTTGGGGTCCAATTTCTCCTGTTACCCTTGTGAAAATAAAAAATTGGGGGCTAAAAGATCATGTTTGTGGAACAAAAATTATTTTTTATTTTCATGGCTCTACGTTATAAACTTCTGTGAAGCACTTGGGGGTTCAAAGTGCTCACCACACATCTAGATAAGTTCTTTAAGGGGTCTAGTTTCCAAAATGGGGTCACTTGTGGGGGTTTCCACTGTTTAGGCACATTAGGGGCTCTCCAAATGTGACATGGCGTCCTATCTCAATTCCAGCCAATTCTGCATTGAAAAAGTCAAACGGCACTCCTTCCTTTCTGAGCTCTGCCGTGTGCTCAAACAGTGGTTTAGCCCCACATACGGGGTATCGGCGTTTTTGGGAGAAATTGCACAAAAAATTTTGTGGTTCATTTTCTGTTTTTACACTTGTGAAAATAAAAAATATGGTTCTGAAGTAAAATGTTTGTGAAAAAAAGTTAAATGTTTATTTTTTCCTTCCACATTCCATTCATTCATGTGAAGCACCTGAAGGGTTAATAAACTTCTTGAATGTGGTTTTGAGTACATTGAGAGGTGCAGTTTTTAGAATGGTGTCACTTTTGGGTATTTTCTGTCATATTGACCCCCCAAACTCACTTCAAATGTGAGGTGGTCCCTAAAAAAAATGGTGTTGTAAATTTTGTTGTAAAAATGAGAAATCGCTGGTCAACTTTTAACCCTTATAACTTCCAAAAAAAAAAAAATTATGTTTCCAAAATTGTGCAGATGTAAAGTAGACATGTGGGAAATGTTATTTATTAACTATTTTGTGCGATATCACTCTCTGATTTAAGGGCATAAAAATTAAAAGTTTGAAAATTGCAAAATTTTCAAAATTTTTGCCAAATTTCGATTTTTTTAACATATAAGCGCAGTTCATATCTAAGAAATTTTACCACTACCCTGAAGTACAATATGTCATGAGAAAACAATGTCAGAATCAGCAGGATCCGTTGAAGCGTTCTAGAGTTATGGCCTCATAAAGTGACACTGGTCAGAATTGAAAAAATTGGCCTGGTCACGAAGGCAAAAACAGGCTCAGGCGCGAAAGGGTTAAAATGACCCTTCACTCTATAATTTAAAGGTGACCTTAAATTGCTCATATAAAGTGACCCTATCTGGTGCCCTCTATTTACGTCTCGTTGCCTTCTCCACTTCGATCGGTATTGAGCTCCTCCATCATCCAAGTCAGCCATTCAAAGTGGCAAAGGGACTGAAGTGGCAAGTCTCGTCTTTTGGCATGCTGTAAGATAGGAAAGGCAGGCGAGGGATGATTTAGGCTTGCCACTGCACTCCCCATTCAATTTTGGTGGCCATATTGGAAGCAGGAGTACAGGAACGCTGATCTGAACGGAGGAGGCAAACGGAGGACTCCAGACAGGATGACAATAAAGTAAACCCATAATGATACAGAAGGAGCAACGCGATCAGTAATAATAAAAAATATTAATTTTATTTAATTATACTAATAAAAATTGTAATAAAAAAAAATTGGAAAAATCATGAAATAAAGACAAGGATACTGTGTTCCCTGTCACACATGGAACATGTAAACAGTTAACAGTACACATGATCATCAGACCATCATATCCCAGAAAGATAAATGCTTAAATGGCACCATGAAGCTAAATATCCGCAGGTAATTATAGAACAATAAATATCAAATGTTACTGCTGGTATAAATGTTCATGGGTGTATATATATATATATATATATATATATATATATACTAGCTGAAGAGCCCGGCGCTGCCCGGGCATAGTAACTAACTGTGGTTAGTTATAACAAATTATAATTATCCTCCATCCCATAGTCCCGTGCCCATATACCCATCATACATATCCACGATCCCATAGGCCCGTGCCCATATACCCATCATACATATCCTCCATCCCATAGTCGAGTGCCCATATACCCATCATACATCCTTCATCTCATAGTCCCATGCCCATATACCCATCATACATATCCTCCATCCCATAGTCCCGTGCCTATATACCCATTATACATATCCTCCATCCCATAGTCCCGTGCCCATATACCCATCATACATATTCTCCATCCCATAGTCCCGTGCCCATATACCTGTCATGCATATCCTCCATCCCATAGTCGAGTGTCCATATACCCATCATACATCCTTCATCTCATAGTCCCATGCCCATATACCCATCATACATATCCTCCATCCCATAGTCCCGTGCCTATATACCCAGCATACATATCATCCATCCCATAGTCCCGTGCCCATATACCCATTATACATATTCGCCATCCCATAGTCGACTGCCCATATACCCATCACACATCCTTCATCTCATAGTCCAATGCCCATATACCCATCACACATCCTCCATCCCATAGTCCCGTGCCCATATACATATCCTCCATCCCATAGTCCAGTGCCCATATACCCGTCATATCCTCCATCCCATAGTCAACCATTATGACATCATAATGAGCGGCGGCGGGGCTTGCGACCTATGATGACATCAGCGTCGCCATGGCAACTGTTGTGACATCATAATGAGGGGCGGGGCTTGATACGCACACACTGCTTCCCTAGTATGCAAATAGGGGCATTGTAACATCACAATGAGGGGCGGGGCTTGACGTGCACACACTTTTCCCCCCAGTATGTAGATAGGGGCAAAATTGTTTGGTGAATTGGAACGAGCGGGGTTAAAATTTCGCCTCACAACATAGCTTAGGACGCTCTCGGGGTCCAGACGTGTGACTGTGCCAAATTTTGTGGCTGTAGCTGTGACGGTGCGGATGCCTATCCCGGACATACACACACACACACACACACACACACACACACACACACACACATACATACACACTTTGAGCTTTATATATTAGATATACAGTATATATATATCAGCTCACAGTAACTGCTGTATGTGCTCAGGTATCTAAACTGTGGATGATTGAGTGATCACAATAAACTGGCGCCCACAGTCAAAATACAATCATGCCTAAATAAACAGTCAATTACCTGTGGCCATGATGAAGGGTTTATGTGGTCTGTGACCGCACCTTGACGCGCGTTTTACCTCCTCTGCAGTTTCGTCAGGAGGTGACAATAGAGGAGACATCTGTAGTCACTTTTCAGCCCCAAGTTGAAGCGTTGCTTTAATATTTTTTTCCTGATGGCTAAATAATGTAGTTTGGGCTATTAATGGCGTATTTTATTTCAAGAAAGTTTTGTATTATTAGTTTTACATTCATGAAAGAGAGAACTGAGAATAACCAAAGCAAAAGAAGAACATGAAAAAAAGTATTCATTACTAAGAAATGCGCCTGCATTCTTCTAAAACAGCTTATATTTATGTATTAGTTCTTTTTTTCTTTTTGCCCAAGGCTCATCTCGGAAATAAATTTCAACCTGTTCCGCCTTGCACAATGTGTCTTCACATTTACAGCGCACATTCTGCTTCCAATCAGACAAAGCCACCCTCATAAAAACTCAGGTTAAGTGCTGTCTGATTGAATCCCCTTCTCAGTGAAGTCAATGGCGGGTTCAAAACACAATGTGATCAATAGGAGAAAGCAAGCAAGAACGTTTTCACAGTGTCCCCATTGTTTCCTATTCAGAGAAAAGTCACCTTCATGGGAAGACACAAAGCCAAAGGAACTTCAGAGAGAGAAGCATTCACCATATGGATGAGGAGGCACATTATATTAGTCACTTTGAGTAACCGAAGTAAAGTAACGAGTAAACATCCTTTGCGAAATTGTTGCATCAGGATAAAGCTTTGATTTCTTTCTCATAGAGTAAAGGCCCCGTCACACAGCGATCTCGCTAGCGAGATCGCTGCTGAGTAACAAGTTTTGTGACACAACAGCGATCTCACCAGCGAGATCGATGTGTGTGACAGCGATCAGCCCCCCTGCCGATCCCTTGGATACCCGATGTGTACGTTAGTTACCAGCTCCCTGCATCAGCACGCTGGTAACTAACACAGCGACGCCGCGCGCTCGGCGTCGCTGGTGCTGATCGCTGGTGAAGCTGTCTGTGTGACAGCTCACCAGCGATCAAATAGCGACTCACCAGCGATCCTGACAACGTTGATCGTTGTCGGGATCGCTGGTGAGTCGCTATGTGTGACTCCAGCTTAAAGATTTAGGATACGATTCAATTATTGTATTTGTCTCTTTTTTTGTCTAGTTTTTGCCATTTTTTCCCATATTTTTCATTTTACTTTAATCTTCTTTTAATTTACACCTTTAATTAAAATCTATTTTATATTTGTTATCTTGTTGTGTTTTTTATATACTCAGCATTGTGAGCGGGGTTTGAGTTTTCAGATGTCTGCTGCCGACTGAGTACTTTTAAAAAGTTGCAGTTAAAAAATAATAACAGTTGTACAAATTGTGGTAGATCGGCTCACTCGACTGCTCTCAGAGGTCGATACAGGAACATTTCTTAAATAAACCAGTGCATAATTTAACAAAATAAACATAGCCTTTCTGGCATAACAACAAAACAAAAGATAACATATAGCACAGACCATACACCTGTGAGATTCGCCCAATCTGGATACAACAAACTTCAGATTCCACTGGAGCTCCAGACTGGAGACTTCCTTGTCTCCAAACACACAGACAAGAAAGAAACTCAGTGGCTGGACATTTAACTTGTCAAAAGACACCCTTGAGGTGGAGATATGGTGAGTAAAGATTTTTCTGCCCATCGCTTACAGCTACTCACAAAAAAAACAAACTCTGCTATGGCTGATTAAACCCTTTCAGCATATAATATGCTAGAGAAAAACTTTTGGGTCTCACATCATGAAAGATGGCAATCTTCGTGACACCTATCTCCCCTCACATGCATTGCCAGTGACCCTGTTACATATGCCCCCCCTCTGCCCAAAGTCAGGAGTTTCATCATCTTCAGACACCAAACAGAGAATTCTGGAGAGTGCATCATTACCGTATAACCTCTTGGATCTATGCTCAATGTGGAAATTAAAGTACTGGAGACCCAAAAACCACCTAGCTGCCGGGGATTTCTTACTCTTCTTAACCATCTCAGAGGTGCGTGGTCTGACACTAGTTTAAACCTACGGTCTAGTAGGTAATACGTCAGCGTATCCACAGCCCATTTTATAGCTAAACACTCTTTCTCGACAATAGCATAGTTTTTCTTGCAGGAAGTGACCTTCCAACTCAGATACAAGATGGGATGTTCTTATCCTTTTATTTCTCAAGACAGCACAGCTCCAAACATTGCCAATGAACCTGTCACAAAATAAACTCCACTCCCAATGTGGAGTGATTCTATGCATGTCTGACCTTTTTTTTAGCAAAAAATTTGCAACACCTAGCAGAACGTGTGACTTTTGGTTGCAAAACTGGTCAAAAACAAAAATTGAGAATTTTTTTTTCATTTTGCCCAAAATTAAGAAACCACATGTGTCAGTTTGAAGAATGTGGTGCAAAAAAGTCATTGAAAACCACAAGACCAAAAATGAAAAGGGACTTAAGAAAGTGCAAATGTTAAATCGGACACTAAGTTTAGCCTCCACCCTGTATTAAGTGGCTTGGAAATAAATCACTAAACTTTTAGTAGGAAATTCTAAGATAATTGGAGCTACTTATCATTGATTGAAATAAGAATTATGTAATGCCTCAGTTATCCAGCAGTGGTCCTGCAGGGAAATTGACCACATGTTGTAAGGTTCTCCTACAAATTACAGGTGATTGAAGCAGAACCAAGTTGATTTTGTTAAACAATTTGATCTGTCAATGATCCGTCTAATAAAAAATGGTCTAATGGGAGCAACTTGTTTAAAGAGGTTTGTCAGTTATGCAATTCTCATGAATCCATGCTTTGCCTCCCTCACCCCAATCCGCTAGACTCTGCTGTTCTCCTGGACATTTCCTGCTTGCCTGTGGTTTCCAGCATCTCAGCTGCCTGTTTGCAGTCCCCTGGACGTCTCCTTTCTACCTGCAGTCTCCAGTCCCTCAACTATCCTTGTATTTCATGCCTCATAGGTCTGAGGCACTGATGCCCATTTCCCATGTGCCTTCCTGGACCTCCTCTTCACCTGGTGACCCTAACAGAGTCACACTTAAAAATCGTACTCATTGTATAGATCATATGAAATAACAATGATTTCTATTTACATCTTGTTAGAATATGAGCCCATTAAGAGTTGTGCTGACAATTACTTACATAGTTTGGCACCACCTGGTGTCCAGATCTTATAACAATGTACATGATAAAGAGCTGAGTGTTGGTAGTCACACATACTCAGTCACTCGCCTCACAGCCAGGTATCTGCACAGTGATCCTCTTTTTACTACAGTGCAGCCAATAGGAATAGCTTTCTGTCTGCTTGTCAAGGAAGAAGCAGAGAATTGCATAGGTTAGCTCCACCTCGGAGGACCATGCATGTTCCTTTGTTCAGTAGGTCAAAGTACATGAGCCATTGTTTCATGTGAGACTGTCCTTTGACCCTTGTTGTATGTTAATTTGTGGAATGCCTGCTGATTATAATACATTAACTCCTTGTGGTGTATTAGCCTGCACAACTTGGAGGACAAATATGCAGTCTACTTGAACAATCGAACAATCAGGAAATACCCCCCACCTTTCCCAAATCCTGTGGTATATAAAAGGTACCTGCCTCTGTCACTGGTGGGATTCTACAGGATGTCAGCCCAGGAACCACGTCTCCAGTGGTGGAATACAGATCTGATCCACTGTCACTTACTGAACCCATGAACACGTGTGAAGAACCCAAGATTGGACAATCAGGTCACCTGGCTACATACCTTGCTGTGATAGGTCATCTTCCTAAGGTTGCCGCTACCTCCTCTTTGTGGGTACCCACCAAAAACAAGGTGCATCTGGTTAGGGTAGTTGGCCCTGGATGCCCCAAAGTTGCGAAGGTTCTAATCCTTGGTGAGCCAGCGGAATGGTGAGACACTGTCATTTGCCCCATTTTGTGTACTTTCTAGGACTGTACTATATGTTGTTAACTGTTGGTAGTCCAATAAACTTTTATCGCAGTGTGTTACCCTCCTCCTGTGTTGTCTGAATAGTGTTCTGCCTTCGAGGAAGGAGTATGGATGTTCTGTGGTATGAGCCCTGGTCTGTGCAGTCTTTCCCAAGACAGCCAGGCAAACAGATGAGAGCACCCACTGACCCTCGTGTCTCCACAGAGGGTGCCCCTTACCTCTTTGGTTTCTGTTTGGCTGCCCAGGTTGCACAAATGATATGCCCGCCTTGCATATAGACACCTCTGTATCTTTCCTATGTATTACATGCATAAAGCTACTCTGATCTGTTCACTCTTGATCAAAATTGTAGGAAATGTTAATGAAGACTAGAAAAACCTGCTTCCGCGGTCGGACAGTAGATGACTTTATTAATACTTCATTTGACAGAAAACACAACAAACAGCACGGAGAATATGTTTTTTTTGCATTTTACAGCTTAGCAAAGCAAACCACCAGGGTTCAACGTGATGGACGTTCCAACAGAGGAGAAACAATTAGAAGAGATTTTCTCTACCTGTTCCTAACAGGTGATACCTTGAGAAGCCAGCCTGCCAGAGCCATGCGGTGATAGTTATAGTATGTCGTCCCAGCACCGGGTCCCCGAAGAGCTTACACCTGGTTTGTCGATTTAGACGTGGTAATGAGCTGACAAGTATCGCCATACGTCCCTGTATTAGAGCTGCCTCTGTTCCACGTACCTGTCAACAACGTATTATTGGAAGAAAAATCACGGCTTGTCTGTAAAGACTTTGTGAATGACTGATGGGGGCCGTTTATCTGCGCTGGAGGTGGCCGCGGTGCAACAAAGAACCTCAAGGTCCTGTAAAGTCTCCACTGGCTTGTCACTTTCCATGATAAGCAAGACCTTTCCTCGCTCGCTTTCGATATGCTTTGACAATTTGTCAGGTATCCTGCTTGTTTTCCTGTACTGCGCGAGGACAGAGTGCAGGAAATCTACTTAAGACGAGCCCAGCTGGATTTCCCTGACATTTATAAGTCATGCATGAGCCACTTTTGGCTTCGAAAGACAACACCACGCAGCGATCCGCGGCTCTTACACTGAAATGCTCATTGTGGAGATTTTCTGCATCCAAAAAATCTACGATGCTCCATGGGGAAATTCCTGGCTGAAGTGACGGGATATATATTCATTTCCTGTGACAAAAGCATCAACCAACTCCTAATGAAATTAGGATTGACTCACATGTTGCGGCTGTGGTGCATTTTCCTATGCAGAAACCACCAAGTGTGAACTCAGCCTAAACCTTACTACTGTTTTGGTCGAAAAAGACACCACAACCAACTTTATCAAAATATTTATAATATTATTATTAGTTCCAACAACAATATTATTATTAAAACTATTATCACTAATATTTATAATATAAAACATTAATAATATTATTAGAAATAATAAAACTAAATATGTAACAATAATAATAATGGTACTAATTACAACAATATCATTAATAAAAATAAATCTAAAATATTAAGTATAAAATAGAATAAATTATATATATATATATATATATATATATATATATAAATCTAAAATAATAATATCAATAATAATAAAGATAATAGTGATAATAATGTCCACAACATTAAATAATAGTAACAGCAAGAATAATATTAGTATTATAATTAAAAATTATATAAAATAGCAATAATAACAACAATAAAGATAATAGTAATTATATTATTTTTATTAATAATAATAATAAATTAAATCTTAATCCTGATAATTATAGCTTATGTGCCCTTGCACACTAAACCTGTAGGACAGCCTGGTCTTGCCTTCGTCATCCCCCACAGATGTAAGTGGTTGTCCGCTACTCTGACCTTCCCTTCCCTTCTCTCCGCTCATGCCATATCAGTGCTGCAGCCATTCCACGGCCGGGTTGCTCACATATTTCTTTTGAATGAAGCTTGGACATCAAGGAAACTGTGATAACTGCAGCCAATCAGTGGATGCTGATTGGCAGCAGCGTTCACATGGCATAACAATGTGATGCGAGTGATGAGAGGTCCGGCGACGACATCACTGGAGCAATAGCGGTGTAGGAGGTGAATGTCTTTTACTTTATTCCTCACTGTTAAAAACTAAATATTTGAGGTTTTGTCAGAGTAGTAGACAATCCCTTTAAGAGTACATTTTGTGCCTACAGTAGTCTAATATGTTAATTAACTTTCCCAATTCTCATTCTTTGAATTTTCCATCCACTCTCTTAAAGTGTACAGTTCTTTTTTATCACCATTCTGCCAACACATTAGGAGCTGGGACTTCCTTTCCATCACTTTTTGAATGCATTGCTACTGCCATTGTGCATTGACTGTTGGCTTTCTCACTTTTTTGTTATGTCTGCATGAAATTTGACAAATTAAAGAAGGGGAAACAGAGAGACAAAGACTACTATCCCTCCCCTCCCCCAATTCATGTACTCGGTCTCGTTTTTTCTGCTTCTAAAGACAGATTACTTTTGACAACAGGCAGTACACAGCAAGTAAATGGAAAGCAACGCCTGAGGAGCATTGGAGTGATATTTTGGAGTTAAGACTTTTATTTTCTTAATAATAGCCAGTGTAAAATAAACCCATAGTGCCAAGAAGATGTACTAATATTTTCTTACCTTTTTCCACAGGTGCTGTGCTGGAACATGTAATTCCTTACACTGTGTAGTACAAACTGTTGTGAATTCGCTTTCTGGCCTCCCTCTGGTTATTACTGAAGGTAGTGGAGCTGGTCAGATCGACAAAGGGGTTGCGAGTTCTCTTTCTGGGCTCCCTCTGGTGGTTACTGGAGGTAATGGAGCTGATCTGATTGACAGAGGCTTGCCACCTGATAATGATGATAACGATTGGAGATCTGGGGTTTCAGATTGGGATTTAAGACAGACGACTCCCTCTATCCCTGCTGGTGATTTGCTTCCTGTTCCCCCTGAGGTCTGATTTCTCCAGCTCTGTCCCTGCATGTTCAGCTAAGTAGTTTATTTGCTATTCTGTTTGCATTTGATCCGGTTTTGTCTGTCTCTTCTTGGTGCGGGTCAGCCAGCTCCGGCTGGGGCTGTGCTGAATCACCGCCCATATGTTACTGCTTGTGCCAGTTTGTTTTATCCCGTTAGATTGGTCTCTTTTTGCTCTGCTTTCAGAATATACCAGAGTGCTGATAAAGTGGGTGCGAAGTCGTGTGAGTTCAATGCTTTTTGCATCAGACGTGTTGGACTTTTTGCAGGGTTTTTGCAGGATTGCAGACAGTGTATTTCCTTTCGTGTCCTGTCTAGTCAGTGTGGGCCCCATCATTTGCTCAGTCTATTTTCCTGCCTGTGTTTGTTTTTTCATCTTGTCTCACCAACAATATATGTTTGGGGACTATCTATTCCTTTGGGGTCTGCTATGGGGCAGTTTAGATTTCCCCTTTTTTGCTTTAGGTTTAGTTAGCTCTCCAGCTGTGTCGAGGCATCTAGGGTCATCGTAGGTACGCTCCACGGCTACTGCTAGTTGTGTGGATAGGATCAGGGGTCTGCAATCCGCTTAGGAGCCAACCTCTCTGGTATTCTGTGGCTTAGCCTGGACCTGCTCTCCTCCTTCACAACAAAAAACCCAAACTGTAGACTCTAGGGTACTCAAAGAAGGAAAGAATTAAAAAAAAAAAAAATGTCAGGATTTTTTTATACATATATATTTTTTCCTCTTTTTTTTCAGGGGCTGCAGGAGGAGATTTTTTTTCTCTAAATGGAGACTAAGCAATTGTCTGATCATGTTGAGCAGTTAGCTGCTGAAGTGTGGGGAATTTCTGCCTATCTCGCTCAATCATCTGCTGTTGAACCAAAAATCCCTACTCCTGATGTGTTTTTTGGGGATCAGTCTAAATTTTTGAATTTTAAGAATAACTGTAAACTATTTTTTGCTTTGAAACCTAACTCATCGGGGAGCTC
The DNA here is from genome assembly GCF_039654945.1 of Dendrobates tinctorius. Lineage (NCBI taxonomy): Eukaryota > Metazoa > Chordata > Amphibia > Anura > Dendrobatidae > Dendrobates > Dendrobates tinctorius. The sequence goes on from NW_027361696.1 coordinate 61,175,288, forward strand.
TGTGCAGCAGGTTAAAATTGTAATTTTCCTGCTGCGCGGCGATCCCCAGGATTGGGCCTTTTTCTTTGACACCCAGAGATCCCATTTTGGCTAATGTGGATGCATTTTTTCAAGCCTTGGGGTTGTTGTATGATGAGCCTAATGCTATTGATCAAGCTGAGAAAACCTTATTGGCATTGAACCAGGGTCAGGATTATGCAGTTATATTGTCAAAAATTCCGAAAGCAGGTGGTCTAGCAGCTCTCTTTCGGAAGGGTTTGGCAGAAACTGTAAAAGATGTTATGGTGGGATTTCCTGTTCCCTCTAGTCTAGTCGATTCTATGTCATTGGCCATTCAAATTGATCGGCATTTACATGAACATAAAACTACACGAGAGGCGTTGCCGCCTTTCGAACAAACGTCTGAACCCAATGCATTGTGATAGGGTTTTGTCTTGGGCGCAACGTCAGGAGTTTAGAAGGTGTAATAAGCTGTGTTTTTTCTGTGGAAACGCCTCCCATACTATTTCTGTCTGCCCTAAACGAGAAAAGCGTTTTGCTCACACATTTGCAGTGTGCAGTGTACAGCCTAAGTTTCTTTTGGCGATTACCCTGATCTGCTCCTTGTCTACATTTTCCGCTAAGGCTTTTGTAGATTCAGGAGCAGCTTTGAATCTGATGGATTTTGACTTTGCTAAACGTTGTGGTTTTCCCATGGTACCCCTGAGAACTCCTATCCCTTTGAGGGGTATTGATGCTACTCCTTTGGCGGAGAATAAACCCCAGTTTTGGACCCAGGTGATAATGTGGGTCGCCCCGGACCACCAAGAAAATTGTAAATTTTTGGTGTTGCACAATTTGCATGATACTATTGTTCTGGGTTTTCCTTGGTTGCAAACTCATAATCAGGTTTTGGATTGGAAATCTGTGTCTGTGCCCGTTACCCCTGATTTCTGATTTATTTTCCAGAGTTAAAAGTGCCTGTTGGTTTACCAAGCTTGACCTCAGGGGGCATAGAATCTTATTTGCATCAAGCATGGGGATGAATGGAAGACGGCGTTTAATACTCCGGAGGGACATTTTGAGTACCTGGTGATGCCTTTTGGGCTCACTAATGCCCCTTCTGTCTTCCAATCTTTTATGAACGATATTTTCCGGGACTTTATGGATAAGTTTTTGATCATTTATCTTGATGATATTTTGATCTTTTCCAGTGATTGGGATTCTCACGTGGAACATGTCCAGACTGTGTTCCAGATTTTGAGGGTAAAGTCTCTGTATGTTAAGGGATCGAAGTGCCTTTTTGGTGTACAGAGCATTTCATTTTTGGGATTCATTTTGTCCCAGTCTGCTATTGAAATTGACTCGGCCAAGATACAGGCCATTTATGATTGGGTTCAGCCCACTTCTTTAAAGACTCTCCAGAAGTTTTTGGGTTTTGCTAATTTCTACCGTAAATTTATAAGTAATTTTTCTGGTATTGTTAAACCACTGACTGATTTGACCAAAAAGGGCACTGATGTGGTGAATTGGTCTCCAGAGGCAGTCTCGGCATTTCAGGAGCTTAAGCAGAGATTCACTTCTGCTCCGGTTCTACGGCAACCTTATGTCTCACTCCCATTTCAGGTGGAGGTAGATGCTTCTGAGATTGGTGCAGGAGCCGTTTTGTCCCAAAAAAATCCGGTGACTTCAAAGATGAATCCCTGTGCCTTCTTTTCTCGAAAATTCTCCCCTGATGATCGCAACTATGACGTGGGGTATCGGGAATTGTTGGCCATGAAATAGGCATTTGAAGAGTGGAGACATTGGTTGGAGGGAGCTAGACATCAAGTTGTGGTCCTCACCGGCCACAAGAATTTGATTTATCTTGAATCAGCCAAACGCTTGAATCCTAGACAGGCTAGGTGGGCCTTGTTTTTCACGCGTTTTAATTTTGTGGTCTCTTTTCTTCCTGGCACTAAGAATGTTAAGGCGGATGCCCTTTCTAGGAGTTTCTTTGCGGATTCTCTTGATGTGACCGAGCCTACTATCATTCTAATTGAGGGTGTAGTTCTTTCCGCTATTTCACCTGATTTGAGACGTGCCCTGGAGGAATTTCAGGAGGACAAACCTGAACATTGCCCTATGGGAAAGTTGTATGTCCCTGACCAGTGGAGGAAAAGAGTAATGTCTGAAATTCATTGCTCCGCGTTGGCTTGTCATCCAGGTATTTTTGGTACCAGAGATTTGGTGAGTCGGTCTTTTTGGTGGCCTGCCTTATCTCGTGATGTCAGGAATTTTGTGCAGTCCTGTGGGACTTGTTCTCGGTCCAAGCCCTGTTCTCGTTCTAGTGGGTTGTTGATGCCCCTGCCGGTGCCCATATCTCAATGGATTTTATTTCCGATCTTCCTGTCTCTCAGAGAATGACTGTTATCTGGGTGATTTGTGATAGATTTTCTAAGATGGTCCATCTTGTACCACTTCCAAAGTTGCCATCTTCTTCTGAGTTGGTGCCCTTGTTTTTACAACAGGTGGTTCGTTGCACGGGATTCCTTAGAATATTGTGTCGGACAGAGGAGTCCAGTTTGTTTCCAGATTTTGGAGAGCTCTTTGTTCCAAACTGGGAATTCAGTTATCTTTCTCCTCTGCATTTCATCCTCAGACCAATGGGCAGACTGAGAGAACAAACCACACTTTGGAGTCCTATTTGAGATGTTTCATATCTGCTGATCAGGATGACAGGGTCTCACTTTTGCCCTTGGCCGAATTCGCGCTAAACAATGGGGCTAGTTCTGCCACTTTGATGTCGCCCTTTTTCTGTAACTCTGGGTTTCATCATCGATTTTCTTCAGGGCAAGTGGAATCTTCGGCCTGCCCAAGTGTGGACTCTGTGGTAGAGAGAATGCAGCAGATTTGGGACCAAGTGGTAGATAAGCTGTCCCACTCTCAGGAAAAAGCCCAACGGTTTTCCAACCGGCATAGGACCATTGGTCCGTGGTTTAAAGTGGGTGATATGGTTTGGTTGTCTTTAAAGAATATTCCTATGAAGGTTGCGTCTCCAAAATTCAAGCCAAGATTCATTGGACCTTATAAGGTTTTGGAGATCCTTAATCCAGTTTCTTTCCGATTGGCTCTTCCAGTTACGTTTAAGATCCATAACGTGTTTCATAAATCTTTGTTGAAGAGGTTTGTGGAGCCAGTAGTTCTTATGGCGGCGCCTCCTGACCCTGTATTGGTTAAAGGCAATTTGGAGTATGAAGTAGAGAAAATATTGGATTCTCGTTGGGCTAGACGGAGACTCCAGTACTTGGTCAAATGGAAGGGTTATGGCCAGGAGGATAATTCTTGGGTCTCTGCTTCTGACATTCATGCCGAAAGATTGGTTCGTGCTTTTCACCGGGCCAATCCTGATCGGCCTGGTGGCGTGGATGAGGGTTCGGTGACCCCTCCTCAAGGGGGGGGACTGTTGTGAATTTGCTTTCTGGCCTCCCTCTGGTTATTACTGAAGGTAGTGGAGCTAGTCAGATTGACAGAGGGGTTGCGAGTTCTCTTTCTGGGCTCCCTCTGGTGGTTACTGGAGGTAATGGAGCTGATCTGATTGACAGAGGCTTGCCACCTGATAATGATGATGACGATTGGAGATTTGGAGTTTCAGATTGGGATTTAAGACAGCCGACTCCCTCTATACCTGCTGGTGATTTGCTTCCTGTTCCTCCTGAGGTCTGATTTCTCCAGCTCTGTCCCTGCATGTTCAGCTAAGTGGTTTATTTGCTATTCTGTTTGCATTTGATCTGGTTTTGTCTATCTCTTCTTGGTGCGGGTCAGCCAGCTCTGGCTAGGGCTGAGCTGAATCACCGCCAATATATTTCTGCTTGTGCCAGTTTGTTTTATCCCGTGTTAGATTGGACTCTTTTTGCTCTGCTTTCAGAATATACCAGAGAGCTGATATAGTGGGGGGCAAAGTTGTGTGACTTCAGTGCTTTTTGCATCAGACGTGTTGGACTTTTTGCAGGGTTTTTTGCGTCATTACAGACAGTGTCTTTCCTTTCCTGTCCTGTCTAGTCAGTGTGGGCCCCATCATTTGCTCAGTCTATTTTCCTGCCTGTGTTTGTGTTTTCATCTTGTCTCACCAACAATATATGTTTGGGGGCTATCTATTCCTTTGGGGTCTGCTCTGGGGCAGTTTAGATTTTCCCTTTCTTGCTTTAGGCTTAGTTAGCTCTCCGGCTGTGTCAAGGCGTCTAGGAGCATCGCAGGTACGCTCCACGGCTACTGCTAGTTGTGTGGATAGGATCAGGGGTCTGCAATCCGCTTAGGAGCCAACCTCTCTGGTATTCTGTGGCTTAGCCTGGACCTGCTCTCCTGACCCATTCATAACAACAAACCCTTTTTGTAATGGGACTACTCCTTTTGAATACAAAATTTAAAGGGAATCTATTATCAGGTATTTTCTATGTCATCTGAGAGCAGCATCATATAGAGGCAGAGACCCTGACTCCAGCAATGTATCACTCATTGGGCTGCATTTGTTTAAAAACTGTTTTATCTGCTGAATGCTGTGCTATTTATAATCCTGCCCACACCACTGATTGGCTGATGTGTACACTGTGCAGCCAATCAGTGGTGGGGTGCGTGGTTGGACTACTTGACAGGAGTTTTCCTAGTCCTCTAGTGACAACCTTCTGCTGATAAAAGTGATTTTATCAAAAATACAGCAAGCAGCCCAATAAGTAACACTTCACTGGAATCAGGGTTTCTGTCCCTACTTTATGCTGCTCTCAGCATGGGGAGCAAAAATTTGGTGACAGATCCCCTTTAACTCATAGTGGTATAATATATTTACTGTTTGTTCTGTTACTTTCGTTCCATTCTTCCCAATTACTGTGTAAATATGTAACTAATGGTGTTTTGTACAGACTCAATAGCTGCAGATATTTCCTTCTTGATGCGATAATTGTTCGTTTACATCTAGAATAATAATCATCTGCGGATGATAAAAGCACAGAAGACAATCGCTGTTTAATGAAAAGAACCTTGCACATTGATCAAAACAATTACCAAAATGTTGGATGATTTGTGTCTTCAGACCTCGTGCAGCTACTGGGTCTGGCTGAGCAGTACGCACAATTTATGGATTATGCTGCTGCTTGCACAATAATACGTGTGATTGGCCTGGACTGTGTCGGAGGAGGTCAAAATTCGCATCGAAAATGAGATAAGTCCTGAAAATATGTTTAGTGTTCAATGAGACCGGTAATAGCATGTATCTCACCAATATTTGCCTTTCATCTGACCACACTGAAATTTTCTGAAAATGTCATAAAAATGCTAGACATTTTTAATTTCCTTTTTCACCTTGAGTTGATCCATAAAAATAATGTATAATCAGAAAACTATTTTTAAATCAGGTTTTTCTGTTAAATATACTTTTTTTTCTGTAATTTTTTCATGTTACATGCAGTATTTAAAAAAAAAAATAATAATAATAATTTGCATATTTAATTTCCCATTTCAGTGAGGAAGAGGACTTGAACTCTAGTGCCACCTAAAAGTCAATATCGAACCTTCAATGAGCCTTCCAATATCACTTGGGATAAAGGCAAACTAGAATACCAATTTGAGTTTCTCTTTGTGGGGAGTGACATGTCAAGCCTGGTATGTCAGAGTGAGGAGACTTAAAAGTCATGCATGCTGCTCTGGAAAATTAAATATGCAAATTGTCTCCTCAGAGAGGAAGAGGACTTGAACTCTAGTGCCACCTAAAAGTCAATATCAACCCTTCAATCGTCCCTTCAATGAGCATTGCAATGTGACTAAGAGCGTGCATGGCTTTTAAGTCTCCTCACTCTGACATGCCAGGCTTGACATGCCACTCTCCACAAGGAGACCCCAAAACTCTCATATAAATGAAGAGAAAGAGCCACAGTTGCCCAACCTTCTCTCCACACCCAATGAAGCCCAAAACATGGCTGGATTCTGAAGACAAAGGTATCAATAGAGGATGTAATGTCATGAACCACATCCGTTTCTTACCCCCAAGCAAAAGTCATGTTCTCGCGTCCTCTGGAGGACTGATGTTCTGCATTCAATTTCACTTCTTGAGTGACGTTCAAATGAGTACTTTCGTGTCGGTCTGCTGTGAGAAGGTTAAAAAAAGAATCGCTAACAACATGGCTGACAGGTCTTTTAATTAGCACTTCCATGTAAACTGCAAGATGATGGCTGGCACGGGGACAGGAAAACATATTGCCACCAGGCAAGTATTACTTATACTGGTGAGGGACAGCAGAGAACGGGTCAGTGCTCAACATATCAAACCCGACAACGACTGGAGGAACTGACAGCTTTTAGATAAAAGGAGACAAAACAATTATTGATCGTTGGCTGCAAAGTTTAGCGAGCCCTCCCTCCCTCAGCATGCAAAGCAATTAACCAATGTAAACTTAAAAAAAAAGTGTCGTTTTAATTTTTATCTCATATATCAATAGTTCAAGTGAAAAAAACAACAACTTTGTAATATATCTTGTCAGATATATCTGCTCTTTTCTCCTTCTGGATTGATCTTTCCCTTTAAATGTATCTGTCTCTTTGCAACCACGATGGGCCCATGCTGGAGGGAAGCCCACTGATGCCAGTGTCCATTTCAGCTGGATGTGCTTCCCAGGTAGCACATTCAGCTGAAACGTACTGCACCTCAGATACCCGCAAGGTCTCTGCTCTACTGAAAATGCTGCCGGCCTATCAAGGGTCAGCAGCTGAAGTTCTCATGCCAATGACAGGCTGCACATAGCAATGACGTCATAGCAAGCACACCCAAGTCTGCTGCGCCGGATACAGAATAGGATGTCGTGGGTAATATGTTAGAGAACAGTCACAGAACAGGGAACATTATTATTGGATGAGCCCAGGATTTTGTATTTGATACCAGGAAGGTGGACATTATTACTAGAAGGGGCAAGGATGGGGACATTACACCAGCATGGGGGACATTATTAATAGGATTGGTCCAGGATTGGGAATAAAGATCACTAGGAGGGGCCCAGGATGGGGACATTATACCAGGAAGAGGCCAGGATAGGGACATTATGACAGGAAGGGGCTCAGGATGGGGGACATTATAGCACAAAGGGGATCAGGATGGGGGACATTATAGCAGGAAGGGGCTCAGGATGGGGGACATTATAGCAGGAAGGAGCTCAGGATGGGAGACATGATAATAGGAAGGAGCTCAGGATGAGGACATTATACCAGGTACAGACCAGGATAGGGATATTATGACAGGAAGGGGCTCAGGATGTGGGACACTATAGCAGGAAGGAGCTCAGGATGAGGGACATGATAATAGGAAGGAGCTCAGGATGGGGACATTATAGCAGGAAGGGGATCAAGATGGAGGATAATATAGCAGGGAGCCAGGATACTGGAAATTATTACTGAAAGGGGCCAGGATGGGGGGACACTGTTACTGGAAGGGGTCCAGGATGTTGGACATTATTACTGGAAGGGGCTCAAGATGGGGGACATTATTACTGGAAAGAGAATAGGATGGAGGACGTTATTACCAGAAGGGGAACAGGATGAAGGACAATATACAAGGAAGGGGCTGAGGATGGGTGACGTTATTACATTATGGGGGATTTATAATGTTAAAATGGCTAATACATTGGACCAACATGTAGGTGCCCATCGGACTCTAGATACTTCTATCTATCTCTCCACCAATGTATCTATGTTTTGCAAAAAACTATTAAAGAAGGAATTGAAAAGTTACTCAAAAATATGCCGTTCATCATGTCTGACATTAAAAATGTGAAAATCAGTAACGTCAGCCCTCGTGTTCTTCCTGCGCTTACATCTCAGGAGTGGATATGACTCGAAAACTGAGCATTTATTAAGGAATTTAATATCCGTTCAGAAAGATAAATCTTCCCAGTACAGGAAGAGATTTACAACATCTGGGATCCAGTATTGTTAAGCTCTCGGTTCTGTGGGAAATAGTTGCCACTTTTCTTCTAATAAGCAGAGGACATGTGCAGCCCACTCTCCAGATGCCTCTTTTACTTCTCATATATAGATGGAAAACTGACCTCTCCTGTTGCCTTGTAAGAACATTATTAATAAGATCGCTGTAATAGTTCTTTATTACTTTACTTTTTTTTCCCGGCACACTCACATTTCAACCTGGTGTCAGAGACAGGTGGAAAATGATGTGAACCTGTCGCCTAGCAGGCTGCCACTAAAGAATTTAGGCTCATCCTAGAGTGACTCATCCATTAAAGAATTTGTCCACTACTTGGACAGCTTCTCACACCCCTCGCTTGGCCCCCATAAAATAATGAAGCCTGTATACACCTCCCGTGCTGGCGCCAGTCCTGTGATGTTGGCACTCGCTCTCCCGGGTCTCCCGTGTGGTTGGTGTGACATGTGACGCCGACGCCCAATCAGCGCTGGCATCACTGACTCCGCATTTGGACAAATCAAACATGAAGAAGAAGTCCGGGATCGGCTGCAGCCCTACTAATCTGAAGAGGTACCAAGTATGCAGCAGCTAGTAGAAGGAATGCAGTGCTCTGGTCGGGGCCATGATAAGGCCACTGAAACGAGGGCCCTGGGATTCTTTTTACTCAACTGTACTATCTATGTTAAAAAAAAAATAATGCAATCTTCACACTGGACTCTAGACATTATGATAGACTCACACATCCTGTTCTCTGCTAAAGACTTTCAACAGTCTCATTATCATCACAGAAAGAACTGTAATTATAGATAACACCTCTATATATAAGTGATAGCACAGGATCTTCCATTTACAATAGGTGATGTCACAGCTCACCTCCTCCTCCTGTACAATCACTTATAACACCTCTATATACAGCAGATAACACAGGATCCACCATTCACAATAGATGATGTCACAGCTCACCTCCTCCTGTACAATGACTGATAATACCTCTATATACAGCAGATAACACAGGATCCACCATTCACAATAGGTGATGTCACAGCTCACCTCCTCCTCCTGTACAATGACTGATAACACCTCTATATACAAAAGAAAACACAGGATCCACCATGGGCAGTAGAATATTGAAATCTTAAGAAGAATTGTTGAATTCTATAGGAGAATGTTGTGGGCATGCTCTGTATCCTGTGCAGATGTCATTGTGCAGAGAATAGGAATAGATGATCCATGACCATCACCTATCGTGAATGGTGCATCCCGTGTTATCTACAGCTGCATCTCACAAAATTAGAATATCATCAAAAAGTTCATTTATTTCAATTCTTCAATGCAAAAAGTGAAACTCATATTAGATAGTCATTACACACAGAGTGATCGATTTCACGTGTTTATTTCTGTTAATGTTGATGATTATGGTTTACAGCCAATGAAAACCCAAAAGTCAATATCTCAGTAAATTACAATACTTTATAACACCAGCTTGAAAAATGATTTTAAAATCCGAAATGTTGGCCTACTGAAATGTATGATCAGTAAATGTGCTCAATACTTGGTCGGGGCTACTTTGACATCAATTACTGCATCAATGCGGTGTGGCATGGAGGCGATCAGCCTGTGGCACTGCTGAGGTGTTATGGAAGCCCAGGTTGCTTTGATAGCAGCCTTCAGCTCATCTGCACTGTTGGGTCTGGTGTCTCTCATCTTCCTCTTGACAATACTCCATACATTCTCTATGGGGTTAAATGTAATCTGTCACCCCATTTTCAGCCTATAACCTGCAGCCACCGCCATCAGGGGCTTATCTGCAGCATTCTGTAATGCTGTAGATAAGCCCCTGATGTAACCTGAAAGAGAAGAAAAACAAGTTAGATTATACTTATCGGGGGGCGGGGGCGGTAGGTGTGGCGGGTCGGTCCGGCGCCTCCCATCTTCTAGCGATGACGTCCTCCTTCTTACTTCTCCCTCGGCTCCTGTGCAGGCATACTTTATCTGCCCTGTTGAGGGCAGAGTAAAGTACTGCAGTGCGCAGGCGCCGGGAAAGGTCAGAGCAGTCCGGCGCCTGCGCACTGCAGTACTTTACTCTGCCCTCAACAGGGCAGATAAAGTACGCCTGTGCAGGAGCTGAGGCAGAAGTAAGAAGAAGGACGTCATCTCTAGAAGATGGGAGGCGCCGGACCAGACCGCGACACCCATCGGACCGGACCCCCGGGTGAGTATAATCTAACTCGCTTTTCTTATCTTTTAGGTTACATCGGGGGCTTATCTACAGCATTACAGAATGCTGCAGATAAGCCCCTGATGGTGGTGGCCGTATCTTATAGGCCGAAAATGGGGTGATAGATTCCCTTTAACCCCTTAATGTCCATTGACTGACATATTACGTCATCAGACATATCTCCTGCTTTGATGAGGGCTCCGGCGCTGAACAGCTGACATGTGTCCGCAATAGGCGTGAGTGGAATCGCCGTCCTCCCGCGCCTATTAACTAGTTAAATCCCGCTGTCAAAGCTGACAGCGGGCATTTACATAGCATTTCCGGCCGCCGGGCTGGAAATGACGTCATCGACGACCCCCGTCACATGATCGGGGGTCGTCGTCATGTTGCCTGGACCTCTATGGTTGTTCCAGGCATATGGCTTTCAGCGCCACCCGGTGGTCGGCGCTGAAAGCAGAGCAGTAAATCTACATGTGGGCGATCTGCTCATCGCCCATATGTAGCAGAGCCGATCGGGTTGTGCATGCTTCTAGCCTCCTATGGAGGCTATTGAAGCATGCCAAAAGTAAAAAAAAAAGTTTAAAAATTAAAAAATTTAAAAAACCTTAAAGTTCTAATCACCCCCCTTTCGCCCCAATCAAAATAAAACAGTAAAAAAAAAAACCCATATACACATATTAGGTATTGCCGCGTTCAGAATCGCCCGATCTATCAATAAAAAAAAGCATTAACCCGATCGCTAAACGGCGTAGCGAGAAAAAAATTCAAAACGCCAGAATTACGGTTTTTGGTCGCCAAGACATTGCATTAAAATGCAATAACGGGCGATCAAAAGAACGCATCTGCACAAAAGTGGTATCATTAAAAACGTCAACCCGGCACGGAAAAAATAAGCCCTCACCCGACCCCAGATCATGAAAAATGGAGACGCTACGGGTCTCGGAAAATTGCACAATTTTTTTTTTTTTTTAGCAAAGTTTGGAATTTTTTTTCACCACTTAGATAAAAGAGGACATAGACATGTTTGGTGTCTATGAACTCGTAATGGCCTGGAGAATCATAATGGCAGGTCAGATTTAGCATCTAGTGAACCTAGCAAAAAAGCCAAGCAAAAAACAAGTGTGGGATTGCACTTTTTTGGCAATTTCACCGCACTTGGAATTTTTTCCCAGTTTTTGAGTACACAACATGGTAAAACCAATGGTGTCATTTAAAAGTACAACTCGTCCCGCAAAAAATAAGCCCTCACATGGCCATATAGATGGAAAAATAAAAAAATTATGGCTCTGGAAAGGAGGGGAGGGAAAAATGAAAATGCAAAACCAAAAATACCCCTGGTCGTTAAGGGGTTAAGGTCAGGTGAGTTTTCTGGCCAATCAAGCACAGTAATACTGTTGTGTGTAAACCAGGTATTGGTACTTTTGGCAGTGTGGGCAGGGGCCAAGTCCTGCTGGAGAATGAAATTTCCATCTCCAATAAGCTTGTCAGCAGAGGGAAGCATGAAGTGCTCTAAAATTTCCTGTAGGCGGCTGCACTGACTTTGGACGATAAAACACAGTGGACCTACACCAGCAGATGACATGGCTCCCCAAACCATTGTAGGGTTGTGGGCCGGGCTGGGGGGTGGTCTCTTTGTATACCGCGCAGAGACGTCACAGACAAAAGATGGAGGCAGGTTTCGGGTACAACAGGTCCAAGTTTATTTCTTACCATCCGACTGACGGCCTCAGCAGTACACGTAATACCTTCTCGGGCCTCCATTTCCAGGCCTCGCTACCCACACCGTACTTTTCCACCAGGGACGTAAACACACGTACCGTCCCTTTTTCACTGAGCGACGATCCTGTCAGCACCGTCACTGTGGCCGCCTTAGGCGCGTACAACCTCAGCACTTTTACTGGTCAGTTTTCGTCTTCAATACGGTATGCTTCTCCCCGGGGCCTCGTCTGTACTGCGGTAATTCATGTCAGGACCACCCCCCTGACTTTCTCTCTCCTCAGTCCCCTGGTTTGGCTCTCCTCACAGCACACACACTGTCACAGACTCCTTGTCTCTTGAGCACCTCCCTGGGACTGGAACTTTCTGGAACCCTCCTGTCAAATTTATAACTTTCCCGCTTCCCTGTAACTCCGCCCCCCTTGACCAACGGTTTCTAAAGCCCTAAGCTGCTGTTAAGTCCTGAACTTACACTCCTCCCTGCCATCTAGTGGTCAACCCAAGGTACTGTACGTCACCTACACTTTCCTAGCTGCTTCCCCACTGTCATAACTGCTATCTGTCTAAAATGTGCAAACCCTCCTTCCTACTTGCTGACAAGTCCGTCCGTCAGGTCACCTTCCCTACACCATCAATGATTGTGGATTGAGTATTTGGATGTGCTCGGAAATCTAGTTTTTGTCGATGCAGCTGCATAATTTGTGGCCTCTAGAAAGCCTGAATACATGTGGAGATTTCCTAACAAACAGGCAATCCCCACATGTATTCAGGCTGTCTAGCGGCCACAAATCATAAAGCTGCGGCAACAGAAACTAAATCTCCGAGCACATCCAAATACTCGGAGGATACCCGAGCATGCTTGGGGAAACCCGAGTAACGTGTATACTCGCTCATCACTAAAAAGCTGCCCCAACCAAGTACTAAGTGCATTTACTGAACATACATTTCAGTAGGCCAACATTTCGGATTTTAAAATCATTTTTCAAGCTGGTCTTATAACGTATTGTAATTTCCTGAGATAATGACTTTTGGGTTTTTATTGTCCATAAGCCATAATCATCAACATTAACAGAAATAATCACTTGAAATAGATCATTCTGTCTGTAATGACTCTATATAATATATGAGTGTCACTTTTTGAACTGAAGAACTGAAATAAATTAACTTTTTGATAATATTCTAATTTTGTGAGATGCACCTGCATGTTTAGCAGTTACCTTTATTCTGCCTTCTGGCACGCTGACACGATGTGCAATCCAGCATACAGTATAAACCACAGCTCTGTCTTCCAAAATAAGCAGACTGTTCTCTGTAGTCTAACTTGTTTATTTGTGAAGAGTATAGAACATGTGCGGTAAAACTACAAGGAATACAAATACCATGCATAAGTATTGGGCAGATGATCACAGCTAACACAATCACAGAAGTGTACATTGAGATGCAAACATTACATAGGAATACATTAGTTTATGATTACATTTACTGAGAACTGGCAACTAAAGGGTTAATGACATCTCTTGGCTGCTAGACAGTAAATAAAACCTCTCTGAATCACTGCATTGCAAGAAAGATTAAGCTTACCAGATATGCTTTAGCTGGGTAGTGACTCAAGTAGAGGAGTTGCAGGAAAAAAAAAGCTTACACAGGAGGACAAAATAACATGTGCATCCTATGAGATCCACAGAAGCAAAATGGCCCTTCTTCATCCCAGAATACATTGCTTCCTTCCCACAAAGCACTGCTTTAATCCCATAGTGCATTGCGTCTGTTAAAGTCACAGGCTTTATAATGCTATTGAAGACACTGCTATAAATTCAGCCACCACTAGATGGTGTTATAATTAACCCAGCACATAATAAAACATTCTTTGCCCTATTAAGAAGGTAAGAACAACCTTCTATTGTAATTCTGTCTGTGATGATAATGAGACTATTGACAAGTAATTCTTCATAAATCATTCATTTTCTGACAATACATTCAATTTTTCACAAACAATCTATTGACTGAAGGATAACTTGTAGACTTGGCATAAATCGTGCAAGTCATGAATTACCACCTGATATAAATTATTTATTTCCATCATACACTCAGGAAATATCTGTATTTTTTAAAAATATATATTTTGGTTAACTTATTTTTCTCATTTCTTGAATTTTATGTAACTTGTTTCATAGATTCATGGAGAGAAAACTTTGTTGAGTTCGTACATCAGGCACATTTTCAGGGTGACTGACTTCACTGAGTCCCGTTCCTTCAGAGCCAGGTCTAGCTAGAAATTCAATATTAGACATCAGACTAGGATATGGATGAAAGTATGCAGTAAACTAAAATCTTAACCCCTTCGCACCCGAGCCTGTTTTTGCCTTCGTGACCGGGCCAATTTTTTCAATTCTGACCAGTGTCACTTTATGAGGTCATAACTCTAGAACGCTTCAACGGATCCTACTGATTCTGACATTGTTTTCTCATGACATATTGTACTTCATGATGGTGGTAAAAATTTTTAGATATGATCTGCACTTATTTGTTAAAAAAATCAAAATTTGGCAAAAATTTAGAAAATTTTGCAATTTTCAAACTTTTAATTTTTATGCCCTTAAATCAGAGAGTGATATCGCACAAAATAGTTAATAAATAACATTTCCCACATGTCTACTTTACATCTGCACAATTTTGGAAACATAATTTTTTTTTTTTAGGAAGTTATAAGGGTTAAAAGTTGACCAGCGATTTCTCATTTTTACAACAAAATTTGCAACACCATTTTTTTTAGGGACCACCTCACATTTGAAGTGAGTTTGGGGGGTCAATATGACAGAAAATACCCAAAATTGACACCATTCTAAAAACTGCACCTCTCAATGTACTCAAAACCACATTCAAGAAGTTTATTAACCCTTCAGGTGCTTCACATGAATGAATGGAATATGGAAGGAAAAAATAAACATTTAACTTTTTTTCACAAACATTTTACTTCAAAACCATTTTTTTTATTTTCACAAGTGTAAAAAGAGAAAATGAACCACTAAATTTTTTGTGCAATTTCTCCCGAATACGCCAATACCCCGTATGTGGGGCTAAACCACTGTTTGAGCACACGGCAGAGCTCAGAACGGAAGGAGGGCCGTTTGACTTTTTCAATGCAAAATTGGCTGGAATTGAGATCGGATGCCATGTCGCATTTGGAGAGCCCCTGATGTACCTAAACAGTGGAAACCCCCACAAGTGACCCCATTTTGGAAATTAGACCCCCCAAGGGACTTATCTAGATGTGTGGTGAGCACTTTGAACCCCCAAGTGTTTCACTAAAGTTTATAATGTAGAGCCGTGAAAATAAAAAAAAATCATTTTTTTTCCACAAAAATGATCTTTTAGCCCCCAATTTTTATTTTCACAAGGGTAACAGGAGAAATTGGACCCTAAGAGTTGTTGTCCAATTTGTCCTGAGTACGCTGGTACGCCATATGTTGGAGAAAACTACTGTTTGGGCACACGGTGGGGCTCGGAAGGGAAGTAGTGACGTTCTGAAATGCAGACTTTGATGGAATGGTCTGCGGGTGTCATGTCGCGTTTGCAGAGCCCCTGATGTACCTAAACAGTGGCAACCCCCCACAAGTGACCCCATTTTGGAAACTAGACCCCCCAAGGAACTTATATAGATGTGTGGTGAGCACTTTGAACTCCCAAGTGTTTCAGTAAAGTTTATAATGTAGAGGCGTGAAAATAAAAAAATCATTTTTTTTCCACAAAAATGATCTTTTAGCCCCCAATTTTTATTTTCACAAGGGTAACAGGAGAAATTGGACCCTAAGAGTTGTTGTCCAATTTGTCCTGAGTATGCTGGTATGCCATATGTTGTAGAAAACTACTGTTTGGGCACACGGTGGGGCTCGGAAGGGAAGTAGTGACATTCTGAAATGCAGACTTTGATGGAATGGTCTGTGGGTGTCATGTCGCGTTTGCAGAGCCCCTGATGTACCTAAACAGTGGCAACCCCCCACAAGTGACCCCATTTTGGAAACTAGACCCCCCAAGGAACTTATATAGATGTGTGGTGAGCACTTTGAACTCCCAAGTGTTTCAGTAAAGTTTATAATGTAGAGGCGTGAAAATAAAAAATTCATTTTTTTTCCACAAAAATGATCTTTTAGCCCCCAATTTTTATTTTCACAAGGGTAACAGGAGAAATTGGACCCTAAGAGTTGTTGTTCAATTTGTCCTGAGTATGCTGGTATGCCATATGTTGTAGAAAACTTCTGTTTGGGCACACGGTGGGGCTCGGAAGGGAAGTAGTGACGTTCTGAAATGCAGACTTTGATGGAATGGTCTGTGGGTGTCATGTCGCGTTTGCAGAGCCCCTGATGTACCTAAACAGTGGAAACCCCACACAAGTGACCCCATTTTGGAAACTAGACCCCCCACGGAACTTATCTAGATGTGTGGTGAGCACTTTGAACCCCCAAGTGTTTCACTAAAGTTTATAATGTAGAGGCGTGAAAATAAAAAAATCATTTTTTTTCCCACAAAAATGATCTTTTAGCCCCCAATTTTTATTTTCACAAGGGTAACAGGAGAAATTGGACCCTAAGAGTTGTTGTCCAATTTGTCCTGAGTACGCTGGTATGCCATATGTTGGAGAAAACTACTGTTTGGGCACACGGTGGGGCTCGGAAGGGAAGTAGTGACGTTCTGAAATGCAGACTTTGATGGAATGGTCTGTGGGTGTCATGTCGCGTTTGCAGAGCCCCTGATGTACCTAAACAGTGGAAACCCCACACAAGTGACCCCATTTTGGAAACTAGACCCCCCAAGGAACTTATCTAGATGTGTGGTGAGCACTTTGAACCACCAAGTGTTTCAGTAAAGTTTATAATGTAGAGGCGTGAAAATAAAAAAATCATTTTTTTTTCCACAAAAATGATCTTTTAGCCCCCAATTTTTATTTTCACAAGGGTAACAGGAGAAATTGGACCCTAAGAGTTGTTGTCCAATTTGTCCTGAGTACGCTGGTATGCCATATGTTGGAGAAAACTACTGTTTGGGCACACGGTGGGGCTCGGAAGGGAAGTAGTGACGTTCTGAAATGCAGACTTTGATGGAATGGTCTGTGGGTGTCATGTCGCGTTTGCAGAGCCCCTGATGTACCTAAACAGTGGAAACCCCCCACAAGTGACCCCATTTTGGAAACTAGACCCCCCAAGGAACTTATCTAGATGTGTGGTGAGCACTTTGAACCCCCAAGTGTTTCAGTAAAGTTTATAATGTAGAGGCGTGAAAATAAAAAAATCATTTTTTTTCCCACAAAAATGATCTTTTAGCCCCCAATTTTTATTTTCACAAGGGTAACGGGAGAAATTGGACCCTAAGAGTTGTTGTCCAATTTGTCCTGAGAGTCCTGAGTACGCTGGTACCCCATATGTGGGAGAAAACTACTGTTTGGGCACACGGTGGGGCTCGGAAGGGAAGTAGTGACGTTCTGAAATGCAGACTTTGATGGAATGGTCTGCGGGCGTCATATTGCATTTACAGAGCCCCTGATGTACCTAAACAGTGGAAACCCCCAATTCTAATTCCAACCCTAACCCCAACACACCCCTAACCCTAATCTCAGCCCTAACCATAACCGTAACCACAAACCTAACACCAACACACCCATAACCTTAATCCCAGCCCTAGCCCTAGCCCTAGCCCTAACCCTAGCCCTAGCCCTAACCCTAGCCCTAACCCTAACCCTAACCCTAGCCCTAGCCCTAACCCTAACCCTAGCCCTAGCCCTAACCCTAACCCTAACCCTAGCCCTAGCCCTAGCCCTAACCCTAACCCTAGCCCTAGCCCCTGCATTTTTTTTTTTTTTACTTTTTTTTTATTTTTGTCACAAGATCGCTGCCCTGCGATCTGACTCATAGTAACGCCACTTCACCTCTGATCATCTGTCAGTGTGAGATCAGAGGAGAAGCAGCGTTACTATGTGACAAGATCGCTGCCTGGCACATAATAACGCGACTTCTCCTCTGATCTCACAATGACAGATGATCAGAGGTGAAGCAGCGTTACTGTGTGACAAGATCGCTGCCTGGCACAGCTGTGCCAGGCAGCGATCTAGTCACACAATAACGCTGCTTCACCTCTGATCAGCTGTCAGTGTTAGATCAGAGGGAGAAGCCGCGTTACAGTGAGGGAGATCGCCAGGAAACAAGCAGCTTTCCCAGCAATCGCTCCCATTGGCTGCTGTGACGCTGACGTCATCGGGACCTGAACCAATCAGGTCTCGATGACGTCGGGGGTCCCAGCATGCATTGCGCACCGGGATCCCCGCGTTGTAAGGTATGTGGGGGTCCCGGGGGGCACAAAACCGCCGACAGTAGATAAACGTCGGCGCTGCACAAAGCCCAGCAAGTGCCAACGTTTATCTACTGTGGGCGGTCGTGAAGAGGTTAAAGGGAATCTGTCACCCTTTTTTTCTACTATGAGCTGCCATCACTGACATCAGGGGCTTATCTACAGCATTCTGTAATGCTGTACACTCCCTGACAGAATTATGTCGCTTATCCATGTTCTGTTAATAAAAGCTTATAACCTGACGTTAAATTCATTCATTGGTTGTATAAATTATTCTTTTGAAAGCTGAAATGCGGTTTAGGGTAAGAAAATAAATTGGCATCAATGCAGAAAAATTGATCATTTAATGGACACAGAATGGTCAGATTTTAGCAAGACAAAAGCACCCAATCCTAGTTTACATCCTCACCTGTGCTCAGTAAATGAAAGAAAATAGTGCCCTACCAATTCAGTACCCAATCATTGTGTGAAAATGAACAATGCCCTACCAACTCTTTGCCCTACTAATGTGTGCAAGTAAACAATGCCCTACCAATTCAGTGCCCGACCAATGTGTAAAAGTAAACAGTACCCTACCAACTGAGTGCCCTACTTAAGTGGAAAAGTAAACAATGCCGTACTAACTCAGTGCCCAAATAATGTGTGAAAGTAAATATTGCCATCCAAACTCAGTGCTCAACCAATGTGTGAAAGTAAAAAGTGCCCTGCCAATGTGTGAAGTAAAAAATGCCCTACCAACTCAGTGCCCAACCAACATCGTGTGAAAGTAAACAGTGCCCTACTAAGGTGTGAAAGTAAAAAGTGCCCTACCAACTCAGTGCTCAACCAATATGTAAAAGAAAGCAATGCCCTACCAACTCAGTGCCCTACTAATGTGTGAAAGTAAACAGTGCCCTTCCAACTCAGTGCCCAAACAATGTGTGAAAGTAAACAATGCCCTACCAACTCAGTGTCCTACTAACATGTGCAAGTAAACAATGGCCAACCAACTCAGTGTCCAACCAATGTGTGAAAGTAAACCGTTCCCTACCAACTCAGTGCTCTACTAAAGTGTGAAAGTAAACAATGCCCTACCAACTATTTGCCCAACCAAAGTGTGAATGTAAACAGTGCCCTACTAACTCAGTGCCCTACTAATGTGTACAAGTAAACAATGTCCTTTCAACTCAGTGCACAACCAAAGTGTGAAAGTAAACAGTGCCCTACCAACTCAGTGCCCAACCAATGTGTGAAAGTAAATAATGCCCTACCAACTCAGGGTTAATTTTAAAGGGTCTTCTTCAGCAAAATACATAAACTGCTGCACATGAAGATCTATGGCATAAAAGCTAAAACATTTTTCATCTTTTCACAAATATAATAGGTAATGGGGGTGCTAGTATAGAGAAAAGAGGATACCAGCTGTAAACAGAACACGACAAAGTTGTCAAAATGAAATGCTAAATGAATTGATAAATGTTTGCGCTATAGGTATCCTCTTAATGATGGTAATACACAAGAAGGAACACCTAATTGTGCTATTAAAATCCGAATCAGTAGAAGAGTTATTTGTGCCGTGTGTACAGAAGTATTATAAAAGAGACGCACACAGGTGGTTATTAAGCAAAAAGTTTGAACAATCGGGTGATAAAAAAAATCGCACACAGGTGGTTAATAAGCAAAGAGTTTGCATAGTCGAGTAATAACTCGAATATAAGCCCAAAGAGAATGATGTAATTTTACTTCATTCTAGTGGCTGCAAGCGCCATTCTGGAGTCAATATGTAGAAGAAATGTTAGTTGCTAATCCACACAAAGTTCCAGCTTGTGGCAATGGTGACTATGTAGAGAAATTCTTCTGGAGTGCTGTCCCGGCCAGTGACAGGCGCTCCAAACACTCCCAACTTTGGAAGGAATTGGTCCATAACACGCTCCATACTTCATCACGTGACCACCTACGTCACGCAGGTCCTGTTGGCCCCATTGTCGCCGCAGGTCCTTATCGTTAGCTACACACGCTAGCGCACTGTTGAAGTTGGGAGTGTTTGGAATGTTTCATGGTTTGCCTAGCTTGTGGGATTAGGTAGTTCAGAGGTTAATCTTGATGGCCTCACTCTGGGATTCTGGAAGGATTCTTGTCACTTATACTCTGACCCTTGGCCGAGTGTGTGTGACCTGTTGTGCCTGTGCTTTGTGCCTGTGCTACTTTACTGTTGTCTGGCTCTGATCTGGTTCTGTCCCTGTTTAGAGTTCTGCCTGTCCCTCCTGTACTGTACCGCCATCTCTGTGTACGACCCCCTTGGCTATGTCCTGACTATTCTCTGCTCGTCCCTCCTGTACTGCGCTGCCATCTCTGTGTTTGACCCCTTGGCTACATCCTGACTATTCTCTGCTCACCATTCCTGTACCGCACCGCCCTCTCCGTGTATGACCCGCGTCTTTTTCTGACCTGAGTTCACACTCTGAGTCACCGCCGCATATCCCAGGGTCTGCTGTCTCCCAACGGTGCTCCCCGGTAGCCCCACCCCCTCCTGTGATGTGAGGTCACATGATTGCAGGTCCTTCTGCCTCCTGCTAGTTCAGCGTCTTCTCTCAACGCGGTGCTCAGGTCCCGTCTGCCTGAGCTCCCCCGCAGCACCTGACCTCCAGGCTCCCTCGCAATGTGGGTGAGTGAGCTCTTTGCCAAGGAAGAATGGGCAAGAATTTCAGTCTCTCGATGTACAAAACTGATAGAGACATACCCCAAGCGACTTGCAGCTGTAATGGCAGCAAAAGGTGGCGCAACAAAGTATTAAGTTAAAGCGGCCGAATAATATTGCACGCCCCACTTTTCAGTTTTTGAATTTCCACAAAAATTTTAAATAACCAATACATTTCGGTCATCTTCACAATTGTGTCCCACTTGTTGTTAATTCTTCACCAAAAATTTACATTTGGTATCTTTCTGTTTGAAGCATGATATGTGAGAAAAGGTTGAAAAGTTCCAGGGAGCCGAATACTTTTGCAAGGCACTGTATGTGCGCGGCCTGCATTAACTTCAGACATGCTTTTAAAGGGCCCCCGCGACCTATTCTTTCTCATCGGGGCCCACTGAGCATTTCCCCGGTATCCCGTCAGGCCAGACCGACCCTGTGTGCACACATTCAGGATCTGCAGCATAAAATTCTGCTGCAAATCCTGATGTGTTGGCAGGAAAAAACGCTGTATAAAATACGCTATTTGCTGATCTTTTTAAAGGCATTTTTCTCACCACTATTTTTAATGGTGGGGACGATTATATAATAATGGTGTGGTACATATTTGTGTCCAGGGGCACAATGTGGGGGAAACAAATGTATATATACAATATGTGACCTTGTTACTTACAGGGCTGCGATGATCAGTGTAACAAGTCGTTGGTGGGAGGTGTCAACATGACGGTCTGACCAGGTGGAGAAGAAACAACAGACAACCTCTCTAATCAGATGAGATATCAGCAATCATTGGATGTAAGTATTTTTTCTGTATCTGCACTGTGTGACTGGGAGTAAAACTGTTATTTGTAAAATCCCTTAGGCCACGATCTCACATTTCTGTGAAATGTCTGTAAGCTGACAGATTTTTTTATTGGACGGCACATGGACTCACAGTTTCATGGATCCACTCACATATCTCTGAAAATCACGGATCCAGTAAAGATATCTGTGAGACTCGGAGCACATCCTGCTCTGATCTGATTTTGAAGACCAGAATAGGACTTACTCACTGGGTTTGTGTGCTGTTCGAGAGGAAAATCGAGCAGCACCCGGATACAGAAATGTAACCTTATTATATACAGCTAGAGTTGAGCGAAACGGGTCGGTCATATTCAAAAGTCACCGACTTTCGCTGAAGTCGGGTTTCATGAAACGAAACCCGACCATAGCATGAGGTCGGCCACGAGGTCGGCGACCAGAGCGCCAAAGTCGCGTTTCAAAAGATGCTTCCAGCGCCCTTTTTCCGCCAATGATGGAGGAAGCACACTGTGGGCAACGCGATGACATTAATTTAATATAACCGATACAATGGGTGATAAGCAGTTTCCAAAATCCCCAAAGGGGATGGGCAACTCCAACCATAATCAGAATATACACATTAAAGGAGCATCCAGCCCTACATAAACCATGACACAAAATGAATATAAAATATACCTTTTATTAATCATCACATAAAACCACAATAAACATAGTAATGATAGATGAGGTGGTCGGTTTTGGGAGACAAACAGAAAATACTTCCCGAAGCCACTCACAGCCTAGACACAATATTATGCACCATACAGAGAAATCTGCACAAGAGAAAAATAATAGTAGAGTGAACCACAGAATCTGACTATACTATAATTCAACGTCAAAACATCATCCTGCCAATAATGATATCCATAAGAGTCCCATATAAGTCAAGCGTAAAAAATCCAACACAGGGTGACAGGACTATGAAAAGATAGTAGATGTGGCTACCCTAAAGTAACTCTCCCAGAGGAGAGTCTGTGTATCAAGGTCATATCCCAATTATATATAAAGTGACGGTGCAGGTTAAAGTGCCGTTCAGTGCTTACCCATGTGGGTGAATGTCCGGCTCCAGGAACATAGCATCGGTCACCACCATCTTTGAGAAAGGCATGTGTGGCGCCCCAGGAGTATGGCCGCCACAGTGGCTTTGCCTTCCTCCAGGGAGGGTAATGCCAGGTTTGGAGGCAATGAAGGGTCTCTCTCACAGTTAGCCTATACATGCAACACAGTTCCACTCCAGGCCAGCAGGGGGGACTCTGAACCGGAATTAAGGGGAGGAGTGCTCTCTGAGGGCCAAGAGGAAGGAGTGGGCAGTTAGTGTGAGGAGGGTGAAGTGTGCAGTACTAGGAGTACTTCACTCAAATAAGCGCTAGGAAGGAGACTGCACAGCCCATCTGCTGAGAGAGAATCCCTGAGCTGCTTCCAGGCTAGCCTGCTCCGGTACCATCTGTAATCAGGACCCTGGACTGCATTTATGAAGTAAAGGTACAGAAATTGCACCCCGCTGTGTCTTTGTCTGCTTCCTACCCTTCCGGCACTGCTACATCCCCGTGCCAACCACATATACACTGCCCTGGGACTACAGCTTCACCTGTGGGGAGCTTTTACATCTTTGCTGCACCATACCATCAGTCCCAGCTGATCTGCATGCAGCGTCGGCTTAACACCTCCCTTGCCGAACACCACAGGTGGCGTCACGAACTATTCATTTAACCACATTCCACCATTCCAATTTCCCCCCCATTACTTGGGCGCCCAGGGCCACTGACCAGGTCCCCGCTGCTGTGACACATCCCACTGATACCGGCCCGGTACCGAGTACCCCACAGCCCTGGGAGGACGACCCACATGCAAGTGATTGGCTGGCTTTGTGTGGCGTCACAGGGGCTATAAAAGGGCATGAACGCCGACTGCCATCTTACTTATGCCGATCTTAGCATACGGAGAGCTGCTGCTGCTGCTGATTCTGTAGGGAGAGCGTTAGGCAGGGAAGAAGAACAAAAAAACTGCTTCTGCTGTTAGCGATTTCCACTTACAACACAACACTTTGTGTGCAGTGACAGGGGAGGCTCTATTTTTGTGCATTATTTCTGTTGGTTATCAGGCTGCCTTATAAGGCTCCCTGATAGCTGCATTGCTGTTTGCACACTGCTGTGCAAACTGCTTTTTTAAAAGCAAAAATACTTTTTTCCACCCTTTTGCATGTGCACTGTGCAGCAGTCCTGCTTATTAGGCTGCCTGCGTCCATACTTGGACTGACAGCATCATTGTCAGCGTCCTCAAATCTCTAGTGAGATCCAAATTCTCACCAATCCTATAGACACCCTCCACCTTGTCATAACCATCCAATTTCAGCCTGTTACATTGAGGTGTAATCTCTACTGGGTCTGAAACAATAGTTCTGCGTCCTCAAAACTCTAGTGAGATTCAAATTCCCACCAATAGTAGATACACCTTCTACCTTCTTTTACAGTACCATATTGTATAGCTGGTGGTATTTTGGGTACATTTTCACAAAAATGAGCAAATATGGTGGAAGACGCCATGGAAGTGGGCGGGGGTTGCCAGCTGGTCCCGATGGTGGTGGTGTTGCATCTGTTGGTAGTGGCAAAAGCATAATAGCACCTAAGGCAGGAGGTGTTGAGCCTGCGTCATTGTCTGGCTCCACAAGGCCTCGAAGGCTCTCTTTTCTGGGAGTAGGTATACCACTTTTAAAGCCGGAGCTTCAGGAGCAAGTTTTGGCTTACATTGCTGAGACAGCCTCCAGCTCTCTCGCCTCCTCTTCTGAAGTTTCAAAAAATAAAAGCACTGAGTCGTCATTGGAGGCTCCTGGTCAGGAACAACACCTTTCCTTGTGTCCTTCACCCCTACCAAAAGTGAAGGATGTGGCAGGCCACACTACCGATTACTCCATGGAGCTCATTTCACTTACCATGCCTGTGTTAGGCCGGTTTCACATTAGCGCTTTTTCAGCGCACGCACGGCCGGGGGTAGCTCCGCCCCCGAGCCGGCTCTCTGCCCGGCGTGCCCGCCCCTTGCTTGTAGCGCCGCCTACTAGCGGACAGCGGCGCCTGCGATCGGCGCACCCTATCTTTAGCATAGGGTGCGCAGATCGTGCGCAGGCCATGCGCTAGTTGCGCTTTGACCTGCGCTGCGCACTTTTGACGGTGCGCCGTGCGCGCCAAAATCCGAAAAGTTTGATTTTGGCGCGCACGGCGCACCGTCAAAAGTGCGCAGCGCCGGTCAAAGCGCAACTAGCGCACGGCCTGCGCACGATCTGTGCACCCTATGCTAAAGATAGGGTGCGCCGATCGCAGGCGCCGCTGTCCGCTAGTAGGCGGCGCTACAAGCAAGGGGCGGGCACGCCGGGCAGAGAGCCGGCTCGGGGGCGGAGCTACCCCCGGCCGTGCGCGCGCTGAAAAAGCGCTAATGTGAAACCGGCCTTAGCAAGTCAAATCGTGAATTCCCCAGTCCAAGATGAATCTGACATGGAGTGCACTGATGCACAGCCACTGCTAGATTTTTCTGCTGGTACATTCACTCAGAGTACTACATTGTCCTCGCAGTGTACTGAGGCAGAATCAGACCCTGATGAAACTCAGGTGCCCCTTCCCGCATACTATACCACCTTACACGGTGACACAGAGGAAGGTGCACATGAAATTGAGGAGGAGGTGATGGATGACCCACTTGTTGACCCAGATTGGCATCCATTGGGTCTAGAGGGTGCCACTGCCAATAGCTCAGAAGAGGAGGAGGAGAATCCGCAGCAGGCAACAACATCGCAACAGCTGTTATCTGGCATGACCGTAGCAGTCCAAAAACGTGTTACAAAAACCAAAAGAGTTGCAGGACAGCTTGGCCAGACGGTCAAATTAGCACAGCGTGCATGGTCTCAAAATGTCTTCCCTAGTAGGAAGAGTGCAGTGTGGCACTTTTTTGAACAAAATCCTAATGATCAGGCAAAAGTTATCTGTAAGAAGTGCACAAAGACCTTTAGCCGAGGGAAAAATCTGAGAAATTTGAATACCAATTGCATGCTTAGACATTTAACCACCATGCACTTGCAAGCGTGGACGGACTACCAAACCTCACGTACCACATGTGCATCTGCTCCGAATGAAGGTAGTCAGCAGCGCTACATCGCTTCCCCCACTGTAAGCCCACCGGTTAGCACACCACCAGCAGCAAATGTCGAGGTGTCATCACAAGGGCAAAGCAGTCATGGAATCACAATGTTATTGCTACGAAAGACTGAATCTAGGCCATCAGCAACACCACCAACACCATCACAATCACCAATCCTCTCTCAGTCCGCCATGTCCACCGCTAGTTCCACCATATGCAGCTCTCAAGTCCAGCTCACCCTACCCGACACTTTGAGTAGGACAAGAAAGTACTCATCCTCTCATCCGCGTACACTGGCTTTGAACGCCCACATTGCCAAACTAATCTCGCTAGAGATGATGCCCTACCGGTTGGTTGAAAGCAAAGCTTTCCGCGAGCTCATGGCCTACACAGTACCATGCTATGACCTACCCAGTCAACACTTCTTTTCACGAAAAGCCATCCCAGCCCTCCACATGCATGTGAACGACCGCATTATCCATGCACTCAAGCAATCAGTGAGTGGAAAGGTGCACCTCACAACAGATGCATGGTCCAGTAGGCATGGCCAGGGCCATTACATGTCCATCACTGCTCACTGGGTTAATGTGGTGGATGCAGGGTCCACAGAGGACAGCGGCGGTGGGACAGTGCTGCCTGGCCCACGGTATAGGAAACAGGTGGCTGTAGGCGTTCGACTCTCCTCCTCCTCCAACTCCAGAAGCGAAAGCTCATCCACAGAGCGCAGTCACATGAGCACTCCATCTGCAGCTGCCAGTGTTGCACATGAGGTGCCCCACTATTGAACAGCTAGTGGTAAGCGTCAGCAGGCTGTGTTGAAGATGATGTATTTGGGCGACAACAGACACACTGCGGAGGTGCTGGCTGACTACTTGCAGGGACAAATTGAGTCATGGATGGGCAGTCTACATCTTGAGGCAGGCAAGGTAGTTGGTGATAACGGCCGGAATTTTGTGGCAGCCATAGCCCTTTCAAAACTCAGACACATACATTGCCTGGCTCACACCTTGAACCCAGTGGTGCAGTGCTTCCTCAATAATTATCCAGAATTAACAGCCCTGCTCCATAAGGTGCGAAGATTGTGCACTCCAGTCGTATGCAGAAGCTGCAGCGATTGCTCCACCTTCCCAAGCACTGCCTAATTATCGACATTGCAACAAGGTGGAACTCCACCCTGCACATGGTTCAGAGGCTGTGCGAACAGAGGCAGGCTTTAATTCATTTGTGGGAGGATACACGGGCAGGCAGTTTGCAGGCAGACATGGAGTTGTCAGGTGTGCAGTGGTCAAAGCTGAAAGACCTCTGTAAAGTCCTTAAGTGTTTTGAGAAATGCACATGGCTGGTAAGCGCAGACGACGCCATAATAAGCATGAGCATCCCACGTATGCATCTGCTCATGCAACCTTTGACGCACATTAAGAAGCAGGTGTCTGCAGACGTGGAGGAAGAGGAGGAGGGAAGCCTTGATGACAGCCATTGTCTGCTCAGGGAACTCTCGTGGACAAGGTGGAGGAAGAAGAGGAGGAGGATGATGGGGATGATTATTTTGGGGAGGAGGATGCTTCTCAGGGGGCAAGAAAAAATGTTGGCGTGGCAAGGTCAGGTACAGGGTTTGTGCGTGACTGGAGGGATGTGGATTTGCCAGAAAGTGCTCCTCCACCCAGCACTCGCAGTGCATCATTGACACCTGGAACATTGGCCCACATGTCTGATTATGTCTTGCAGATCCTAAAAAGGGATCCCCGTATTGCCAAAATGATGAACGATGACGACTAGAGTTGAGCGACTTTTGGTTTTTTAGGGTCGCGTTTCGTTTCGTGAAACCCGACTTTTCCAAAAGTCGGGTCGAGCAAGATCGTCCGATTATAGGGAAAAGTCGGGGTCGTCCCGAAACACGAAACCCAATGTAAGTCAATGGGGAATAAAAATCGGCAGTGAGAGGAGGACAGGAAACACACCAACAGTGCCCATTTGAATGCCAAAAGCATCAATTCTTCTTACTTAAGCTTGTCAACCTTAATTAACTTCATAATATAAGTTACGCACTGAAAAATGGGTGTTATTTGGCTAAAGTTGTGGGGGGGGAGGGCTGGCTGCAGGTTTTCAGGTGCCCTGGGCGAAAGAGCGCCCCTTTAACACATACCACAACTCATCATGCTCCGATACGGCAGATAAATAGCGGTATAGTACAATGAAAAATACCTCACTTTTTACATCTCATGACGAGGCCCATCTATTTCTCCATACAGAATCATTGGTCCCATATAATGTTTGAAACGGTATATGATGAGCTCCACATAATGCTACAGTATATGTTGGTCCCCATGGATGAAGCTCCACTGTCTTATGGGCCCAAATAATGCTCCAAACATAATGGGCCCCATTTCTAATGCTCTAGTGTATAATGGGCCCTGTAAATGCTGCTCCAGTGTCTGATGTCCACCTTTGGAATGTTCCAGTGTATGGTGGGCCCCATCTATCATTCTCCAGAGTATAGTGCTCCCCAAAAATTGCTGTCCCAACATTGAAAACAATCAAATAAGTCTCCTCGCTAGGGAATCCCTGTACTTGTCTGGACAGGTGCTGTAGCTTGCTTAACAGCTCGCCAGCCGTTCTCACGCCCAGTATGGATTGCACGTGATTGCACAAAGGTTAGAAAGGGTACCGTATCCCTGGATAACATGTATGGATAGCGTACACATTCAAAATATATGTCTATACAGCATGAGGCAGGCTCAGACGGTGTTAGGCCCAGTATGGATTGCACGTCATTGCACAAAGGTTAGAAAGGGTACCGTATCCCCGGATAACATGTATGGATAGCGTACACATTCAAAATATATGTCTATACAGCATGAGGCAGGCTCAGACGATGTTAGACCCAGTATGGATTGCACGTCATTGCACAAAGGTTAGAAAGGGTACCGTATCCCCGGATAACATGTATGGATAGCGTACACATTCAAAATATGTCTATACAGCATGAGGCAGGCTCAGACGGTGTTAGGCCCAGTATGGATTGCACGTCATTGCACAAAGGTTAGAAAGGGTACCGTATCCCCGGATAACATGTATGGATAGTGTACACATTCAAAATATATGTCTCAGGAGGCAGGCTCAGACGGTGTCAGGCACAGTATGGATTTGACGGCCCAGATTACACAGCGGAGGAGCAGGGAGAGGTAAAGATTGCAAATGCTGGGGCCCTGCCCAAGCAAGGGGGGGCCCACTCGTGGGCGTCGGTACTGGCACTGGGCCCAGTGGCGTAGCAACTGTTTGTGGCGCCCGGGGCGGTCGAAAAATTTGCCGCCCCTTTGGTCGATGATAATCCGGAAGCATCAGGAGAGCCCACACTACACTCAAAGATCTAATTTTTAGTCTGCTACTAACTCTGCTGTTATCATTTCTACATTTCTAGACTTTCATCTTCTTGCAGTTCTCTCTCTATATATATATGTATGTATTAGCTTGATGATGCTGGAAGAAGACCTAATGGCTTTTTTTAATAATAATTTTTAATAATGTGACAGAAAAAAACAGAAAATATATGGGGAGGAGATGTACGAGGACACGTATATGGGGGGATGTACGAGGACACGTATAGGGGGAGATGTACGAGGACACGTATATATGGATATGGGGGATGTACGAGGACACGTATATATGGGGGGATGTACGAGAACACTTATATGGGGGATGATTATTGTATTAGGACACCTGTGGTGTGATGTCTATGTGGCATGTGACAGCTGTCTGTGGCTTCTCCCGTACAGATGTTGGTGGTGCATTCTCCGGTAATGGCCGCGGTGCACCCAGCAGCCTCTCCCACAAATCGCCCCCATACCATGCTCCCCAGTATCCCACCTCACCCCGTGCAGTACTGTCCTACCCTTTTCCTCTCGCTCCCAGCCGGGGCAGCAGCACCGCCATATTCTTTCCTCCTCCCGGGAGCATCAATAGGGCGGAGCCTCTGCAGCTGCTACGGTGCCAGGACGGGACAGAAAACCTAGGAAAGCAGAGCTGCTGCTGTGCTGACACATGCGCAGAGTGTACACACACAGGTGTATACACACACACAGACACACACACACACAGGCATACACACACACATAGGTGTATATACACACACACACAGGTGTATACACACACACACGTGTATACACACACACACAGGCATACACAAACACAGGCATACACACACTCATAGGTGTATATACACACACAGGTGTATACACACACACAGGCTTACACAAACACAGGCATACACACACACATATGTGTATATACACAGACACACACAAACAGGCGTACACACACACAGGTGTATACACACACACAGACAGACACACACACAGGCGTACACACACACACATAGGTGTATATACACACACACAGACACACACACACACACACAGGTGTATACACACACACAGACACACACACACAGGCATACACAAACACAGGTGTACACACACATAGGTGGATACACACACAGGCGTACACACACACAGGTGTATACATACACACACATAGGTGGATACACACACACAGGTGTACACACACACATAGGTGTACATACACACACATAGGTGGATACACACAAACAGGTGTACACACACACACATAGGTGTACATACACACACATAGGTGGATACACACAAACAGGTGTACACACACATAGGTGTACATACACACACATAGGTGGATACACACACACGGGCGTACACACACACACACAGGTGTATACACACACACACACACAGGCATACACAAACACAGGCATACACACACACATAGGTGTATATACACAGACACACACACAGGCGTACACACACACACAGACACACACACACACAGGCATACACAAATACAGGTGTACACACACATAGGTGGATACACACACACAGGTGTACACACACACACACACACACAGACACACACACACAGGTGTACACACACATAGGTGGATACACACAGGTGTACACACACACACAGGTGTACACACACACAGGTGTATACATACACACACAGACATACACACACACACAGGTGTACATACACACACACACACAGGTGTACATACACACACACACACACAGGTGTACATACACACACACACATAGGTGTACATACACACACACACATAAGTGTACATACACACACACACACAGTGTGGCTGCATGCACAGATCCTTTCGCTGCTGCACATGGTGAGACACAGGCAGCGGTGTTGGTGGCACATAACTGCACACAATGGAGGCAGACACACACCCAGCACAGCCTGTGATGAGGATGACAGCTGCCTGCACACAGGGCTGCCGGGGGCAGCCGCAGACCACCTTACCCCAGCCCCGCACTCACCAGCTCACTGCTTGGCTCTTCCTAACATGGCTCCTTGTGTGCATCACATTCCTGGCAGTCGCGACCATCCCACCATGACAGTCCTCCAGTGAAGCGGGGCTGACGTCAGCACTGCCTCTGCCCAGCGCAGCGCCGCTCACTGAGGGTCCAGGCGGAGAGGAGGGAGAAGCTGCTAGGTAGCAGGGGTACAGAGACTCCCGATAGGCGGAGGAGAAGGATGGAGGAAGGGTGGGAAGAGGCTGCATTACCCCCTCACTGCACAGCCCCGCAGGCCGAAATGTACAGTCAGTGAGTCCAGGCTCCGCGCTTCTCCCACAGAGGAGAGGAATTGCTTCTGCTGCCGCGCCGCCCCCACACACGTGCCGCCTGGGGCGGACCGCCCCCCCCGCCCCCCCCACGCTACGCCACTGACTGGGCCCCTCATAGTACAGCGGTGTGTCCACCGCCGTCAGAGACACTTGATTGCACTATGAGGGACCCTGCGGCCAGTGCCCGCGCCCAAGAGTCGGCCTACCCACCTGTCCAGGGCAACGGCACTCGCACGGTGTCGTGCGGTAGGTGGTGACCCCGGCCATGGGGGGGAGGCAGCACAGTTAGGGAGTTTTAGAAAGTGGCATATGTTGATGTTGGACATTCAGCTGATGCAAAAGGCGAAATAGGTGAAGTACCAGGAAGAGATGGACCAAAGCAAGCCATTTTTCTGTCACCCTATGTGTCATCAGGGGAAGGTGGGACAAAATCCTTGGAAACCCATGCGTGGTTCATTTTAATGAAGGTTAGATCATGCACATTTTGGGTTGACAGACGGGTCCTTTTTTCTGTAAGGATTGATCCAGCTGCACTGAAGACTCTTTCCGATAGCACACTTGCAGCTGGGCAAGCGAGCTCCTGTAAGGCATATTGGGCCAATTC
This sequence comes from Dendrobates tinctorius, assembly GCF_039654945.1. NCBI lineage: Eukaryota > Metazoa > Chordata > Amphibia > Anura > Dendrobatidae > Dendrobates > Dendrobates tinctorius. The sequence goes on from NW_027361696.1 coordinate 61,207,387, forward strand.
AGGCCAGGTGTCCAGTTTAGCGGCCCAATAGTCAAAGGGGAATGACCTGTGTGGGAGAACATCGATATGGGAGGAAAAGTAGTTTGTAACCATAGTTGACAACTGCTGTCTCCTGTCACTTTCCATCGATGCAGTATTACCAGTTGTGTGAGCGGTATTTGAAAAATCAGTCCACAACATTGTCATGAAACCCCTGTCTCCAACGCCACTTCTGCTGTGTGCACCACGAACACCTCTGCCAAGCTGCCCCCGGCCCGTACGGCTCGTGTGAGAACCATCACCGCTGCTGTGTGCTGGGAATGCCTCAAGCAACCGATTTACCAGAGTTGCTTGTTTATTAGCCAATATTAGGTCAAGGTTCTCCTGTGGCATGATGTTTTGTAATTTGCCTTTATAGCGTGGATCCAGGATGCTGGCCAACCAGTAGTCGTCATCGTTCATCATTTTGGCAATGCGGGGGTCCCTTTTTAGGATCCGCAAGGCATAATCTGACATGTGGGCCAATGTTCCTGGTGTCAATGATGCACTGCGAGTGCTGGGTGGAGGAGCACTTTCTGGCAAATCCACATCCCTCCAGTCACGCACAAACCCTGTACCAGACCTTGCCACGCCAACATTTTCACTTGCCCCACGAGATGCATCGAGATGCATCCTCCTCCCCTAAGTAATCATCCCCATCATCCTCCTCCTCCTCTTCTTCCTCCACTTCGTCCAGGAGAGGTCCCTGAGCAGACAATGGCTGAATGTCATCAAGGATTCCCTCCTCCTCTTCCTCCTCATCAACATTGGCTGCAGACGCCTGCTCCTTAAGGTGCGTCAAAGTTTGCATGAGCAGACGCATAAGTGGGATGCTCATGCTTAGGATGGCGTCGTCTGCGCTTACCAGCCGTGTGCATTCCTCAAAACACTGAAGGACTTTACAAAGGTCTTTCAGCTTCGACCACTGCACGCCTGTCAACTCCATGTCTGCTCTCAAAGTGCCTGGCCGTGTATCCTCCCACAAATGCATTATGGCCTGCCTCTGCTCGCACAGCCGCTCCACCATGTGCAGGGTGGAGTTCCACCTTGTTGCAATGTCGATAATGAGGCGGTGGTTGGGAAGGTGGAGCAATCGCTGCAGCTTCTGCATACGAACGGAGTGTACAGGCGACCGGCGGATGTGCGCGCACAGTCTTCGCACCTTCTGGAGCAGGGCTGTTAACTCCGGATAATTTTTGAGGAAGCACTGCACCACCAGGTTCAATGTGTGAGCCAAGCAAGGTATGTGGCTGAGTTTTGAAAGGGCTATGGCTGCCACAAAATTACGGCCGTTATCACTAACTACCTTGCCTGCCTCAAGATGTACACTGCCCAGCCATTACTCAGTTTGTCCCTTCAAGTACTCGGCCAGCACCTCGGCGGTGTGTCTGTCGCCCAAACACATCATCTGCAACACAGCCTGCTGACGCTTTCCACTAGCTGCTCGATAGGGGGACACATCGTGTGCAACAGTGGCAGCTGCAGATGGAGTGCTCGTACGACTGCGCTCTGTGGACGAGCTTTCGCTTCTGGAGGAGGAGGAGGAGGGTCGAACGCCTACAGCCAACTGTTTCCTATACCGTGGGCTAGGCAGCACTGTCCCACCACCGCTGTCCCCTGTGGACCCTTCATCCACCACATTAACCCAGTGCGCGGTGATGGACACGTAACGGCCCTGGGAATGCCGACTGGACCATGCATCAGTTGTGAGGTGCACCTTTCCGCTCACTGACTACTTGAGTGCATGGACAAATGCGGTCTTTCACATGATGGTGGAGGGCTGGGATGGCTTTGCGAGAGAAATGGCGACTGGGTAGGTCATAGCGTGGTACTGCATAGGCCATGAGTTCGCGGAAAGCTGTGCTTTCCACCAACGAAAGGGCATCATCTCAATCGAGATTAGTTTGGCAATGTGGGCGTTCAAACCCAGTGTACGCGGATGAGAGACTGAGTACTTTCTTGACCTACTCATAGTGTCTGGGAGGGTGAGCTGGACTTGAGAGCTGCATATGGTGGAAGTAGCGGTGGACAGGGCGGACTGAGAGAGGGTTGATGATGGTGATGGAGTTGGTGTTCTTTCTGATGGCCTAGAATCAGTCTTTCGTTGATATAACAGTGGGATTCCCTGACTGCTGTGGCCTTGCAACGACACCTCAACATTTGCTGCTGTGCTAACCGGTGGGCTTACAGTGGGGGAAACAATGTAGCGCTGCTGACTACGTTCGTTGTGATCAGTTGCACATGTGGCACTTGAGGTTTGGTGTTGTGTCCACGCTTGCAAGTGCATGCTGGTTAAATGTCTAAGCATGCAACTGGTATTCAAATTTTTCAGATTTTTCCCTCGGCTAAAGGTCTTTGCGCACTTCTTACAGATAACCTTGGCCTGATCATGAGGATTTTGTTCAAAAAAGTGCCACACTGCACTCTTCCTACTTTGGCAGACATTTTGCGGCCTAGCACGCTGTGATCTTTTGACCCTCTGGACAAGCTGTCCAGCAACTCTTTTGATGTTTGGAACCTGTCTTTGGAGTGCTCCGGGCCTGCCAGATAACAGCTGTTGCGATGTCGATGTCTGCTGTGGATGCTCCTCATCTGAGCTATTGGAAGCAGCACCCTCTTCCCCCAATGGATGCCAATCTGGGTCAACAACTGGGTCATCCATCACCTCCTCTTCTATGTCATGTGCACCTTTCTCTGTGTCACCGTGTATGGTGGTATAGTGTGCGGGAAGGGGCATCTGAGTCTCATCAGGGTCAAAATCTGGCTCTGTACACTGCGAGGACAATGTAGTGCTCTGAGTGAATGTACCAGCAGAATCATCCATCAGCGGCTGTGCATCAGTGCACTCCATGTCAGATTCATCTTGGCCTGGGTAATTCACCATTTTACTTGATAATCCAGGCATGGTATGTGAAAACGGCTCCATGGAGTAATCAGTAGTATGGCCTGCGTCATCCTTCAATCTTGGTTGGGGTGAAGGACACAAGGAAAGGTGTGGTTCATGAACATGAGCCTCCAATGACGACTCAGTGCTTTCACTTTTTACAACTGAAGAAGAGGAGGCGATAGAGCTGGAGGCTGAGTCAGCAATGTAAGACAAAACTTTTTCCTGATGCTCTGCCTTTAAAAGCGGTTTGCCAACTCCTAGAAAACTAAGCGTTCGAGGCCTTATGTAGCCAGACGATGACGCAGGGTCAGCACCTCCTGTATTCGGTCCTATTTTGCTCTTGCCACTACCATCAGATCCACCACCAACACCATCATTACCAGCTGCCAACCCCCGCCCAATTCCACGGCCTCTTCCACCAGCCTTCCTCATTTTTGGTAGAAATGTAGACAAAATCCAACAAACTATATAGTAATGTAAAACAAGGTACAAGGTGTCTATAGGACAGGGGAGATTTAGAATTTCTGCACACACTTGTGGACAGTGGACACTTTTGGATTGTGTGAGGCCCACTGATATCTGAGCGCTATGTGACACGCTCGATGGCACAGCTGCCTGTGACCAAAGTGACGAGAGGATAATGGAGATTTTGAATCTCTGCGTACACTTTTGGACACTGGACACTTGTAGATTGTGTGAGGCCCACTGATATCTGAGCGCTATGTGACACGCTCGATGGCACAGCTGCCTGTGACCAAAGTGACGAGAGGATAATGGAGATTTTGAATCTCTGCGTACACTTTTGGACACTGGACACTTGTAGATTGTGTGAGGCCCACTGATATCTGAGCGCTATGTGACACGCTCGATGGCACAGCTGCCTGTGACCAAAGTGACGAGAGGATAATGGAGATTTTGAATCTCTGCGTACACTTTTGGACACTGGACACTTGTAGATTGTGTGAGGCCCACTGATATCTGAGCGCTATGTGACACGCTCGATGGCACAGCTGTGACAAAAGTGACTAGAGGATAAGGGAGATTGGATTGCTTTTAAAAAAGCAGTTTGCGGAGCTGTGGGTAAACAGCAATGCCAGCGTGTCAGGAAGCCTTTGAAGGCAGCCCAACAACCAACACCACTGATACACCACAATATAGCCTCCCCTTGCACTGCACACACAGTGACTTGTGTGTTGTGCAGGCCAAATCGCTAGCAGCAGAAGCAGTTCTTTTGTCGTCTTCCCTGCCTAACGCTCTCCCTACAGAATCAGCAGCAACCTCTCCCTATACTAAGATCGGCAGAAGTAAGATGGCGGTCGGCGTGCACGCCCTTTTATACCCCCTGTGACGCCCACCAAAGCAAGCCAATCACTTGCATGCCCTTCTGAAAGATGGTGGTGACCCGTGCCTAGGTCATCACGTTGCCCACAGTGTCCGTGGATCCTGATTGGCTGAAAGAGCGCAAAACAAACTTTTGAAACGCGACTTTGTCGCGTAAGTCGCCGACCTCGTGGCCGACCTCATCCTAGGGTCGGGTTTCGTTTCATGAAACCCGACTTTGCCAAAAGTCGGCGACTTTTGAATTTTTTCGACCCGTTTCGCTCAACTCTAATGACGACTACTGGTTGGCCAGCATCCTAGATCCACGCTATAAAGGCAAATTCCAAAACATCATGCCACAGGAGAACCTAGAGCTAATATTGGCTAACAAACAAGCAACTCTGGTAAACCGTTTGAGGCATTCCCAGCACACAGCGGCGGTGATGTTTTTCCAACGAGCTGTAGGGGGCAACATGGAAGAGGTGTTCATGGTGCACACAGCCGTAGTGGCGTTGGACACAGGGGTTTCATGACCATGTTGTGGACTGATTCTTCAAGTACCGCTCACACGACTGGTAATACTGCATCAATCGAAAGTGACAGGAGACAGCAGTTGTCAACTATGGTAACAAACTACTCCCCATATCGATGTTCGCCCTCACCGGTCATTCCCCTTTGATTATTGGGCCAATAAACTTGACACCTGGCCTGAATTGGCACAATATGCCTTACAGGAGCTCGCTTGCCCTGCTGCTAGTTTGTTATCTGAACGAGTCTTCTGTGCTGCTGGATCAATCCTGACAGAAAAAAGGACCCGTCTGTCGACCCAAAATGTTGATGATTTAACCTTCATTAAAATGAACCATGCATGGGTTTCAAAGGATTTTGTCCCACCCTCCCCTGATGACACTTAGGTTGCCAGAAAAATGGCTTGCTTTTCTCCTCCGTGGACTTCTCCAATTACTCCATTTGCAGCTGCTGATTGTCCAACATCAACATATGCCAATTTTTCCACCTCCCTAACTGGGCTGCCCCCCCCACAGGGCCGAAGTCACCACCTGGCGCACGCACCCGAGCGAGTGCCATTGCCCTGGACAGGTGGGTGGGCACACTCTTTGGCAACGGCACTGGCACAGGGTCCCTCATAGTAGAATCAAGTGTCTCTGACGGTGGGGGTGCACACCCGCCGTCAGACACACCGGCATACTATGAGGGGCCCTGTGCCAGTGCCGTCACCAACGAGTGGGCCCCCCCTGCTTGCTCAGGATCACAGCACTTGCAAAGTTGAAATACTTACCTCTCCCTGCTCCACCGCCGTGACATCTTCCGCGTTTCCTGACAGTGACATTCTGGTCAGAGAGCGCGATGACATCACGTCTGTACGCCCTCTGCCTAAACAGTCCAAGTGCAGAGAGACGGAAGATGGGGACGACGAGGAGTCCAGACTATTACAGGGATTCCCTAGCGAAGAGACTTATTTAATTGTTTTCAATGTTGGGACAGCAATTTTTGGGGAGCACTATACTCTGGAGAATGATATATGAGGCCCACCATACACTGGAGCATTCCAAAGGTGGACATCAGACACTGGAGCAGCATTTACAGGGCCCATTATGCACTGGAGCATTAGAAATGGGGCCCATTATATATGGTGCATTATTTGGGCCCATAACACAGTGGAGCTTCATCCATGGGGACCAACATATACTGTAGCATTATGTGGAGCTCATCATATACTGTTTCAAACATTATATGGGACCAATGATGCTGTATGGTGAAATATATGGGCTTCATTACTCTGTATAGCGCACCATGCCCGTAATACTGTATGGAGTAATATACTGTCCGGTTTTGGAGCTATTGGAGAATTTAAAATGGATATCAGTCACGTGATGTAAGAAGTGAAGTATTTTTCATTGTACTATACCGCTATTTCTCTGCCGTATCAGAGGATCATGAATTGCGGCATGTGTTAAAAGAGCCCAGTGACACTCTTTGCCCCTGGGCCCACGAAAATCTGGTGCCAGTCCTACCCCCCCACAACTTTAGCCAAATAACCACCAGTTTTCAATGCATAACTATTATTATAAAGTAAATTAAGGTTGACAAGCTTAAGTAATAAGAATTGATGTTTTTGGCATTAAAATGGGCACTGTAGGTGTGTTTCCTGTCCTCCACTCCCTGCCGACCTTGGTTCCCCATTGACTTGCATTGGATTTCGTGTTTCAGTCGGCCTTCGACTTTTCACGATAATCGTCCGATTTCGTTCGACCCGACTTTTGAGAAAGTCGGGTTTCATGAAACCCGACTCGACACGAAAAAAGGCAAAGTCGCTCATCTCTATATACAGCACCATCCCTTAGTGTGTAATGTACTCACATAGGGGGCAGACAGACGGCCGTACTTCCACGCAAGGATCGCATTGCAATAATCGGACAGGTCGTCTGCTCTTCCGAACTGAGCGCAATCACTGCATAGAAAAACATCATGCTGTCAAGCTCAGGTCAGGAGAGATGCCGGGCCAGTCTGTGCACTGCGATGCTACCAACGCACAAGAAATACGCCTGTCTGTCTGCCCCTTATTATGTATAGCACATTCCTTAAAGGAATATTCCCATGTCCAAATTTTTACTTCAATATGTAGTAAGTGTAGAAATATTAGCAAATACCTCCAATTAAATATGTAGCATAGTTCTCCTAATTAGCTGTGTTGCTTATCTTATGTGCAGGTGTTGCAGTAGCTTAGGTATTTATGGTTACAGACACACATAGGGACAGTTCAGTTAGTTAGTTAGCTGTTAGTGGTCATAACCATGGATAACTAAGCTACTGCAATGACTGCACATGAGGTAAGGAACATAGCTAATTAGGAGAACTATGCTACATTAATTGGAGGTATTTGCTGATGTTATTATACTTACTACATATTGGGATAGGATCTTGGAGACAAGAATGCCCCTTTAATTACATAGTTTCTGCCTTTATTATATATAACACCATTCCTAATTACGTAGCATAATTTCTAGGTATGTATGGCACCATTCCTTATTATATAGCATCCTCTCTAGGTATGTATGTGCCGTCCCTTATTATATAGCATTTTCTCTAGGTATGTATAGTGCCGTCCCTTATTATATAGCATCCTTTCTAGGTATGTATGCCGTCATCCCTTATTATATAACATCCTCTCTAAGTATGTATGGTGCCGTCCCTTATTACGTAGCATCCTCTAGGCATGTGTGACGTTGTCCCTTATTATATAGCATCCTCTCTAAGTATGTATGGCGCCATCCCTTACTACGTGACATCCTCTAGGTATGTAGGGTGTCGTTCCCTATTATGTAGCATCCGTTCAAGTTATGTATGGTGCCAACCCTAATTATATCGCATCTTCTCTAAGTATGTATGGCACCATCCCTTACTATGTGACATCCTCTAGGTATGTAGGGCATTGTTCCCTATTATGTAGCATCTGTTCAAGGTATGTATGGTGCTTACCCTTATTATATAGCATCCTCTCTAGGTATGTATGGCACAGTCCCTTATTATATGGCATCCACTCTAGATATGTATGGTGCCGTCCTTTATTATATAGCATTCTCTCTAGGCATGTATGGTGCCATCCCTTATTATACAGCATCCTCTCTAGCTATGTGTGGCGTCATCCGTTATTATGTAGCATCCTCTAGGCATGTAGGGCATCCCTTATTATATAGCATCCACTCTAGCTATGTGTGGTGCCGGCCCTTATTATACAGCATCCTCTCTAGGTATGTATGGCACTGTCCCTTATTATATAGCATCCTCTCTAGGTATGTATAGTGCCATCTCTTATTATACAGCATCCTTTCTAGGTATGTATGGCACTGTCCCTTATTATATAGCATCCTCTCTAGGTATGTATGACGCCGTACCTTCTTATATAACATCCGTTTAAGGTTTGTATGGTGCCATCCCTTGTAATACAGCGACCTCTGTTATGTTCAGATCCATCCTATTATTACATAGTATCATCTCTTGTTATGTACAGCACCGTCCCCACCTTACATAGGGTATTCTCATTATTTTTTTTCTTCACAGTGCCCTCTTTCTTTAATGTAGTCCTCTCTTGTTAGATGTAAAATGACTGCTGAGTGCAATCGGTGACTGGAAATCCAGTTCATGAGCTCCTCCATCAGAAAAGAAGCTTTCTCATGCTCCATCAGCCATCATTTCAATTTATATCTAACGAGAACGGATGCTACAAAATAATGTCATAAAGACGGGGCACTGTAAATAACAAAAATAATGGAAAGCCGACAGGTAAAGAACAAGAGAGGGCACTATGTAAAATTATATTATATAGTGTACAGTATATATAGCTTTGTCGACACAAAAGGAGGGGGTCCCACTCGCATTTCTTGCACAGGGCCTCAATCTGTCAGTGTCTGCCCCTGGACGGTGCTATATATAGCAAGATATAACACTATGTAATATGGGACAGCAGTGTATATAACAGAGGATGCTAAGTCATAAGGGACCACCCCATAAATACTGTAACCAGAGAAAATGGTACGTAATAAGGGACGCCTTCCAGTAATGTCCCCCATACAGGGACCATTCCTGGCATAATCTCCCCCATACTGGGACCATTCCTGGAATTATGTGCCCTGTCCTGTTCTCTAATCCATAAACTACTCACCTTTCCTCATGCTGCGTGGGGGTCTTTATCACAGCTGGTGCAGGAGCTGGCTGCTGACATAAGCATCTCCGCCATGACATATTGTGAGGTATCACTGGCACGCCGACTTCACCTGTCGGCCTCTTATTGGCCGCCGGCATGTACTGCAGTGCATAGAGCCAGTGGATCCCTACACCGCAATTAATTTCAGCTGAAATAGTCGGCTCGCCCCTCCACCTCGGGCCCTGGTGCAGCTGCATTAGCGATATGTCTGCCCTGGGTGCAGTGAGTAGCCTAACATGACAGTTGAGCCTAGAGCACATACATGGCTGTCCTGGGACACCATACTGCACACTGCTCAAAAAAATAAAGGGAACACTTAAACAACAGAATATAATTCCAAGTGAATCAAACTTCTGTGAAATAAAGCTGTTCACTTAGGAAGCAACATTGTTTGACAATCAATTTCACATGCTGTTGTGCAAATGGAATAGACAACAGATGGAAATTATTGGCAATTATCAAGACACCTTCAATAAAGGAGAGGTTCTGCAGGTGGGGACCACAGACCACATCTCAGTACCAATGCTTTCTGGCTGATGTTTTGGTCACTTTTGAATGTTGGTTGTGCTTTCACACTCGTGGTAGCATGAGACAGATACTACAACCCACACAAGTGGCTCAGGTAATGCAGCTCATCCAGGATGGCACATCAATGCGAGCTGTGGAAAGAATGTTTGCTGTGTTTGTCAGCATAGTGTCCAGAGGCTGGAGGCGCTACCAGGAGACAGGCCAGTACACCAGGAGACGTGGAGGGGGCTGTAGGAGGGCAACAACCCAGCAATAGGACCGCTACCTCCGTCATTGGGCAAGGAGGAACAGGAGGAGCACTGACAGAGCCCTGCAAAATGACCTCCAACAGGCCACAAATCTGCATGTGTCTGCACAAATGGTTAGAAACCAACTCCATGAGGATGGTCTAAGTGCCTGACGTCCACAGATGGGGGTTGTGCTCACAGCCCAACACCATGCAGGACGCTTGGCATTTGCCCCAGAACACAAGGATTGGCAAATTCGCCACTGGCACCCTGTGCTCTTCACAGATGAAAGCCGGTTCACGCTGAGCACATGTGACAGATGTGACAGAGTCTGGAGATGCTGTGGAGAGTGATCTGCTGCCTGCAACATCCTTCAGCATGACCAGTTTGGCAGTGGGTCAGTAATGGTGTTTGGTGGCATTTCTTTGGAGGGCCGCACAGTCTTTCATGTGCTCGCCGGAGGTAGCCTGACTGCCATTAGGTACCGAGATGAGTTCCCCTTGTGAGACCATATGCTGGTGCGGTTGGCCCTGGGTTCATCCTAAAGCAGGACAATGCCAGATCTCATGTGGCTGGAGTGTGTCAGCAGTTCCTGCAAGATGAAGGCATTGAAGCTATGGACTGGCCCGCAGATTACTAGCAGCCAATACTGCGTATTGGGGGGCAGAAAGCAGTGTTGGACAACTGAGCCAAGCCGTGAAAGTTCTGGATGTGAGTTTACAAAAAAAGCACGGCGAGTTACCCAGTCTGTAGAGCAGCACGTACACAAACAGGGTGCTAGCAATGAAGTGAAATTCAGGAGTAACGAAAGGTAGAAACTAAAATATATTGTACAAAATAGCATTACATAAATAAATAAATAAAGTTTGGTTGACAACCTCTGTTGCTTTGCCAGCTGGTGGTAAACTTTGCAAGATAGTGGTGGCATGGTTTGCCAGTTGGTGGTGGCGTGGTTTCCCAGGTGGTGGTGGTCAGGTTTGCCAGGTGGTGTTGGCGTGGTTTGCCAGGTCGTGTTGGCGTGGTTTGCCAGGTTTTGTTGGCGTGGTTTGCCAGGTAGTATTGGCATGGTTTGCAAGGTGGTATTGGCGTGGTTTGCCAGGTAGTGTTGGCGTGATTTGCCATATGATGTTGGCGTGATTTGCCAAATGGTGTTGGTGTTGTTTGCCAGGTGGTATTGGCGTGGTTTGCCAGGCGGTGTTGATGTGATTTGCCAAATGGTGTTGGTGTTGTTTGCCAGGTGGTATTGGCGTGGTTTGCCAGGCGGTGTTGATGTGATTTGCCAGATGGTGTTGGCGTGATTTGCCAGATGGTGTTGGCGTGATTTGCCAGATGGTGTTGGCGTGATTTGCCAGGTGGTATTGGCGTGGTGTGCCAGGTGTTATTGGCGTGGTTTGCCAGATGGTGTTGATGTGATTTGCCAGATGGTGTTGGCGCGATCTGCCAGGTGGTATTGGCGTGGTGTGCCAGGTGGTATTGGTGTGGTGTGCCAGGCAGTGTTAATGTGATTTGCCAGATGGTGTTGGCGTGATTTGCCAGATGGTGTTGGCGTGATTTGCCAGATGGTGTTGGCGTGATTTGCCAGATGGTGTTGGTGTGGTTTGCCAGATGGTGTTGGCGTGGTTTGCCAGATGGTATTGGCGTGGTTTGCCAGGTGGTATTGGCATGGTTTGCCAGGTGGTGTTGGCATGGTTTGTGAGGTGGTGGTGGTCAGGATTGCCAGGTGTTGGTGACATGGTTTGTTAGGTGGTGGTCGTCAGGATTGCCAGGTGGTGGTCGCAAGGTTTGTCAGGTGGTGGTGGTCAGTTTTGTCAGTTGGTGGCGGTCACTTTTTCCAGTTGGTGGTGGCCATGTTAGTCAGGTGGTGGTGGTCACATTTGCCAGGTGCTGGTGGTCACGTTTGCCAGGTGGTGGCGGCGTTTTCCTATATAGAGTGGAGATAAACCAAACATTAATTAATTGATTGTAAAGTGCATTCCAGTTACAAGATATTGCTGAACTATCCTCAGCACCTACAGTATATCACAAAAGTTATTATAATTCTCACATTTTAGTAAATATTTTATTATATCTTTTCATGGGACAACACTGAAGATCTGACACTTTGATAAAATGTAAAGTAGTCAGTGTACAGCCTGTGCAAAAGTGTAAATTTGGTGAGCCCTCTAAGTCTGTGTTCACACGTAGCATTTTTTTTGAGTTTTCACGCCATTTTGCCGCGAAAACGCAAAAAAAAAAAGCATCCCATGCAATCCTATGGCATTCCGCACATGCTGTGCTAATGCTGCAGATTTCTCCACAGCGGAATTGCATCACGGAAAAATACGCAGCATGCTCATTCTTTGTGCGGAATCGCGGGAAAATCCGCACACATAGGAATGCATTGTTCTCTTTACTTTCCGCATGTGGCTGTGCCCACCATGTGAAAAGTAAGCAGAACATTTGCGGATGGTACCCACAGTCTGGAGAAGAGGAGACTGTCCTCCGGGCTCTGGGTACCATATCCCTGTAAAAAATAGAATTAAAATAAAAAAATCATCATATTCTCACCTTCCGATGTCCCTTGCAGCGTCACCAGGCCTCAGCGAGGCTTCCAGCAGGTCCCGTTCCCAGTGATGCCTTGCGACAATGACCTTTGATGAAGTAGCGATCTCGCGATACCGTAGCGGACGTCATCAAAGGTCATTGTCGCAATGCATCACTGGGAATGGGACCTGCTGGGAGCATCGCAATGATCGGGAACGCTGCGCGGGACGCCGGAAGGTGAGAATATCACGATTTTTTATTTTTTTTTATTATTTTAAACTTTATATCTTTTTACTACTGATGCTGCATAGGCAGCCTCAATAGTAAAAAGTTGGTCACACTCGTCAAACACTATGTTTGACGAGTGTGACCAATCTGTCAATCAGTTTTCCAAGCGATGCTACAGATCACTTGGAGAACGCTAGCATTCTGCAAGCTAATTACGCTTGCAAATCGCTAGTTTTTCAGCGGGAAATAAGCGGAAATTAAAATGCGGTTTTCTCGCATATTTCCCCGTGGAATGGAATTCCGGAATTCCAGCGGAAATTTCCGCTGCAATTCCGCAACGTGTGCACATAGCCTAAATAATTCAACAAGTGACACAGCCATTAATTTCAACAAAAGTGAGTACACCCCTAAGTGAAAATGGCCAAATTGTGCTCAATTTTCTAATTTCCCTCCCCGGTGTCATGTCACACATTAGTGTTACAAGGTCTCAGGTGTGAATGGGGTGCAGGTTTGTTAAGTTTTGTACTATCGCTCTCACACTCTCATACTGGTTACTGGAAGTTCAACATGGCACCCCATGGCAAACAAATCTCTGAGGATCTGAAAAAAAGATTTGTTACTCTACATAAAGATGGTGTAGGCTATAAGAAGATTGTTAACACCATGAAACTAAGCTGCAGCACGGTGACCAAGACCATACAGTGGTGTAACAAGACAGGTCCCACTCAGAACAGGTCTCGCCATGGTCGACCAAAGAAGTTGGGTGTACATGCTTGGCATCATATCCCGAGGTTGTCTTTTCAAAATAGACATATGAGTGCTACCAAGACTGCGCTGCAGAGGTTAAAGCAGTGAGTTTGTCAGCTTGTCAGTGCTCACACCATAGGCTGCACACTGCATCAAATATTTCTGCATGGCAGTCATCCCAGAAGGAAGCCTCTTCTAATGATGAAGCACAAGAAATTCTGCAAACACTTTGTTGAAGACAAGGAGACTAAGGACATGGATTACTGAAACCATGTCATGTGGTTTGATGAAACCAACATAAACTTATTTGCTTCATATGGTGTCTGTGTGTGTGTGGCTGCAACAAGGTGAGGAACGCAAAGACAAGTGTGTCTTGCCTACAGTCAGGCATGGTGGTGGAAGTGTCATGGTTTGGGGCTGCATGAATGCTGCTAGCTGTGGGGAGCTACTGTTCATTGATAGAACCATGAATGCCAACATGTACTGTGACATACTGAAGCAGAGCATAATCTCATCCCTTTTGGAAACTGGGTAGTATTCCAACATGATAATGACCCCAAACACACGTCAGGACGATCTTGCTAAAGAAATTGAAGGTAAAGATGCTGGTCTGCTCGCCTTGTCTCCAGACCTACACCCTTTTGAGCAACTGTGGGACATCCTCAAGCGAAAGGTGGAGGAGCACAAGGTCTCTAACATCCATCACCTCCATGATGTCATAATGGAGGAGCGCAGGGGATTCCTGTGGCAACCTGTGAAGTTCTAGTGACGTCCATGCCCAAGATATTTAAAACAGTGCTTGAAAATAATAGTGGCAAAATATCACAAAATATTGACACTTTGGCCATTTTCACTTAGGGTTGTACTCACTTTTATTGCCAGCAATTTAGACATTAATGACTGTGCGTTGAGTTAGAGGGCCCATCCCATTTACACTGTTAGGGCTCGCTCATACGAGCAAATGAATTGGACGATTTTTTTATTGGATTGTGCTCGGACCAGTGTTAATCTATGGGGCAATGTGGCATGTGGAATGCTGCGTCTGCGAGAATCAGATCGCTCGCACCATACAAGTCTACAGGTGTGTGTGAGAAACATTGCACTGCACTCGGATGTCACCCGAGTGCAGTGCAATTTTCGCAGAAGCCGACAATGGAGGAGATAGGGAAATTAATTCCTCCGTCTCCTCTGCACCTGTTCACCGATTCTCTCGTGCAAGATGATTGGAGCACAGAGCACTGACACTCGGCTGACGCTCGCAGCAGAGCAGGAACCGAGTGTCATTACCACATAGCATCGGATGCTATACGCTAGTGTTACTCCAGCCTTATACAAGCTCTACATTGACCACTTTACATTGTATCAATATGTCATATATATTGTCCCATGAAAAGAAATAATAACATATTTATAAAAGTATGAGGGGTTTACTCACTTTTGTGATATACTGTATGCCCAAAGTTCTGCTGTTATAAGCTGTTCTAGGACCTGAACAGCGCTGGCATCACTGTCTCTGCATTCGTAGGAACTGAACATGAAAAGGAAGCCAGGGCTGCAGCTCATCCCAGACTTGCTCTTCATGTCCAGTTTGTCCAAAGGCAGAGACAGTGACAGCAGTGCTGATTGGACACCAGGCATCACTTGTCATTCCACCAAAACACAGCACCGACACCGCGGAATGGAGCCGATACAGGAGGTGAGTATAGGCTTTATTATTTTATCAGGGCTGAATATTTATTTTAAGAAGGGGTTGTCCTAGTAGTGGACAACCCCTTTAAAGGGAACCTGTCAGCAGGATTGTGCACAGTAACCTACAGACAGTGTCAGGTCGGCGCCGTTATACTGATCACAATGATACCTTGGGTGATGAAATCCGTCTTGTGGTTGTTGTTTAATCTTTATTTCCAGTTTTGAGTTAATGATATACCCATGCTTCGGGGCGGCCTGTGGGGGGTCTTCATGTGTTGCTCTGATTAGGTATTCATCAGTATGGTCTCTGACAGGTCACTGATCCCTCAGCAGTGCCTGCACTGTCGTCTGATACTGTGGATAATATGACTGTTTTCATTTTATTTTGACATATAGGTTTGTTGGAAAAAGAATGTTCTTAATATGGCGCAGGTGGCCACGCCTACGCAGTTAAATTTATCGCATTTCGATTTATCGCTGCCGGCTCTATTTTGATGAAGATTTTTTTTTTCCAACAAAGCTATATGTCTATATAAAATGAAAACAGGCATATTAACCACAGTATCATGCTACAGAGCAGAAGCCACCGTCAGCGCCTGTCTGATGAAAGTGATTTTTTTTAAGCCATATTCTATGCAGTATGTAGAATAGGGAGCAGGTCACTGAGGGATCAGTGACCAGTCATAAGCCATACTGATGAATACATTAGCAGGGCACTACATGAAGCCCCGCCCACAGCCCCACCCACAGGCCGCACACAGCCCCGCCCCAGAGCACAAGAATCTCATTTACTGAAATCTGGAAATAAAGATTAAACAACAACTACAAGACGGATTTCATCAACTAAGGTATCATTGTAATCAGTATAACGGCGCCGACCTGACACTGTGTGTAGGTTACTGAGCACAATCCTGCTGACAGGTTCACTTTACAACATATTGCAGAATTACAGTAAGATCTGGGGGTGAAATGTAGAGAAAGCATTTTGTATACTCACTGTTTACTGTTTTCTGAAGAAAGAAATGGATGAAAAGAAGGACTGTAGTCTAAAGAAAATAGTAAAAATAAGGTAACATGAGGGTTAAGAAAAACATCCTCCATTTCCAGAGATACCATGATATTTAGTAGACTCACTCACTCTACAACTATGTCCAGAAGACTCATGAACTATGAGGTGATCCCAGAACTCCTAGTGCAGTAGGCAAGTAGCACAGTGTATAGTCTGTCCTGTCACTGTTCATTGCTTGGAAAACTGATTGACAGCGTGCACCATTCATGTGGCAAAAAACTGCCATCGATATCTCTTTACCGACATACACTCTACATGTACGGTGCAAGTCAGAAGCAGGTGTGTGGCGCCCCTGAGGGTTCAGTCGCCACAGAGGTACTGCACCTCATGCAGAGGTGTGGTATCCCACTCTCAGGTAAGGAGGGGGCACTACCCAGGACTCTAACACCAGCATCCAACATCTCATCACTGCAGTCAGGGCACCTGGGTGTACCCTATGGGAGGATGGCTCATCCCAGTCTGGAGAGCGTTACTAGGTAGAGGGTGTGGGTGGAGAGAGTAGAGATATCAAGGAAACAAGTGGGGAGGAGCTATTTAGGAGGGAAAGTGAGGAGTCTGAGAGAGGAAGGAGATGAAGTAAGACATGCAGAAAGCAGCTCACTGTCAGAGGGAGCTAGAGAAAGAAGAGTGAGGAGAACAAAGCTCCAGTAGTGGAAAGAAAGAAGAGACTTCTTAGGGACACATATAGTGAGAGATCCATCCATGGGGCTGCATCCATCGGCGTGGTCGGTGGAGGGACCAGGTTGCAGTTAGGGGACAGACCCCGAAAACTAGTGGAGAAACTAAAGACTCAGCTAGGAAACCGGAGGCATTGCAAGTGCTACATCCAACTCCACATACATTCGCTGAAAATGCAGACATATAGGATCCAGGGTCTGACTAATGTTGCCCGACAATATCCGAGTCTGCTGGCTTGGGACCCTGTGTGTGAAGGCACCGTACAGGAGAAGTGGGGACCAGCGCAGTGAGACGACCAGGGAAGGAACATAAGAAAGGAGTCATGGAGAAGTGTATCCAAAATCGTCTGGGGGTTGGCTGGACCACAGGCCCGGAGGACACAGAACACGGCTGGAGACAGTAATCTGCAAAACTGTGAGTAAAGTGTTGAAAACTGCACCCAGCTGTGTCCTCTGAATTATTCTTGCGTCACCTCCGCCCTGCACTACAACCATCATCACCATCATTTTACACCATAACTGCCTTGGGGAATAGCTCTGCCTATGGAGAGCTAAACCAACTCTGCTGCATCACCATCTGCCCCAGTGGACTGAATCTGCAGCGTTGGCTAACACCATAATTGCCGAACACCACAGGTGGCATCACAAATCTCTTATAAACTTTATTTCCCCTTTTAATATCATAATTTTCATTGGACGTCCAGGGCCAAGGACCGGGTCACTGCTACTGTGACACTTCCCCTTTAAGAACCGGCCCGGTATCAAGCACCCCACGGCCCTGGCAGGCGTGCCAGGTGCATGTAGTGGGCTCACCGGGTGAGTCCAGCCTGTTCCCGGTAGATAACGATTGTGACACACAGCCAGAACCTACTCCTAACAGCTGAGACTGTTAACTTATTACTCCATCACGACATTTGATGTATATTTATCGCATGACCTTAAAAAGATGGATCATGCTCGGAAACCCTCCAATGTGGCTGAACTACAACAATTCTGCAAAGATGAGTGGGCCAAAATTCCTCCAGAACATGTATTGCCAGTTATTGCAAACACTTGATTGCAGTTGTTGCTCCTAAGGGTGGTCCAACCAGTTATTATGTTAAAGACAAACATACCGTATACACTCGTGTATAAGCCGAGATTTTCAGCCCATTTTTTTGGACTGAAAGTCCCCCTCTTGGCTTATACACGGGTCATATACCTGGGGGTTGGCGGGGGAGCAGGGGTGTCAAGAGATCATACTTACCTGTCCTGCTGCTGTCTCAGCAGCCTCGCTTCTCCACTGTCTCCCTTCCTGTCTTCAGCGGTCACGTGGTACCACTCATCAATATGCGCATATTCATGAGTGTAATGAGCAGTACCACGTGACCGCTGAAGACAGGAAGGGAGACAGTGGAGAAGCGAGGCTGCACAGACCACGGCAGGATGGCTGAATATAGCGATATTCACCTGTCCCCCGGTCCATCGTTGCTCACCGCTGTCTCTGCTGCATCCTGTGTCAGTGACGTTTAGGCAACAGGGGGCGCGGTCATGTGGTTAGTGCGTGCCGCCCCTCTGCTGGCTGAACAGTCACTGACACAAGAAGCGGCAGACAGTGGCGATAGACCCAGGAGAGGTGAGTATGGCTTTTATTTTTTTTTTGCAGCATATGGGGGCATATTCTATGGAGCAGCATATGGGGGCATAGACTATGGAGCAGCATATGGGGCATATTCTATGAGGCAGCATATGGGGGCATAGTCTATGGAGCAGCATATGGGGGCATAATCTATTTAGCAGCATATCGGGGCATAGTCTGTTGAGCAGCATATGAGGGCATATTCTAAGAGGCAGCATGGCGGCATATGGGGGCATAGTCTATGGTGCAGCATATGGGGGCATAGTCTATGGAGCAGCATATGGGGGGCATAAACTATGGAGAAGCATATGGGGGCATAAACTATGGAGCAGCATATAGGGACATATTCTATGGAGCAGCATATGGGGGCATAATCTATGGATCAGCATATGGGGGCATAAACTATGGAGCAGCATATGGGGGCATAATCTATGGAGCAGCATATGGGGGCATATTCTATGGGGCAGCATATGGGGGCATATTCTATGGGGCAGCATATGGGGGCATAAACTATGGAGCAACATATGGGGGCATATTCTATGGAGCAGCATAAGGGAGCATAATATATGGAGCAGCATATGGGGGCATAATCTATGGAGCAGCATATGGGAGTATAATTTATGGAGCAGCATATGGGGCATATTCTATGGGGCAGCATATGGGGGCATATTCTATGGAGCAGCATATGGGGGCATATTCTATGGAGCAGCATATGGGGGCATAGTCTATGGGACAGCATATGGGGGCATAGTCTATGGGGCAGCATATGGGGGGCATAAACTATGGAGAAGCATATGGAGGCATAATCTATGGAGCAGCATATGAGGGCATATTCTATGGAGCAGCATATGGGGCATAAACTATGGAGAAGCATATGGGGGCATATTCTATGGAGCAGCATATGGGGCATATTCTATGGAGCAGCATATGGGGCATAAACTATGGAGAAGCATATGGAGGCATAATCTATGGAGCAGCATATGGGGGCATATTCTATGGAGCAGCATATGGAGGCATAATTTATGGATCAGCATATGGGGGCATATTCTATGGAGCAGCATATGGGGGCATAGTCTGTTGAGCAGCATATGAGGGCATATTCTAAGAGGCAGCATGGCGGCATATGGAGGCATAATCTATGGAGCAGCATATGGGGGCATATTCTATGGAGCAGCATATGGGGCATAAACTATGGAGAAGCATATGGGGGCATATTCTATGGAGCAGCATATGGGGGCATATTCTATGGAGCAGCATATGGGGCATAAACTATGGAGAAGCATATGGGGGCATATTCTATGGAGCAGCTTATGGGGGCATAGTCTATGGGGCAGCATATGGGGGCATAAACTATGGAGCAGCATATGGGGCATAAACTATGGAGCAGCATATGGGGGCATAGTCTATGGATGACACGAGTCAATACGTTTTCCCAGTTTATTTGTGGCAAAATTAGGGGGGTTGGCTTATACACGGGTCGACTTATACACGAGTATATACGGTATTTTCACACAGGGCCCTGTAGGTTTGTATTTCTTTTTCCCTTAATAATAAACACATTCATTTAAAAACTGCATTTTGTGATTACTTGTGTTATCTTTGTCTGAGATCTAAATTTGTTTGGTGATCGGAAACATTTAAGTGTGACGAACATGCAAAAGAATCAGGAAGGGGCAAACACGTTTTCACCCAACTGTACAGTAGTAAGGAATCATCTCTATCATTATGTCATCTGGAAGCTTTGATCAGTGAATCTCTGCTCTTACCTGGACTTGATCGTCTTCTTCCTTGCTTTCTTTTTGATGTTCTGCTCCCTACAGTACATGAAAAATATATAATCTCATGTAAATGTACAAGTAACAGTTGGGATTAGGATTTGTAAAAGGCTCATTGATTGTTGTTAAAATGACAAACATTAAAAATTCCCCAGTTTCTGACTCCAACTCAAATACTTGTTTGGCAAAATTTGTACATTTACTACATCACACAGATAAAATATCATGAACCCAAAACGATGGATATAGATCGGGAAGATACACCACAGTACTGGGAAATACCCAGTAACAATGATGGAATAGAACATTTGGCAAGGAGTCAAAAGGTCAATAATTGAGAAAAAGTTTATAGCAATATCAAAAAGGTCAATATGAAATAGTAGATACATTAGTGACAAGTAGATAGTGAGGACACCAAAAAATAGGACCACAACAAGGACTACAAGGTATAACTTATTAGGACAAATGTCCGGGCAGCAGAAGTCACCATGTGATGATCGGACAGGGGTGAAAGTAGACGGCCAGCATTTGTATAATTGGGCTAAAACAGAGAAAATGATGTAAAATAAAAGAAGCATTTCTCACATGATAAATAAATCCTGTACTGCAGCAATGAAGTTAGCGCCTACCCACGTGACCGCATGCAGCTAATTCCTGTCCCTGTGCCATTTCACATCTTTGGCCAATTTTTTTTAAATTTGAAAACGACATAAATGGGACTGGTATGGGTTATGGAAGGGAGGGGAATAAATTATATTGGCAACTACGTTCCATTTCTCTTATAAGAACACATGTATATTTTCTTATATTACCAGTAAATATCTGCACTTACATATCTATGATATCGTCATTCCCCAAGGCGTACTCCTCCATTAATTTCTCAGCAGTCTCCTCCCTATAGTACGTGGAACAGAGATCATCCTATATGTTAGGCAAGGGATACACTGAGACTTTTTGTAATACTAATTATTGATTTTAAATATATACTGTGCAATACGCAAACTATATACTCTATACACACACACTATATACATACACACACTATGTACTGCATATATACACAAGCACTCTATATACTATATACATACAGTATATACTCTACAAACTGTATACATGCACACACTAATATACTGTATACATACACAACTTATGTACTACATAAACACACAATATAGTCTACACATATACACACTATATATTGTGTATATACCGTACATACTCGAGTATAAGCTGAGATTTTCAGCCCATTTTTTAAGGCTGAAAGTCCCCCTCTTGGCTTATACTCGAGTCACATACGCCAGGGGGTCAGCAGGGAGGGGGAGCGGGGGTATTCGATCATACTTAACCCCCCTGGCACGTCTCTGCAGCCCCCCTGCTTCTCCCACGGCCTCCAACACCTTCCTTCAGCGGTCACGTGGTACCGCTCATTAAAGTCATGATTATGCACATATTCATGACTTTAATGAGTGGTACCACGTGACCGCTGAAGGAAGAGCTGAAGGAGACCGTGGGAGAAGCGGGGCTGCAGAGACCGCGCCAGGAGGGGGTAAGTTATATGCGATATTCACCTGTCCCCGTTCCACCGCTGCACGCCGCTCTGTCTTCTGTCTGAGACGTTCAGGTCAGAGGGCGCGATGACGCAGTCAGTGCGCGCCGCGCCCTCTGCCTGAACAGTCACTGAGAGAGAGACCCGGAAGACAAAGCGACGCGCAGCGGTGGAATGGGGACAGGTGAATATCTCAGGTGCCGTGGCCTGAGCCAGCGTTGACACCAGCACCTGTCCACCATAGAGCGCCAGTGTCCCCTCCTGCTCAGCACACCGGCACCTGGCCCCCAGCGACGAGAGGTGGGTATGTCATTTTTTTTTTATTTGCAGCAGCATATGGGGCCATAACTATTTATTGCACAATAAAGGCCCATATAGGGCATTGTTCACACAAGGGTACTGCATAGTGTCTGGTTCACAGACTATTAGTCATGCCCCTACTTTTCGATTAGACACTCTCAATACATCACAGTGTGAACATCCCTCATGTGAAAAATATAGCGCAAAAAATATAAAATTAGTGAGGTATTAGTTGATATTTTGGCCAAAATACATGAGCTCGTAACCCAACCATTCACAACATTCAATGGTCTATCATGTGGACCCTCGAGAAATTTAATTTTCCACCCCTAGGATAAATGAATCAAAACAATTGATATTGAAGAGTATATATTCCATATGAATGATATATCCCAGTCATTTCTACTCACAGTTGGAAATGTTTTCTTTTTTTTACAAAGCAGCCCCATTATTAGAAATTCCTGAGACGCCAGGTATGCTATTATTAAGCTGAGCCACTAGAAATAGTCAGCCGGGTGGATAGCCTGTGGTGGTAAGACAACTACTGGATAACTAGTAAGTAATAGAAAGCACTGGACCAGCGAGGATGAGCAATAAATAGCAGGGTCACTACAAATACTGTAGTCCACCATTGAGTCAAGCGGAAACACAACCTTGTATAATATGTTAGGCTGGTCATATAGCATTATGTTTCCAGAAATAACATACGTACGGGATGGTTTCAAAATATGGATGCCAATTTCTTTTTTTAAATCTGAATGGCCTGAAAGCCGGTGGTGATGTCTTGATCTTCAGAATCCATCTGTTGAAGAAGTGAAGAAGAGAAATGTAGTGACAAAGATTTCACAACAGTGAATGCATCATGCAGCTTCTTTCATCAGCTCAGGGATTTATCAATGTTATTTAATCAGAATTCTGGCATCAATTGCATTGAAAAATTGCAAAATTTTGGCACAACTTGGAGTTGTGGAAAAATGTTGCGACTTTTGGTGTTTTCACATCAGTTTTTACCAACTCTGCCAAAATGAGCGGAGCTGTGACAGGACGGGTGTGCAGTGAGGATGTCATACCACAGCTCATCTAATTCATGAAAAGAATTTCCTACTCCAGAAATATTACTCCAGTCAGTTTTCTGGTGTGATGCACAGAGGTGCACGCCACTCGACTCCTGATTCATAAAGAGACATACACCTCTTCATGGATCAGGTACTTCACCACACTCCTCATCAAGACCGGTAAGAAAATCACTGGTATTGATGTATTGGGACTTTATTTTTTATTTTCTAATAAAACTCCAATCCAGTTCTTTGCTCTGTTAAAAATGTACATTGTTCTTAAAATTAATCATTAGATGGTTAAGTTGCACTTAAGGCAGCTGAGTAATGTGTCCACTATGTTTACATGGTGCATACATTCTAAATCTACAATAAAAAAATGTCATTTTGAGATTTCTTTTCAGCTTTATTATTACGAATTAAAGAAGGGATAAGAACAGTTTTAGACAATTGCCGTATATACTCAAGTATAAGTCGACCCGATTATAAGCCAAGGCACCTAGTTTTGCCACGAAAAACTGGGTAAACTTATTGACTTGAGTATAAGACGGGTATTCATTGTCCCCTCATCCCTATCCTTGTATGCATGGCTCCCCTTTCACTGTCTTTGTATGCATGGCTCCCTCCTCTCATCTTGGCATGCATGGCTCCTAACCCCTATCCTTGTATGCATGGTTCCTTATCCCCTATCATTGTATTCATGGTTCCTATAAAAAAATCCTACTTACCTTGTCTGCACGCCCTCGCTGCATCTTGCTCCGGTGCCAGCAGCTCTTCCTGCCGAGCCATCACGTTGTCCAACTCATTAAGGAAATGAATATTCACTCCACGCCTATGGGTGTGGAGAGGTGTGCATATTCATTACCTTAATGAGCGGGGCACGTGATTGCTTGGCCAGAAATACTGGTGTCAGTGGAACAAGCGAGATGCAGCTAGGGTGCGCAAGAAGGTGAGTAGGATGTGTGCTGGAAGCCGGTGACTGCGGCTGTGACTGTGCGCTATTACAGAGAAATGAATATTCATTTCTTTTTAGCAGCAGGACAGGCTTTAGCCACAACCGCCGGCTCCTGCCTCTGTGACCCGCTGCTCCACTGCTCCCCCTCCCACCGTCGTCTTTCTGGGACAATTGACAAGTGTATAAGCCGAGGGGGCGTTTTTAGCACAAAAAATGTGCTGAAAAGCTAAGCTTGTTCACGAGTATATACGTTACTTTCTATTTCATCTGCTCTCATGCTTACATGTGTGGTCCATTGCTCTTACAGGACCACATTCCCACATCGTACCTCCCAACCTTGAAAGCCATAAGCGCATATGTGGCGAGTATTGCACTTAGCGTTCCTTCACAATGCAATACCTTTTTACATGACCCCTAAAGTATAAAACCTCCCCAGTATGACAACTATAATGTAAGTCCATATAGTATGATGGTGCTAGAATGGTGAATTCCCACCCACAGGATAATGGCCTTGACACACACACATTACTGTGACCGTATACATGTTGCTCCAAAAAGGTGTACCCCCACTCAGTACATTGTCCCTAGGTATTTCCCTCCCACTATGATGTCCCACTTCTTAATACACAAGGATCCCCTTCACACTTTTGAGGTATAGCCAGTGGAATACCTCAAAATGCCCTCCCAGTGCCCCACCTCACGAAAGTCAGAATAGTGCACTGGCTAAAGAAAAGTCTCACAATGCCTTGTTTCCATGATAAGTATCAATCTACATGCTTGATCTATTCTAAGCAGTGTGTGGCTGGGTACTGCAAGTATAATCTATTGACATGACTGGAAAGGTCGATTATCCAAAGACCTACCCCTTAATCCCACTCCCACCTCTCCCTGCAGGTTCCCTCCCATAAAACAAAGTACAAACAACCATTTTCTTTGGATAATAACGGCCACAGCAGCCAATTTACTAATTAATTAAAAGACACTTGGTGAGGTCCTCGAAGCTACAAAAGTCTGGTGATTTTCCATGGCATTGCCCCTTCCCTCCCAGCCTTACTCCTTGCCACATTTTTTCCAGCTCACAAGCACCGTGAAACCGAGGGAAGAGGTTGCCTCCATACCGTTAACGTGAACCCAACGTTCCATCACCGGGTATCACCCAAAACTCATGATCATGTGATCCCAACATACCATCACCGGGTATCACCCAAATATCACCAGACCACCATCACATAAATATCCTATGAAGGGGATTCATGCCTTTCAAGAATCCCCACTTACAACTTTTAACTAATCTCGAGGACCCACCAACGCCTCAAGATATTAATGACTCAGTGTAGCAAGATCCTTCGACTCATGACGAGTCATTCGACAGCACTCAGGAGAGGATTGTCTTTCCCCTGGGCTTAGAAGGTAAAATGCCAAATTATCTCCTCGCGTCTCTGTTATTATTGACATGGTAATGCCGCCGATGATTGCCACTGTGACCCAGAATTCCTTCTTCTCTTAGGGTGGGTGGGTCCTGTTGTCCAGCTGTCCATGGTCAAAGAGAGACCCTCACCCCTCGGTCAGTCCTTTTTATTCCTTTCTCTGAGACCCGACTGGGTTAAAAGCAACTGTGACTTCAGAGCTTCCATTGCTGACGACCCCCACCTGTGCACGCACAGAGAGGAGGTACCAACAAGTTAAGGAAGCTGACAGTCCACTGAGGTACAAGTCCAGGTGACCAGAGGGTCACAACCTGGCTTCTCCGAACATCTCCATGGAGCCAGGTGACTGATGTCTCCCAATCCTGGCTTTCCCAAAACTATCCATGGGGCTCAGGTGATGGGTGGGTCAACATTCAGACTACCCCTAAAGTATCCATGGCTTCAGTGATGGTCAATGGAGCTATGATCTGGCAGCTATCCTATAGAGTGTTCCTGGCTGCTGTTTTATAAAAATTCTCTAGTTCTTTGGATCTTTGGATGTCTTGGTTGTCTGGATGCCTTGACTGTTTGGATATATGGTTATATTCTCACAGAAACATATATCCCCTTTTTATAGTCCACAATTATTCTTTAAGCCATCATTCACAGTTAAAGGGGAAGAATGGTGATGAGATCAACTGGCATCGTTTGGTCAAAAAACTATCTGGCCAATGTGTAATTAACATATCAGCAAACATCATTGTTCAATTATCCTGTGTCTCTGTCATCCAGGATAACAGCACAATAAGTTACAACAAATGTCAACTTGAACGTCAATATTGCAGACTTACGCAAACAAAAGTCTGTTTTCTAGACCAACTAAAGAACAAACACACAAATTCAAAAGTCAACATATAGATCACAGTCTATTTCTCCTGGCTTACTGAAAATAGACAATACTGATTCGACATGTGCCGACTTGCTGAGACAGTTTTCCAAATCAGGCATCCTAGACAGGAGGTAAGCACAATACCCAAGCCCATTATCCTTCAAAGGAGCGGACTACACTCTCAATGCATGAATATATCACAAAGGTTATGTCACTGTAAGGTGACCCAATAACCAAGTGTGTCACTCATTTCATAAAATACATATTTTATTAAACATTAATGACATACAACCATAAAACCATTGCCTCAAACCAACACTTATAGGAAGGAGAAACAGCAAAAGGATACAAATTCAATTATATAAAGAGTCAAAATTTAAAGAAAATGACTGCAGTATCCTGAATATTATAATATGCCCAACAATATGCTTAGTATTTATTGATTGGATACATTTTTAATAAAACTATAGAAAATTGCATGCAAAAAAAACCTGCATAGGTGTGAAAAAAATTTACTACCTTAATGTGAATAGAATCTAACACATAATTCACACCTTTGAATAACTATTCATTAATCAGCTGTTGCTGCTGCTACACCACCATGACATGGCTGTAGGAAATTGCATGCGAAAAACCTGCATAGATGTGAATAAAATGTACTACCTTAATGTGAATAGAATGCAATTTTCTGCAGCCATGTGTATAAGGCTACGGCGGTGTAGCAGCAGCAACAGCTGATTAATGAATAGTTATTCAATGGTGTGAATTGTGTGTTAGATTCTATTCACATTAAGGTAGTAAATTTTATTCACATCTATGCAGGTTTTTTTGCATGCAATTTTCTATAGTTTTATTAAAAATGTATCCAATCAATAAATACTAAGCATATTGTTGGGCATATTATAATATTCAGGATACTGCAGTCATTTTCTTTAAATTTTGACTCTTTATATAATTGAATTTGTATCCTTTTGCTGTTTCTCCTTCCTATAAGTGTTGGTTTGAGGCAATGGTTTTATGGTTGTATGTCAATTAATGTTTAATAAAATATGTATTTTATGAAATGAGTGACACTCTTGGTTATTGGGTCACCTTACAATGACATAACCTTTGTGATATATCCTAGACAGGAGGTATGCTATTGTAAACATACATACTTATAAATATAACTTGTGTCTTTCTAAAGGAGACATATAAATGCTGGGTCATGTTTTATTTTTCCTTGCACCCAATTTAATCAGTCAAACAAATAGAATGCAGCTAATTCATGTCTCTTATAAACCTCCTTTGTTCTACAAGGAGCAGAAACTTGGACAAACACAGTGTATAACACTATAAGTATAGCAGCTTGGACAAACACAGCGTATAACACTAGAAGTATAGCAGCTTGGACAAACACAGTGTATAACACTATAAGTATAGCAGCTTGGACAAACACAGCGTATAACACTATAAGTATAGCAGCTTGGACAAACACATTGATTTAGCTTACCTATAGGTTCAATGGTCCATTTGAAACAATGGCTTGTTTTTTTAATAAGAGGAATGGCAACCTATGCAGGGCTTTGCACAAATGTCCACACATTTTGCTTGGGACTCCCCAGTGTATAAGCTCTGTCACTGTTTGCAGAGTGGTTTGTCCCAAACCCTTGTTCACTTTCTTTCCTCCAGGGTCTAGTGGATGCAACTTCTATAATCAGACATGTGAAAATGAGGTGTCCCACTGACTGTAGTTTCCAAGGCTAGGCAGTCCCCCCACCCCACCATGGGGGAATGAAGAGGTTAATTTAATTATTCCATAGTAGCTACTAAATCTTTTTGCATTTCTTTTCTCCCTAGGTCTTCTGGATTAATTAATAGCTTTAATCATACTTTCATAGGTTGTTTTAAAAAATGAGCAAATAAATAAATAATCCCAGTAATTTCCAGCACCCAAAGACATATCGAACAGACGAATGAAATATTTTACTGTTCCTTTTATTTTAATACTACCATTTTTTTGGTCAGTTGTAGCATGTTTGTTTAAATTAATGTTTACAAGGAGTGGAAAAAGTAAATGTTTCTTCAATACGTGATGCAAAGTGAAGCTCTTTTTGTGATGGAGGCTTGGCGTTTTCCATGGATACAATACAAGGTGTTAGTGACTTTGATGAGACCCCACCACCACCACCACCCTCCTTTTTTTTATTTAAAAGCTTTCTGGGCCTTGTTGTTTTATTAGTCTTGCAGTTGCATAATTAAGAAAGTCGGGGGATGGCAGATATGGTTTTCGTGGCACACCAACTCCAGGAAAAGAGCCAGGAGCAACACAGCGACATTTTTGCTACATTTGTTGACTTGCCTACTTTGGACACATTATACGAAGAGAGCAATTACTGGAGAAGGACACCATGGTCAGGAGAATAGAAGAAACAAGGCGAAGAGGAAGACTAGCAACCTAATGGCTTGATACAATTTAAGGAACAGCGGACAAGACCCATCAAGTGTCCATGGCTCAAGATAGAGCTCAAGGCCGTTATAAATAATAGTAATAAACCTCCTAAACTAAGAAATGTCTTTCACACACTGACAACTATAAACATAGACAGATACACTCACTGGCCACTTTATTAGGTACACCTGTCCAACTGTGTGTTAAGACTTAATTTCTAATCAGCCAATCACATGGCGGCAACTCAGTGCATTTAGGCATGTAGACATGGTCAAGACAATCTCCTGCAGTTCAAACCGAGCATCAGTATGGGGAAGAAAGGTGATTTGAGTGCCTTTGAACGTGGCATGATTGTTGGTGCCAGAAGGGCTGGTCTGAGTATTTCAGAAACTGCTGATCTACTGGGATTTTCACGCACAACCATCTCTAGGGTTTACAGAGAATGGTCCGAAAAAGAAAAAAAATCCAGTGAGCGGCAGTTCTGTGGCCGGAAATGCCTTGTTGATGCCAGAGGTCAGAGGAGAATGGGCAGACTGGTTCGAGCTGATAGAAAGGCAACAGTGACTCAAATTGCCACCCGTTACAACCAAGGTAGGCAGAAGAGCATCTCTGAACGCACAGTGCGTCGAACTTTGAGGCAGATGGGCTACAGCAGCAGAAGACCACACCGGGTACCACTCCTCTCAGCTAAGAACAGGAAACTGAGGCTACAATTTGCACAAACTCATCGAAATTGGACAGTAGAAGATTGGAAAAACGTTGCCTGGTCTGATGAGTCTCGATTTCTGCTGCGACATTCGGATGGTAGGGTCAGAATTTGGCGTAAACAACATGAAAGCATGGATCCATCCTGCCTTGTATCAACGGTTCAGGCTGGTGGTGGTGGTGTCATGGTGTGGGGAATTTTTTCTTGGCACTCTTTGGGCCCCTTGGTACCAATTGAGCATCGTTGCAACGCCACAGCCTACCTGAGTATTGTTGCTGACCATGTCCATCCCTTTATGACCACAATGTACCCAACATCTGATGGCTACTTTCAGCAGGATAATGCGCCATGTCATAAAGCTCGAATCATCTCAGATTGGTTTCTTGAACATGACAATGAGTTCACTGTACTTAAATTGCCTCCTCAGTCACCAGATCTCAATCCAATAGAGCATCTTTGGGATGTGGTGGAACGGGAGATTCGCATCAGGGATGTGCAGCCGACAAATCTGCGCCAACTGTGTGATGCCATCATGTCAATATGGTCCAAAATCTCTGAGGAATGCTTCCAGCACCTTGTTGAATCTCTGCCACGAAGAATTGAGGCAGTTCTGAAGGCAAAAGGGGGTCCAACCCGTTACTAGCATGGTGTACCTAATAAAGTGGCCAGTGAGTGTATATAGTATGTGCCGACAGGTTTTCCATCATCTCTACCCGAAAAAAAGCACTTACAATTTTTCCTCCATTTCGTCTAGTTCTTCATCAGTTTCTTTTCCAATTTTTGGTTTGGTGTCATTCCTGTTGTACATGAAACATTAATTATCATCTCATAGGTAAATATATAAATATCAGCAATTTGAAGAGCATTAGTGAGCACATTCCGCCCCTTGGCCTCCATCCCAAATACATTGCCAACATCTCCCATCTACATCACACAAACATCACACTGAGGCGGCGCATGTGCAGATCGAGATTTTGGCTCTGAACTGAACGTTGATATGTGCATGGTTCGCCTCCAGTGCCATTTTATTTTTTTCAATCGGAAGAGGGTCATGTGACACATCAAACTTATTGAGAATTTCACAAGAAAAACAATGGTGTGCTTGGTTTTAACGTAACTTTATTCTTTCATGAGTTATGTACAAGTTTATGACCACTTATAAAATGTATTCATAGTGCTGCCCATTGTGTTGGATTTTCAATGCAACCCTCTTCTCCCACTCTTGACACACTGATAGGTGTATCCATATAAATGACCCAACCTGTACTGTGTATCATGTTCAGACAGGTTTATATCATCTGAATACAATGAATCACACATCGGAGATAAGGAAACGTCTATATCATTATGTCGTCTATAAGGTTTGCTTATATTAGATCATTACATTTTATCACTTACATGATTGTGATGTTATTATTCTCTCTGCTCTTCTTGTGAATTAGCTCCAGTATTCTGCAGTTCGCAGCTCTATAGCACAAGGAAACATATCAATGTATGTATAAGATCAGGTTAAGCTAGGACTTTTTGTAACACTAGTAATTGATATGAACTGTTAGGCCGGAGACACACTACCGTAGAATATGGCCGAGTACTATGCGAGAAAACATCACATAGCACTCGGCCCAGTGTTAATCTATGGGGCAGCGTGTAAAATCGCAGCATGCTGTGATCGGCACCGAGACTCGCCAATGCAAGCCTATGAGTGCAAGAAAAAAATCACACAGCACTCCGTCTGTCTGATTTTTACACACCAGTGTCCATTGAAAATAGATAGAATAGATATACTGTATACACATAGAATACATAAATCTATAGATGTCAGTGACACACACATATAAATGTTTTAAGCATTGGTACTGAGATGTGGTCTGTGGTCCCCACCTGCAGAAGCACTCCTTTATTGAGGGTGTCTTGATAATTGCCAATAATTTCCATCTGTTGTCTATTCTATTTGCACAACAGCATGTGAGATTGATTGTCATTCAGTGTTGCTTCCAAAGTGGACAGTTTGATTTCGCAGAAGTTTGATTTTCTTGGAGTTATTTTCTGCTGTTTAAGTGTTCCCTTTATTTTTTTGAGCAGTGTATATATATATATATATATATATATATATATATATATATACACAGTATGTGTGTTTTGAAGAATATTTCCTTTGAAAACGATGTGTAAATTACAAAGAGAATTGCTCTATGTAACAGCTCATTTTAAAAATTGCATTGCACTCGTTTAGCATTCGCACTGCGTTCAGATGTAAGGCCAAAAGCACACAGCCAGTATTTAGTGAGTTTTTTACCTACGTATTTGTAAGCCAAAACCAGGAGTGGGTGAAAAATGCAGAACTGGTGCAAATGTTTCTATTATGTTTTTCCTCTGACCGTTCCACTCCTGGTTTTGGCTTACAAATCCTGGGGTAAAAAACTCAAATACTCAATGTGTGCACATGGCCTAAATGAAATGCTAGGTGTGGAAAATTGGATAGTACTCGCATGACACTCGCATGACACTTTATTACACTCATGAGACTCTCGTCAGGGAGACCCAGAATGATTTTTCATACTTTTAGTGTGACTCCGGCCTTAGAAAAGATGTCCCAACTTAGTTCTCCCCTATCCACATTATAGGGAATAAGCTGCTGATTGCTGGGGATCCGTCCGCTGGACCCTCCAGCTCTGAGATGCCCCATAGGATGTAGCCGAGATGGCGCATGCATGCACACCACACTACTCTACAATGAGAAGAAGGACCTTACCTGGGGTCTACAGCTGCAGCTGAAAAACAAACAGTTTACAATTAGATTTACTGAAGTATTTAATAAAAGTCTCTCAGTTGCAGTGGACGATTTATTTTTAGGCTGTGTTCACGTCATTTTTTTCTCATGTGCACAAAAAAACCCAACTCATTTTTATTAGTGTGCTGCATCTGATTTTCATCTTTTTTTGGGTCCAAGTGTCCATTTTTACCATCAGTATGTCATCCATTTCTCTTGCATGCAAAAAGGAAAAAAAAGTTGATGGAAGTTTCTCAAATTTTTCCTAGTAGTCACTCAAAGGGCTCATACTTAGGGATGAGCGAGTAGTGAAATATTCGGACTCGCTGTACTCATTATGAGTACCTCCTAATGCTCAGGTACTCGTAACGAGTAGCGAGTCCAATGTTAGTCTATGGGAAATGCGAGTAATGGGCTGTGTGTGTGCTGGGCTGGGCGGGGACTGCGCGAAGACTGTGCCATGCTGTGCGGGACTGTGCTGGCCTGTGCGAAGACTGTGCCGGGCTGTGCGGAACTGTGCTGGCCTGTGCGAAGACTGTGCCGCGCTGTGCGGGACTGTGCTGGCCTGTGCAAAGACTGTGCCGGGCTGTGCGGAACTGTGCTGGCCTGTGTGAAGACTGTGCCGAGCTGTGCGGGACTGTGCTGGCCTGTGCGAAGACTGTGCCGGGCTGTGCGGAACTGTGCTGGCCTGTACAAAGACTGTGCCGGGCTGTGCGGAACTGTGCTGGCCTGTGTGAAGACTGTGCCGAGCTGTGCGGGACTGTGCTGGCCTGTGCGAAGACTGTGCCGGGCTGTGCAGAACTGTGCTGGCCTGTACAAAGACTGTGCCGCGCTGTGCGGGACTGTGCTGGCCTGTGCAAAGACTGTGCCGGGCTGTGCGGAACTGTGCTGGCCTGTGTGAAGACTGTGCCGAGCTGTGTGGGACTGTGCTGGCCTGTGCGGGACAGTACTGGGCTTTGCAGATACTGTGCGGGAACTATTCCGGGCTGTGTGGGACTGTGCTGGCCTGTGCGGGACTGTGCTGGGCTGTGCGGGACTGTGCTGGGCTTTGCAGGTACTGTGCGGGGACTATACCGGGCGGTGTGGGACTGTGCTGGCCTGTGCAGAACTGTGCTGGGCTTTGCAGGTACTGTGCAGGGACTATACTGGGCTGTGTAGGACTGTGCTGGCCTGTATGGGACTGTGCTGGGCTTTGCAGGTACTGTGTGGGGACTATGCCGGGCTGTGTGGGACTGTGCTGGCCTGTGCAGGACTGTGTTGGGCTGTGCGGGACTGTGCTGGGCTTTGCAGTTACTGTATGGGGACTATGCCGGGCTGTGTGGGACTGTGCTGGCCTGTGTGGGACTGTGCTGGGCTATGCGGGACTGTGATAGGCTTTGCAGGCACTGTGCGGGGACTATGCCGGGCTGTGTGGGACTGTGCTGGCCTGTGCGGGACTGTGTTGGCCTGTGCGGGACTGTACTGGGCTTTACAGGTACTGTGCAGGGACTATGCAGGGCTGTGAGGGACTGTGCTGGCCTCTGCGGGAATGTTCAGGGCTGTGCGGGACTGTGCTGGGCTTTGCAGGCACTGTGCAGGGACTATGCCGGGCTGTGTGGGACTGTGCTGGGCTGTGCGGGACTGTGCTGGGCTTTGCAGGTACTGTGCGGGGACTATGCTGGGCTGTGTGGGACTGTGCTGGCCTCTGCGGGACAGTGCTGGGCTGTGCAGGACAGTGCTGGGCTTTGCAGGTACTGTGCAGGGACTATGCCGGGCTGTGTGGGACTGTGCTGGGCTGTGCGGGACTGTGCTGGGCTTTGCAGGTACTGTGCGGGGACTATGCCGGGCTGTGTGGGACTGTGCTGGCCTGTGCAGGACTGTGTTGGGCTGTGCGGGACTGTGTTGGGCTTTGCAGTTACTGTATGGGGACTATGCCGAGCTGTGTGAGACTGTCCAGGCCTGTGCGGGGACTGTACGAGGACTGTGCTGGGCTGTGTGGGGACTATGCTGGGCTGTGCGGGGACTGTGCTGGGCTGTGTCGAATATTGTGAAGTGAGTAGTGAAATACTCGCCAGGATTCGAGTACCGCGAGTACCGCATTACTCGCCGAGTACCTAATCCTAACGAGTACACTCGCTCACCCCTACTCATACTCATTTGCGAGAGACTCGCACGATTCTCGTGCGAGTCTCTCGCATGAAATCCTGGCACTGCCGCCGGCACTGGGATCGGCGACACTGCCAGGTTTTCATACGAGAGACTCGCACGAGAATCGTGAGAGTCTCTCACAAGTGAATATAAGCCCAATGGGTGAGTGTAATCCACAATTTGCCCCAACATGACATGTCACTAGCTCCGTAGAATATAAGGGTCAGAGACAAATACTGAGAGCACACCTGGTACACAAACAAACATGTGAATAAGCTATTTCTTTACAACCTGATTGTACAGAGACTGCCTTACAATCGGATCTGATCTGACATTCAAGTTTCGGCTATGTTGTCACTACTGGAGTGCAGGTTGTCACGACTCTAACAAAACTTGATTCCAGCTCACCCAGTTGCTCTATGCTCATCCACCTGGGGCTCAGACACCGACCTCGCCCTGGCCTCACATCAAGGATAATAGAAAAAATTGGACTGGATTTTTCTTTTCTTTTTATTTTTCAAAAGAAAATATAGTGCGTACAAAAGAAAATTTTAATGGTCGACATGACCCAGTCGCTCATGAGTAAGACTGCTTAGTGCAGTCGAAACGCGCCTACTGGGTCATGACGACCCTGAAAATTTTCTTTAGTCCGCTCCAATTTTTTCTATTATCCTTGTCACGACTCTGTTGTCGGGTGTCTCGGGACCAGGGCTCCTTTCCTGTCACTAACGCTAAGGGCGCCCTGGCTTGCCCTGTTCCCCGGATTACTTCTGATGGTGAAGACACCATGCTCATGTACCTTGCCTTAGCTCCTGAATCCAACTTCAGTCTGTACCCTTCCCCACCCAGGGAAGAGGGGAGTAATAAATCCACCAAACGCCTTCTTCAATAACAACCACCAACCACAACTTCCAGCCATGCAGCATAAGATACTCTGACAATGAGTGCTAGCCTGGACCCAGATTGTATAGGATAAAGGAGTGGCGAACAGTGAATAAGTGAGAGCCTTAATGCAGGAAAGCTTCCAGGAGCTGTCAACTGAGCAAATCCACCCCTGCACTGCTAACATAAACTTGAACCATTTAATATGAAGTTAAAGTGCTTCTAATCAGTGTAGGTGTAGGAGAACTCAGACTCTGTGGTCCTCTTGTTCCTCTCTGTCTACACAGGTGTTGCATCTAAAGCGGCAGACCACACAGCCATTAGTCATGGGGAGTGCTGGCTCTGTTCCCCCAT
This sequence comes from Dendrobates tinctorius, assembly GCF_039654945.1. Lineage (NCBI taxonomy): Eukaryota > Metazoa > Chordata > Amphibia > Anura > Dendrobatidae > Dendrobates > Dendrobates tinctorius. Next base: position 61,242,837 of record NW_027361696.1, read on the forward strand.
AACCCCAGCCGTCATCACAATTTTGCTGTTCCTGTTCCACCATTCAGCCTGCCCCTATACATCTGAGACTCAGCTCAGCAGACGCCATTATATCACTAGATAGCATCTGGTGTGCAAAGCCACAGTCCCCACGCTGCACAGACCGGAGCAGGGCTCTAGGGGATACGGCGAGGTATAAATACTATAAATGTGAGTGAGAATGTTAATACTTACATGGGATGTTGCTGATTGCAGCCTGTAATAGTAAGAGAAGTGTATAAAGTCCATGAGTTATTTCAGCTTCTTACATTGTACTGTACATCACATACTCATAGGCTTCTATTACACAGGATAATCAATGGGTTGTTAAATTATCTCACACGGTACGCAATCTATGATCTGAGCGCCAGTCCGTGCCCCATGCAGCATTCAGATAGTCTATAAACAGCAAACCTGGTAAGCGACCCCGGCATCTCCTGACAAGTCAGGGCGGCATCTGCTGACAACTCGGTGATATCTGACTTTATTTTCCATTTTTTCAAGTATAAAATATGTGGAATACATTTATAAATGAGTTTCGTATAATGAATCATTAAATACATTTTTCCATATTTAGTTGTGGTAACAAATGGGGCAGACTGGCATCGCTGCATTTCTAAATCTGCCTGAATGTAACCAAGATCTGTGTGTATTCCAGGGGACTTTTCAATAGAGAGCGGGCGCTCAACCGTTATTGTTTTAGGTGCGCAGAAGAATAAAGTAATATTGGTAGATAAACTTCGGCACTCAAAGAATTTGATTCATTAAGAATATTTTAATCAAAAGACAGAGAAAATGGAATATAATTCATCCAATAGAAAAACAGATAATGGTCATCAGACGTTTTGGCCTTGCAAGACTTTTTTCAAGAGATATCTGTAAGGGTATGTGCACACGTAGTTTTCTTGGTGTGCGGATTTTGTAGAGAAAACCCCAGGTAAATCGCAGGTTTATCTGCGGTTTTGCCCTGCGGTTTTACACCTCATAATGGATGAAGTGTAAAACTGCAGCGTTTCTGCACCAAACAATTGACATGCTGCAGATTGTAAACCGCAGCAAAACCGCGCAGAAAAATCCGCAGCATGTGCACTGCGTTTTTTAATTTCCTTAGGAAATAAAGGTACTGTACAATGCAGCAGAATCTGCTGCGGACCCGCAGCTGCAGAAACGCGGCGGAACCTCAGCAGAATCCGCACCGTGTACACATACCCTTATGGGTGTCTCCATCGGGTATCTGTGGGAGTGTATGGGTCCAGGAGCAAAGTTATGGTGCTCATAGCGCTGTTCACCTGTTTAATGCCGCGGTCAGTTCCAGACAGCAGCATGTAAAGGAATATTCCCATCTCCATGATTCTCTCCCAATATATACAGTAGTAGGTGTAATAATAATAATAATAATAATAATAATAATAATAATATTAGCAAATACCTCCATTAAAAATGTAGTTAAGTTCTTCTTATCCGCTATGTCACACATTACACCACTGCTCCCATAGAAGTGGACGGAGCGGAGTCACACATTATACCACTGCTCCCATAGAAGTGGATGGAGCGGCGGTCACACATTACACCACTGCTCCCATAGAAGTGGATGGAGCGGGGTCACACATTACGCCACTGCTCCCATATAAGTGGAAGGAGCTTGGTCACACATTTTACCACTGCTCCCATAGAAGTGGACGGAGCAGGGGTCACACATTACACCACTGTTCTCACGGAATAGGACAGAGTTGTGTAACATATTACTCTACTACTCCCTTAGAAATGTGTGACCCACTCTGTCTACTTCTATGGAAGCAGTGGTGTAGATATACGGCTCTGGAGGGTAATATCTAGATTGGCCATTATATACAGGGCTCTGGGTTGTGCCACCAGGGGCCTACATAGAAATCATGGGGCCAAATTGCAGAAGTTGTAATTGCCTCCCACCCCCCCCAGGAAAAATTTCACTGGGATCTCGGAAGAGCATACCTCATAAATTTGCAGCTCTTACAAAGTAATTTCCGTCCACTTTAAACCCCTAGATTGCCCATATAGCCCTCGATATACTGCAATGTACCCAACATTGCCTTACATATAGTACAATGGGTCCCACATGATGCTCCATACAGTATACTGGTTCCAGATAAGGCACCATATAGTATAATTGCCCAACATAGTGCACCAGTATAATGGCCCCACATAGTGCACCAAACAGTATAATGGCCCCACATAGTGCACCATACAGTATAATGGGCCCGACATAGTGCACCACAGAGTAAAATGGCCCCACATAGTGCACCATACAGTATAATGGCCCCACATAGTGCTCCATACAGTATAATAGCCCAACGTAGTGCACCATACAATATAATTGGCCCCACATAGGGCACCATTCAGTATCATAGCCCCACATAGTTCTCCACACAATGTAATGTGCCCCACATAATGCTCAATACAGTATAATAACCCTACATAGTGTTAAATACAGTATAATGGCCCCACATAGTGCACCAAACTGTATAATGGCCCTATATAGTGCACCAAACAGCATAATTGCCCCACATAGTGCTCAATACAATATCATGGCCCCTCATAGTGCACAATACAAGAGAATGACACCATGTCACGCGGTCCTTTTCTGGTATCACACAATCAACAGAGCAAGAAAATAGTGAACAATTCCAAGACCTTTATTTAAATGGAATCTGTCACCTCATTTTTGGCCTATGAGATGCAGCCACAGCCATCAGGGGCTTATCTACAGCATTCTGTAATACTGTAGATAAGCCCCCGATGTAACCTGAAAGATAAGAAAAACGAGTTAGATTATACTCACTCAGGCGTCCAGTCCGATGGGTGTCGCCGTCCGGTCCAGCGCCTCCCATCTTCTAGTGATGACGTCTTCCTTCTTACTTCTGCTGCGGCTCCTGCACAGGCATACTATATCTGCCCTGTTGAGGGCAGAGTAAAGTACTGCAGTGCGCAGGCGCCGGACCTCTCTGACCTTTCCCGACGCCTTCGCACTGCAGTACTCTGCTTTGCCCTCAACAGGGCAGATATACAGTAGCATGCCTGCGCAGGAGCCACAGCAGAAGTAAGAAGGAGGATGTCATCGCTAGAAGATGGGAGGCGCCGGACCCGGACCACGACACCCACCGCACCGGACCACGTCCCCCCCTGGTGAGTATAATATAACTTTTTTTTATCTTTCAGGTTACATCGGGGGCTTATCTACAGCATTACAGAATGCTGTAGATAAGCCTCTGATGGCGGTGGCCACATCTCATAGGGCAAAAATGAGGTAACAGATTCCCTTTAAGCAAAAATAAGAAAGGTCCCTATGCAATCTTCCACACAAAGGATAAGATAGTCCCGAACCTGAATGCAGTTCAGTAACAGGATAAAAGCCCAGGGAAATGAGAGTCCAACAATCCAGCAGACAGAGGATAATTTAGTCTATATAATCTTCTTTCTCTCTGAGGTGCAGTGTTAACATCTGAGATTGTGTCTCACCTCACTGATATTTTAAAACTTCCCCTCCTCATTCACAGGTCAGGGGGTGGGTCGCAGGGGCTCATTGTTTCAACAAGCTAGGTCAATATGTCATTAGCATATTACCAAACAATAAAGCACTGTGGGGGCTGATATCAGATGGCAACAACAGCCATTCATCAATTAGCAAATAACAATTCATCTTACAAGAGAACACCATGAAAATCAGTAAAATATTAATACAAACTAAATAATATCCACATACCATATCCCACCATCACACACCACATAGTGCACCATACAGTATAATGACCCCACATAGTTCATCACACAGTATAATGGCCCTTTGTTAGATGTAAATTGTGTATGCAACCTTGGAAACAAAGTGTTAACACAAGAGATAATATTTAAACAGGTGAGCACAAAATACAATAACCTGCTGGAAGATAAAGTGCAGGGTTTTAAGAAGCAATGCCCATAGTAACGACTACCTGACCGGCTCAAAAGGAGCTCATATTGAAAGCCAAAATGGGCACATAAGTCCTCATGGAGCAGAGTTGTGAGAGACACCCCACACGTATCCCTGCTGAAAGGAGATTTGTCAGGGGACGTGTCACATTGTGAGCCAGACAGTTTAAAGGCCCAACATAGTGCACCATACAGTATAATAGACCCATATAGTTTACCACACAGTATAATGGCTCCACATAGTGTTTCAAACAGTATAATGGCTCCTCATAGTGTACCATATAGTATAATGGTCCCACATAGTGCAATATATAGTATAATGACCCCCAGTATAATGGGCCCACAGAGTTCTCAACACAATACAGTAGCCCTACATAGTGCAACATACAGTATGATGAGTCCCACATAGTGCACCATACAGTATTATGGCACCACATAATGTTCAATACAGTATAATGGCCCCATATAGTGCACCATATTGCATAATGGCTCCACATAGTGTTCAATACAGTATAATGGCACTACATAGTGCTCATTACAGCATAATGGCCCCACAAAGTGCGCCATATAGTATAATGGCCCCACATAATGCACCATATACTATAATGACCCTAAATAGTGCACCATACAGTATAATGGCCTCATATAGTGAGCCATACAGTATGACCCCATGTAGTGCACCATACAGTATGATGACCCCATTATGTACATCATGCAGTAAAATCTGCCCCACACAGTATACCATACAGTATAATGACCCTACATAGTGCACCATACAGTATAATGGCCCCACATAATTTTCAATACAGTATAATGGCCCAACATAATGTTCAATACCGTATAGTGGCCCTACACAGTGAACAATGCAGCATAATGGCCCCATATGGTGCTCAATACAGCATAATGGCCCCACATAATGCTCATTACATAAAATTAATTAAAACAATACAGTTAATACAGTGAATTTAATATAGTTTTTATTAAAAAAAGTAAATATTGCAGCACCTTCTCTTTAAGGGGGCTAACAAATAGAGTATAAAATTATAGAAATTTTTTTATATAAAAAAAGTAAGAAAAATAAAAATTTTAATCACCCCGTTTTCTTCAGTTATCTTTAAAGAAAGGAAAAGAATATAAACATATTTAGTATCAACGTGTTCAAAAGACCCAATGTATGAAAATATAAAATTAAATGACTCAATGTGTTAATACGACAAACCCAAAAAAATCAAAATGTTAAAATTGTGGCTTTTTGGTTGCTATCTCGCCAAAAAAATGCATTAAGAAGGAATAAAAAAAATTGCTTCTTAAAATTTTACCAAAAAATAAAAATGTAGTTTTCGAAAATGGCGACTCAAGCTATGAACACCAGACAAGAGAAATTCATTTTATATCCACCTATAGAGACAACATTACGATCATTATTCTGAATTACATGACTTGTCTTATATCGGACTCACATAAATTGCTCTCCGCTGTTTGCTCGCCATTTCTCCAGTATATAATAGTAAAAACCTAAATTGGACAAATAGAGAGGTTTTCTTATATATAGCCGACTCTTAAGTACCAGTATCAATAGTAAATATTGTCATAACTAATGAAAAAATATAAGGTTTTATCATTAAAAATGTATGGGATATGAGAATTGGGAAATAGAGGAAGCTTGTCATAAAAAATCAGAAACATATATAGATAGGAAATGGGAAATAATAAGGACAGAACAGGAATGAGACACACGCATACTCACTATCAACTCCTTCTATAACCCTCAAAGGAGTTCCGGGCGAGCGGCTGCTTCTATAACCTTCATGATGTCATACTATCATGATGCTGTGATGTCACCACATTCTATAATGTGCCCTGCAGCCAATGATATTCAATATTGTGATATTTAATAAAGTTTTTGGAGGATTTATAAATGTATGTAACTAATCGGATACAGCAAATTGCTACAAATTATAGGAAGAAGCCCCACACACAGGCCCATGAACACATACGCAGAAGCATCTTATAAGCCAATGCTTTTCTTATATTATTGTTAGACATATAAACCGCATAGACATAAGGCTGGGGATACAGACTTTTATGACATCCCATTCTAAATCATTAATTTGGAGTTGACCCTTTGTACAAGATTTTGGAGATGTCTGTAGGAGTTTTTCCCCTTCATTCAAAAGAGCATTTGTGGTGTCAGACTCTGATGCTGGATGGGTCCTGGCTAGCAATCTCCATTCTAGTTCATCTCAAAGGTGTTGGATGAGGTTGAGGTCAGAGCTCGGTGCGGCCGGTCAGGCGTTTCCATACCAGACTCCCCCAATCTTACCTTTAGGGACTTTGTTTTGTGCACTTGAGCATAGTCACACTAGGACAGAAAAGGGCCTTCTCCAAACTGCTCCCACGATGCTGGAAGTATACATTTGTCCATGATGTCTTCTATGCTGAAGAATTAAAGGGAATCTGTCACCCCTTTTTTGTGATATCATATAATGATATCAATCAATTGTGTGTCACATAAGGATTCTCTTAGTACTTTTGCTTCCCCCTGACCCCGCACCTTTCATGCATAAATACCTTTTTTATATCGGTTCAGATGTATGTAAACTGCCGCTGTCCGGTCCGCTGGGCGGGGCTTATTCACCTGCTCCCCCCCTCCCTGTCTTGCTCTATGCATTTCTTCTTGTGAAAACAGAAAGCAAAAAACACAAATATCCTGAACTAAAAGTAAAAAATATACTGCAAATAATGCATAAAGGTAATAATAATAATAATAAGGGTATTTAGTAAACATAATTTTGATCAAAATAATGTACAAGCCATCCCGCCACGTCACGGCAACCCTTGTGGGGTCAAGGGTTGCCGTGACGTGGCGGGATGGCTTGTACATTATTTTGATCAAAATTATGTTTACTAAATACCCTTATTATTATTATTATTACCTTTATGCATTATTTGCAGTATATTTTTTACTTTTAGTTCAGGATATTTGTGTTTTTTGCTTTCTGTTTTCTCTGGTTAATGGTCATGTGTTAAAATACACTTACATTGTGCATACACATTAACTTACTTGTCTCAGTTCAGATTTGTTTTTTATGCATTTCTTCTTGTGTAGAGCAAGACAGGGAGGGGGGGAGCAGGTGAATAAGCCCCGCCCATCGGACCAGACAGCGGCAGTTTACATACATCTGAACCGATATAAAAAAGGTATTTATGCATGAAAGGTGCGGGGTCAGGGGGAAGCAAAAGTACTAAGAGAATCCTTATGTGACACACAATTGAATATCATTATATGATATCTCAAAAAAGGGGTGACAGATTCCCTTTAAGACTTCACTTCACTGAAACTAAGATGTCAAGGCCGAGCCTGAAAAACAACCCCATAGCATTATCCTCCTTCACCAAACTTTACAGCTGCCACAATGTAGTCAGGCAGGTAACATTCTCCTGGTATTCACCAAACCTACAGTCAGTCATCTAGTGCTAATGTTCCAATAGGAGATTTTGTAACTGTTTTGTGTGTTTAGCTCCTCTCCAACAATTTATTGCCACAGACCACATCAAAGGTGAGTGTGCAAGGAAACCTCATCAGAGCACCTTATATCTCTGGCTTAGCCAGTATCCACCGGGCCTCATGATGAACTGTATGGAAAGGGAAACACGATGAGTCGAGCTTCTTATGACATGGTAAGTCCCTTTGCTTTAATTTCCTTGTTGAGGTTGTGTATGCCCTATATCAATTTTTGTATTCATTTGTAATAATGGGTGCACACTTCCTCTGTGTTGGGGTCCTATATCAGTTGCAATAAGATTTTTCATTTACTTATGGAAGGAATTCCCACTCCACATGGACATTGTGCCCGTAGGAGTTGTCATAGGGACATATAATTAATTATGCTCTTTTAAAAATAATGAGGCGAGACAATTCTGACACGATAAGTCCCTTTGCTTTAATTTCCTTCCTGATGTTGTGTGTACCCTACATCAATCAACATAAATTCGGCACAAATATGGCACATTCAGATTTGTGATGGAAAACACAAGCAAAATTTTATAAAATTGGAAAAAATTAGTAGTATTCGGTAAAAAGTGCGTGGAAATATTTGCATTGCCACCAAAGTATTTTCAGCACTTTAGCAATGTTAAAGGTGATGTATAATGAGCGTTTGGCACATGTTTGCAGAGCTCAGAGGCGCGGCATTCCTGTAAACAGGCATTTTTTTTACTAACTTTCCCTATATTTAAAGACTCTATAGAAACAGGGTCTGTTCCTTTTGATTGGCGGCAAGCAAATGTGGTACCAATATTCAAAAAGGGGTGTAAAAGGGAACCTGGAAACTATAGGCCGGTAAGCTTAACATCTGTTGTGGGTAAAATTTTTGAAGGGTTTCTAAGGGATACCATTATGGAATATCTCAATGTTAATAAATGTTTAACTCCTTATCAACATGGATTTATGAAGGATCGCTCCTGTCAAACTAACCTGATCAGCTTCTATGAGGATGTAAGCTCTCAAATGGAACAAGGAGAATCATTGGATGTCATTTATCTCGACTTCTCTAAAGCATTTGACACTGTCCCACATAAAAGATTGGTAAGTAAGATGAGAAAGCTTGGGTAGGGGAAAATGTGTGTAGATGGGTAGGTAGCTGGCTTAGGGTGGTTTCACATTAGCGCTTTTTAAGCGCACGCACGGCCGGGGGTAGCTCCGCCCCCGAGCCGGCTCTCTGCCCGGCGTGCCCGCCCCTTGCTTGTATCGCTGCCTCCTAGCGCACAGCAGCGCCTGCGATCGGCGCACCCTATCTTTAGCATAGGGTGCGCAGATCGTGCGCAGGCCGTGCGCTAGTTGCGCTTTGACCTGCGCTGCGCACTTTTGACGGTGCGCCGTGCGCGCCAAAATCAAACTTTTCGGATTTTGGCGCGCACGGCGCACCGTCAAAAGTGCGCAGCGCAGGTCAAAGCGCAACTAGCGCACGGCCTGCGCACGATCTGCGCACCCTATGCTAAAGATAGGGTGCGCCGATCGCAGGCGCCGTTGTGCGCTAGGAGGCGGCGATACAAGCAAGGGGCGGGCACGCCGGGCAGAGAGCCGGCTCGGGGGCGGAGCTACCCCCGGCCGTGCGTGCGCTTAAAAAGCGCTAATGTGAAACCACCCTTAGCGATAGAAAACAGAGAGTGGTTATTAATGGTGCATACTCAGATTGGGCCGGGGTTACTAGTGGGGGTACCACAGGGTTCTGTATTGGGTCCCCTACTATATAATATATTAATGATCTAGTGGATAGCTTACACAGTAAAATATCAGTATTTGCAGATGATACAAAACTATGTAAAGTAGTTTACACAAAGGAGGACAGTTTGCAACTACAGACAGATTTGAGTAAATTGGAGAATTGGGCTGAAAAATGGCAAATGAGGTTTAACACAGATAAGTGTAAGGTTATGCACATGGGAAGGAGAAACAGATGCTACAATTACTTACTAAATGGGAATCTGCTGGGGAAATCAGACATGGAAAAAGACTTAGGCATCTTAGTCAATAAGAAGCTAAATTGGAGTGCCCAGTGTCAGGCAGCTGCCACCAAAGCAAATAGGGTCATGGGATACATTAGAAGAGGTCTGGGGACACGAGATGAAAACATTATTCTCCCTCTGTACAAATCACTCGTCAGACCACACTTGGAGTATTGCGTGCAATTTTGGACGCCGGTGCTCAAGAAAGACATTACTGAACTTGAAAGGGTTCAAAGGCGGGCTACTAAAATGATAAATGGAGTTGGGTTGGTTCACTACAATACCCAGAAAGGTTATCAAAATTAGGTCTATTTACTCTAGAAAAGAGAAGACTTAGGGGAGACTTAATATACAGTGTTGTTCAAAAGTCCTGCATAAGTGTGAAGAAAACTATATGTTTCATACTTCTGCATCTCTACAGGGAAACTGGTGGAACATATATGTTTTTGTAATCCCTCATTGTATGCCATACTCATTTTTTAATGTCCCAAGTGTATAAATTGTTATGGTATGCGCATTTTTGATAATTTTTTTTACAGCATAACCATACCTACACCAGTACAGTGTGTTGAAAGCCAGAGAAAAAAAGGAGCAAACGATGATTTGCAAAAAATATCAATAATTTTTATTAATAAATAACACACAAAAGTGCACAAGGTCATATTAAAGTGTCAATGTGACGCAGATGAGTATACACCTAAACAGTCCCTCTCCCCAACATGGAAATCAGTATCCTCATATAAGTGTTTAAAGCAATGTGCCTAATCAAAAGAAGCCCAACAATAAAATGCCATCCCGTAAATGGTAAAGAGTAGTGTTGAGCGATACCACCCGATACTGAAAAATATCGGATCGGAATGGATCGGCCGATCTAAAAAAAGTATCGGGTATCGCCGATTCCGATCCCGGAAGTCCCATTCAAGTCAAGGGAACAGAAATATCGGAATTAAAAAAAACAACATTTTTTCCCTGTAGGTTAATTCTACATGAAGAAAAACAACTAATAATAATGTAGAATGTATTGTGGGAGGTGTAGGAGACATTAAAGCGATAGAGGTTTAGCCCAGTCAAATGGAATAGCAGGAATTTTTTTTTTTTAAAGACGTTCGTAGTTACAAAGATATTGACTATGTTAAAGTCTTTAATATTTTGTCAGATATGTATGTTTCACTACTTCCATGCTCTTCACCTTCTATTTTACCTCTCCCACACTTTCTCCTTCATCATCCTCAGCAGCAGCTTCTTCTTCTTCTTCTTCTTCTTCCTATTTTTTTTTTTACATTCTTCATATTGTTCTTATTCAACTATTATTCTTCTTCATATTCTACTTCTTCATCTTCTTCCTATTCTTCTTCTTCTTCTTCATCATATTCTTATTTGTGTCAGGCTTTCCTGTAGTTGTAATCTATAACAGTTTGAAGATTACACCTTCCGTTCAGCCTGTCACAAAAGATTTACAACAGGATTTGTCCGCGTTCAGTTGGGCCTGCAGCAGCAGGCCTTTTCCAGGGGCACCACGAGGAGGAACGGACTCACCCCCATACACTGCTTAGTCTTCTTCTGCTTATAAATTAGATAATATCATTTGCTCAGATTTTTAGTCTTATGCTTAATGTTGTTCTGCTTTTGGTTTTTATGCTTCTTGTTCTTCTGTCTCTTGTTGTTCTGCATCTTGGTGGTTGTCTTCATGTTCTTTGTCCTCTTGGTCATCTTCTTCAGGGTCATATTTTAGGTATTCTTCTGTGTGGTCTTCCGGGTCATCGTCTTCAGGGTCATTGTCAGGGAGATCCAGAGTGAGAATCAAAAACCATTTCCACAAGCTTGAACTTGGAAATGTAGCAGAAGGTACAAGAAGGCTGAGGAACTGCCGAGAACCAGCTTACGGTGCTGGAACCCGGATGGATAGTAGAAGGAACAATAGCAAATGGAACTAGCGAGGACCAGCTGACGGTGCTGGAAACCGGAGGGGCAGCAGAAGGAACAAGAGCCAATGGCACAACTGTGGACCAGCTGACGGTGCTGGAACACGGTTACTAAGCAGGAGGTACCTGTGCTACAAAGCACCACCAAGGACCAGCAGATGTTGCTGGAACTCGGATACCAAGAAGGAGGCACATAGGCCAAAGGCTCTGCCGAGAACCAGCTGACGGTGCTGGAACCCGGATGGGTAGCAGAAGGAACAATAGCAAATGGAACTAGCGAGGACCAGCTGACGGTGCTGGAAACCGGAGGGGCAGCAGAAGGTACCCAGGAAAAAAACAAAGTTGCAAGGCCGTGAGCCGGCCGCAGTTACCAAAACCCACAGTCCTACAGGCGGTACTTGTCCTATTGGCACTACGGAACCAGCCTTTATTACCAGAACCCGCAGCCCACATAGGAAGCACCTAAACTGCAGGCACCATAGACTCAGCTAACCCGACCGCAACACGACAGGACAACGTATTGGTGGCAAAGTGACGTTGACACTACCCGGAAACAGCAGGCGTGCTGGAACCAGGCTGGGCAGGAGGGAGTGCCCGTGCCAAAGTCACTTCTGAGCAGCAACTGGCGATGTTGGAGCCCAGGATCAATCACGGATCAGGCTGAGGCCTACTTGGAGCAAGTTTTACATCGGTTGTACACTACAACTGATTGTAACCGTGCTCCACTTAGGCCTCTGGCTCTACTGTCTCTAGTATTTCCCCTAGCCTCCAACCCTGCAAGTTGCTGCTCTGAAGTGGCGTCTGCACAATCCACACTTGTTCCTGGGTTACAGGGGCTCAGTCACGTCAGTGGATCCCCTGATGTGTGTCCGGCAAGGTTTCCTGCTCAGTCCTCATTCACACTACTAGTAATGGGAATGTGGACAGAGCAGGAGACATTGCCGGACACACATCAGGGGATCCACTGACGTGACAGAGCCCCTGTAACCCAGGAACAAGTGTGGATTGTGCAGACGCCACTTCAGAGCAGCAACTGGCGGGGTTGGAGTCCAGGGAAAATACTAGAGACAGTAGAGCCAGAGTCCTAAGTGGACCATGGTTAAAAATCAGCAGTAGTGTGACTGTGTAGGCAGCAGGAGACTTTGCCATCCACACAGCAGGGGAGCAGCTGGCGTTACTGAACCCCACTGACACCGGAGCGAGTGTTTCTATCTGTGTGGATGGCACTTCCAAGCTACAACTGGCTGTGTTGGAGCCCAGGATCAATGCTTCGAGCAGTCTGAGGCCTACTTGGAGCAAGTAGAAAATAAGATGTTGCGTGATTTTGGAGGCAACAGGAGACTTTGCAATCCGCACAGCAGGGGAACAGCTGGCGTTACTGAACCCCACTGACACCGGAGCGAGTGTTTCTATCTGTGTGGACGGCACTTCCAAGCTACAACTGGCTGTGTTGGAGCCCAGGATGAGGCATGCAGCAGGCGGAGGCCAACTTGCAGCTGGTTTTATAGAGGTTGTAGACTACTACTGATTGTAACCTTGCTCCACTATGGCCTCCGGCTCCACTGTCTCTAGTATTTCCCCTGGCCTCCAACCACGCAAGTTGCTGCTCTGAAGTGGCATCTGCACAATCCACACTTGTTCCTGGGTTACAGGGGCTCAGTCACATCAGTTGATCCCCTGATGTGTGTCTGGCAAGGTTTCCTGCTCAGTCCTCATTCACACTACTAGTAAAGGGAATGTGGATAGAGCAGGAGACCTTGCCGGACACACATCAGGGGATCAACTGACGTGACTGAGCCCCAGTAACTCAGGAACAAGTGTGGATTGTGCAGACGCCACTTCAGAGCAGCAACTGACGGGGTTGGAGTCCAGGGGAAATACTAGAGATAGTGGAGCCAGAGGCCTAAGTGGAGCACGGTTAAAAATCAGTAGGAGTTTGAATGTGGATGGAGCAGGAGACTTTGCCGTCCACACAGCAGGGGAGCAGCTGGCGTTACTGAACCCCACTAACACAGGAGCTAGTGTGTTTTTCTCTGTGCAGACGACACATCTGAGCGACAACTGGCTGTGTTGAATCCCAGGGATTACAGTTCAGGTGGTAGAAACATGAACACAACAGGAGACCTGGATACAGTTGCCAACCAATTATTTAGTCGGGAAGAGGACTGGCAAATTCTGGAGAGATCCAGGCCTTGTTCATTTTCAGAAAAGTAAGCCGGTCGACGTTATCGGAAGATCGTCGCGTGCGACGGTCTGTTAGTACACCACCTGCGGCACTAAAGACGCGTTCTGATAATACACTGGCAGCAGGGCAAGCCAGCACCTCCAATGCATACTGGCTAAGCTCTGGCCATGTATCCAGCTTAGAGACCCAAAACTTGAAGGCGGAAGAGCCATCTGGGAGTACACTGACAGGGCAAGACATGTAGTCTGTCACCATCTGACGGAAACATTGCCTCCTGCTGACTGGAGCTGTCAGTGATGGTGTAGACAATTGTGGCGGACACACAAAACTTTGCCACATTTGGGCCATAGTGGTCTTGCCTTGTGCTGAGGCGCTGCCTCTGCTGCCTCTTTGTGCCGAGTTTCCTCCACTGGCTCGACGCACAGAGGTGCTTTGTAAAGCACTAGCACCACTGCTGTCAGGTGGAATGGAAAACATGATGGACAGCACCAGTGTGTCTTGGTACTCCGGCAGTTTACGCTCCCGGTTCAATGGTATGAGGCTTTGTAAGTTGTCCCGGTAGCGAGGATCTAGGAGGGTGTACACCCAATAATCAGCCGTGTAGAGAATGTGGGCAATGCGGCGGTCGTTTCTCAGGCACTGCAGCATGAAATCAACCATGTGCTGCAGACTCCCAACTGCCAAAGAACCGCTGTCCCCTGCTTGAGGCGTGATCTCTGCCTGCTTTGCATCACCCCACCCTCGCTGTACATACTGACTAGAGCTTTGTGTACCTCCCTCCTCTGGAGAGATGTCTTCCTCCTCCATCGACTCCTCCTCATCCTCCTCACAAAGTGTCCCCTGCCTAGGCCTTTGTGAGGATCCACGTAGCGCAGACTGTCCAGAAGCAGATGGCATTTGGGACTCCTCATCCTCCACCTCTTCCAAAACCTCATCCCTTAGTGCTTGCAGTGTTTTTTGAAGCAGGCAGATAAGGGGGACAGTCATGCTGACTAGTGAATCATCTGCACTCGCCATCCGCGTGGAATCATCGAAGGCACGCAAAACGAGGCAGATGTCCTTCATAGAGGCCCACTCAGTGGTGCTGAAGTGTGACCAGCGCACAGTGTGACTTGTTTGCGCCTGATGCAGCTGGTACTCCATGACTGCTGCCTGCTGCTCACACAACCGCTCCAACATATGTAACGTTGAATTCCACCTGGTGGGTAGGTCACATATGATGCGATGTTCCGGAAGGCGTAATCGGCGCTGCAGAGCAGCAAGGCGCGATCTTGCTGTGCTGGAACGGCGCAAGTCCCTCAGAAAGCTCTGCACGACCAAGTTCAGCACATGTGCCAGACATGGGATGTGAGTGAGGCTGCCTAGGCCAAGAGCTGCCACCAGATTTCGGCCATTGTCACACACTACCAAGCCTGGCTGGAGATTCGCTGGCACAAACCACACGTCGCTCTCCTGCTTGATGGCATTCCAGAGCTCCTGCGCTGTGTGGCTCCGATTCCCCAAAGAAATTAATTTGAGTACAGCCTGTTGACGTTTGGCCACGGCTGTGCTCATGTCGGTCGTAACAGGCTCCTGCTACGCTGTTTCTGAGGAACTTGAGTAGGAGGAGGAGTCTATGTGTACAGACTGGATTCCTGCAATCTGTGGAGTTGGCAGAACACGTACAGCGCCACTCTCCAGATCTGTACCAGGCTCCACAACATTGACCCAATGGGCAGTGAGGGAAAGGTATCGTCCCTGTCCATGGTTACTGATCCACGCATCGGTGGTCAGGTGGACCTTGCTACTAACGGCGTTTAGTAGCGCATGTTTTATTTTTCCCTCCAAATGTTTCTGGAGGGCAGGGACGGCTCGCCTGCTGAAATAAAAGTGGCTGGGCACGGTGTATTGTGGGACTGCCAATGCCATGAAGTCCCGGAAGGTGTCAGTCTCCACCAGCCTGAATGACAACATTTCAAGTGCCAGTAGTTTGGCAATGCCAGCATTCAGTGCCTGTGCTCGGGGATGGTTTGCCGAGTATGGCTGCTTTTTATCCCATGCCTGTGCTACCGATGGCTGTAGAGTGGCCTGGGAGTGTGAGGATGACTGGGAACGTGGTGCTGTGGGTGGAATGTCACAGGCTCTCCGGACAACAGTGCCAGAGGTTCTTCCTTGGCGATCCTGTGAGGAAGCCGAACCAGCTGTGTGTGAGCTGGAGGAAGATGCCCCAACACGAGCTGAAGAGGTGGTAGGTGGTGCTGTAAGTTGGCCTATGTCTTCAGTGTGTCTGTGTAACTCCACCTCGTGCTTGGTCCTCACATGTTTCCACATATTAGTGGTATTGAGGTTGCTGATATTTTTCCCTCTTTTCACTCTCTCATGACACAGCTTGCATTTGACAAAGCAAATGTCATCTGCAACTGTGTCAAAAAAGGACCATGCACTGCAAGTCTTGGGAGCGCCCGTTTAGCCTTTTGAAAGAGGAATGCTCCTAACGGGTGCCGAAGTGGAGGCTACAGGCAACCAAGTCTGCCCCCTCCCTCTCCCTCCTGTTTTGGCTGTTCGGGGAATCTCTTCCTCAGAGCTGCTCCCACCACCTTCCTGTTCCTCACGCCATGATGGGTCAAGGACCTCATCATCTACACTCTCCTCTTCAAACACCTGCTTCTCCTGGGTTGTCACGCCAGCACCGTACGCACCAGAAAGTGGCACCTTTGTCTCGTCATCATCTGATGCGTACTGAGGTGTGCGGACCATAGGCACTGGCCCAACCGCCTCTTCAGATTCAGAGGAACAAAGAAGTTGCGCATCACTGCATACTCCCTCTTCTTCACATTCTGGAATGCTGCTTGGCTGGACCCCTCTTTCCAAGCCAACAGATTCAGAGAACAGAAGTAGAGACTGTGATGGCTCCTGTCCAGGGCTCTCTGACTGCCTGGGCACTTTGGCAGATGGTGAAGAGACAGATGGTTGCTCTTCGGTGCTCTGGCCCTGAGAGGATGTGGAAGTCATTGACGTCGATGCGTTAGCTGCCATCCATCCGACAACGGCTTCAATTTATTCCTCCCGCAGCAGTGGGGTACGGCGAGGTCCTACAAAGCTGCGCATAAAGGACTGTTGCCTGCTAAAACTGGGGGCTGCTGACTCACTGGTGCCCGCAGCAGGCACAGAATCCCCACGTCTTCTCCCTGCAGAATCCCCACGTCCTCTCCCTGCAGAATCTCCACGTACTCTCCCTGCTGAAACTCCACACCTACGCCCACGTGCCTTACTCCCTGCCTTCTTCATCTTGCTAGACTGATAAAGATAGACAGAAAAGTACAAAGGGGGGGCTTAGTGTGCTTATTCCTGAACAGCTGGTTACAGGTAGATGAAACACTAATTTTATGAAGTGTGTGTGTGGACTACACTTTAATAGGAGCTAATGTGACCTAAACAACTTTCAAATGTAGTGTTTGGTGAACTTTATTGCTTTTTTTGGGAAAAAAACTAAAAGGATGTGACCAAAGATTTGACAGTGATAGTATCACCAACTTTGCAGGCAGGTAACCTACAATGCAAAAGATGAGGCTCCAAAAAATTGGGTAATACTAATCTGGCTGCAGATGAAGGGCACAATCCAGAAAAAAGGCTCCTCTATCTACTCCTATATAGTGTTTGCAACCAACCAATGTAGATGGCTAGGGATGGATGCACACTAATAGGAGAAGAAAAAATGAGCTGCAATTAAAGAAAAATATGTGTGAGGCAGTGGCGCACACTGAGCGGCCTACAACCAGACGTAGCTGCAGGACACACTACTCAGCGTGAGCTGCACTCACACACAGTCAGAGACCCCTCAGACAGCCATGAACAGTGCAGCTAAGTGGGCACTAGCACTGAAAGGCTGCAGAAAGGCTCCGCTGTCTACTACTAGTGTGTGCAACCAACGTATATGGATATGGATGGAAGCACACTAGATATAATTTTTTAAAAATAAGCAGCTCAAAAAGAAAAATATGTATGAGGCAGCAGTGAGGCACACTGGGCGGCCTACAACCAGGCGTGGCTACAGGACCCACCCAATCACAGCCATGCCAATAGTTAACATGCCTACATGCCTAACAGGATGTGCCCACACTTCTGAGGATTCCCATTGGCTGAATCAAAGCAAGCAGGCTCATAGCATTATGGGAACTTCCGATTCCGGTATCCGATATGAAAAAAGTATCGGAAGTCTGTATCGGAATTCCGATACAGCTAATAGCGGCCGATACCCGATACTTGCGGTATCGGAATGCTCAACACTAGTAAAGAGCCATGTGGCTCAAAATGTTCCCAATGCCTGCCCTGAGCACAACTCAACTCTTGTGGGAAGATGAATCACATCCATATAACACAGGGGAACATGGGTATAACTAAAGGAATTCCACTAGAGGTTATAAGTGAGCTATCTTACCGGAGGAAGGTGGGAGAGGAAGACCGCCTGGCAGTCACCCCCGACGCGCGTTTCGCGACACAGGACGGCCGCTTTATCAAGGAGTACAGTGTGTAGAATGGTGAACAGGTTTCTAAGTTCATTAACTTCCAATGCAAGTTCACACAGACTTAAATTTTACTTTTTAAGATTTATTATTTTTTATTTAATTCATTCAGATTCCTGAAAAGGGCCTTTTGAGTGCATCTTTAGCTTCTAATACTTTATTGGCCAGCCTTTGCTCTTGAGCACCAGCTTGCATTTCTGTGGCATTGAGTGAACAAGCTTCTGCAGATGTTCACGAGTGATGATGTGGTTCCAGGCCTGTATCAGAGCCTCAATCAAATCACTCTTGGTCCTTGGCTGTTTTCTAGATATCTCTAATGATACCTTGTGCCACAAATTTTCAATTGGATTGAGGTCCGGGGACTGAGCTGGCCAGTCAATAGTAGCCACCTTGTTCTTTTTTTTCCATTCCGTTACTGTCTTAGCGCTGTGACAAGGAGCATTATCATCCTGGAAGATATAATCCCCTGAAAACAGGTGTTGAGCAGAAGGCAGCATTTTCTTATTAAGGACGTCTATGTATATTTTTGCATTAACCTTACCCTCCACAATATGAAGCCTTCCAACACCATTGGCTGCCATACAGCCCCAGACCATTACTTTCATCAGATGGTTCACAGAGAAGCTCAAACACTCTGGCTTGTACTCTTCATGTGGGAACCTTCTCACATAAGACTTGCCATCATTTCCTAAAATGCAAAAAGTGCTTTCATCACTAAATAGCACTTTTTCCCACTCCTCCTTCCTCCATTTTAAATATTTCAATGCCCACAGTTTTCACCTTTGTCTTTGTGTGGCTGTCATCAATGGCTTCTTTCGGGCCTTGCACCCCCTCAATCCTGCTTCCAAACATCTCTTCCTAACAGTTGATGTTGCTACCTCAATATTGCACTTTTCTTGCCATTCTCGCAGAAGCTGAGGAGAGGTGAGCTTTCCATTGGCAAGGGATGTTCTTGTCAGAACTCTATCCTCCCTTTTAGTTGACTTTCTGGGCCGACCAGATTTCAATTCCCATATTGTTGCAATAATTTCAGGCAAAACTGCTTCAAAAGCTAAAAATATTACAGGGAGAGAATGCAAAATTGCATTCTGAACAAAACCATATATAATAAGTTATATTAGCATTGAAGATATTCAACAGAAAACGTTTAAAAATCAATTTATCCTATGCCTATGCAGGACTTTTGAACACCACTGTATATGTACAAGTACATCAGAGGGCAATACAGAGATCTCTCCAATGAACTTTTTGTACCAAGGACTGTGACAAGAACAAGGGGGCATTCTCTTCGTTTGGAGGAAAGACAATTTCTGCACCAGCATAGAAGAGGGTTCTTCACGGTAAGAGCAGTGAGGCTCTGGCATTCTCTTCCTGAGGAAGTGGTGATGGCCAACTCACTGAATGAATTTAAGAAAGGAATGGATGCTTTTCTTGTGAGTAACAGTATAGAAGGTTATGAATAACATAATATTATAGGTAGATGGTTGACCCAGCTTAGGGGAAGGAATTTTTTTCCTTATGGAGAAAATTGGCTTCTACTCTGTGGGTTTTTTGCCTTCCCCAGGATCAACAATGCAGAACAGCTGCACTAAAAATAGGCTGAACTAGATGGACATAAGGTCGTCCTTCAGCCTTCAAAATTATGTTACTATGTTACTATGTTATGTGTGCACATTGCAGCTAGCCAATCTGGGCACAGGAAAATCACACAATGTCCTGACACAGCGGCTTGTGTCATTGGCTGCTGAGATCATGTCCCTCTCCATATAAATAGCGGACATCTTGTTTTACCGCCATTTTGACACTGTAACGGTGCAGAGGCTGCTCCTGATGCTGCCACTGTTAACAGCAAGATTTTAGCTAGTTAGTTAGGCGGTTATAGATCAGTCACATAGTATAGCTAGATAGTGTCCAGTGTGGCTGTTAAATTTACTTTCCAGCATTTTTTTTGCCATTACTGAGCCAGCAGGGCCCATGTCCTACAAGTGTGTTGTGCCCTGCTTCTATTGTGCTCCATGCTCGAGTATAGCATTCTAAATAATAATTTTTCACTAGCTAAATGTGAAACAGCCTGCTGTATCTCACCTTGTCATTTAGTGCTGTGGCGATATGAAACTGTCTGCAGACCTAAGGCACATGACAAAGAATATATAATAATTCAGCTGCACAACGTTACACAGCCTGCTGTATCACATTTTATCATTTTATTGGGTTGAAATTAAGCTGTATAGGCCTGATCCAGAGGCCACAAAAATTATTTATTGTGTTCCAAACGTCATACAGTAAGGGACCTGACTTTAAAACAGTTTGTAGCATCTAGTGTGTAAGGCTACTTTCACACTTGCGTTTTTTTGCGTTGCGCTGCGTGCGCAGTGCAAACACGCATAAAAAATGCATCATGAGCTTTTAATGCATTTTCTTGTTTTTTGTGCATGGCTTTAAAAAAAAACGCATGCATTTTTAAACGCAGACGTGCGCACGTCAGCACTCCCATAGACTTAAATGTGTTTTTGGGTGAATTCCGTGTGCATGCGTTTTTTTGAGACAGGACGGACGCACCAAAAATGCAACACTACAAAAAACGCATGCGCATACAAACGCATGACAATGCCCACCCATGTTAAATATAGGAAAAAAATGCATGCGCATGTATGCACAAAAATGTAGCGCAAAAAAACGCAAGTGTGAAACCAGCCTTATAGAGGCCTAATCCAGAGGACAGCAAAAAATTCTTGTGTTCCTAACGTTATACAGTAAGGGACATCTGACTTTCAAATTGTTTGTAGCATATCGTCTTTGTCGTAAAGGCCTCATCCACACTTAAACAATTCTTTCTTCTGTGACTAACACAATACAGCATGCCATATTTCACCTTGGAATTTACTGTCGCTGAAATTCAGCTGTTTGCAGAGGTGGTGCAGAGTTTAAAATCTAATTTTTTGTTGCTAATACTGTGCTCCTACCCCACTATCTGAGCAACATGACTGGGAAAAAGCGAGGCCGTGGTGGAAGGGAAATTAGGCTTGGTGTTCAAGGTGTACGCGGGGTAGGTGGTAATATTTGTGAACTAGTGAACCAACGTCACATCCTATATAAAGAAAACTGACAACTTCTGTTACTGGATGGGCTACTCCACTACCTTTCTTTGGCAGACGCCCAGCGGTACGCCTTGTTGATGAGGCCCAGAAAGAGCATGTGCTCGAGTGGATAGAAAGCGCAGCTTCAAGTGGCCTCTCTCTTCTCCGCCTCAACATCACACCCAGTACAGAGGGGGGAATCTGCAACGATGACCAAAATCTTTTTAGCTTGTATCCGGTGCACGGCGAAGTAGGGTCCAAACAGAATCCTTACCCTCATCATCAGACGTTAATCCCTGGGGGGAGGTGATCCTGATGAGACTCAGAAATCTGAGGCTCACATGGACTGTACTGTGCTGTCAGGGCAGGAAGAGGAGGAAGGTGACTCTAAGGGCGAGGAATGTGATAACACAGAGGATGATGATGATAATGATGTGTTAGATCCCAGTTGGCGTGAACATAGAGGCACACAGCCCAGTAGGTCAACTGAGGAGGAAGACGAGGAGGTTTCATTGCACCGTACATCGCAGACACGTAGAGATGCAGTCATGGCGACCAATGCATCCTCAGCCACAACTGTGGCTATGACTATCAGCATCTGAGGGTCTGCAGCTCGCAGAGGTGGCAAGGGTGGCCTGTCCTGGGCCTTTTTTGACACTGCAAAGGATGAGCCAACTCACATAGTCTCAGTCGAGGTAAAAAGTGCAATAATTTGAATACATGTATGAAACTTCACATGCGCAATCAACATGCGTTAATGTGGGAATCCCACTGCACAAAAATACGCACCAGCCACCTCAACAACCATCAGCCGCCCCGTCAAACCTCCTCCTCCTGTTACCGTGACAACTACTGAGATGCAGCTCTTTGACTGCAGAACCTCGTGTTTTTTACCTGTCCCTCTCACGCTGACTGAGAGCCCGCAATCAGCTGTAATGGAAGTGGAGATGCCTGCTGTTTTTGACTGATCTCAGAGAACGTGCACACCACAAGTTTGTCACTCCACCGTAACATCTCCATCTGCATCTCTCTCACGGTCCAGCAGTTTGTCCGGTTCACCATACTACGCCCTCTCTCAGCACTGCAGCCAGCCCACGGATCCGCAGTTGTGGTCACGCACTTTTGTGGCCATTACTATTCTAAGAAAGCTTTGCCTGTGCTACACCAGCATGTCACAGACAACATCACCCTTTCCTTGACTAAATCTATGTCTGCCAGGGTGCATTTTACCACAGACACTTGGAAGAGTAAGCATGGCTAAGGACGTTACAACTCGCTGACTGGGCACTGGGTGACTCTGGTGGCTGTGGAGGCAGGCACTGTTCCACAAGTCTTGGAATCCCTAAGGTTTGCAGGACAACCCTCTACATTTAACACTTCCCCCACTGCTTCTGCCTTCTCCTCTATCTCCTCTAGGGCCTCCTCCTGCGCCCTCAACCTCTGCCTTAATAAGACACTCGTTCCAACAGTGCTGAGCGAATCCTCATCACCTCATCAAAATTGGCTGGAATTGAGATCGGACGCCATGTCGCATTTGGAGAGCCCCTGATGTGCCTGAACAGCAGAAACCCCCCCATAAGTGACCCAACGCTAACCCTGACTTTAGCCCGAAACCTAACCCTAAATTTAGCCCTAACCCTAACCCTAATGGAAAAATTGAAATAACTACTTTTTTTTATTTTATTATTTTTCCCTAACTAAGGCTGGTTTCACAGTAGCGTTTTATTGCTCAGCGCATCGTGCGCTATCGGTCGCATGCGCAATGGTCCCCTATCTTTAAAATGGTGTGTGCAGTATCTAGCGATTGCATACGCTAATCAGCGTTTTCGTGCGCTTTCCATTTTCCAGGTGTGCGCCCAGACACACCAGATGCTACATGTTGCATTCCTTGTTCCGCCCAACCACGTAAAAAAATCGGGTGCACACGGAATGCGCAAAAAAATAACATTACAGTCTATGGAGTCGCTGGCGTGCGCGTGGTCGTGTGCACGTCAGCGCTTTTTGCACACACACGATTTTAGAGTAAACAATGTCTAGACACTGGTTTAAACCACCCCCTACACAAGCAACATTGTTTGGGAGGAGCTTACATAAAAGAAGTTGTCTGCAGTGGCAGACCACTTACTCTCCAGACAGCCTTGAAAAGATAAGATAGCTTTGAACAGACAAGAGCCTTTCAACTTTGGATACAAGCTGCAGCAGTCAAAATGTGAGTATTCTTCAACGTAATGTCTGCCTGTCCTTTCAAATTTATTATGTACTAATGTTTTTTTCGTTTAAATTCCAGAATATCTTCTGGATCGGAATATTCTCCATCCCAGCAAGAACTGGCCCAAGCAGAGCATGAGGTGAGGATCTTGCTGCCTTTGGGTAAGTATAGCTGCCTCTACAAATGTGTAATAAACTTTTTTCTTTACAGACCTCATCATCGGATCCGGCAAGTGAGGCAGAACAGCCAAGCCCCAGCGAGGCAACGGATTGTAAGTATATAGTCTTTGAATGTCCCTTTTTTTAATTTATTTTTTCTCTTCCTTTTATTCATCTTCTATCTTGCTTCTTTTCTGTTTCTTTTCCAATCTTTTCCATTCTCCAAAATTTCCAAGATTATGTTTTTTTTCTAGGTTCCACAACGGGATGAAGACATTTACTTGCACAATGACGCCCTGATCCGCCTGGTCCAGGAGCATGTCTCGTTGTGGGACAGCCATGACTAGCAGTACAAGGACACCGTGGTGACCCGGCAGCTCTGGAATGAGGTGGCCACAGCGATGATGGATGGCTGGGACAGCACCTCTCCAACTTCCAAAAAGGCGTTTAGTAAGTATTTCCATGGTCTGTGATGCTGCATTGACTCTTGTTCCTGATGATACTGTTGTGTTTCCTGCTAGATATATTCTAGCAATAAGCACAACAGTGTCCTCAGGATCAACAGTGACTGCATTGTGTATTGTACTGTTGTATTGATCCTGCTTTGACCCTTGCTCCTGATGATACTGGTGTGCTTCCTGCTAGAATATATTCTAGCAGTAAACACAACAGTGTCCTCAGGATCAACAGTGACTGCATTGTGCATTTTACTTCTGTATTGTTCCTGCTTTGACTCTTGCTCCTGATGATACTGGTGTGTTTCCTGCTAGAATATATTCTAGCAGTAAACACAACAGTGTCCACAGAATCAACATTGACTGCATTGGGTATTGTACTGCTGTATTGATCCTGCTTTCACTCTTGCTCCTGATGATACTGGTGTGTTTCCTGTTAGAATATATTCTAGTATATTCTAGCAGGAAACACAACAGTGTCCTCAGGATCAACAGTGACTGCATTGTGCATTTTACTTCTGTATTGTTCCTGCTTTGACTCTTGCTCCTGATGATACTGGTGTGTTTCCTGCTAGAATATATTCTAGCAGTAAACACAACAGTGTCCACAGAATCAACATTGACTGCATTGTGTATTGTACTGCTGTATTGATCCTGCTTTCACTCTTGCTCCTGATGATACTAGTGTGTTTCCTGCTAGATATATTGTAGCAGGAAACACAACAGTGTCCTCAGGATCAACAGTGACTGCATTGTCTATTGAATTCTTTTTTGATGCCGCATTGAATGTTTGCCAAGTTCACTCAGGTGTGTTTGATGATAAAGATGTTGCCATCAGTGCATTGTATAATGGTTTTTCTTTGTTTTTCCAACAGTGAAAAAAGTCCGCACACGTTGGCGCTCGATGAAGGACCGCTTCCACACTGATGTTCGTGCTGAGGGACAGGTTCGCAGTGGTTCAGCAGCAAGGACCAGAAGAAAGTACCGCTATCATCGCGCATTGGCATTCCTAAGACTGGTCCTTGCCACCAGAGTGTAAGTATTATATATATATTTTTTTTTAATAAGCTGTACTTTTTTATTCCACAGCTGATGCTTCTTGTAAATGCATGATAGTAATGTTTTTTCTTTTCTTTCCACAGCACCTGGGGCAGCACCCTGCAACCTGTCCCTGGAGCGGTCCTTCATTGGACGACCTCGGACCCGTTCCAGCCATCTGACAGCCAGGAAGCAGCTTGCAAGTCAGCAACTTGGACAGCTGGTGACCAGGAAGCTGGTCAATCAGGTGTTCTCCTGTCCCAGGTCTCTGTCACTGGTTATTTGGGCACTTCCCGCCAGTGGCAGAGGGCCTCGGACAGGAATGTCATGCCCGAGTTCATGCACTTGAGCGAGGCCTTTCATGCCAGCCTCAAGTCGCTCTCAGACAGAGTGGAAAGCGGTTTTTCACTCATGGAATGCGGTTTTACCCACATGGAACACCGCTTCCACTCAGTTGACCAGCGCCTTGACCATCTGGAGGCCGACCTCAACAGGCCAGCACACCATTTTTTCAGTAAAATTGAATGGAGCATGGCGGAACACCTTAGTCCTGAGCAACAGCTGAGTGAGTTGCAGGCCTGTAACACTGCTTACTTGCAGGCTATGCAGCAGAATCGGTACGTGCAGCAGTCAGTGGTGTCATTTCCAACAGTGCTACCACTGACTCGCTACACCTCACTACCGACTTCTGCTGCATACCACTGAACGGCCACCAGCATTCCTAGCCTAGCTGGACACCACTATACCACCCCAATGCCGAATGCTGCTGGACACTCCACCCCCGCCACCACCAAAGCAAGCGCTGCTCCTGTCTGGAGCACCACCACCACCACCGGAGCACCATCTTGGAGCACCACCACCATAGAACCTGCTTGGGCCACCGCCACCTATTCTCCTGTTTGGAGCACCGCCGCCACTACTCGGTCTAGGAGCACCGCCACCACTCATCATCATTCAAGGAGCACTGCCACCACTCCTCATCATTCAAGGAGCACCGCCACCACTCCATCATAGGAGCACCGCCACCACTTCTCCTCCTAGGAGCACAGCCACCACTCCTCATCATAGGAACACCGCCACCACTTCTCCTCCTAGGAGCCCCGCCACCACTTCTCCTCCTAGGAGCACCACCACCACTTCTCCTCCTAGGAGCCCCGCCACCACTTCTCCTGCTAGGAGCTCTGACACGACTTCTCCTTCTAGGAGCACCGCCACCGCCACTTCTAGGAGCACCGCCACCACCGAGCATCAGAGGGATGACCCACATTCCCTCTTTTAACCATCAAGGCCACGGTCCATCAGCTCAAGTCGGTCAGGGAATGTAAGGTGGTCATACGGTGGAAGTAGGGCCAGGCAGGAGACTCCTGCCCCAAAGAAGCAAAAAACCCAAAAGACTTTGTTTGTCCCTCCCCCCTCTCCTCCTAATGTGTCTCCAGTTCCATCCCTGAGCTCCCTTCCCCCAGTACTTTTGTCACCCCTTCCCCTAGAACCCCTTCCTCAACTTCCAGCCATTCCTCATCTCTCCACACCCCCAAAGTATCCCAATCTTCCCCCAAATATCCTTCACAATAAACATTTTTTTTAAAATAAATGTGCAAATCTGCTTTCATCAAATACGGTTTGATTAATGTGCCTTTCGCTGCCTACACACACTACGCCGTACACACACTTCGCTGTACACTTTGCGTTTTTGACACCACATAACTCCATTACTGACACATGTTTCTTGTGTCAGTCTTGGAGATATGTGTATTCAAATACACAAATCTATGACTTGTATTTTCACCACCAGTCTCTTCAGTCTGCTAATATTACACAGACTGAATAGAGCAGGGTTCCCCAACTCCAGTCCTCAAGGCCCACTAACAGATCATGTTTTCAGGATTTCCTTTGCATTGCTTCACCTGTGCAATACAAAGGAAATCATGAAAATATGATCTGTTGGTGGGCCTTGAGGACTGGAGTTGGGGAACCCTGGAATAGAGGATGGTGTTGAGTGCAAGGCATATCTATTGTTACAATGTATTAAAAAGAACAAAAGGGATGGCACTCACCGTTCTGAAGAAGTGAATTTATTTTAAGATAGGCTCGGGACAGATGTGTGAACTGTGGTCAACGGCCGTTTCACGCCAACTGCGCTTCAACGGGTCCTGGAGTCAGGTAACAGGAAGGTCGAACTAAATACACTTACAGATGTGAACACACCTCCTAGTTACTGACATCTACGCCCACTTAATAGAGTGAAAAAAATGTGAATATACATATAATACAATTAAAACACAATAACTAAATACAGAAAAACACCTAAACACTGCTGATATCATTATAATATTTACAAGAAAACAGACATATCAATTTTTTCATTTAGTCCTAGTGGTCCTGTGGCATTAGACTGCAGAATCCATCTGGCTTCTCTCTGTAAGAGAAGTCTGCGATGATTCCCTCATTGCTGCGGTAAAGAAACTCTATTCCTGCAAACCGCATATGACAAATTAACTGCGGCGTCTGGGGTAGAGTGACGTAACCGGGGGGGCGTTTAATTGGGACGCCTGGCTGGGTAAAGACAATGCAGGGGTTGCAGGAGAAGGGGCGATAAAACTAGAGGGTTCAGGGAGTTCATAGATGGTACTGGAGGCATGGCACGGGAGAGACACACTGGAAGGGAAAGACAAACCTGACATCACAGACACATTGGTAAGGGAGGGGGGAGGGAGTTCAAGAGCCCTTTGTTTTTTGGCATTTTTTTGGGGGGGGATCTGCGCTGGCTTCTGGGGAGCCTGGGTGTGTCCTGTTCCTGTGGTCTGGTCCTGTGGATGGCCTGGCAGGGTCCGGGTGGTGCTGCTGCATGCTGGTGGTGGTGGTGGATGTCCAAGCAGGGTCCGGGTGCTGCTGCTGCATGCTGGTGATGGTGGAGGATTTCCAAGCAGGGTCCGGGTGCAGCTGCTGAATGCTGGTGGTGGTGGAGGATATCCAAACAGGGTCCGGGTCCTGCTGCTGCATGCTGGTGCTGGTGGAGGATGTCCTGCCAGGGTCCGGGTGCTGCTGCTGCATGCTGGTGGTGGAGGATGTCCTGGCAGGGTCCGGGTACAGTTGCTGCATGCTAGTGGCGGTGGAGGATGTCCAAGCAGGAGCAGCACTTGGCATGGTGGTTGCGGAGGGCTGTCCAACAGCCCTCGGCATGGTGGTGGTGCTGTAGTGGTGTCCGGCACGGCTTGGAATGGTGGTGGCCATGCAGTGGTATGCAGCAGAGCTCAGCATTGAGGTCAAGTGTGTCAGTGATGGCACAGTTGGAAATGCCACCGCTGACTGCTGAAAATACCGACTCTGCTGCATAGCTTGCACGTAAGCAGCATTGCAGGCCTGCATCACATTGAGCTGTAGATCAGAAGTAAGGTGTTCCAACATGCCCCCTTCTATTTGATTGAAAAAGTGATGTGCTGGCCTCTGGAGGTCGGCTTTCACTTGGTCAAGGCTTCGGTTGACATCCTGGAAAGTATCTTCATAAGGTTCAAGCGATTATCCAGTCTGTCTTCCATCGCCTTGAGTCCATCACGAAAGATCGAGCTCAAGTGTAAGAACTCAGGCATGAGTGTCCTGTCCAAGGCCTTCTGCTGCTGGCGGGGATATGCCAAAAAAGGAATGGCAGAGACCTGGGACAGAGGAACATCTGATGGACCAGCTTACTGGTCTCCTGTCTGTGTTGCTGGCCCACTTGCTGCTTTGATGGTGGATGGCTGGGAGGGGTCCGTGGCTGTTTGATGAAGGACCGCTCCAGAACCAGGCTCAAGGGTGCTGTGAAAAGGAAACAAAAACATTAGGACCAAACATTTACAATATTAAAAGTGCCAACGCCTGTGGGATAGAAAAATACAGATCAGGCCATACAACACAATCCAATAGACCACAACAATACTTACGTTCTGGTGGCAAGGACTGGTCTCAAAAATGCCAGCATGCGGTGGTACTTATATTTTCTGATCCTTGCTCCAGAACCACTGGGATCCCGGGTCTCCTGATGAAGGTCCTTGTTGAAGCGATCCTTCATCGAACACCAACGTGTTTTAACTTTGAGCACTGTAAAAAAAATAAAAAAGTTTAGACAATGCACTTTTGCCCGGGATCACACAACTGTGTGTGATGAGAGAAACTCTCAGGAGTTTCTCGCATCACACACAGTTGTGTGATCCCGGCTAAGATCACTGCTGCATCACACAACATTGCAATACTTACGAAATGCTTTGCGGACCCGATCCGGGTCATTGTCTCATCCATCCATCATCACTTTTGGCACCTCATTCCATAGTCGCCAGATCCACACCTTGTCCGAGTGCTGGGAAACCCAGGTGTCCCACAACATGACTCGCTCATGGACCAGGGAGATGAGGAGGTCATTGTCTACAAGGTCTTCATCCCATTCTGAAACCTAGAAAAGAAAGAAATACATTAATGTTGGAGAGATTAAAAAAAGGAAAAGAAAGAAAAAACAGAGACAGAAAGCTGGTAATAATAAGTAAAGTCAAGAAAAAAAGAACAGTAGTCAAGATCAAAAAGGTACAGAAATCAGCAAAGTTAAGAAACTAACAGGCAAGAAAAGTACAGTCAGGATACAATAAACAGAGTACAATCAGTCAGGTATACTTACACGCTGCCTAGACACCCGAACTTCTTGCTGCTCCTGCTCGCCCTCTCCTGCATTTGAAGAACTCTGCTGAAAAAGAAAAAAAAATACTTACCAATAGAGATGAGCGACTTTGCCTCCGGGAGGGTCGAGTCGGGTTTCGGACCACCCGACTTTACCAAACGTCGAGTCGAACAAAATCGGCCGACTATCGGAAAAAGTCAGAGTTTCGATCAAAACCCAATGCTAGTCAATGGGGAATAAAAGTCGTCAGTGAGTGGAGGACAGTAAACACACCTACAGTGCCCATTTCAATGGCAATGACATCAATTCTTATTACTTAAGCTTGTCAACCTTAATTTACTGTATAATAATAGTAACGCATTGAAAACTGGGGGTTATTTGGCTAAAGTTGTGGGGGGGTACAGCCCAGTTAGGGAGGAGAAAAAACTGGCATATGTTGAGGTGTAGGCTGGACGTTCAGCAGCTGCAAGTGGAGGAATTGGAGAAGTCGGAGGAAGAGGAGGACAAAGCGAGTCATTTTGCTGGCAACCTAAGTATCATCAGGGGAAGGTGGTACAAAATCCTTTGAAACCCAGGCATAGTTCATTTTAATGAAGGTGAGATCACCTACATTATGGGTCGACAGCCGGGTCCTTCTTTCTGTCAGGATTGATCCAGCAACACTGAAGACTCTTTCTGATAGCACACTACCAGCAGGGCAAGCGAGCGCCTGTAAGGCATATTGTGCCAATTCAGGCCAAGTGTCCAGTTTACAGGCCCAGTAGTCAAAGGGGAATGAACTGTGAGGGAGAACATCGATAGGGGAGGAGAGGTAATTTTGAACCATAGTTGACAACTGCTGTCTCCTGTCTGTTGCAATCGATTCAGTATTACCAATCGTGTGAGCGTTACTCGAGAAATCAGTCCACAACATGGTAATGAAACCGTTGTCTCCAACGCCACTTCGGCTGTGTACACCACGAACACCTCTTCCATGTTTCCCAGTACAGCTCATGGAAGAACCTGCACCGCTGCTGTGTGCTGGGAATGCCTCTGACAAACGGTTTACCAGAGTTGCTTGTTTATTCGCCAATATTAGCTCTAGGTTCTCCAGTGGCATAATTTTCTGTAATTTGCCTTTATAGCGTGGATCGAGGATGCTGGCCAACCAGTAGTTGTCATCCTTCATAATTTTGGCAATGCGGGGTCCCTTTTTAGGATCCGCAAGAGATAATCACACATGTGGGCCAATGTTCCAGGTGTCAATGATGCACTGCCAGTGGTGGATGGAGGAGCACTCTCTGCCAAATCCACATCTCTCCAGTCACGCACAAACCCTGTACCTGACCTTGGCAAGCCAACATTTTCTCTTGCCCCTTGAGAAGCATCCTCCTCCCCAAAATAATCATCCCCCTCATTCTCCTCCTCCTCCTCTTCACAGAGGACTTTCAGCTTTGACCACAGCACACCTGACAACTCGATGTCTGCCCTCAAACTGCCTGCCCGTGTATCCTCCCACAAATGCATTACAGCCTACCTCTGTTCGCACAGCCTCTCAACCATGTGCATGGTGGTGTTCCACCTTGTTGCAACATCTATGATAGGCGGTGTTTGGGGAGGTGGAGCGATCGCTGCAGCCTCTGCATATGACTGGAGTCTATGGGCGAGCGACGGATGTGCGAGCACAGACTTCGCACCTCATGGAGCAGGGCTGGTAACTCCGGATAATTATTTATGAAGCACTGCACCACCAGGTTCAAAGTGTGAGCCAGGCAAGGTATGTGTTTGAGTTTTGCCAAGGCTATGGCCGCCACAAAATTACATCTGTTATCACTGACTATCTTGCCTGGCTCAAGATGTAGACTGCCCAGCCATGACTCAGTTTCTCGCTGCACATAGTCGGTCAGTACCTCCCCGGTGTGTCTGTTCTCGCTCAAAGACATCATCTTTAAAACAGCCTGCTGATGCTTACCACTAGCTGTTCAACAGTGGGACACCTGGTGTGCAACACTGGCAGCTGCGGATGGAGTGCTCGTGCGACTGCGCTCTGTCAATGAGCTTTCGCTTCTGGAGGAGGAGGAGGCAGAGGGTCGAACGCCAACAGCCAACTGTTGCCTATACCGTGGGCTAGGCAGCACTGTCCCACTGCCGCTGTCCCCTGTGGACCCTGCATCCACCACATTCACCCAGTGCGCAGTGATGGACACGTAATGGTACTGGCCCATGCATATGTTGTGAAGTGCACCTTTCCACCCACTGATTGTTTGAGAGCATGGACAATGCGGTCTTTCACATGCAGGTGGAGGGCAGGGATGGCTTTTCTAAAAAAGAAGTGCCGACTGGGTAGGTTAGAGCGTGGGACAGCGTAGGTCATGAGCTCTTGGAATGCTGCGCTTTCAACCAAACAGAAGGGCATATTCTCTAATGAGATCAGTTTGGCAATGTAGGCGTTCAAAGCCAGTGTACGTGGATGAGAGGATAAGTACTTTCTTGTCCTACTCAGAGTCTCTGCTAGGGTGAGCTGGACTTGAGAGCTGCATATGGTGAAAGTTGGAACTAGCGGTGGACATGGCGGACTGAGAGGTGTTTGTTGATGGTGATGGTGGTGGTGATGGCCTAGATGCAGTCTTTCGTTGGAAAAAATTGTGATTCCCTGACTGCTTTGGCCTTGCGACGTCACCTCAAGATTGTTGCTGGTGGTGTGCTAACCAGTGGGCTTACAGTGGGGGAAGCGATGTAGCGTTGCTGGCTACCTTCAGTAAGAGCAGGTGCACGTGTGCTACCTGAGGTTTTGTAGTCCGTCCACGCTTGCAAGTGCATGGTGGTTACATGTCTAAGCATGCAGCTGGTATTCAAATTTCTGAGATTTTTCCCTCGGCTAAAGGTCCTTCCTCACTTCTTACAGATAACCTTTGCCTCATCAATAGGATTTTGGTCAAAAAAGTGCCACACTGCACTCTTCCTACTATGGTAAAAATTTTCAGGCCTTGCACGCTGTGCTAATTTGACCGTCTGGTCAAGCTGTCCAGCAATTCTTGTTGTTTTTTAACATGTTTTTGGACTGCTACAGGCCTGCCAGATAACCGCAGCTGCAATGTCGTTGCCTGCTGAGGATCCTCCTCCTATTCTGAGCTTTTGCCAGCGGCACTCTTTTCCCCCAAAGGATGCCAATCCGGGTCAACAACTGGGTCATCCATCACCTCTTCAATTTCATCTGCACCTTCCTCTGTGTCACCGTGTAAGATGGTATAGTATGCGGGAAGGGGCACCTGAGTTTCATCAGGGTCATAATCTGGCTCAGTAGACTGTGAGGGCAATGCAGTGCTCTGGGTGAATGTACCAGCAGAATCATATAGCACTGGCTGTGCATCAGTTCACTCCATGTCATATTCATCTTGGACTGGGGAATTCAGGATTTCACTTGATAACTCAGGCATGGTATGTGAAAAGAGCTCCATGGAGTAATCTGTAGTGTGGCCTGCCGCATCCTTCACTTTTGGTGGGGGTGAAGGACACAAGGAAAGGTGTTATTCCTGACCAGGAGCCTGCGCTGACAAATCAGTGCTTGCAGTTTTTGAAACTTCAGAAGAGGAGGCGATAGAGCTGGAGGCTGTTTCAGCAATGTAAGCTAAAACCTGTTCCTGATGCTCCGGCTTTAAAAGCGGTTTACCTACTCCCAGAAAAGGGAAGCTTCCAGGCCTTTTGGAGCCAGATGATGACGCAGGCTCAACACCTCCTCCCTTAGGTGCTATTGTGCTTTTGACATAACCAGCAGATGCACCACCACCACCATCAGTACCAGCTGCCCCCCGTCCACATCCGCGGCCTCTTCCACCATACTTCCTCATGTTTGAGAAAATGTACCAAAAATACCAGCAGATAAATGGTACTGTATGAGGAGCGTACAGCTGTATACGGTGTAGGGAAAAATTTAAATCTCTGTATATATATTTCCGGAGTCACACACAGATGCTCACTCAGTATGGATTTGACCGTGATACAAACAGCAGATATACGGTACTGTATCAGAAGTATACAGCTGTATACGGTGTAGGGGAAATTAAAATCTCCGTATTTATTTCCAGAGTCACACATGGACGCTCTCCCAGTATGGATTTCACCGTAATACAAACAGCAGATATACGGTACTGTATCAGAAGTGTACAGCTGTATACAGTGTAGGGGAAAATTTAAATCTCCATTTTTATTTCCCGAGTCAAAAACAGACGCTCTCTCAGTATGGATTTCACCGTAATACAAACAGCAGATATACGGTACTGTATGAGAAGCGTACAGATGTATACGGTGTAGGGGAAAATTTAAATCTCCGTATTTATTTCCGGAGTCACACACAGATAGTCAGCATGTATTTGTCCATGATACCGGACGGTACACGGTAGTGTGTGAGGAGCGTATAGCTCTATACGGTGTGGGAAAAAATGAACGGTCGGTAACTGTGCAGAAAAAAAGAATAAAAGTATTATTGCTGTGTAAAAAGCAGTCTGCACAGCAGTGTACACACAGCAATACAGCTATCAGGCAGCCTAATAACCAGCGCTGCTTCACACAAGAAAATCCTCCCCTGTCACTGCACACTAACTGTACAGCACAATTGCTATCAGCACAAGCACATAAGAACTTCTTCTATCTTCACAGCCCTAACTCTCTGCCTACTGATAAACAGCAACCTCTCCCTACTGTTAAGATCGGCAGAAGTAAAATGGAGGTCGGCGTGCAGGGCTTTTATAGACACTATGACGCCCCCCCAAAGCAAGCCAATCACTGCAAGGCCCTTCTCTACGATGATGGTGGACGCATCACATGTCAACTCGTTGCCCACAGTGTATGTCCTTGCTCATTGGCTGAAAAAAGGCACCTGCAAGCATTCTGGGAAATCTGACTTTGGCGCTGGTTTTTCCGACCGCATGGCCGACTTCACGCTATGGTCGGGTTTCGGTCGGCGAAACTCACGCCATGGTCTGGTGTCGGTCGGCAAAACCAGACTTTGGCAAAAGTCGGCGACTTATGAATCTGTCCTACCTGTTTTGCTCAACTGTACTTACCAATCCATAGGGCATGTACTCACTTCACTTTCCTGCCCAGCATGTTCAGGAACAGGGCGCTCCTCTGAAGATGAAGAAGACATTCTGATGAATGCTGCAAGAAAAAAAGAGACAGAAATTATTAGTACATATAAAGAGAGAAAAAAGAGAAGACAGACATTGGCTTTCAGGCTATGTGCCCACGTAGCGTTTTAAACTGGACACTCAAAACCGGACTCCTTCCCAGAAAACGCGCGTTTTTTTCAGCGCAATTTTACCACGATTATGTTCGCGTTTTTGCCGCGATTTCCGAGTGCGAAATTCAAGCACTTTCCAAGCGATTTGAAGCATCGCTTGGAAAGTGATTGACAGGTTGGTCACACTCGTCAAACATAGTTTTTGACAAGTGTGACCAGCTTTTTACTATTGAGGCTGCCTATGCGGCAGCAATAGTAAAAGATAGAATGTTAAAAATGATAAAAAAATAAAAAAAAAATCGGGGTATATTTACCTTCCGACGTCCCGCGCAGCCTCAGCGACGCTCCCGTTCCCAGTGATGCCTTGCGAGACCTGTGATGATGTTGGTCTCGCATTGCTATAGTGATCTCACGAGACCGCTAGAGTCACGCGAGACTACGTCATCACAGGTCCTTGCCGCAAGGCATTACTGGGAACGGTGAGGCCCGGGAAGGCTGCGCGTGACGCCGGAAGGTAAATCTACCCAGATTTTTTATTTTTTAATTTTTTTTTTACAGAGGTATGGTACCCAGGGCCTGGAGGACAGTCTCCTCTCCTCCACACTGTGGGTACTATCCGCACATGAGACGATTGACTTTGCGCATGGTGGGCAATGCCACATGCGGGAAGTAAGCGGTTCTCATGCATTCCTGTGGGTGCGGAATCGCGGCAATTCTTTGCGATTCCGCTAAAAGAATGAGCATGCTGGGTTTTTTTCCGCGATGCTATTCCGCCGCGGAAAAAAGCACAGCATGTCCGAATGCCATAGGAATGCATGGGGTGCGTTCTGTACGAGTTTTTAAAATGTTTTTGCAGCGTTTTCGCGCCGAAAATCGCGGCAAAAACGCTTAAAAATCGCATCATGGGCACACAGCCTAATACTCACATTGTTCAAAGTGTAGATTCTTCACAGGTCAGAGCTTCTAGCTTATTTGCAGTCTTCAGAGTTGTGGACTGTCAATGTACACTCCCTCTTTTTATCTAGGTTTGTGTGGGGGTAGCTAATTAGTGTCTAGACAGGTTTCTTCTGGTAAAACATGTGCGTTCACAAACGCAAACAAACGCGGGTGCTTGAAAATGCATGTGTTCGCCTAGACTGCAATGCATTTTTTAGACGCATTACTTCCACAAACAACCACATATGTTTCTAGGCGGCAAATTGACGCCTCCAAAATTGCAACATGTTGCGTTTACCGCGTCCAGCCGCAGACGACGAAACTACGCATGCATCGTCAAACGCGGCAGAAAGCATCCAATCGCATGTACCTGCGTCTCTAATGTTAAAGATAGGAAAACAAGGCGCATGCGGAAATATGCGGTAGAAACGCTGCGCACACAAACGCTAATGTGAAACCAGCCTAAGATCTTCTGTTTCAGATCAGTTGCAGTGCTCTCTGGTTGCAAGATTGGATCAGGATATTCAGGGGGTTGCACATGTTGTTCTTCGAGATCTTCATGTGGGATGGATCTGCAGTGCAGTTGATCCATCTCAAGTTGTGAAATAGCTTTCTCTTTATGATAAAATATTGGGTGACTAGCTGTTTCTCAGTCAGTGGACATGCAGGTCTTGTATCCATCCAGAGTTTCCTCATAAGTAGTGTTGAGCATTCCGATACTGCAAATATCGGGTATCGGCCAATATTCGCTGTATCGGAATTCTGATACCAAGTACCGATATTTTTTCAATATCGCATACCGGAATCGGAAGACCCCATAATGCAATCAGCCACTGTTGTGGCTGTGAATGGCTGCTGAAATGATGTCATCATGATGCACGGTCTGTGCGCATCATGATGTGCGGTCTGTGCCGACTGCGGGGGGCCTGTACCGACTGCGGGGGGCCTGTACGGGCCTGCCGGGGGCCTATGCCGGCTGTCGGGGGTCTGTACGGGCCTGCCGGGGGCTTGTGCCGGCTGCCGGGGGTCTGTGCGGACCTGCCGGGGGCTTGTGTCGGCTGCCGAGGGTCTGTACGGGCCTGCCGGGGGTCTTGTGTGTGTGCAGGCATCATCCGATGGGACTACAAGTAGTAGTCCCATCATCTGGCTAATTTATGGAATGTAAAACAAAAAAATATATACATACTACATACATACTACATATATACTACATTCATACAACATGCATACTACATACATACTACATACATACTACATGCTACAGACATACAGGACATACTACATTCATACTACATATATATTACATTCATAATACATACTACATACATACTACATTCAAACAACATACATACATACATACATACTAGAGTTGAGCGAAACGGGTCGAAAAAATTCAAAAGTCGACGACTTTTGGCAAAGTCGGGTTTCATGAAACGAAACCCGACCCTAGGATGAGGTCGGCCACGAGGTCGGCGACTTACGCGCCAAAGTCGCGTTTCAAAAGTTTGTTTTGCGCTCTTTTTCAGCCAATCAGGATCCACGGACACTGTGGGCAACGTGATGACATAGGCACGGGTCACCACCATCTTTCAGAAGGGCATGCAAGTGATTGGCTTGCTTTGGTGGGCATCACAGGGGATATAAAAGGGCGTGCACGCCGACCGCCATCTTACTTCTGCCGATCTTAGTATAGGGAGAGGTTGCTGCTGATTCTGTAGGGAGAGCGTTAGGCAGGGAAGAAGACAAAAAAACTGCTTCTGCTGCTAGCGATTTGGCCTGCACAACACACCAGTCACTGTGTGTGCAGTGCAAGGGGAGGCTATATAGTGGTGTATCAGTGGTGTTGGTTGTTGGGCTGCCTTCTAAGGCTTCCTGACAGGCTGGCATTGCTGTTTACCCACTGCTCCGCAAACTGCTTTTTTAAAAGCAATCCAATCTCCCTTATCCTCTAGTCACTTTTGTCACAGCTGTGCCATCGAGCCTGTCACATAGCGCTCAGATATTCATTGGGCCTCACACAATCCAAAAGTGTCCAGTGTCCAAAAGTGTGTGCAGAGATTCAAAATCTCCCTTATCCTCTAGTCACTTTTGTCACAGCTGTGCCATCGAGCCTGTCACATAGCGCTCAGATATCAGTGGGCCTCACACAATCCAAAAGTGTCCAGTGTCCAAAAGTGTGTGCAGATATTCAAAATCTCCCTTATCCTCTAGTCACTTTTGTCACAACAGTGCCATCGAGCCTGTCACATAGCGCTCAGATATCAGTGGGCCTCACACAATCCAAAAGTGTCCAGTGTCCAAAAGTGTGTTCAGATATTCAAAATCTCCCTTATCCTCTAGTCACTTTTGTCACAGCAGTGCCATCGAGCCTGTCACATAGCGCTCAGATATCAGTGGGCCTCACACAATCCAAAAGTGTCCACTGTCCACAAGTGTGTGCAGAAATTCAAAATCTCCCTTATCCTCTAGTCACTTTTGTCACAACAGTGCCATCGAGCCTGTCACATAGCGCTCAGATATCAGTGGGCCTCACACAATCCAAAAGTGTCCAGTGTCCAAAAGTGTGTTCAGATATTCAAAATCTCCCTTATCCTCTAGTCACTTTTGTCACAGCAGTGCCATCGAGCCTGTCACATAGCGCTCAGATATCAGTGGGCCTCACACAATCCAAAAGTGTCCACTGTCCACAAGTGTGTGCAGAAATTCAAAATCTCCCTTATCCTCTAGTCACTTTTGTCACAGCTGTGCCATCGAGCCTGTCACATAGCGCTCAGATATCAGTGGGCCTCACACAATGCAAAAGTGTCCAGTGTCCAAAAGTGTGTGCAGATATTCAAAATCTCCCTTATCCTCTAGTCACTTTTGTCACAACAGTGCCATCGAGCCTGTCACATAGCGCTCAGATATCAGTGGGCCTCACACAATCCAAAAGTGTCCACTGTCCACAAGTGTGTGCAGAAATTCAAAATCTCCCTTATCCTCTAGTCACTTTTGTCACAGCTGTGCCATCGAGCCTGTCACATAGCGCTCAGATATCAGTGGGCCTCACACAATCCAAAAGTGTCCACTGTCCACAAGTGTGTGCAGAAATTCAAAATCTCCCTTATCCTCTAGTCACTTTTGTCACAGCAGTGCCATCGAGCCTGTCACATAGCGCTCAGGTATCAGTGGGCCTCACACAATCCAAAAGTGTCCAGTGTCCAAAACTGTGTGCAGATATTCAAAATCTCCCTTATCCTCTAGTCACTTTTGTCACAGCAGTGCCATCGAGCCTGTCACATAGCGCTCAGATATCAGTGGGCCTCACACAATCCAAAAGTGTCCAGTGTCCAAAAGTGTGTGCAGATATTCAAAATCTCCCTTATCCTCTAGTCACTTTTGTCACAGCAGTGCCATCGAGCCTGTCACATAGCGCTCAGATATCAGTGGGCCTCACACAATCCAAAAGTGTCCAGTGTCCAAAAGTGTGTGCAGATATTCAAAATCTCCCTTATCCTCTAGTCACTTTTGTCACAGCAGTGCCATCGAGCCTGTCACATAGCGCTCAGATATCAGTGGGCCTCACACAATCCAAAAGTGTCCAGTGTCCACAAGTGTGTGCAGATATTCAAAATCTCCCTTATCCTCTAGTCACTTTTGTCACAGCAGTGCCATCGAGCCTGTCACATAGCGCTCAGATATCAGTGGGCCTCACACAATCCAAAAGTGTCCACTGTCCACAAGTGTGTGCAGATATTCAAAATCTCCCCTGTCCTATAGACACCTTGTACCTTGTTTTACATTACTATATAGTTTGTTGGATTTTGTCTACATTTCTACCAAAAATGAGGAAGGCTGGTGGAAGAGGCCGTGGAATTTGGCGGGGGTTGGCAGCTGGTAATGATGGTGTTGGTGGTGGATCTGATGGTAGTGGCAAGAGCAAAATAGGACCGAATGCA
This sequence comes from Dendrobates tinctorius, assembly GCF_039654945.1. Lineage (NCBI taxonomy): Eukaryota > Metazoa > Chordata > Amphibia > Anura > Dendrobatidae > Dendrobates > Dendrobates tinctorius. The sequence goes on from NW_027361696.1 coordinate 61,282,585, forward strand.
GGAGGTGCTGACCCTGCGTCATCGTCTGGCTACATAAGGCCTCGAACGCTTAGTTTTCTAGGAGTTGGCAAACCGCTTTTAAAGCCAGAGCATCAGGAAAAAGTTTTGTCTTACATTGCTGACTCAGCCTCCAGCTCTATCGCCTCCTCTTCTTCAGTTGTAAAAAGTAAAAGCACTGAGTCGTCATTGGAGGCTCATGTTCATGAACCACACCTTTCCTTGTGTCCTTCACCCCAACCAAGATTGAAGGATGACGCAGGCCATACTACTGATTACTCCATGGAGCTGTTTTCACATACCATGCCTGGATTATCAAGTCAAATGGTGAATTACCCAGGCCAAGATGAATCTGACATGGAGTGCACTGATGCACAGCCGCTGATGGATGATTCTGCTGGTACATTCACTCAGAGCACTACATTGTCCTCGCAGTGTACAGAGCCAGATTCTGACCCTGATGAGACTCAGGTGCCCCTTCCCGCACACTATACCACCATACACGGTGACACAGAGGAAGGTGCACATGACATAGAAGAGGAGGTGATGGATGACCCAGTTGTTGACCCAGATTGGCATCCATTGGGGGAAGAGGGTGCTGCTTCCAATAGCTCAGATGAGGAGCATCCACAGCAGACATCGACATCGCAACAGCTGTTATCTGGCAGGCCCGGAGCACTCCAAAGACAGGTTCCAAACATCAAAAGAGTTGCTGGACAGCTTGTCCAGAGGGTCAAAAGATCACAGCGTGCTAGGCCGCAAAATGTCTGCCAAAGTAGGAAGAGTGCAGTGTGGCACTTTTTTGAACAAAATCCTCATGATCAGGCCAAGGTTATCTGTAAGAAGTGCGCAAAGACCTTTAGCCGAGGGAAAAATCTGAAAAATTTGAATACCAGTTGCATGCTTAGACATTTAACCAGCATGCACTTGCAAGCATGGACACAACACCAAACCTCAAGTGCCACATGTGCAACTGATCACAACGAAGGTAGTCAGCAACGCTACATTGTTTCCCCCACTGTAAGCCCACCGGTTAGCACAGCAGCAAATGTTGAGGTGTCGTTGCAAGACCACAGCAGTCAGGGAATCCCACTGTTATATCAACGAAAGACTGATTCTAGGCCATCAGAAAGAACACCAACTCCATCACCATCATCAACCCTCTCTCAGTCCACCCTGTCCACCGCTACTTCCACCATATGCAGCTCTCAAGTCCAGCTCACCCTCCCAGACACTATGAGTAGGTCAAGAAAGTACTCAGTCTCTCATCCGCGTACACTGGGTTTGAACGCCCACATTGCCAAACTAATCTCGTTTGAGATGATGCCCTTTCGGTTGGTGGAAAGCACAGCTTTCCGCGAACTCATGGCCTATGCAGTACCACGCTATGACCTACCCAGTCGCCACTTCTTCTCTCGCAAAGCCATCCCAGCCCTCCACCATCATGTGAAAGACCGCATTGTCCATGCACTCAAGCAGTCAGTGAGCGGAAAGGTGCACCTCACAACTGATGCATGGTCCAGTCGGCATGGCCAGGGCCGTTACGTGTCCATCACTGCGCACTGGGTTAATGTGGTGGATGCAGGGTCCACAGGGGACAGCGGTGGTGGGACAGTGCTGCCTAGCCCACGGTATAGGAAACAGTTGGCTGTAGGCGTTCGACCTCCTCCTCCTCCTCCAGAAGCGAAAGCTCGTCCACAGAGCGCAGTCGTACGAGCACTCCATCTGCAGCTGCCACTGTTGCACACGATGTGTCCCCCTATCGAGCAGCTAGTGGAAAGCGTCAGCAGGCTGTGTTGCAGATGATGTGTTTGGGCGACAGACACACCGCCGAGGTGCTGGCCGAGTACTTGAAGCGACAAACTGAGTCATGGCTGGGCAGTGTACATCTTGAGGCAGGCAAGGTAGTTAGTGATAACGGCCGTAATTTTGTGGCAGCCGTAGCCCTTTCAAAACTCAGCCACATACCTTGCTTGGCTCACACCTTGAACCTGGTGGTGCAGTGCTTCCTCAAAAATTATCTGGAGTTAACAGCCCTGCTCCAGAAGGTGCGAAGACTGTGCGCGCACATCCGCCGGTCGCCTGTACACTCCGTTCGTATGCAGAAGCTGCAGCGAATGCTCCACCTTCCCAACCACCGCCTCATTATCGACATTGCAACAAGGTGGAACTCCACCCTGCACATGGTGGAGCGGCTGTGCGAGCAGAGGCAGGCCATAATGCATTTGTGAGAGGATACACGGCCAGGCACTTTGAGAGCAGACATGGAGTTGACAGGTGTGCAGTGGTCGAAGCTGAAAGACCTTTGTAAAGTCCTTCAGTGTTTTGAGGAATGCACACGGCTGTTAAGCGCAGACGACGCCATCCTAAGCATGAGCATCCCACTTATGCGTCTGCTCATGCAAACTTTGATGCACCTTAAGGAGCAGGCGTCTGCAGCCAATGTTGATGAGGAGGAAGAGGAGGAGGGAATCCTTGATGACATTCAGCCATTGTCTGCTCAGGGACCTCTCCTGGACGAGGTGGAGGAAGAAGAGGAGGAGGAGGATGATGATGGGGATGATTACTTAGGGGAGGAGGATGCATCTCGTGGGGCAAGTGAAAATGTTGGCGTGACAAGGTCTGGTACAGGGTTTGTGCGTGACTGGAGGGATGTGGATTTGCCAGAAAGTGCTCCTCCACCCAGCACTCGCAGTGCATCATTGACACCGGGAACATTGGCCCACATGTCAGATTATGCCTTGCGGATCCTAAAAAGGGACCCCCGCATTGCCAAAATGATGAACGATGACGACTACTGGTTGGCCAGCATCCTGGATCCACGCTATAAAGGCAAATTACAAAACATCATGCCACAGGAGAACCTTGACCTAATATTGGCTAATAAACAAGCAACTCTGGTAAATCGGTTGCTTGAGGCATTCCCAGCACACAGCAGCGGTGATGGTTCTCACACGAGCCGTACGGGCCGGGGGCAGCTTGGCAGAGGTGTTTGTGGTGCACACAGCAGAAGTGGCGTTGGAGACAGGGGTTTCATGACAATGTTGTGGACTGATTTTTCAAATACCGCTCACACAACTGGTAATACTGCATCGATGGAAAGTGACAGGAGACAGCAGTTGTCAACTATGGTTACAAACTACTTTTCCTCCCATATCGATGTTCTCCCACACAGGTCATTCCCCTTTGACTATTGGGCCGCTAAACTGGACACCTGGCCTGAATTGGCCCAATATGCCTTACAGGAGCTCGCTTGCCCAGCTGCAAGTGTGCTATCGGAAAGAGTCTTCAGTGCAGCTGGATCAATCCTGACAGAAAAAAGGACCCGTCTGTCAACCCAAAATGTGGATAATCTAACCTTCATTAAAATGAACCACGCATGGGTTTCCAAGGATTTTGTCCCACCTTCCCCTGATGACACATAGGGTGACAGAAAAATGGCTTGCTTTGGTCCTCCTCTTCCTGGTACTTCACCTATTTCGCCTTTTGCATCAGCTGAATGTCCAACATCAACATATGCCACTTTCTAAAACTCCCTAACTGTGCTGCCTCCCCCCCCATGGCCGGGGTCACCACCTACCGCACAACACCGTGCGAGTGCCGTTACCCTGGACAGGTGGGTAGGCCGACTCTTGGGCGCGGGCACTGGCACAGGGTCCCTCATAGTGCAATCAAGTGTCTCTGACGGTGGTGGTGCACACCCGCCGTCAGACACACCGCTGTACTATGAGGGGCCCAGTGCCAGTACCGACGCCCACGAGTGGGCCCCCCTTGCTTGGGCAGGGCCCCAGCATTTGCAATCTTTACCTCTCCCTGCTCCTCCGCTGTGTAATCTGGGCCGTCAAATCCATACTGTGCCTGACACCGTCTGAGCCTGCCTCCTGAGACATATATTTTGAATGTGTACGCTATCCATACATGTTATCCAGGGATACGGTACCCTTTCTAACCTTTGTGCAATCACGTGCAATCCATACTGGGCCTAACACCGTCTGAGCCTGCCTCCTGAGACATATAATTTGAATGTGTACGCTATCCATACATGTTATCCGGGCATACGGTACCCTTTCTAACCTTTGTGCAATCACGTGCAATCCATACTGGGCCTAACACCGTCTGAGCCTGCCTCATGCTGTATAGACATATATTTTGAATGTGTACGCTATCCATACATGTTATCCAGGGATACGGTACCCTTTCTAACCTTTGTGCAATCACGTGCAATCCATACTGGGCCTAACACCATCTGAGCCTGCCTCCTGAGACATATATTTTGAATGTGTACGCTATCCATACATGTTATCCGGGGATACGGTACCCTTTCTAACCTTTGTGCAATCACGTGCAATCCATACTGGGCCTAACACCGTCTGAGCCTGCCTCCTGAGACATATATTTTGAATGTGTACGCTATCCATACATGTTATCCGGGGATACGGTACCCTTTCTAACCTTTGTGCAATCACGTGCAATCCATACTGGGCCTAACACCGTCTGAGCCTGCCTCCTGAGACATATATTTTGAATGTGTACGCTATCCATACATGTTATCCAGGGATACGGTACCCTTTCAAACCTTTGTGCAATCACGTGCAATCCATACTGGGCCTAACACCGTCTGAGCCTGCCTCATGCTGTATAGACATATATTTTGAATGTGTACGCCATCCATACATGTTATCCAGGGATACGGTACCCTTTCTAACCTTTGTGCAATCATGTGCAATCCATACTGGGCCTAACACCGTCTGAGCCTGCCTCATGCTGTATAGACATATATTTTGAATGTGTACGCTATCCATACATGTTATCCAGGGATACGGTACCCTTTCTAACCTTTGTGCAATCACGTGCAATCCATACTGGGCCTAACACCGTCTGAGCCTGCCTCATGCTGTATAGACATATATTTTGAATGTGTACGCTATCCATACATGTTATCCAGGGATACGGTACCCTTTCTAACCTTTGTGCAATCACGTGCAATCCATACTGGGCCTAACACCGTCTGAGCCTGCCTCCTGAGACATATATTTTGAATGTGTACGCTATCCATACATGTTATCCAGGGCTACGGTACCCTTTCTAACCTTTGTGCAATCACGTGCAATCCATACTGGGCCTAACACCGTCTGAGCCTGCCTCATGCTGTATAGACATATATTTTGAATGTGTACGCTATCCATACATGTTATCCAGGGATACGGTACCCTTTCTAACCTTTGTGCAATCACGTGCAATCCATACTGGGCCTAACACCGTCTGAGCCTGCCTCCTGAGACATATATTTTGAATGTGTACGCTATCCATACATGTTATCCAGGGCTACGGTACCCTTTCTAACCTTTGTGCAATCACGTGCAATCCATACTGGGCCTAACACCGTCTGAGCCTGCCTCATGCTGTATAGACATATATTTTGAATGTGTACGCTATCCATACATGTTATCCAGGGATACGGTACCCTTTCTAACCTTTGTGCAATCACGTGCAATCCATACTGGGCCTAACACCGTCTGAGCCTGCCTCATGCTGTATAGACATATATTTTGAATGTGTACGCTATCCATACATGTTATCCAGGGATACGGTACCCTTTCTAACCTTTGTGCAATCACTTGCAATCCATACTGGGCCTAACACCGTCTGAGCCTGCCTCCTGAGACATATATTTTGAATGTGTACGCTATCCATACATGTTATCCAGGGATACGGTACCCTTTCTAACCATTGTGCAATCACGTGCAATCCATACTGGGCCTAACACCATCTGAGCCTGCCTCATGCTGTATAGACATATATTTTGAATGTGTACGCTATCCATACATGTTATCCGGGGATACGGTACCCTTTCTAACCTTTGTGCAATCACGTGCAATCCATACTGGGTCTAACACCGTCTGAGCCTGCCTCATGCTGTATAGACATATATTTTTAATGTGTACGCTATCCATATATGTTATCCAGGGATACGGTACCCTTTCTCACCTTTGTGCAATCACGTGCAATCCATACTGGGCCTAACACCGTCTGAGCCTGCCTCATGCTGTATAGACATATATTTTGAATGTGTACGCTATCCATACATGTTATCCAGGGATACGGTACCCTTTCTAACCTTTGTGCAATCACGTGCAATCCATACTGGGCCTAACACCATCTGAGCCTGCCTCCTGAGACATATTTTGAATGTGTACGCTATCCATACATGTTATCCGGGGATACGGTACCCTTTCTAACCTTTGTGCAATCACGTGTAATCCATACTGGGCGTGAGAATGGCTGGCGAGCTGTTAAGCAAGCTACAGCACCTGTCCAGACAAGTACAGGGATTCCCTAGCGAGGAGACTTATTTGATTGTTTTCAATGTTGGGACAACAATTTTTGGGGAGCACTATACTCTGGAGAATGATAGATGGGGCCCACCATACACTGGAACATTCCAAAGGTGGACATCAGACACTGGAGCAGCATTTACAGGGCCCATTATACACTAGAGCATTAGAAATGGGGCCCATTATGTTTGGAGCATTATTTGGGCCCATAAGACAGTGGAGCTTCATCCATGGGGACCAACATATACTGTAGCATTATGTGGAGCTCATCATATACTGTTTCAAACATTATATGGGACCAATGATTCTGTATGGAGAAATAGATGGGCCTCGTCATGAGATGTAAAAAGTGAGGTATTTTTCATTGGACTATACCCCTATTTCTCTGCCGTATCGGAGCATGATGAGTTGTGGTATGTGTTAAAGGGGCACTCTTTTGCCCAGGGCACATGAAAACCTGGAGCCAGCCCTCCCCCCCCACAGTTTGTAGCCAAATAACCCCCATTTTTCAGTGCGTAACTTGTATTATGAAGTTAATTAAGGTTGACAAGCTTAAGAAAGAAGAATTGATGCTTTTGGCATTCAAATGGGCACTGTAGGTGTGTTTCCTGTCCTGCTCTCACTGCCGACTTTTATTCCCCATTGACTTACATTGGGTTGCCTCAGGGGGCGTGGAAGGAGGAAGGAGCTTCACAGCTCCGAAACGCGCGTCGGGGATAGGACCGACTTTGCTGTCTCCCCCCCGTATTTCAGGTACAGCAATGCAGTTTATTATGCTATCACTATTACGTGTACTATACATCAATTCTATTTGTGCATATTTGCACTTTGTCAGGGAATATTCCTTATGAAGGATAGTAGCACTTGCTTTATGATTTGTTATTCTTTATATAACCCCTTGACTTTTATTAGCTATACCATTTAGCTCTGCATTCTATTTACCTGACGGGGTGTTTGCAGCCTCGTTGGCCCTTCATGACCATTGTGTTAATCTACATACTGTTCCTTTCCCTTGTCCAAGCACTGTGTGTTCATATTCATTGATGTTTTAATATTATCTTTAATAAATATCATAGTTTTATGGATTTTTGACTACTTTTTCGTTTGGTACTTTCTACATACATACATACTACATATATACTACATTCATACTACATACATACGACATGCTACAGACATACAGTACATACTACATACATACTACATACATACTACATTCATACAACATACATATATACTACATTCATACTACATACATACAACATGCTACAGACATACAGTACATAGTACATACATACTACACATATACTACATTCATACTACATACATCCTACATACTACATATATGCTACATTCATACTACATACATACTACATACATACAACATGCTACAGACATACAGTACATACTACATATATACTACATTCATACTACATACATACTACATATATACTACATTCATACAACATACATCCATACTACATACATACTACATACATACTATATACATACTACATATACACTACATTCATACAACATACATACATACTACATATATACTACATATACACTACATTCATACAACATACATACATACTACTTTTATACAACATGCATACTACATATACACTACATTCATACAACATGCATACATACTATATATACTACATACAACATACATACATGCAACATACATACATACTACATATATACTACATTAATACTACATACATACTACATACACACAACATGCTACTGACATACAGTACATACTACATACATACTACATATATACTACATTCATACTACATACATACTACATACATACTACATTCATACAACATACATACATGCATATATACTACATACAACATGCTACAGACATAGGACATACATACAACATACATACATTCATACAATACATAAATACTACATACAATACATTCATACATTCATACAATACATACATATAGACATACAGTACATATAACATATAGTACATACTAGTACGCACTGTATTCCTCCGCCACTGTAAAAAAATAGTCCCTGGTCTCACTTTATGGCAAAAGCTGCGTGGGAACTTTTTCACACAGCAATGCCAAAAGTGAGACTAGGGACTATTTTTTTTACAGTGGCGGAGGAATACAGTGCGGAAGGATACCTCCATCCGGTCATTGGATTCCTGGAGCCCCGTAGAGAGAGGTCGCATCAGCTGATGCTGCTGTTCTCCATGGGAAATCGGCGTGGGACCCTCGTGGATTTCTGTGGATCAGGGAGTATATGGCTTGTTTGTTATTTTCATATTTTTTTCATAGATGACACAGGCTTCGGGGAACAATGTGACAAGTATTGGTGAGTATGTACTCTATGTTATATGTATTGTATGTCTATATGTATGTATTGTATGAATGTATTGTATGTAGTATGTATGTATTGTATGCATGTATGTATGTTGTACGTAGAATGTATGTTGTATGTATGTTGTATGTCTGTAGCATGTTGTATGTATGTATGTATGTTGTATGAATGTAGTATGTATGTTGTATGTAGTATGTATGTAGTATGTATGTTGTATGTCTGTAGCATGTTGTATGTATGTTGTATGTATGAAGTATGTATGTAGTATGTATGTACTATGTATGTATGTTGTATGCAGTATGTATGTTGTATGAATGTAGTATATATGAAGCATGTATGTAGTATGTATGTATGTTGTATGAATGTAGTATATACAGCTGTGGCCAAAAGTATTGACACCCCTGCAATTCTGTCAGATAATACTCAGTTTGTTCCTGAAAATGATTGCAATCACAAATTCTTTGTTATTATTATCTTCATTTAATTTGTCTTAAATGAAAAAAACACAAAAAGAATTGTCCTAAAGCCAAATTGGATATAATTCCACACCAAACATAAAAAAGAGGGTGGACAAAAGTATTAGCACTGTTCGAAAAATCGTGTGATGCTTCTCTAGTTTGTGTAATTAACAGCACCTGTATCTTACCTGTGGCACCTAACAGGTGCTGGCAATAACTAAATCACACTTGCAGCCAGTTGACATGGATTAAAGCTGACTCAACCTCTGTCCTGTGTCCTTGTGTGTACCACATTGAGCATGGAGAAAAGAAAGCAGACCAAAGAACTGTCTGAGGACTTGAGAAACCAAATTGTGAGGAAGCATGAGCAATCTCAAGGCTACAAGTCCATCTCCAAAGACCTGAATGTTCCTGTGTCTACCGTGCGCAGTGTCATCAAGAAGTTTAAAGCCCATGGCACTGTGGCTAACCTCCCTAGATGTGGACGGAAAAGAAAAATTGACAAGAGATTTCAACGCAAGATTGTGCAGATGTTGGATAAAGAACCTCGACTAACATCCAAACAAGTTCAAGCTGCCCTGCAGTCCGAGGGTACAACAGTGTCAACCCGTACTATCCGTCGGCGTCTGAATGAAAAGGGACTGTATGGTAGGAGACCCAGGAAGACCCCACTTCTTACCCCGAGACATAAAAAAGCCAGACTGGAGTTTGCCAAAACTTACCTGAAAAAGCCTAAAACGTTTTGGAAGAATGTTCTCTGGTCAGATGAGACAAAAGTAGAGATTTTTGGGCAAAGGCATCAACATAGAGTTTACAGGAGAAAAAAAAGAGGCATTCAAAGAAAAAAACACGGTCCCTACAGTCAAACATGGCGGAGGTTCCCTAATGTTTTGGGGTTGCTTTGCTGCCTCTGGCACTGGACTGCTTGACCGTGTGCATGGCATTATGAAGTCTGAAGACTACCAACAAATTTTGCAGCATAATGTAGGGCCCAATGTGAGAAAGCTGGGTCTCCCTCAGAGGTCATGGGTCTTCCAGCAGGACAATGACCCAAAACACACTTCAAAAAGCACTAGAAAATGGTTTGAGAGAAAGCACTGGAGACTTCTAAGGTGGCCAGCAATGACTCCAGACCTGAATCCCATAGAACACCTGTGGAGAGATCTAAAAATGGTTGTTTGGAGAAAGCACCCTTCTAATATCAGGGACCTGGAGCAGTTTGCCAAAGAAGAATGGTCTAAAATTCCAGCAGAGCATTGTAAGAAACTCATTGATAGTTACTGGAAGCGGTTGGTCGCAGTTATTTTGGCTAAAGGTTGTGCAACCAAGTATTAGGCTGAGGGTGCCAATACTTTTGTCTGGCCCATTTTGGGAGTTTTGTGTGAAATGATCAATGTTTTGCTTCATTCTCTTTTGTGTTTTTTCATTTAAGATGAATTAAATGAAGATAATACCAAAGAATTTGTTTTTTGCAATCATTTTCAGGAAGAAACTGAGTATTATCTGACAGAATTGCAGGGGTTTCAATACTTTTGGCCACAACTGTATGTTGTATGTATGTTGTATGTCTGTAGCATATTGTATGTATGTTGTATGAATGTAGTATGTATGTAGTATGTATATTGTATGTCTGTAGCATGTTGTATGTATGTAGTATGTACTATGTATGTATGTTGTATGAATGTAGTATGTATGTATTGTATGAATGTATTTATGTTGTATGTAGTATGCATGTAGTATGTATGTTGTATGTCTGTAGCATGTTGTATGTATGTAGTATGTACTATGTATGTATGTTGTATGAATGTAGCATGCATGTATTGTATGAATGTATGTTGTATGTAGTATGTATGTAGTATGTATGTTGTATGTCTGTAGCATGTTGTATGTATGTTGTATTTATGAAGTATGTAGTATGTATGTATGTTGTATGAATGTAGTATATATGTATGTAGTATGTATGTATGTTGTGTGAATGTAGTATATATGTAGTATGTATGCTGTATGTCTGTAGCATGTTGTATGTATGTTGTATGTTGTATGTCTGTAGCATGTTGTATGTATGTTGTATGTATGAAGTATGTAGTATGTATGTATGTTTGTTGTATGAATGTTGTATATATGTAGTATGTATGTAAGTTGTATGTCTGTAGCATGTATGTAGTAAGTATGTGGTATGTATGTATATTTGTTGTATGAATGTAGTATATATGTAGTATGTATGTATGTTGTATGAATGTAGTAAATATGTAGTATGTATGTATGTTGTATGAATGTAGTATATATGTATGTAGTATGTATGTATGTTGTATGAATGTAGTATATATGAAGTATGAATGTATTATGTATGTTGTATGTAAGTTGTATGTCTGTAACATGTTGTATGTATGTATGTATGTATGTTGTATGAATGTACTATATATGTAGTATGTATTTAGTATCTATGTAGTATGTATGTATGTTGTATGAATGTAGTATATATGTATGTAGTATGTATGTATGTTGTATGAATGTAGTATATATGTAGTATGAATGTAGTATGTATGTTGTATGTATGTTGTATGTCTGTAGCATGTTGTATGTATGTAGTAAGTATGTAGTATGTATGTATGTTGTATGAATGTAGTATGTATGTAGTATGTATATATATATATATATATATATTTTTTTTTTTTTACATTCAACACATTAGCCGGATGATGGGACTACAACTGTCCCATCATTGGCTAATGTGTCAATCACTGTCATTGTAGCAGGCATCGCCCGATGGGACTTGTAGTCCCATCGGACGATGCCTGCACATACACAAGACCCCCAGCAGGCCCGTACAGACCCCCGGCAGCCAGCACAAGCCCCCGGCAGGCCCGTACAGACCCCCGCCAGCCGGCACAAGCCCCCGGCAGGCCCGTACAGACCCCCGGCAGCTGGCACAAGCCCCCGGCAGGCCCGTACAGACCCCCACCAGCCGGCACAAGCCTCCGGCAGGCCCATGCAGACCCCCAGCAGCCGGCACAAGCCCCCGGCAGGCCCGTAAAGACCCTCGGCAGCCAACACAAGCCCCCTGGCAGGCCCGCACAGACCCCGCTCGCACACACAGACACGCACAGTGTCCGCCCACGCACCGCCCACACTCTTCCCCCCTCCCGAACTGGATGTGCAAGTAAAGAAAGGTTTTTTTTTCATTCCGATATTTCTGTCCCATTGACTTGAATGGTACTTCAGGTATCGGAATCGGCGATACCCGATACTTTTTTTGTATCGAGACGATCCAATCTGATCCGATATTTCTCTATATCGGATGGTATCGCTCAACACTACTCATAAGCTTCATATATCCTCTCTCATTTGGTCTGCTGTTATATAGTAGCATTTCATCAGATCCAAGTGCTTTTGCCTTGTCCATGTATAGTTTGTTCTAGTAGTCCATTTATCATCAGATTTTCCTGGCCTTGACATCTGATGCAGACCTTGTTAATCCGGGCAACACCCGAGCCAGCATGACTCTTTGTTCATTACACTCTCATGTTTATTGATGTAGGCACTATAGTGTTAGTAGTCTTGCCCAAGGACCATTACTGGTATATCATTTCCTCCCATGTCAGAGGTTGTGCACTTTTAACAGTTACCTAAGGCAGGTATTAAAATACACTCAGTCCTCCATATAGTATAATACACTACTCAGTCCTCCATATAATATAATACACTCCTCCATATATTAAAATACACTGCTCAGTTCTCCATATAGTATAATACACTCCTCATAGTGCTCCATATAGTATAATACACCGCCAGTCATCCATGTAGTACAATTCACTTCCCGTAGTATAAGGCACCCCATAGTTCTTCATATAGTATAATGTATTCCCCATAGTCCTCGATACAGTATAATGCAGCCCACATATAGTATAATACAGCCACCCCACATAAAAAAGAGAAGAGCCAGCACTGCCAGTGGTCAGAACGCATAACATGAGGTGCACATGCACATATCTTACTGCATTCAAAATGAGACATTTAGCAAAATATTGATCAATATATTGAGCCACCCCGCCACGCCAAGGCAATCTCATATGGGGGGTCCTATTCTACATTTTTATTTATTCACTGTGCCATTGCGGCCTCCTAAATGTTTTAAAAGCAAGACCATATCAAATGCAATCCATACCTGAAGCATATCTGCATCACTCCCATGCAGCCAGATGGAGCAGGTGCAGATAAAGGCCAACCAGGTCTGAACACTGACATCTCAGGTTTGACCTCCACACAATGCCTGACCAGCAAACACAGATGAAGTGCAATGCAGGCTCAGACATGGATGCAAAAATAAATAAAGCCTGGGGCAGGGCGGGGCTGCCGTGAGTGTGCACAGCAGCCTAGATCAATCATAATAAACACAGAAAAGATGGCGAACATGACCCAGCGTGCACGGCAACAGTGGTGGTCAGCCACAAAACCAATTTGCAATAAAAAAAGAGAAGAGCCAGCACTGCCAGTGGTCAGAACGCATAACATGAGGTGCATATGCACATTTCTTACTGCATTCAAAATGAGACATTTAGCAAAATATTGATCAATATATTGAGCCACCCCGCCACGCCAAGGCAATCTCATATGGGGGGTCGTACTCTACATTTTTATTTATTCACTGTGCCATTGCGGCCTCCTAAATGTTTAAAGGCAAGACCATATCAAATGCAATCCATTCCTGAAGCATATCTGCATCACTCCCGTGCAGCCAGATGGAGCAGGTGCAGATAAAGGCCAACCAGGTCTGAACACAGACATCTCAGGTTTGACCTCCACACAATGCCTGACCAGCAAACACAGATGAAGGGCAATGCAGGCTCAGACATGGATGCAAAAATAAATAAAGCCTGGGGCAGGGCGGGGCTGCCGTGAGTGTGCACAGCAGCCTAGATCAATCACAAAAATACAGAGAGAAACCAATGTGTGTTTTCACACTTTATGTATTACGTTCTGACCACAAGCAGCGCTGGCTTCTCCCCCTCTTTTTTCTTGATATTGGTTTTGTGGCTGACCACCACTGTAGCCGTGCGCGCTGGGTCATGTATGCTATTCTTTCTGTTTTCTTAGTGATTGATCTAGGCTGCTGGTCACATTAACAGCGGCCCTGCCCTGCCCTAGGCTTTATTTGATTACGCACCTGTATCTGGGCCTGGATCGTCCTTTATCTGTGGTGCTGGTCAGGCAGTGTGGAGGTTGGACCTGAAATGTCTGCATGGACCTGGCTAACCTTTATCTGCGCTTGTCCTCTCTGGTGCCATAGGAGCGATTCTGAAATGCTTGAGGTACAGTGTGCATGTAATGAGGTCTTGCTTTTATACATTTAGGAGGTCGCAATGGCACAGCGAACATAAAAAACGTAGAGTAGGACTCCCCATACGAGACTGCCTTGACGTGGCGGGGTAGCTCAAACAATTGATCAATTTTTTGCTAAATGTCTCATTTTTGAATACAGATAGAAACCAATGTGTGTTTTCACACTTTATGTATTACGTTCTGACCACAAGCAGTGCTGGCTTCTCCCCCTCTTTTTTCTAGCCACCCCACATAGTATAATGCAGCCCTGCCATACAATATAATGTAACCCCCCCATAGAATATAATGCAGCGCCTCTCTTATAGTATAATGCAGCCACCCCTTAGAGCATAATGCAGCCACCCCACAGAATGTAATGTAATCCCCCCATAGAATATAATGCAATAATGCAGCCCCCCTCATATAGTATAATGCAGTCCCTCCATAGAATATATGGCAGCCCCCTCATAGAGTATAATGCAGCCCCCCATAGAATATAATACAGCCCCTTATATAGTATAATGTAGCCCCTCCATAGAATACAATGTAGCCCTCCTCATATAGTATAATGCAGCCCTAATAGAATATAATGTAGCCCCCTAATAAAGTATAATGAAGCCCCCATAGAATATAATCTAGCCCCCCATAGAATATAATGCAGTCCCTATAGAATACAAAGTAGCCTCCTCATATAGTATAATGTAGCCCCCTCATAGAGTATGATGCGATCACGCCCCCATAGAATATAATAAATATAATACAGCCCCCCTAGAATATAATGTAGTCCCGAATAGAATATAATACAGCCCACATCCCCATAGAATATAACGTAGCCTCCCATATTGCATGACACACCCTCTCCCTTAGAATATAATGTATAATGTACCCCCATGGTATATAACACTGTCACATAGTATATAGCACAGCCACAAAGTATATAACACAGCAGCATAGTATATAGCACAGCCACATAGTATATAACATAGTATATAACACAACCCACATAGTATATAACACAGCCCACATAGTATGTAACACAGCCCACATAGTATATAACACAGCTTCACATGGTATATAGCACAGCCCACATGGTATATAGCAAGGCACCACATGGTATATAGCACAGCCCACATGGTATATAGCACAGCACCACATGGTATATAGCACAGCCCCACATGGTATACAGCACAGCACCACATGGTGTATTACACAGCCCCACATGGTATATAGCACAGCCCCACATGGTATATAGCACAGCTCCACATGGTATATAGCACAGCCCCACATGGTATATACCACAACCCCACATGGTATATAGCACAGCCCCACATGGTATATAGCACATCTCCCAGATGGTATATAGCACAGCCCCAGATGGTATATAGCACAGCCCCAGATGGTATATAGGATAGCCCCACATGGTATATAGCACAGCCCCACATGGTATATACCACAACCCCACATGGTATATAGCACAGCACCACATGGTATACAGCACAGCACCACATGGTGTATTACACAGCCCCACATGGTATATAGCACAGCCCCACATGGTATATAGCACAGCCCCACATGGTATATAGCACAGCCCCACATGGTATATACCACAGCCCCACATGGTATATAGCACAGCCCCACATGGTATATAGCACATCTCCCAGATGGTATATAGCACAGCCCCAGATGGTATATAGCACAGCCCTAGATGGTATATAGGATAGCCCCACATGGTATATAGCACAGCCCCACATGGTATACAGCACAGCACCACATGGTATACAGCACTGCCCCACATGGTATAAAGCCCAGCACCACATAGTATATAGCACAGTATCACATGGTATACAGCACAACACCATGGTATATAGCACATCACCACATAGTATATAGCACAGCCCCACATGGTATACAGCACAGCACCATGGTATATAGCACAGCACCACATGGTGTATAGCACAGCACCACATGGTATACAGCACAGCACCGCATGGTATATAGCAGAGTACCACATGGTATATAGCACAGCTCCACATGGTATATAGCTCAGTCCCACATGGTATAGAGCACAGCACCATGGTATACAGCACAGTCCCACATGGTATACAGCACAGCACCATGGTATATAGCACAGCCCACATCTCTCCTCCCCCCTAGAGAATGGCCCCACAGTCCAATACTCACTGTTACATTAAAAAAAGAAACACACTCCTGTCTCAGCCTGCACTGCCTGGCACAAAGTGAGTGCGTGATGACATCAGATGAGGCAGAGCGGGGAATGGTGGGAGAGGGAGTGTCAGCTGAGGCTCTCTCCTCCATCTTTCCTTTGAACTGTACTGGCATCTATGATGCCGGAATAGTTCAATGCAGCAGCGGGGGGAGTCGGCGCTGGCGGTAGGCGGGCCCCCCTCCCTCATGAGCCCCATTGTGGCTGTGTGATGTGTCGCTAGCTGGGGCCCCTCGGAGAGCGGGGGCCCTAGGCAGTTGCATGGGCTGCCTGCCCCTAACACCAGCCCTGAAGGTAAATTTAACAGCCACACTGGACACTAGCTGGCTACAGTATCTGACTGATATTCAACCACCTAGCTAACTAGCTATAATGTGGGATACAGCAGGCTTTTTCACATTTAGCTAGTGAAAAGATATTAATTTGAATGCTATACGTTCGCAGCCCGTCCACCGTGCAGGGGTGGTAAACTGCTGCTTTGTAATGGCGGAAGTATAAAGCAGTATACAAAAGGTCACACGTGGGTTAACGTCACCCAGTGTGAACAGGGTGAACTCTGTTACCTCACAGAGCCGCACTACCGCAGAACATAAATGCCGGAGCCTGTTTAGCTCACAAAGCTCGGCAATGGAGCGCACAGAATGCGTTCACAGAACTCTGCCCCAAGGACATGGGGTCAGAGTCCCTCTAGAGCTTCTGAGCGTGCGGTGTCGCACCTGCAGACGCCACTATAGACGCTGACTATGATGGAGTGTCGAGCACGTGCACCGTGGCGTGCAGAGCCACTGGTGGACACTGATGCCAGTCTCAGACTCTGCCTCTACCACACCTAAGCCTGGGTGCTTAACAGGCTAGGCTGCACAACACATGCATACCAAGGGTAGGGGTTTCTTAATGAGTCATTCACCAGAGACATTCATACATGCATACAACACTCACTCCTCATAGTCTGATAATGCAGTCTATACTAGCACATGGCTGAGCGGCCATGCAAACTTTTTATAGCAGCGTCCTTCCGGGACCTTCCTGATGGTCCAATCTGAGCTGGAGAAAGACCTGAGCATGTGACCTCCGATCTCCAAAGAGAGATCATCCCACGGGCATGCTCAGTGGACTGAAAGGAGGACTTAGTCCCTGGAGTAGCTCGCTACTGACCAGCATGCGTTGCTATAGCTGGACCAGAGGTGGCAGCAGCAACCAAACCCACAGAGCTGGTCTGAGCAGAGCACAGCCTCCTCTGTGACCAGAGAGGAATGGGAGACTGCTGAATGCAAGGCTCAGGATTCCTGCTGTGCAGCGACAGGACCCGATGCCTAACAGCCTCTCTGCACTGTTACAGTATCAAAATGGCGCTGAAACAAGATGTCCGCTGTTTATATGGAGAGGGATATGTGATTTCAGCAGCCAATGAAACAAGCTGTTGTGTCAGGACATTGTGGGTGTTTCCTGCACCCTGATTGGCTAGCCGGAATGTGCATACATAAAGTTAGGGGAAAAAATGACTGTTGTGCTGAGCTTACAAGAACGACAAACCTCTGAGGTCTGCGAACCCCCTTTCCTCATCAAACACGTGCCAAACGCTCATGATACACCACCATTATTGTTGCTAAAGTGTTGACAATATTTTTATGGCAACGCAAATATTTTCCCACACTTTTACTGAATGTTAACGATTTTTACCGATTTTATAAAATTTTGCTTGGGTCTCCGATCACGAATCCAAATGTGCCATATTCGTAACAAATTTGTGTTTGGCGATCGTTTTCCGAAAAAATTTGCTCATTGCTATTCTCTTGTACAAACCCAAAATCTAGTACCTCTTATTGCAATTTTTTTTCTAAGAAACGTTTTTTATGGATAATTTCAGATGTAAAATTATCATAATTTAGGACTCTACATGAACAGACATCTTCTGAATGTGTTTACTGTTGCCAATCTAAGTCATCTTTTTTTAAAATCTTCTTAAAGATCGATAGAGTTGTTATAGACCAAAATTCGACATATGCTCGAATTAGTCTTTTTATCTATGTAAATATTACATTTCCCGGGAGACAGTTCTTTGTGACACAGTTTTCTTGAAGTGCGACAGATCATTACTTTGAAAATCATTTTGAAAATGTTCTTGAAATAAAGATTAACTTAAATAAAGTACAATTTGAGGCAGCAAAATATATTTCTCTTCTCGCATCATGCCGTGGGCTGACGATAAATCGAGTCTTTGTTCACGCAAGTCTGAAATTGCTGTTTTTTGGCTCCATGTGAGCAAATTTTTCTTTATACATTGTCATTATTTTTGGAATCTGAATATGGCTAAATAAGAGATTTCATGAATAATGTTCATGATTCATACATTTTAGAAAGTCGTGCAACTTTTTAAAGTTAAACAGGCATATACTTGGGACAATGGAATGACCCTGTACGAATGACCTAGAGAAAATCCATTTTAAGATATACAAATTTAAGACTATGTAGGCTAAAAGTAGAACTATAAAAATAGTTAAAGGGCTATTCCCTTGAATAAAAGTTAGATGATAATGTGCGGATTGGATGGGTTCCACCAATGGGACACCCACGGATCTTGAGAATAGGCTTCTGAAATGATCTGTTGAAATGGAATGATAGTTGTCCATGTGTGCCAACACTCCATGGAACTGTCAGAGAAAAAAATGAACACTGCTAGACTTTTCCTCACAACTTCATAAAGGAGGAATGGAGATGTGGATTGCATGCTCCATTATGATGAAGATTTTCAGTGCCATATTCTTGGGATCATTGGGGGTCTGAGTACTTGGAAAAATCCCCAAGATCTCACCTTTTGATTGGATAAGTGATAACTATTGATGTCTTTTGTCTTTGTACAGTTTTCTTCTGCCTTTGAATTTTTACTCATGTGCCAAGTGTACACCAAATGCCCACTGGATACATCATTCAGTTCTTAGCATGTGACTAAACTTTTCAGCATTTTTAGGGACAGCAGTACTCAGCCTATGCACAATCATGTGCAGTGTGGGGGCGCAATAGAATGTCTTTGAGCCCGTACATAATTCTCTACGTGTACTAGAATTCTATTAGTACTTCTGCCACATGGTTTGCGTTCTTGGTCTGAATTTCAGGACCATAATCACCACCAATCAACAGTACTTAACATGGCCTCATATTATCTCAACGTAAATAATACATGAAAATAGTGTAAAAAAAAAAGGAACAATTAATGAAAAGTATACCAGGAGAAAACACGGAGCATGCAATATAAAAATTATATTCAAT
This sequence comes from Dendrobates tinctorius, assembly GCF_039654945.1. Taxonomy (NCBI): domain Eukaryota; kingdom Metazoa; phylum Chordata; class Amphibia; order Anura; family Dendrobatidae; genus Dendrobates; species Dendrobates tinctorius. Next base: position 61,302,543 of record NW_027361696.1, read on the forward strand.
TTTATTCAAGTAAAGTACTACAAAAAGCATGTATATATAGTAATGTGCAATTATGGACCAAAACAGATAGTATCCACATACAGTACCCCTAGCCTCCAGATAGATGGAAAAAATTCCCAGGCCATGTCCCAGGGAAGTGCAAAAATTCCCACAATATAACACAAAAATTGTAGCCCCCAAGCACAGTGGCCTATATATATGTCAGACTAGACATTGTTAAGGGGCATCATTATAATGAAGCAAACCGCAATGGACAAGCGGTGGAAAAAGGGGAAGCAGAACCCAAGGGGCACTTACCAGGAATGGAGGAGAGGGGAAGGCTGTACCACAACTTAAAAATAATTGGAAATTTTAATCCAAAAATAGTAAAAGTGACAATCCCTTTACATCCAAGAAATATATAGATTTCCTCTGCATTGCAGTCTAAAACTAAGTCCTTATTTATGGGAATTAATAAGGTAGTTTTAGTCTAAAACACATTGGAACATTTTACTATTTTTGGAGTAAAGTTCCCAAAAATTTTTGTATTGGAATCTGTCTAGAAGACTCTTTAATTTTGATTAATGGCTGAATCTCAGTTGGTCCAAGGGATTAATTAAGAGTCTTTGTTAGTGCAGATCAGTGAAGGTATTAATGGTGGAGTCCCACTTGGTCCAGAATATTGAAGGTATAAGTCCCTGTTGGTTCAGGGCAATGAAGGTATTAATGGCAGGGTTCTTGTTAGTCCAGGGCAATAAATGTATTAATGGCAGGGTCCCTGTTGGTCCAGGGCTATTAAGGTATTAATGGATGGGTTCCTGTTGGTCCAGGGCAATGAAGGTATTAATGGCAGGGTTCCTGTTGTGGTCCAGGGCAATTAAAGTATTAATGGCAGGGTTCCTGTTGGTCTAGGGTAGAGAATGGTTATTTTTCCACTCTCAGGCTTCTTCTGCGGGTCAACTCCCTGAGGACTATTGGAAAATGGTGTCTGAGTAAATAAAATAAAGGGATAATGCAACTACTAACAGAAAAACCAGTATATGGCATAAATGGATCTACACATGCAAGTTAGGAAGACTTCTTATAAAAACAACTAATTTTGAGAAAATAAAGGTCTGAATATCTATCTGAATAAGGTTTGATGGATTGTCACAAACCCATACCCAAACCCATGGGATTGAAATGCCACAGAACACCCTTCAGATCAGTAGAAAGATATATCCTCAGTGGAATACATTATTAGAGCTCATCACATACTTTATGCAATTTCCACTAAGTGACATCCAACAAGAGACAGTGCATTATAGCTTAGATGGCTTCCATGAAACTCTGCCAAGACATTAGTAACTTACTGGCAATTTAGAGTAGATTTTATGGCTGCAGGAACTGCAACATAGTGTGGTGGCGCATACAAACTCAGGACAGTTATTCCCGGGACTAAGAAGCTGCGACAGAGTATGACATCTCAAGGATATAGCATTATCCATATTAATGTTTCTTCTATCATTGCCCCACACATGAAATCCTCATCAAATTATAGTCAATAGTGAGATACACTAAAGCATGTCCCTCGGATGACCTGAACGGTGGAGCAGATACCCTTTTGCATTTCAGATTATCATTATCGATGGTCCATAAACCCATCATACCAGACACAACATTTCTTGTATAGTAGCCCCTGTATATATGGAATTTTTAGATTCATTGATGGAAGTCGCTGAAAAAAAGAGCATAGACCTCAACTCCAAAAAAATCACACGTAGATCTACTTTCACCAGGCAAAAATATGTATAACTGAACATGAGGTTCTTAGTTTAACATTGTGATCAGATTCTATGAAGCCCACCGCCACGTCATGGCGATCCTCTCAGTGGGTCCTAACTTTGTTGCCTTAAAAGATTGGTGTTGTGCGCCAACCACAGCACCAGTGAGAATGTTAAACTAAGAACTTCAAGTTCAGTTATATTTATTTACCTAGTGGCATAAGGTCAATATGTGATTTTGGAGGTGCTGACCATTCTGTTTTTTGAGTATCTTTGATGGAAGTTCCTCTCCATGAGTGCAAAGCTATTAATTTGGTTGTCCAGAATTAGAAAAAATATGCCTTTTTGTTTTTTCAAAAACAGTGCCACTCCTGTTTACAGGTTGTGTGTGGTATTTCAGCACTGCACTATTCAGCTATATTGAACTGAGTTCCAATACCAGACCCAATGTGTAGAATGGAGGGCGGTGTTATTTTTTTAGAAGAGGGATGTTGAGTTTTTGTAATTCTGGAAAATCTCTAAGCCAAACAGTGTATTTCACTCTAGCAGGCTTAGTCCATCCACAGGTTACAAGAATAGGTATATATTTCATTGGCTGCCATGGAAACACTATCGAAATATCCTAAGACCAGAGAAAATGTAAAAGCAAAGGCAACTTCCACTGATAAAATAAGATTTTTGTTAGGGTCTTGTAAAGTAGAACCCAGGTACACAGATGAACCCAAGGCATCGTCCATTGCCAGTCATAACAAAAAAAAAAATCTGTGTTTTCTATAAAAATGCTATAACAATTTCCTAATGGTCTGGAAAAATTTGGAGAAAATTTTTGAAAATTGCAAAAAAGTCAAAACCAAAATGTCAAAATTTTGAGAAGAAAAATAAATGCCTTTCTGGTGCCACCTATGGGTAGCTACCCTGGAAGTTAAAGTCCAATCTATTAAACAGTCTTTAAAGGGTTGTCCTGGTTTCTTTTCTTATGTTTCAAGTAGTTTCCCATGGCAGTCCAAGCTACTTGTCAAATAGCTTCTATAAACAGAAATGTCTCAATTTGGCAATTGTGTAACCCCACCAGAACTGCCTGTGTGTCTTTCAGCTGATGTCTTGCCAATGGGTCACGTCAAGAGCAGATATATCATTGGAAAAGTGTCTCAAAGAGGAAAATGGACAATTTCCACCTCCATAGCAGCTGGAATTGAGGAGTTATTGCACTGCAAAGGGTCCATATAAAGTATTGTTCTTGCAAAGTGGCTCCTAACTACGTCCGCCATTGGGTCAAATGGTGTAGCGCCTTCAAACCACTGCTCTGTCAACATTATATCATAACACGTTGATCTCCCTTGGTTTTGATTGACTCATCTTTCCAGAATTTCTTTTCTTTTAGGGGATGGGAGAGAGGAGATCCGGATCTGAACAAAGGGCAGAGGAACTTGGCAAAGTCTGTTAAACAGACATGCTGGAGTAGTCATGAATCCATTGAGCACAGTGTAGAGTAGAGATGTCACCTGCTGTTTGGAAAAGCTTAAGAGTTAATATGGGGAATAGGGAAAATCCCTTACTAGGAAAATCAGTCAAACCAAAGACACACAATTATAGAAAAATGCTACAGGTTCTTGCTCCTGCAAAGTACACAGCAAGGTAATAGTTGGCTAGATGAGAAGCCCCAAATTGTCCCTGGTTCTCTTTGTGGCGGTCAAGCTAGTGGTCCATGGGGAAAATGCAAATTAGCTCTCTTCCACAAGGAAGATTGTTTCTATAGCACCACCTAAAGCTAGCTACTTTGTAAGTCACTGTAGCACTAGACCATTTTCTTCCTTCTGGAGGAGAGCTAAGTTGTATAGTTTTTACAGTGAGCATTGTCTTTAAGACCAAACCAAAACTGTGCAACAAGAACAAGTGGACCCCCCAGAGACCCTTCTGAGAAAAATGAGAGATGTGTATCAAACACAAGAGTTGTTTTATCGGATGACGAGCCTCTGGACTTGATGACATTTAAGAGTTCTGCATAATCTTATCTACAGTTTCTGTGTTGACCTCCGTCCATCTTCCTCTCCTTGTTTGTAGATTGTAATTCATGTTGCGAATGGCTCGCATTAATCTTTCTGTTCCTTCGTTCTTAGGTTTGTAAACTTTCCCCCTCAGTGTCCATTTCATAGGCTACAGTAATGTGATTACAGTCTTGGTGATCAATCAAACTGCATCACTATGAAGTCCTGGCCGCCACCTGCTTATGAATGCAGAACAGCGGAGCTCGGGTGATATTTATAGGAACCAGATTGTGAATATGTATATCTACTAAGGGTATGTGCACACGTTGCGGATTAGTCTGCAGATCCGCAGCATATTTGGCCCTGCGGATCTGCAGCAGTTTTCCAAGGGATGTACAGTACCATGTTATCCTATGGAAAGCAAAAACCGCTGTGCACATGCTGCGGAAAAATCCGCGTGGAAACGCAGCAGTTTATTTTCTGCAGCATATCAATTCTTTGTGCGGATTCCGCAGCGTTTTTACACCTATTCCATTCTAGGAATCCGCAGGTGTAAAAATGCAGGCGAAATCCGCACTAAATCTGCTAGAAATCCGCAGTAAATCCGCATGTAAAATGCAGGTATTTTGACCTGCGGATTATGCAGATTCCGCGTGGAAAAATCTGCACACGAATCGGCAACGTGTGCTCATACCCTTATACTACTGAAGGTAAAACTTGTGCACATCACAAAATATTATAGTTACAAAAAATATATTTACACTTACAAATTGCCATAAAAATCCCTGAATTACAGGACATTTTTAGGGATAGCTCCTTCTGGGATAGTTATGGCATCAATGTCCACCTCTTAGTCCTTCATCTATCTTGAGAATGGGGCTCTGTCTGGAATGGAGAGATGGTCATTATGTGCAGTCTCCTCCATTTCTATGGGAGTTTTGAAAACTACAGAGCATTCCTGCTGTTAATTAATATCGATTCATACACTATCATACACTTATATTATATCCTGTAGATGGGAAAAAAATAAGAAGGAGGATTTTTGAGGATATCATCTAGATTTAAGATGGAGGTGTAGACAGTGGGGAGCTGGTGTTGTATGAGCCCTGGACAAGAATATAACTATCTTCTAAGATAATGAACAGAGATTGTTCGCCTCTGTGTAAGCAGCTTTATGCTAACTTTAGGTCGATAACAGGGAATCTGTCATGTTTCATATGGCTGGGGTGGATCTACAAATACTCTTATCTAGAGGAACAGATCTTAAGCATCATGGACAGATGGTGCAGGTAAAGTAGGATAGATGAGTTGTAATGCCGAGTTATTGAAGTGGAAACTAATATGGAAGACCTGGAACAGTGATGGCTGGTGTAGCAGAGATGGAACAGTAAAATCTACTGTAACAGAGCTGGAACAGCAATAATTGATGTAGCAGAACTTAAAGAGCATTGACCGATGTTGCAGAGCTGGTACTAAAATGACAGACCTAGTAGCACAGCTGGAGCAGCAATGACTGATATAGCACAGTTAGAACAGCAATGACTGGTGTAGCACAGCTGGAACAGCAATGACTAGTGTAGCACAGCTGGACTTGCAATGCCTCATGTAGCACAGGTGGAACAGCAATGACTAACACAGATGAAATAGCAATTGTAGATAGAGAACAGCTGGAACAGCAATGACTGAGGCAGTACATCTGGAACAAAAATTACTAATTTAGCAGAGCTGAACAGCAATGTTATAGAGCTGGAACAACAAAGACTGTGGAAACACATCTGGAATAGAAATGACTAGAGTAGCACCACTGGAACAGCAATGACTGATGTAGCAAAGCTGGAACAGCAGTGACTGATGACAGAGGTGAAAAGCAATGGCTGATGTTGCAGAACTGGAGCAACAATTGCTGTTGATGCACCAATGTCTGATGCCCAAACAGCAATGACTGGTGTTGCTCCACTGGAACAGCAATGACTGATGTAACATAGGTAAAAAAACAATGACTGATGTTGCAGAACTTGAACAATCATGGCTGTTGTAGCACAGCTGTAACCGTAATGACTGATGTAGCTTAACTAGAATAGCAATGACAGATGTAGCAGAGCTGCAACAGTAATGACTGATGTAGTTGAGCTTTAACAGCAATGACTAGTGTAATACAGCTGGAACTGCAATGACTGATGTATCTCAACTGGAACAACAAAATTTGATGTAGCAAAGTTGGAACATCAATGACTGAATCATTAGAGCTTGAACAGTGATTAATAAAATAGCAAAACTGGAATAGTGAAGGCTGATATAGCAGAACTAAAGCACTGTTGATTGCTGAAGCATTGACTTTTCAAAAAAATCTGCATTGTGAGGCAGTGACCTGTGTGATATGCAAGGGTCACTATGTGTCCGCCAGGATACATACAGAAGGGTATTGAGGCCACGGGAATGCATTGCAGTCACAGGCACAGGCACATTATGCCGCCGCAGGCTTGGGCCAATGAGACTACTGCTCTAATCCGGCTATGTTAGGTGTCACTGATAACAGTGACAGCAGATGCCGCTGATGGGCGATTAGTATCATCTGCCAGCACCTGTGCTCACTGTGAAAAAAAAAATAAAATTACATACATATTCACATAAAAATAAAAACCCATTATATTCACCTCACACCAAATCCCTGATGCCCTCGTCTCCTAGAAATAACGTAAAATAATAAACCAACATATACTCCCTGTCCGCCATGGTCCAGGTAATCCAGATTGATCTCAAAATCCAGTGATCTCACGTGTAGAACAGTCACATCGGGAGACGTGACCACTCTACCCAGCCCCTGGTGATACACTGACAGGAGCTAATCGCTCCTGTAGTGTATCAGCTGATCAGTTCAGCTACTGTCACTTGCAGCACCGCTGCGTGGGAAAGTTTTCACACAGCAGTAGTGCCATAAGTGAGAGCAGCGGAGTGATGAACTCCGGTGAACTCTCACGGCAGTGCAGTGATACACTATGAGACGGATTACCTCCTGTTAGAGTATCACAGGAGGCCGGGTAGAGCAGTCACATCTTCTGATGTGACTGTTCTACATGTGAGATCATCATGGGACACTCAGTAAATGGACTACATAGGACAGGGAATATTATATGTTGGTTTATTATTTCATTTTTGATCGAGGGAGTCGGGGATTAGGCGTTCAGTAAGTATGGTTTAATTAAGATTTAATAAAGGAGTCTGTGGGATTATTTCAAATAAAGAACTTTGTTCTGGCTGTGCCTTTATTTACCAAATATCTATAGGATTAGTAATGGATAGGTGCCTTATAGATGCTTTTCCATTACTAATCAATAACAATATTGTATCTTACAGTTATTAGGTTCTTTAGAATGACGTAGATCTGGGGATTTATTCTAACATAATATATTCTGAACTGGATGGACAAATGTCTTTTTTCGGCCTTGCTAACTATGTTACTATGTTATCTGTGGGCTTGATGTCACCAAACAATACAAAGGTGACATCAACTCCACAAATATTACCCCACTTGCCACCGCTACAGGGCAAGTAGGTAGAGCGAGGCTAAGTTCCAGAATTGGTGCATCTATAAGATGTGCCATTTCTGGGCAGCTGAGAGCTGATTTTTTTAGCCTAATGGGGTGTCAATATCCATGGCCCCTTCTCAGGCTATTAATATCAGTCTTCAGAACACATGACACATGCACAAAAACTGAACGGGTCAATAAGACCCTGTTCACACCATCCAAGAACTAAGACACAGAAACAGAACACAGTATGACAAACGTGCATAAATACTCTGTTGTAAAATGTATGTAACTGTAAGTAGCAAGTGCTAGTAAAAGATGTTAACAAAACCAGGGTATTTTGTTGATACTTTTTTTGCAAAAAAATGTACGCTAAGCCACTCCGCCGCGTCAAGGCATACCCTTCTCGGAGCAGTCATATCTAATATATTTAAAAACCTGAACATGTGAATAATACCTTCATGAGCAGGGTTCAGAAAGGTGCTGCCCGGTATGTGCTCGCTGGGCAAAATGGCTTTTTATGCATTTCCCAAAAGAGAGAGGCGGGGGATCTCCCAAAGCTTGCATAAGCAAGAAATCAATAGATTCAGAACACATGACACATGCACAAAAACTGAACGGGTCAATAAGACCCTGTTCACACCACCCAAGAACTAAGACACAGAAACAGAACACAGTATGACAAACGTGCATAAATACTCTGTTGTAAAATGTATGTAACTGTAAGTAGCAAGTGCTAGTAAAAGATGTTAACAAAACCAGGGTATTTTGTTGATACGTTTTTTTGCAAAAAAATGTACGCTAAGCCACTCCGCCGTGTCAAGGCATACCCTTCTCGGAGAAGTCCTATCTAATATATTTAAAAACCTGAACATGTGAATAATACCTTCATGAGCAGGGTTCAGAAAGGTGCTGCCCGGTATGGGCTCGCTGGGCAAAATGGCTTTTTATGCATGTCCCAAAAGAGAGAGGCGGGGGATCTCCCAAAGCTTGCATAAGCAAGAAATCAATAGATTCAGAACACATGACACATGCACAAAAACTGAACGGGTCAATAAGACCCTGTTCACACCACCCAAGAACTAAGACACAGAAACAGAACACAGTATGACAAACGTGCATAAATACTCTGTTGTAAAATGTATGTAACTGTAAGTAGCAAGTGCTAGTAAAAGATGTTAACAAAACCAGGGTATTTTGTTGATACTTTTTTTGCAAAAAAACGTACGCTAAGCCACTCCGCCGCGTCAAGGCATACCCTTCACGGAGCAGTCCTATCTAATATATTTAAAAACCTGAACATGTGAATAATACCTTCATGAGCAGGGTTCAGAAAGGTGCTGCCCGGTATGTGCTCGCTGGGCAAAATGGCTTTTTATGCATGTCCCAAAAGAGAGAGGCGGGGGATCTCCCAAAGCTTGCATAAGCAAGAAATCAATAGATTCAGAACACATGACACATGCACAAAAACTGAACGGGTCAATAAGACCCTGTTCACACCACCCAAGAACTAAGACACAGAAACAGAACACAGTATGACAAACGTGCATAAATACTCTGTTGTAAAATGTATGTAACTGTAAGTAGCAAGTGCTAGTAAAAGATGTTAACAAAACCAGGGTATATTGTTGATACGTTTTTTTGCAAAAAAATGTACGCTAAGCCACTCCGCCGTGTCAAGGCACACCCTTCTCGGAGAAGTCCTATCTAATATATTTAAAAACCTGAACATGTGAATAATACCTTCATGAGCAGGGTTCAGAAAGGTGCTGCCCGGTATGGGCTCGCTGGGCAAAATGGCTTTTTATGCATGTCCCAAAAGAGAGAGGCGGCGGATCTCCCAAAGCTTGCATAAGCAAGAAATCAATAGATTCAGAACACATGACACATGCACAAAAACTGAACGGGTCAATAAGACCCTGTTCACACCACCCAAGAACTAAGACACAGAAACAGAACACAGTATGACAAACGTGCATAAATACTCTGTTGTAAAATGTATGTAACTGTAAGTAGCAAGTGCTAGTAAAAGATGTTAACAAAACCAGGGTATTTTGTTCATGTGTTCTGAATCTATTGATTTCTTGCTTATGCAAGCTTTGGGAGATCCCCCGCCTCTCTCTTTTGGGACATGCATAAAAAGCCATTTTGCCCAGCGAGCCCATACCGGGCAGCACCTTTCTGAACCCTGCTCATGAAGGTATTATTCACATGTTCAGGTTTTTAAATATATTAGATAGGACTGCTCCGAGAAGGGTATACCGTGATGTGGTGGAGTGGCTTAGCGTACATTTTTTTGCAAAAAAACGTATCAACAAAATACCCTGGTTTTGTTAACATCTTTTACTAGCACTTGCTACTTACAGTTACATACATTTTACAACAGAGTATTTATGCACGTTTGTCATACTGTGTTCTGTTTCTGTGTCTTAGTTCTTGGGTGGTGTGAACAGGGTCTTATTGACCCGTTCAGTTTTTGTGCATGTGTCATGTGTTCTGAATCTATTGATTTCTTGCTTACAGTATGCAAGCTTTGGGAGATCCCCCGCCTCTCTCTTTTGGGACATGCATAAAAAGCCATTTTGCCCAGCGAGCCCATACCGGGCAGCACCTTTCTGAACCCTGCTCATGAAGGTATTATTCACATGTTCAGGTTTTTAAATATATTAGATAGGACTGCTCCGAGAAGAGTATGCCTTGACACGGCGGAGTGGCTTAGCGTACATTTTTTTGCATAAAAACGTATCAACAAAATACCCTGGTTTTGTTAACATCTTTTACGAGCACTTGCTACTTACAGTTACATACATTTTACAACAGAGTATTTATGCACGTTTGTCATACTGTGTTCTGTTTCTGTGTCTTTATTAATATCAGTCTGCAGCTGTCTGCCTAGCCTTTGCTGGTTTGATTTTATAGGGTGACCCCATTTCAGTTTTTTTCTGGGGCACCTCTGTAAAATAGCTAGTAAGGCTAAGCAAACATCTGTGAGCGGATATTAATAGCCTGGGAACCTTTATGGCTATTAGCTCCTTCCCAGAATTAGTAATGAAGAAGGGGCTATAAGACACCTATCCATTCCTAATACTATAGTTATATGGTAAATAAAGACACAGCCAGAATGTCCTTTATTTGAAATAATCACACAGACTCCTTTATTGAATCTTAATTAAACCATACTTACTGAACGCCCGAATCCCTCTATCTCCTGCCACAAAAATAAAATAAAAAACCATCATATAATGCTATCCTGTCCAACGTAGTTCATTTGCTGAGTGTCCCACGATGATCAGTCACATCATGAGATGTGACCACTCTACCCGGTCTCCGGTGATACACTTACAGGAGGTAATATCTCCCGCAGAGTATCACTGCACTACCGTGAGAGTTCACCGGAATTCATCACTCGGGTGATGTCACTTATGGCACTAGCGCTGTGTGAGAACTGCCCTAAGTGACAACATGGAGTTGATCAGCTGATACACTGCAGGAGTGATTAGCTCTTGTTAGTTTATCGCCTGGGGCTGGGTAGAACGGTCACATCTCCCGATTACCTGGATTATGGCAGACAGGGAGCATATGATGGTTTATTATTTTATGTTATTTCGAGGAGACAAGGGCGTCGGGGATTTGGTGTGAGGTGAGTATAATAGGGGTTTATTTTTATGTGAATATGTAAGTAATTTTACTTTGTTTTAACAGTGAGCAAAGGTGCCGGCAGATGAAACTACTCTCCCATCAGCGGCACCTGCTGTCACTGATATCAGTGACACCAAACATAGCCGGATGGGAGCAGTAGTCTCATCGGGCCAAGCCTGCTTTTTTACCGCAGGTCTCTGCTGTGGGTCACAGTCAGCTGCGGAATCACGCTGATGACGCGCCCCACCGGCCGTGGGATACTCAATGCAAGCTTCCTGTTATTCTAATCCTTTCAGGGACCAAGGCTTCCCAGAGTTTGGAACTTCCAGTATAGCCACTGCTCACTGTGTTTTCCTCCTCTGGCAACTTGCAGCTTGGATCTGGTGTGAAGCTCAAGTTCCTTCTTGCACAATCCTTGACTGATCCTAGTTTGCTGCAGTCTTAACGGGGAAAACACTCTGCTGTTGGTGGTATAAACCCACACAGTCTCTGAGCTTACCACCCTGCTCTGAAAGCATGGATGGCCTAGGGGCAGACTCCCTGATTCTCCTTAACTCCGCTCCTGGAGGAAGTGCACGTCATGACTTCCAGGAGCATTCACCATTCTCTCCTTCTTCTTTACTGAAAACAACAACTCGACTCTTCACCCTCCCAGTTAGGGTATGTCTGCAAAGCTCTAAGCTTCAGACAAAGGAGTGAGGTGAATTTTGTGTGTTGTGGAGAAAGCATTACTCCCATTGCTTACAAAACATATACAAAACAGTACATATTTAACGCTTTTGTGGTGGTAAAGAGGCAGGGCACCACATTGACATCTGCCAGCATGATCCCACAGTGCTGTAGCCGACAGTATCGGTGGTAGCATTACCACACACAGCCGAAGACAACCACACACTCACACACACACACACAGACACCTGCACACACGCAGACACCTGCACACACTCACAGACACCTGCAGACACACACACATACTCTGCTAAAATTCAAAAATGCAACATTGCTCACAGCAGTGACTTGGGAGTCAGAAATGCTTCCAGTGGTCTACCCCATGCTGTTCCCGTGTCATTTTATCACTGTTCCCATCAATTTCGGCAATTTCTAGACCGTCTGCAGACTGCCGGGGGGGCCACTGGAAAAATGTTTGCGTTTCCCATAGACTTACATTGGGCTCGTTGCTCGGGTCGAGCACCCGAGCATTCCAATTTGCTTGACCCAAGCAACGAGCACTCAAGGATTTTAGTGCTCATCCATCACAAGTAAAATGGAGTCAAGCGAAACCAAAAGGCCTGGCACCCCTCAGCATAGCATGGAGGTACAGTTGCCAATGTCAACTGGTCTCGGATACGGACTGTCTGGATTCTCGGTTGCGATCCGGAGGATACCAATTGTGTTCCAGTTGTAAGTTCCTTTGGATTTTAAAATACATTTGATTTTAACTTTCCTCTGGTCACTGCCTGTCTATCACACTTCACCAGCTCCACTACACTACAGCATTGACAAGACAAATAAATGTCAAAATGACAGAGCTATCACACTATGCAGGAGCTTGTAGTTTTGTAGAAAGACTGTGCTAGCGAGGCCACTTCGGTCACTATTTAATCCTTGACAGAAAACAATAGATACATTAGTCTTCATTTATCAACTCTGTATAATTACTGCAGAAAGCAGATCAGAAAAAAGTTTAGCTCATCAGTATTGCATGTCCAACATCGTATACTCGTATAGCTCAGGATTTTCAGCAAGTCCATCCACTAGTGCAGATAATATAATCCATTAAAGAAATAAAAAGTCTATGAAATCTAATATATAAAGCTCAATGTGGGTGTGTGTGTGTATGTTTGTATGTATGTCTGGGATTGGCATCTGCACCGTCGCAGCTACAGTCACAAAATTTGGCACAGTCACACGTCTGGACCCCGAGAGCGTCATAGGCTATGTTGTGAGGCAAAATTTTAACCTCGCGCGTTCCAATTCACCAAACAATTTTGCCTATTATTCTTATCATTTCTATGGTGTTATCGTCCTTCTGTAAAGCTGGAAATAACACAATTTATTACCGTGCCAACACAGACCACCCTCTGACACAGACTGCAGGGGAGCCCAGTATCACACAGGACAGGATTAGATACATGGCTCAGCAGTCAGTATCACACAGGATAGGATTAGATACACAGCTCAGTAGTCAGTATCACACAGGATAGGATTAGATACACAGCTCAGCAGTCAGTATCACACAGGATAGGATTAGATACACTGCTCAGCAGTCAGTATCACACAGGATAGGATTAGATACACAGCTCAACAGTCAGTATCACACAGGATAGGAATAGATACACGGCTCAGCAGACAGTATCACACAGGATAGGATTAGATACATGGCTCAGCAGTCAGTATCACACAGGATAGGATTAGATATACAGCTCAGCAGTCAGTATCACACAGGATAGGATTAGATACACGGCTCAGCAGTCAGTATCACACAGGATAGGATTAGATATACAGCTCAGCAGTCAGTATCACACAGGATAGGATTAGATACACGGCTCAGCAGACAGTATCACACAGGATAGGATTAGATACACGGCTCAGCAGTCAGTATCACACAGGATAGGATTAGATATACAGCTCAGCAGTCAGTATCACACAGGATAGGATTAGATACACGGCTCAGCAGTCAGTATCACACAGGATAGGATTAGATACACGGCTCAGCAGTCAGTATCACACAGGATAGGATTAGATACACAGCTCAGCAGTCAGTATCACACAGGATAGGATTAGATACACAGCTCAACAGTCAGTATCACACAGGATAGGATTAGATACACATCTCAGCAGTCAGTATCACACAGGATAGGATTAGATACACAGCTCAGCAGTCAGTATCACACAGGAGAGGATTAAACACATGGCTCAGCAGTCAGTATCACACAGGATAGGATTAGATACACAGCTCAGCAGTCAGTATCACACAGGATAGGATTAGATACACAGCTCAGCAGTCAGTATCACACAGGAGAGGATTAAACACATGGCTCAGCAGTCAGTATCACACAGGATAGGATTAGATACACAGCTCAGCAGTCAGTATCACACAGGATAGGATTAGATACACGGCTCAGCAGTCAGTATCACACAGGATAGGATTAGATACACAGCTCAGCAGTCAGTATCACACAGGATAGGAATAGATACACAGCTCAGCAGACAGTATCACACAGGATAGGATTAGATACACGGCTCAGCAGTCAGTATCACACAGGATAGGATTAGATACACAGCTCAGCAGTCAGTATCACACAGGATAGGATTAGATACACAGCTCAGCAGTCAGTATCACACAGGATAGGAATAGATACACGGCTCAGCAGACAGTATCACACAGGATAGGATTAGATACACGGCTCAGCAGTCAGTATCACGCAGCATAGGATTAAATAAACAGCTCAGCAGTCAGTATCACACAGGAGAGGATTAAACACATGGCTCAACAGTCAGTATCACACAGGATAGGATTAGATACACAGCTCAGCAGTCAGTATCATACAGGATAGGATTAGATACACAGCTCAGCAGTCAGTATCACACAGGATAGGAATAGTTACACGGCTCAGCAGTCAGTATCACACAGGATAGGATTAGATACACAGCTCAGTACACAGTATCACACAGAATAGTAATAGATACACGACTCAACAGACTATCACAGGATAGGATTAGATACGTGGCTCAGCACTCATTATCACACAGAATAGTATTAGATACACAGCTCAGCAAACAGTATCACACAGGATAGGATTAGATACACGGCTCAGCAGTCAGTATCACACAGGACAGGAATAGATACACGGCTCAGCAGACAGTATCACACTGGATAGGATTAGATACACGGCTCAGCAGTCAGTGTCACACAGGATAGGATTAGATATACAGCTCAGCAGTCAGTATCACACAGGAGAGGATTAAACACATGGCTCAACAGTCAGTATCACACAGGATAGGATTAGATACACGGCTCAGCAGTCAGTATCACACAGGATAGGATTAGATACACAGCTCAGCAGTCAGTATCACACAGGATAGGATTAGATACACAGCTCAGCAGTCAGTATCACACAGGATAGGATTAGATACACAGCTCAGCAGTCAGTATCATACAGGATAGGATTAGATACACAGCTCAGCAGTCAGTATCACACAGGATAGGAATAGTTACACGGCTCAGCAGTCAGTATCACACAGGATAGGATTAGATACACAGCTCAGTACACAGTATCACACAGAATAGTAATAGATACACGACTCAACAGACTATCACAGGATAGGATTAGATACGTGGCTCAGCACTCAGTATCACACAGAATAGTATTAGATACACAGCTCAGCAAACAGTATCACACAGGATAGGATTAGATACACGGCTCAGCAGTCAGTATCACACAGGACAGGAATAGATACACGGCTCAGCAGACAGTATCACACTGGATAGGATTAGATACACGGCTCAGCAGTCAGTGTCACACAGGATAGGATTAGATATACAGCTCAGCAGTCAGTATCACACAGGAGAGGATTAAACACATGGCTCAACAGTCAGTATCACACAGGATAGGATTAGATACACGGCTCAGCAGTCAGTATCACACAGGATAGGATTAGATACACAGCTCAGCAGTCAGTATCACACAGGATAGGATTAGATACACAGCTCAGCAGTCAGTATCACACAGGATAGGATTAGATATACAGCTCAGCAGTCAGTATCACACAGGAGAGGATTAAACACATGGCTCAGCAGTCAGTATCACACAGGATAGGATTAGATACATAGCTCAGCAGTCAGTATCACACAGGATAGGATTAGATACACGGCTCAGCAGTCAGTATCACACAGGATAGGATTAGATACACGGCTCAGCAGACAGTATCACACAGGATAGGATTAGATACACGGCTCAGCAGTCAGTATCACGCAGCATAGGATTAAATAAACAGCTCAGCAGTCAGTATCACACAGGAGAGGATTAAACACATGGCTCAACAGTCAGTATCACACAGGATAGGATTAGATACACAGCTCAGCAGTCAGTATCACACAGGATAGGATTAGATACACAGCTCAGCAGTCAGTATCATACAGGATAGGATTAGATACACAGCTCAGCAGTCAGTATCACACAGGATAGGAATAGTTACACGGCTCAGCAGTCAGTATCACACAGGATAGGATTAGATACACAGCTCAGTACACAGTATCACACAGAATAGTAATAGATACACGACTCAACAGACTATCACAGGATAGGATTAGATACGTGGCTCAGCACTCAGTATCACACAGAATAGTATTAGATACACAGCTCAGCAAACAGTATCACACAGGATAGGATTAGATACACGGCTCAGCAGTCAGTATCACACAGGACAGGAATAGATACACGGCTCAGCAGACAGTATCACACTGGATAGGATTAGATACACGGCTCAGCAGTCAGTGTCACACAGGATAGGATTAGATATACAGCTCAGCAGTCAGTATCACACAGGAGAGGATTAAACACATGGCTCAACAGTCAGTATCACACAGGATAGGATTAGATACACGGCTCAGCAGTCAGTATCACACAGGATAGGATTAGATACACAGCTCAGCAGTCAGTATCACACAGGATAGGATTAGATACACAGCTCAGCAGTCAGTATCACACAGGATAGGATTAGATATACAGCTCAGCAGTCAGTATCACACAGGAGAGGATTAAACACATGGCTCAGCAGTCAGTATCACACAGGATAGGATTAGATACATAGCTCAGCAGTCAGTATCACACAGGATAGGATTAGATACACGGCTCAGCAGTCAGTATCACACAGGATAGGATTAGATACACGGCTCAGCAGACAGTATCACACAGGATAGGATTAGATACACGGCTCAGCAGTCAGTATCACGCAGCATAGGATTAAATAAACAGCTCAGCAGTCAGTATCACACAGGAGAGGATTAAACACATGGCTCAACAGTCAGTATCACACAGGATAGGATTAGATACACAGCTCAGCAGTCAGTATCATACAGGATAGGATTAGATACACAGCTCAGCAGTCAGTATCACACAGGATAGGAATAGTTACACGGCTCAGCAGTCAGTATCACACAGGATAGGATTAGATACACAGCTCAGTACACAGTATCACACAGAATAGTAATAGATACACGACTCAACAGACTATCACAGGATAGGATTAGATACGTGGCTCAGCACTCAGTATCACACAGAATAGTATTAGATACACAGCTCAGCAAACAGTATCACACAGGATAGGATTAGATACACGGCTCAGCAGTCAGTATCACACAGGACAGGAATAGATACACGGCTCAGCAGACAGTATCACACTGGATAGGATTAGATACACGGCTCAGCAGTCAGTGTCACACAGGATAGGATTAGATATACAGCTCAGCAGTCAGTATCACACAGGAGAGGATTAAACACATGGCTCAACAGTCAGTATCACACAGGATAGGATTAGATACACGGCTCAGCAGTCAGTATCACACAGGATAGGATTAGATACACAGCTCAGCAGTCAGTATCACACAGGATAGGATTAGATACACAGCTCAGCAGTCAGTATCACACAGGATAGGATTAGATATACAGCTCAGCAGTCAGTATCACACAGGAGAGGATTAAACACATGGCTCAGCAGTCAGTATCACACAGGATAGGATTAGATACATAGCTCAGCAGTCAGTATCACACAGGATAGGATTAGATACACGGCTCAGCAGTCAGTATCACACAGGATAGGATTAGATACACGGCTCAGCAGACAGTATCACACAGGATAGGATTAGATACACGGCTCAGCAGTCAGTATCACGCAGCATAGGATTAAATAAACAGCTCAGCAGTCAGTATCACACAGGAGAGGATTAAACACATGGCTCAACAGTCAGTATCACACAGGATAGGATTAGATACACAGCTCAGCAGTCAGTATCACACAGGATAGGATTAGATACACAGCTCAGCAGTCAGTATCATACAGGATAGGATTAGATACACAGCTCAGCAGTCAGTATCACACAGGATAGGAATAGTTACACGGCTCAGCAGTCAGTATCACACAGGATAGGATTAGATACACAGCTCAGTACACAGTATCACACAGAATAGTAATAGATACACGACTCAACAGACTATCACAGGATAGGATTAGATACGTGGCTCAGCACTCAGTATCACACAGAATAGTATTAGATACACAGCTCAGCAAACAGTATCACACAGGATAGGATTAGATACACGGCTCAGCAGTCAGTATCACACAGGACAGGAATAGATACACGGCTCAGCAGACAGTATCACACTGGATAGGATTAGATACACGGCTCAGCAGTCAGTGTCACACAGGATAGGATTAGATATACAGCTCAGCAGTCAGTATCACACAGGAGAGGATTAAACACATGGCTCAACAGTCAGTATCACACAGGATAGGATTAGATACACGGCTCAGCAGTCAGTATCACACAGGATAGGATTAGATACACAGCTCAGCAGTCAGTATCACACAGGATAGGATTAGATACACAGCTCAGCAGTCAGTATCACACAGGATAGGATTAGATATACAGCTCAGCAGTCAGTATCACACAGGAGAGGATTAAACACATGGCTCAGCAGTCAGTATCACACAGGATAGGATTAGATACATAGCTCAGCAGTCAGTATCACACAGGATAGGATTAGATACACGGCTCAGCAGTCAGTATCACACAGGATAGGATTAGATACACGGCTCAGCAGACAGTATCACACAGGATAGGATTAGATACACGGCTCAGCAGTCAGTATCACGCAGCATAGGATTAAATAAACAGCTCAGCAGTCAGTATCACACAGGAGAGGATTAAACACATGGCTCAACAGTCAGTATCACACAGGATAGGATTAGATACACAGCTCAGCAGTCAGTATCATACAGGATAGGATTAGATACACAGCTCAGCAGTCAGTATCACACAGGATAGGAATAGTTACACGGCTCAGCAGTCAGTATCACACAGGATAGGATTAGATACACAGCTCAGTACACAGTATCACACAGAATAGTAATAGATACACGACTCAACAGACTATCACAGGATAGGATTAGATACGTGGCTCAGCACTCAGTATCACACAGAATAGTATTAGATACACAGCTCAGCAAACAGTATCACACAGGATAGGATTAGATACACGGCTCAGCAGTCAGTATCACACAGGATAGGAATAGATACACGGCTCAGCAGACAGTATCACACAGGATAGGATTAGATACACGGCTCAGCAGTCAGTATCACACAGGATAGGATTAGATATACAGCTCAGCAGTCAGTATCACACAGGAGAGGATTAAACACATGGCTCAACAGTCAGTATCACACAGGATAGGATTAGATACACAGCTCAGCAGTCAGTATCATACAGGATAGGATTAGATACACAGCTCAGCAGTCAGTATCACACAGGATAGGAATAGTTACACGGCTCAGCAGTCAGTATCACACAGGATAGGATTAGATACACAGCTCAGTACACAGTATCACACAGAATAGTAATAGATACACGACTCAACAGACTATCACAGGATAGGATTAGATACGTGGCTCAGCACTCAGTATCACACAGAATAGTATTAGATACACAGCTCAGCAAACAGTATCACACAGGATAGGATTAGATACACGGCTCAGCAGTCAGTATCACACAGAATAGGGTTAGATACATGGCTCAGCAGACGGTATCACACAGGATAGGATTAGATACACTGCTCAGCAGTCAGTATCACACAGGATAGGATTAGATGCACAGCTGAGCAGTCAGTAACACACGATAGGATTAGATACACAGCTCAGCAGAAAGTGTCACACAGGATAGGGTTAGATACACAGCTCAGAAACAGGATGTGCCAAAGGAGAGGACATTTTCATTCCAAGAATTCCACTCATTCAATCTGATTTGTTTTTTGATTTTAACCCCTTTACCCCCAAGTGTGGTTTGCACGTTCATGACCGGGCCAATTTTTACAATTCTGACCACTGTCCCTTTATGAGGTAATAACTCTGAAACGTTTCTATGGATCTCACTGATTCTGACACTGCTTTCTCGTGACATATTGTACTTCATGTTAGTGGTAAAATTTCATTCAAATAACTTACATTTATTTGTGAAAAAATTGGAAATTTGGCGAAAATTTTGAAAATTTTGCAATTTTCCAACTTTGAATTTTTATACCCTTAAATCACAGAGTTATGGCACACAAGAAACTTAATAAGTAACATTTCACCTATGTTTACTTTACATCTGCACAATTTTGGAACCAAAATTTTTTTTTGTTAGGAAGTTATAAGGGTTAAAAGTTGACCAGTGATTTCTCATTTTTGCAACACCATTTTATTTTTACGGACCACATCACATTTGAAGTCACTTTGAGGGGTCTATATGATAGAAAATACCCAAAAGTGACACTATTTTAAAAACTGCACCCCTCAAGGTGCTCAAAATCATATTCAAGAAGTTTATTAACCCTTCAGGGTCTTTTCAGGAATTTTTTGAATGTTTAAAAAAAAATGAACATTTAACTCATTTCACAAAAAAATTACTTCAGGTACAATTTTTTTTATTTTACCAAGGGTAACAGGAGTATTTGGACCGCAAAAGTTATTGTGCAATTTTTCTTGAGTACGCTGATACCTGATATGTGTGGGGGGACCACTGTTTTGGCGCATGGCAGAGCTCAGAAGGGAAGGAGCGCCATTTGACTTTTCAATGCAAAATTGCCTGGAATTCAGATTGGACGCAATGTCACATTTGGAACTTATCTAGATATGTGGTGAGAACTTTGAACCCACAAGGGCTTCATAGAAGTTTATAACGTACAGCCGTACAATTAAAAAATCATATTTTTTCCCAAAAAAATGATCTTTTCACCCCCAGTTTTTATTTTCCCAAGGGTAACAGGACCCTAAGTTATTGTGCAATTTGTCCTGAGTACGCTGATACCCCATATGTGGGTGTAACCGACTATTTGGGCGCATGGCAGAGCTCGGAAGGGAAGCAGCGCCATTTGACTTTTTTGACTGGAATTGAGATCAGATTCCATGTCGCGTTTGGAAAGCCCCTGATGTACCAAAACAGTGGAAACCCCCCACAAATGACACCATTTTGGAAATTAGACCCCCCAAGGAACTTATCTAGATGTGTGGTGAGAACTTTGAACCCCCAAGGGCTTCACAGAAGTTTATATCGTACAGCCGTACAATTAAAAAATCACATTTTTTCCACAAAAATGATCTTTTCACCCTCAATTTTTATTTTTCCATGGGTAACAGGACCCCAAACGTTATTGTGCAATTTGTCCAGAGTATGCTGATTCCCCATATGTGGGGGTAAACCACTATTTAGGCGCATGGCAGAGCTCGGAAGGGAAGCAGCGCCATTTGACTTTTATGGCTGGAATTGAGATCGGACGCCATGTCGCATTTGGAAAGCCCCTTATGTGCCAAAACAGTGGAAACCCCCACAAATGACACCAATTTGGAAACTAGACCCCCCCAAGGATCTTATCTAGATGTGTGGTGAGAACTTTGAACCTCCCAGGGCTTCACAGAAGTTTATAACGTACAGTCGTAAAATTAAAAAAAATCACATTTTTTCTGCAAAAATGATTTTTTCGCCCCCCAATTTTTATTTTCTCAAGGGTAACAGGACCTTAAAAGTTATTGTGCAATTTGTCCTGAGTACGCTGATACCCCACATGTGGGGGTAAACCACTATTTGGGCGCACGGCAGAGCTCGGAAGGGAAGCAGCGCCATTTGACTTTTTTGGCTGGAATTGGGATTGGACGCCATGCCGTTTTTGGAAAGCCCCTGATGTTCCTAAACAGTGGAAACTCCCCACAGAAGACCCCATTTTGGAAACTAGACCCCCCAAGGAACTTATCTAGATGTGTGGTGAGAACTTTGAACCTCCCAGGGCTTCACAGAAGTTTATAACATACAGTCGTAAAATTAAAAAATCACATTTTTTCTGCAAAAATGATCTTTTCACCCCCAATTTTTATTTTCCCAAGGGTAAGAAGACCTTAAAAGTTATTGTCCAATTTATCTTGAGTACGCTGATACCCCACATGTGGGGGTAAACCACTATTTGGGCGCACGGCAGAGCTCAGAAGGGAAGCAGCGCCATTTTACTTTTTTGACTGGAATTGGGATTGGACGCCATGCCGCATTTGGAAAGCCCCTGATGTTCCTAAACAGTGGAAACCCCCCACAAATGACCCCATTTTGTAAACTATACCCCTCGATGAACTTATCTAGATGTGTGGTGAGCACTTTGAACCCCCAAGGGCTTCACAGAAGCTTATAACACCCGGGCATGAAAATAAAAAAATCATATTTTTTCTCAAACATGATCTTTTAGCCCCCAATTTTTTTATTTTCCCAAGGGTAACAGGAGAAATTGGACCCCAAAACTTGTTGTCTAATTTGTCCTGAGTATGCTGATACCCCATATGTGGGAGAAAGCTACTGTATGGGGACACGTCGGGGATCTGAAGGGAAGTATTGACGTTTTGGAATACAGACTTTGATGGAATGGTTTGTGGGTGTCATGTCGCGTTTGGAGAGCCTCTGATGTGCCTCCCCACAAGTGACCGCATTTTGGAAACTAGACCCCCCACGAAACTTATCTAGATGTGTGGTGAGCACTTTGAACCCCCAAGTGCTTCACAGAAGTTTATAATGCCCGGGCGTGAAAATAAAAAAAACTTTTTTTCCACAAAAATGATATTTTTGCCCCCAAATTTTTATTTTCCTAAGGGTAATAGGAGAAATTGAACCCCAAAAGTTGTTTTGCAATTTGTCCTGAGTAGGCTGGTACCCCATATGTGGGGGTAAACCACTGTTTGGGCGCATGGCAGAGCTTGGAAGGAAAGGAGCACCATTTGACTTTTTCAACGCAGAATTGGCTGGAATTGAGATCAGACGCCATGTTGCATTTGGAGAGCACCTGATGTGCCCAAACAGTGGAAGCCCCCAATTCTAACTCCAACCCTAACCCCAACACACCCCTAACCCTACCCCTAGCCCTAACCATAGCCCTAAACCTAGCCCTAGCCTTAACCCTTACCCTAAAGGGAAAATGGAAATAAATACATTTTTTTAATTTCATTATTTTTACCTAACTAAGGGGGTGATAAAGGGGGGTTTGATTTACTATTTATGGCGGGTTTTTATGTTTGGCAGCTGTCGCACGCTAAAAGACGCTTTTTATTGTAAAAATAGTTTTTGCATCACCACATTTTGAGAGCTATAATTTTTCCATATTTTGACCCACCGAGTCATGTGAGGTCTTATTTTTGCGGGACGAGTTGACGTTTTTATTGGTACCATTTTCGGGCATGTGACTTTTTTTGATCACTTTTTATTCAGATTTTTGGGACGCAGAATGAACAAAAACCAGCATTTCAAGAATTTCTTTTGGGGGGGTGCGTTTACACCGTTCCGCGTGTGGTAAAATTAAAAAGCGGTTTTATTTTTTGGGTCAGTATGATTACAGAGATACCTCATTTATGTCTTTTTTTATGTTTTGGCGCTTTTATGTAATGAAAACAATTTTATATAAAAAATAATTATTTTTGCATCGCTTTATTCTGCAAGCTATAACTTTTTTATTTTTTTGCTCATGATGCTGTGTGGAGGCTCGTTTTTTGCAGGACAAGATGACGTTTTCAGCGGTACCATGTTTATTTATATCCGTCTTTTTGATCGCACGTTATTGCACTTTTTGTTCGGCAGTATGATAATAAAGCATTATTTTTTGCTTTGTTTTTTATTTTTATTTTTTAAAGGGTTTGCTAAAGGGTTTAACTAATGGGACAGTTTTATAGGGCGGGTCGTTACGGACGCGGCAATACTAAATATGTGTACTTTTGTTTTTTTATTTCCAAAAAATGAATTTATTAGGGAATTTTTTTTTTTTTATTTATTTAGCGATTTTT
Organism: Dendrobates tinctorius; assembly: GCF_039654945.1. Taxonomy (NCBI): domain Eukaryota; kingdom Metazoa; phylum Chordata; class Amphibia; order Anura; family Dendrobatidae; genus Dendrobates; species Dendrobates tinctorius. Next base: position 61,326,499 of record NW_027361696.1, read on the forward strand.
TATAAATTATTTTTACACTTTTTTTTAACTTTATTATACTGTCCCAGGGGGGACATCACTGTCATGTGACAGATCGCTGATCTGTCACATCACAGATTGCTGTGACAGATCAGCGATCTGTCACAGGCACTGCTGGAGGCTTCCTCATGCCAGCGCTTTGCAGGCATGAGGAAGCCAGCTCCCTGCAGGCCCCCCGAAGGTCCCCGCCACCATTTTGGATCCGGGGACCTGCAGGGAAGGAGACCCCCGCAGCAGCGCTACACATCGCGCTGCTGCGGGGGTCTCAGGGAAGTACAGAGGGAGCCCCCTCCCTGCCGATGATTCCCTAAACCCACGATCAAACATGATTGCAGTGTGGCAGAGGTTAACATGTCGGGATTGGCTGTGACCGCCCCTGACACATAGTGCCGGGTGTCAGCTGTGATAATCAGCTGACACCCGGCCGCAATCACCCGAGCTCACCCCGTGAGCGCCGCTCATCGCGCTACATGTACTATAACGTCCATGGGCATAGGGGCCCTGGTCCCATGGACGGTATAGTGCGTCTCATGTCAGAAAGGGGTTAAACGCCTCCAGTTTCCAGTTCAACTGCTATTTGCAATGTCCATTAACGATGCTCAGGGACAGTCCTTGAAAGTAGTAGGGATCGATTTGCAATCTCCATGCTTTTCTCTTGGTCAACTTTACGTGACCTGTTCAAGAGTTGGAACTGCCAAAAATCTGTTCATGTTTGCACCGAAAGGAAAAACCAAAAATGTTGTTTATCAAAAGGCTCTTGAAGGAGTTGAAAATAAAATACTATCTATACTTGGGTAATCATTTAGCTAATTTATGTTGCAAATCTGTAGTGTTGAATATATGATGTGAAATGTTTTTATGTGCAATATAATCATTATAATTTGTCATAACTAACCACAGTTGGTTACTATGCTCAGGCAACGCCGGGCTCTTCAGCTAGTCTCAAAATTCATCCACTTTTTTCAAAATTCAGTTAAAATATCAAACGTTAAAAACCTTCGTTGATGCGTTTAGACCAACCAATCTTAATCATAACTAAACGACTTTAGATTATAGATTAAGTCCGGTTGGTTGAAATGCGTAAACTATGTTGTTTTGCCATTCTACCATGATGATTGGTAAGAAAGTTGTGCTATGATTGTTTGATTTGGGAAAAAAACATGCAAGACCCTCGTAATGTGCTGGATTAACACCATTTCCCGAAAACAGCAATTGCTACAAATAATAAATCTTAAAAATAATTGACAACTTCCCAGTAATGTGTTGACATTCCCTCCCAATCCTCTTTGTGTCCAACCTGCAATTGAGGTTTAAATTTGCAACCTAAGAATTTTTTTTCTTTCTGAAGCTGCTCACCTCGCAGTATTTTCCCACCGCACATCGTGCCCTGTAGAGAAGTGATAAATTGGTCAATCACTTAAAAAGCGTAATTTGTCACACTCAGTAGGTCGAGTACAGCAGAGAAGCATGTACAGTCCGTGACACCAGATTTAATTATACGTATGTATCTGTGAAAGATGAGATCAGGCTTTATTAATGTGTCAGAGAATCTCTGGAGATATCACATACGAGGGGAATCGGAGGCACTTGCGTTGGGTCCGTGTTTTCTCACTGCTCACTGAGGATGAAGACAGATTAGCTGTGACTGTTTCTTGGCAGAACAGATGGGAAGAGAAGGGGCATGCTGCATCTCAACAAGGAAAGAGCACAGGCTGTCTGCCAGCTCTGCTCAGTTTTACAAGAGACGGGAGCTGGAATAAAAATCAGACAGGGGCAGGCGCAAAAAAAGATGACTCAGAAAGACAGAAAAAGTCTGGGTGCTCATTTCCAGATTGATAACTAACGAAGGGGCTGGACTGGTTACAGGAGTTTTGTGCTTTGGACAGTTTATTTTAAATTAATTTTGCTATAAATTTTCCCGAAAAATTTGGATTAGTCTGAATTTGAAATTTTTGGAATTCAACTTGCTAGATTTCAGCAGTCGGTCATTATTCTGCTGGATTCATTTAGTCTGGGAAAGGTTTAAATAATATTATAAAAATGGTTTATTCACTTTTTCTCACCTGTTGTTATCTGCTCTCCACCACAGCAGCTTTCTGGTCCTCCTAACCACTCTTTTCTTCTATCAATCTGTTCTTCCTTCCTTCTTTTCTTCCTCCATTTTGGCTCCATTGGCCACATGCAGACACGTGTTGTAGGAGATACATTGACATGCATCTCCCTACCCCTCGACGTGTGTCTCCCTACCCCTCGACTCTACGTGACTATATGTGGCCAAGCATAGGCTGAGGATTGATCTCAGGAGCTGGAATTGAGGAAGAACAAAAAACCAGGAGACCCGACTGGCACAGAGGACCAGGATGCCACAGAGGCAGCTTAAGAGTAGGTGAGCAAGGGTAAGTATAAAGGGTTCTTATACTTTAACCCTTTCTCTTCAGAATTAATCATTTATGATTCTGATTAAAATTTATTTTGACTGGATCACTGATGGCCGCAGGTAGAAGAGGTCCGTGCTCGAGAACAATATTTGGGCATTTTGCAGTCCAATAGCTCATCATAATGCAGAATTACACCTGCTTTGGAGGTGGTAGTGGCCCACTTTCTTCTCTGGCCCCCATATTGTTGCACGAATGATATGTTCTCCCCTGGATTGGGATCACATCTACCAAACTTAGGCGAATCTGCCTCAATAAAACTTTCAAGAGAATTGCTGATGTCTGCACAGCGTCCATTTAAATCAGCAAGCTATCTGTGTAATGTAGGACAGGAAATGTCCTGGAGAGCAAGAGACACTCTTGGTAACTTCTCTCAAGAAGAATTGCAAACAGAGGATTCTTGTTGACTAATGACTACCTATAAACAATAATGAGTTCCAGCGTGAAGCTCTTGGACTCCAATGCCAAATAGTATCAAAAGCTCCAAACTATCAAGTGTAGGTTTTGATACTGGTCCAGGTTTAAAGGGGTTGTCCAGGGTTGTGGTTCAAGTCTGCTGTCATTTTATGTGAATATAGACTTGGAACTATTAGATCAGTACCAGTGAATGAAATAATAAGACTAGGAATTAGGTAATTTAAAGGGAACCTGTCACCACGTTTTGCCAATATAAAGCACTGCCACCACCTTTACCGCCTGTTTGAAGGAAGCTGTATATGAGTTTCCAACCCCCTCTGCATAGCGTCAAAAATTCCATTTATAAAGAGCCCATATGTATGCACATGACAGCACTTTTCACTACCTTTAGCAGGGCAGAAAGCAGTGCACCTGCGGAGGAGTGCGATGGATGACACTGTGGATGACGTAGGATGCATCATTCACATGAAGAAGAAGGAGGACAGTGTTGTGACCAGAGAGGAGGCACTGGATCAAAACCAGAAATGCCCATTGGACAGAAACGTGCCATATGGGGGTGCATTAGAGTACTTTGCACTGCCCTCAGCAAGGCAGAACAATGTACGCCTGCACTGGAGCGCAATGGAGGATACTGTGGATGATGTAGGATGTGTCATCCACATGAATCAGGAGGACGTTGATTGCGACAAGGAAGGAGGTAAGACAAGCCATGCCCATTGAACTGGATTGCGCCACATGGGGGATTATAAAATGTATTTTTGGGGGTATGTAAAGGGGATTGGAGACTCATGTACATTGTCTTTGAATATGTAAATCAGGTGGTAAAAGTGGTGGAAGTACTTTATATTGGGAAAACCTGATGACAGGTTCCCGTAATTTAATAAGTTACACGAGACTAGAAAACTTCTGATTTCTTCCATGGACACTGACCCACCTGTCTACAGATTATGCCAGATTATGCTTGATGCTGCAGGCTTATACTCTGGAGGGGATAAGCTACAGAACCAGGTGCAGTATTATTTTTAAAAGATAGATCTATTTTAATAATCCGGTACAATCCCTTTAAATTGTTTTCAGACTTTTTCCATTCCTCTTTGTGTCTCTGATGTAAGCAGGGTGAGTTGCCAAAGTCACATTGATTTAAAAGTACTGTAGAGCAATAAAATTATTTGCTTTTAACTGGATTTTTTTTCTTACATTTTTTTGTCTCTCCTTCACAGCCGGGGGATTTTAATTAAATGGCAAAGTTAAGTTTGAAACATGCTATGGCTGCAAAAAAAAAATAAATTGTTTTTTACATTGTTTTCTGTCGTCTTTATAATTAGAGCTTAATAGATGCAATAATAAGGTCAAAACTACAAAACTACCTTGGTAACATTACCTGTCACCTTCAATTATAACTATTTTCAAGGACTATAAACTGAATAAATAAAAGACAAAAGCATAGCAAGCAATCCAAAACTTGTTTTGGGGGCATTTCATAGCTTGCACCAGTTATACGGGCTCTAATTATTGATGAGTGAACGTCCTTGGTGATACTCGGATATCACCGAGCTCAGTGATTGTACTCCAAGAGTGGTAATTAGTGTTGAGCGATACCTTCCGATATCGGGAAATATCGGATCGGATTGGATCGGACCGATAACCCAAAAATATTGCTGATTCCGATACCGGAAACCAATGCAAGTCAATGGGACACAAATATCGGAATGAAAATAAACCCTTACTTTCCTTGTAGGTTAATTCTACATGAGGGAAAACAACTAAGAATAATGTAGAATGTATTGGGGGAGGTGGAGGAGACATTAAAGGCATAGAGGTTTAGCCCAATCAAATGGAATAGCAGGAATTATTTTTTTTTTTAAGACGTTCGGAGTTACAAAGATATTAACTATGTTAAATGAGTTGTCCGGGCTTTTCACCTAATCTCAATGCATATCTAGGCTGCAGAATGCTGACAATAAGTAATTTACCTTCTGTGGCTAGTCTGCACGGTTTCCAAGATATCATCTCTTGCTTCTAAGATAAACGTCCGGGGGTTGTGTGTTCTGGCATTGAAATGAGAACTGGTCGCTTCCTCCTCCCTCACTAGTTTCACTTTCCATAGATCACTGTTCAGCATGTGTCTGGGGGAGGAGCAGCTGGGTGGTTTGCTCGCAGCCAATCACAGCCATGCCATTAGTTAACATGCCTAACATGCATAACAGGATGTGTCCACACTTCTTAGGATTCCTCATTGGCTGAATAAAATCAAACTGGCTCATTGCATTATGGGAACTTCCGAAACAGTAACACTCCAAACTCCACTATGGTGAAGACCAAAGAGCTGTCAAAGGACATCAGAAACAAAATTGTAGCCCTGCACCAGGCTGGGAAGACTGAATCTGCAATAGGCAAGCAGCTCGGTGTGATGAAATCAACTGTGGGAGCAATAATAAGAAAATTGAATACATACAAGACCACTGATAATCTCCCTCGATAGAATCATAGAATCATAGAATCGTAGAGTTGGAAGGGACCTTCTGGGCCATCTGGTCCAACCCCCTGCTCAAAGCAGGATTCGCTAAATCATCCCAGTCAGATGTCTGTCCAGCCTCTGTTTGAAGACTTCCATTGAAGGAGAACTCACCACTTCTCGTGGCAGCCTGTTCCACTCATTGATCACTCTAACTGTCAAAAAGTTTTTTCTAATATCTAATCTGTGTCTCTTCCCATTCAGTTTCATCCCATTGCTTCTAGTCTTTCCTTGTGCAAATGAGAATAAAGTTGATCCTTCTACAATGTGACAGCCCTTTAGATATTTGTAGACAGCTATTAAGTCTCCTCTCAGTCTTCTCTTTTGCAAACTAAACATTCCCAAATCCTGCAACCTTTCCTCATAAGACAGGGTTTGCAGATCGGTCACCATTCTGGTCGCTCTTTTCTGAACTTGCTCCAGTTTGTTGATGTCTTTTTTAAAATGTGGTGCCCAAAACTGGACACAATATTCCAGATGAGGTCTGACCAAAGAGGAGTAGAGGGAAATAATGACTTCACGTGATCTAGACTGTATGCTTCTGTTAATACATCCTAGAATTGCATTTGCCTTTTTTGCTGCTGCATCACACTGTTGACTCATATTCAGTCTGTGATCTATTAGTATACCCAAGTCTTTTTCACATGTGCTGTCACTTAGCCCTATTCCTCCCATTCTATATATGCTTTTTTCATTTTTATTGCCCAGATGTAGTACTTTGCATTTCTCCCTGTTAAAAACCATTCTGTTAGTTGCTGCCCACTTCTCCAGTTTATTTAAATCTTTTTGAATCCTCTCTCTCTCTTCTCTAGTATTAGCTATCCCTCCTAGCTTTGTGTCATCAGCAAATTTAATCAGTTTACCCTCAATTCCTTCATCTAAATCGTTGATAAAGATGTTGAACAATACAGGGCCCAGGACAGAGCCCTGTGGTACCCCACTTGAGACATTCTTCCAACTGGATGTACAGCCATTTACGACCACTCTTTGGGTCCGATCACTAAGCCAGTTATGAATCCACCTAACAGTTGCCTTGTCCATTCCATACTTAGTCATTTTTTCAATAAGGATTGTATGAGAGATCTGGGGCTCCAGGCAAGATCTCACTCCATGGGGTCAGAATGATCACAAGAACGGTGAGCAAAAATCAAAGAACCACCAGGGGTGGGCTGGTGGACCTCGTTTCTACACCTTGTCAGGTATATACTTGCATTCTCTATATGGCCCTTAATTTTTGTCTAATTATGTGATCTATATTTCTATGACATATGGGTCAGTTTATTTGTTTATTTATTAATAAATACCACAGGTGCAATATTACATATACTGTATATGTATATGACTTTTAGTATATGGTCCCTCCAGCATTGTTTTTTGATGCTGGTTTAAGGTATGCATTTGTATTCCTCTCCCCTGCTTTTGTACTTGTTCCATTTTAATATATTTTAATATATGAATAATAAAGATTTTCATAGTTGTTTTTCTAGTTGGACTTCATGACTATGTTTTCCTTGGTCTTATTGCTAGTATGTGCAGTTGGTTCAGATATGGTCCATATATGCAGTTTGGGTGGTGTATGATTTAATGCTAATTTCATCACTATGTGTGAATAGCTTCACCCATTTGTATATTATGCTTGCCACTATTCATTTTTATTGACAATTAAACATGAAGCTCTGCATGCTGACCAGTTGGAGATGGAGGAAGACTTGAGACTTGGAAACCCTACCCAGCCCAACCTCATCTCATCTGCTTAGCGCGGATTGTGCAACAATGAAGAGGTGAAAGCTGAGGAGGAGCAAGAGCTGGTTACTCACGCAACAGAGGCTAGTACCCACAAGAGCTTCATCCAGTCTCTTCTACGTGGATGAGTTGAGGAGAGGACTGAGGAAATGGAAAGTCATCATGGTGTAGACAGGGAAGTGGCTGTAGGGAACTTGGCACAAATGGACGACTTTATGTACCGCTGCCTTTGCTGTGACTCTTTCATTGTATCCATCATGGCCAAAAAAGAGTACTGGCTGTTCACCCTGCTAGACCCACGCTGAATCTCTCTTTTCTGAGGTGGAGACCATTGTGGAAAATATGTTGAACAAATTCTCATCAGAAAACACTAGTGGCAGGAGGCAAGATTCCTTGCCCAATCATAAAGGTGAGGTGAGGGAGACACACAGCAGGCACAGCAGAGGCAGGAGTACACTGTCAAAGGCTTGGGCCAATTTCTTTACACCCTCCCAGCATTCCATCACTGATTACAGGGTATTTTTAACAAAGAGGTAAAAAGTTTTAAAGATGGTCAGGCAATACCTTGCTGACAAAACCAGCATACTCCCTCTGCGATCTTCAACTCTTGGGTCTGAAAGCAGGACACCTGGCAAAACCTGTCCCACTATGTCTTGGAGGTGTTGGGCAGCTCTGCCGCTAGCGTCTTGTCTGAGTGGATTTTTAGTGCCGCCGAGGAGGTTAAAACAGACAGGAGCTTTCTCCTGTAAACAGAAAATGTTGAAAAGTTCACTCTGATAAGAATGATTAAGCTTGAATTAGCCCCAACTTTTCCACACCACCAGATGACAACAGCACATAAAGTGTTTTTCATTTTCAATATTTGAATGAGGCCCTCTAGTTGTTGCCTGCTAGGGTGTATGGATGACCCTCCTTATATTTTTTTTCTGGCTTTGCACTCTGTGCAGAGCCTTTATGAATATAAAAGTACCACAACTATACTTTCTTAATTTTTTTATGAGGCATTCCAGTTGGTGACTTTAAGTTGTGTGAATGATCCTGTTTGTAATTTTTGGCAGGCTTTGCACTGTGTGCAGAGTTTTAATGAGGGTAGGAATACCACAACTATACTTTGTTCACAATATTTGAATTAGGTACTAAAGTTGTTGCCTTGAAGTCTGTTTGGATGACCCTGCTTGTAGTTTTTGGCAGGCTGTGCACTGTGTGGAAGCTTTTATTAATGTAGAAGTACCACAACTACACTTTGTTCACAGTATTTGAATTAGGCACTGCAGTTGGTGCCTTCAAGTTTGTGTGGATGACCCTGCTTGTAATTTTTGGCAGGCTTTGCACTTAGTGCATAGCTTTTATGAGTCTAGGAGTATCGCTACAGTTGTGGCCAAAAGTATTGACACCCCAGCAATTCTGTCAGATAATACTCAGTTTCTTCCTGAAAATGGAGCTTTTTGGGCAAAGGCATCAATATAGAGTTTACAGGAGAAAAAAAGAGGCATTCAAAGAAAAGAACAGGGTCCCCACAGTCAAACATGGCGGAGGTTTCCTGATGTTTTGGGGTTGCTTTGCTGCCTCTGGCACTGGACTGCTTGACCGTGTGCATGGCATTATGAAGTCTGAAGACTACCAACAAATTTTGCAGCATAATGTAGGGCCCAGTGTGAGAAAGCTGGGTCTCCCTCAGAGGTCATGGGTCTTCCAGCAGGACAATGACCCAAAACACACTTCAAAAAGCACTAGAAAATGGTTTGAGAGAAAGCACTGGAGACTTCTAAGGTGGCCAGCAATGAGTCCAGACCTGAATCAAAGAAAACACCTGTGGAGAGATCTAAAAATGGCAGTTTGGAGAAGGCACCCTTCAAATATCAGGGACCTGGAGCAGTTTGCCAAAGAAGAATGGTCTAAAATTCCAGCAGAGCATTGTAAGAAACTCATTGATGGTTACCAGAAGCGGTTGGTCGCAGTTATTTTGGCTAAAGGTTGTGCAACCAAGTATTAGACTGAGGGTGCCAATACTTTTGTCTGGCCCATTTTTGGAGTTTTTTGTGAAATGATCAATGTTTTGCTTTTGCTTCATTCTCTTTTGTGTTTTTTCATTTAAGACAAATTAAATGAAGATAATAATACCAAAGAATTTGTGTTTGCAATCATTTTCAGGAAGAAACAGAGTATTATCTGACAGAATTGCCGGGGTGTCAATACTTTTGGCCACAACTGTATATGACAACTTGAACAGAATGTGTATGAGGCCCTCCTTTGTGTCTAATACAGGTTGTATCTGAGTCCCTGTTAGGGATGGCAGATTGTGCTAAATAAAAATAATAATAAAGTGCAATCACAACCCGAGGTCCACCGAGCAGTGATGTAAAGCTGCTGCTAGTGAATAATGGTGGAGCAAACCAGTGAGCAATTTCCTTAATACACTGTGCTAAACGTCACACAATGTGAACAGAACTCAGAGTACCCGACTCAGTAGTACACCAAGCGGTACTGCAAAAAGAAAGTAAAGTACAAAACCTTGTTAACATCACAGGGGAAATTAGCACACGGGTTGAGCTAGCCCTGCAACTAAACGGTGCTAGCCGCACCAGTGGATGAAACAGATGCTGAGTCACGGAAAGAACTCATGTGATGCTACGTACAATACCATGTCGCTTTCCAAGAGAAGTAAGGCCTAATGGTTGGACTTGCTCTGTAACTCAGCTGTGCTAACCACACACATGAAGGAAACTGATGCTAAGCCAAGTGAGAATTACCAGTCCTAACCCTACTTGCCTACTTAAGACACTCTGTGTATAGGACAACACATGTGAACAGAGCGGTAAAATATCCACTCACAAACACTACACATAAATGACACTAGCACACCCATGTGCGCCACTGAGGACTTTTTATGCGCTAGGCTCCATCCCAAACACTTATGTCCAGTCGGCTTTGACATCGACTGCGGGCCAATCTGTAGCTGCCACATCACCAGAGCAGCTGACGTTCGTCCACCACTGAGAAGACTCCATGTCACGGACATGCTCAGTAGGGTGATCTCTGGACTTAGACTCCAGAGCGCAAGGTTGCCCCAGTATATCACTGCTTACCATAGACTTGGCTGGAGAGCCAGCAGCAAGCAAGCGAACTCCACGAGTCTGAGCAAGACACTGGGACCGATGTCTGTGCTGAACAGCACTCGCAGCGGCTGGACCCAAATGGGAGACCACTGCACCAGACAAGGCTTGCAATCTATCCTGCGCAGCAAGAGAATCCCAATGCCTAACAGTCCCTCTTCCATAAATCTTTTTGGCAGTTCTTGCTTACTTCATAAATTACATTGAAATTTCAATTTTTTTAGTAAAAAGTTGAATTTTGGTTTACTTACAGTGGGTACGAAAAGTATTCAGACCCCTTTAAAATTTTCACTCTTTGTTTCATTACATCCATTTGGTAAATTCAAAAAAGTTCATTTTTTTCTCAATAATGTACATTCGACACTCCATCTTGATGAAGAGAAAACAGAAATGTAGACATTTTTGCAAATTTATTAAAAAATAAAAACTGAAATATCTCATGGTCATATGTATTCAGACCCTTTGCTCAGACAATCATACTTAAGTCACATGCTGTCAAATTCCTTGTGATCCTCCTTGAGATAGTTATTCTCCTTCAGCTGTGCTTACTGTAATTAAACTGATAAGACTTGATTTGTAAAGGCACATGTGGCGCCCCTGTGGGTTCAGTTGCCACAGAGGTACTGCACCTCCTCCTGAGGTGTGGTACCCCACCATCCAGGTAAGTTGGAGGCTCCTGACCACGCTCCAACACTTGCATCCCACACAACACAGTAGTTCAGCAAAGCCACATTGCGGCTCCCTGCTTGGAGTGTAGCAGAGCACCTTTGGTGGCTCCCTACTTGGAACACGAAACGTGCTGGGAGGCGGGTGGACTTAGAATACATAAAAGAGTGGGAAGGTTTAGGATTTCAAGTCAGTCAGAGAGGAGTGAGGAGTGAGGATCCCTGAGAGAGGGATGGAGGAAGGAGGTGCTGCAGCAGATCTCAGTGACCTGGGTCTGCTGGCATGGGAAGGAAAGACTAGTATGGAACGTAGGCGTAAAAGGGAACAGAGGACGTGGGTTAGAAGAGAACCCTGCCTAGAAGTTCTAAGCGCATGGCCGGGTCCCAGTCCCGGAGGTTGTATGGATACTAAGGGTCCTACAGCAGACACCGGTGGAGTAGTGGGCTGTAAATGCACTACTCCCATCTAAGACTTGGGGGCACAACAGCAACATTGATAGTGAGCTGGGACTCAGGAGCAAGGAGTCCCTGAAGTAGGCTACAGCTGTCTGCCCTACAAGGAAGGTTCTTGGGAACATCTGTCAGGAGGAACCACAGTGTAACTCAGTACTAGGAGTACTTCACACCAAAGGTGCTGTAAGAGGAGACGTTCAGAAAGGCACATGTTGGCGGAGTGTTGGAAGGGAGCATTCCATCTGACCTGGAGGTTAACTGGGTCCCTGACCCGGAGGACACGGCACAGAGGCAGGCACCTGTGTGTACTACAGACTGTGAGTAAAGCTTTGGAACTACAAGCCGTGGTATCCTCCATTTATTCTTGCTCCTTCACACCCGGTACCGCTACATCTGGGTGCCAGCTTCTACAATGCCTGCGCCTCTCCTCTACCCCTACATCTAAACTGCCCTGGGACTACAGCTCCACCTGAGGGGAGCTTCACCATCTTGGCTGCAACACACCACCAGTCCCAGAGGATCTGCATGCAGCGTCGGCTTAACATCTCACTTGCAGAACACCACAGGTGGCGTCACGAACTATTCATTCAATCAATTACATTCCACCATTTCAATTCCCCCATTACTTAGGCGCCCAGGGCCACGGACCGGGTCACCGCCGCTGTGACACATCCCACTGACACCGGCCCGGTACCGAGTACCCCACAGCCCTGGGAAGGCGACCCACACACACCAGTCTATATAAGACCTCACAGCTCGCAGTGCATGTCAGACCAAATGAGAATCATGAGGTCAAAGGAACTGGCCAAGGAGTTTAGAGACAGAATTGCAGCAAGGCAAAGATCTGGCCAAGGTTACATAAGAATTTCTGCAGTACTCAAAGTTCCTAAAAGCACAGTGGCCTCCATAATCCTTAAGTGGAAGAAGTTTGGAACCACCAGAAGTCTTCCTAGACCTGGCCATCCAGCCAAACTCAGCAATCGTTGGAGAAGAGCATTAGTGAGAGAGGTAAAGAAGAACCCCAAGATCTCCGTGACTGAGGTACACAGATGAAGTACAGAGATGGGAAAAAGTCTCACAAAGTCAACTATCACTTCAGCCCTCCACCAGTCAGGCCTTTATGTCAGAGTGGCCCAAAGAAAGCCTCTACTCAGTGCAATGTGGCGCCCCTGAAGGTCCAGTCCCACAGAGGTACTGCACCTCATCCAGAGGTGTGGAATCCCACTCTCAGGTAAGGAGGGAGCACTACCCAGGACTCTAACACTCGCACCCAACACACACCAGTTCAGTCAGGGCATCTGGGTGTACCATTGGGAAGGATGACCTCAACCCAGACTGGCTAGGAAAGGGGTTGGGAATGAGTGGGGAAGGTAGAGAAAGGGCAGAGCTTAAAGGAGTGACAGTTGGTGGGTTAGAGGGGAGTTAGTGCTGAGGTAAGAAGATTGTTCTGGAAAGAGTCAGCCAGTCAATCAGAGGGGAGTGAGAGAAGGAGTGAGGGCTGACAGAATCTAAGGAGTTGGTGAGGATATGGAGAAGGAGAAGGACTGCAGTAGGAAGACCTAGAGAGAGTTGTGAGGGGAGGCTGAAAGAAGCTCCTGGGAGGACAGAAGGGGTCCTTGGGGCACGGGAAGTGCAGAAGCCACTGGTGGGGCCCGTATCCAGAAGTGGAGGGATCAGGTCGCAGTAGGGGTACCGACCCCTAAGACTAATGAGGACTACAAGACTCAGCTAGCAAGCCGGAGGCTGAGGTAACTGTATGTACCTGTTAGGAGTCAGATTTCTACCTCTCCTATGTTGAAATCTAGACCCTTACATTCTGCAGTCTCCTGCGCTTCATCTGCTGCAGAGAAGATTGCAGAGGAGAGTGCGTTGCGGCAACTCTCTCCAGAGGCTAATTCCTTTGTTCCCTTAACTGAGCATGCCAATGGGACGAACTTCCATTGGAGTTCGGGAGTCAGGTGCTCAGGTCCTGTGTCGAATCCTATTGGCTCCTCTTGGAGCCTTGGAGATTTCTGGAAGGACCCGTTTGGTATAAAAAGCGCGCATGGCTGTTCCGCCTGTTTGATGATGGATGCTTGGACTAGTGAATGACTTATTAAGAAACCGCTTCCCTCTGATAATACGTTTGTGTGAGTGATTGGTTCCTGCCAGTAGTAGCTCCAGCGCCAGCGCGCCTAGCTCCATCTTGCTCAGCAGCTTAGCGTCTGCATTGCACCAGCGTTTTTGCAGTGCCTTACCAGCGGCTCAGTTCTTGCCGCGCCGCAGTTGCAGCTTATCTCTGCGTCCGCTGTTGCGACGCCACGCACCTTATTTAACGGTAGGTCTAGACGGAGTAGTCCTGTTGTCTAAGGCTACTCCTGTGACCCTGAATACCGTGTCTGCATCGCAGAGACTCTGTGACCCTGAACAGACTCAGCGTTTTTGTATGCTTTTTGTCTGCAGCTCTGTGAGTGTAACAGATCTTGCTTCAGTGCACATTGGGTGCAGTTAAACCCTGTGCACATTACCACCATAGTGCTCTGCATCTACTAGCTGCGATTTTCCATCCTCCGCATGGTGGACCCCGAGCGGCGAAGGCACTTTATTCATATTTTTTATTTAGTGCCTTCCGCCACTCCTAACATAATACTAGCACCAGGGTCTGGCTAGAGATGGCAGACCAGCAGCAACTTTTGCAATGTGTGCGGCAGCTCGAGGCTCGCTTGGCTACCCTTGAGAGAGCTCTCGCAGCTGCGGAGGCCACAGATGCTGCTGTTCAGGCACTCACAGATGCGGTAGGCCGTATGTCCATGTCTGCCCTTGCGCCGACAGTTACCCGCCTCCCGTTGCCCGAAAAATACTGTGGGGATGGCGCCTCCTGCAGGGGTTTCATCAGCCAGTGCTCAATACACCTGGAGCTGCTGGCTGCGCAATTTCCTACAGAGCGGGCTAAGGTGGCCTTTATTATCTCCCTACTGTCGGCAAGGCCTTGGAATGGGCTACGCCTTTATGGGAACGTGGTGACCTCGAGATTCGGACCGCGGCCAACTTGCTAACAGCCATCAAGCAAGTATTTCTCGGTCCACGGGTCACGCACGATACGTCTCTGCAATTTCTCGCCCTTACTCAGGGGTTACTTTCGGTTAGCCAGTATGCCGTCCGTTTTCGGACACTGGCGTCCGAGTTGGAGTGGTCCGACAAAGCCCATATCCCCATTTTTTGGTGAGGTCTAGCAGAACACGTGAAGGATGCTCTATCTACTAGAGAGATCCCCACCAGCTTGGAGTAGTTAATTTCCATCTCCTCACATATCGACCTCCGTTTTTCGGAGGGCGGTATGGAGCGGGCTCACTCCAAGCGAAGAGCTGTTTCGGCTCCTAAATTTTTTGAACCTCTTGAGCTGTCTGAGCCGGAGGTTCTACCCCCTGAGCCCATGGAGGTGTCTCGTACCAATCTTAATACGGACTCGGACCAGGAATCCATTTGCGGTTGTCACCATGTATGTGCAGTTTCTCTGGAAGCCAGCTCCCCGCAATGGTCAGAGTCTGAACCGGTTATCGAGACCTTTGTCCCTCCTCATCTTAGGGCTCAGGTTCCCGCCTGGGCACATGCGTCAAATGCACCCCACCATCGGGGTTACATGCAAATCTCGAAGCTATTGGCCGGAGCGCATTGGTGGCCTCATAGGGCTCGGGACATAAAAAATATATCCAGGCTTGCACCTTATGTGCTCAGGACAGCCTTCCTAGGCGGAGAGTGGTAATGGTCGCTGACTCACGGCAGCATTCGGTTGCCTCACCCGCTCCTGTTGTCTCCCAGGTATCCCTTCTGAAACCTGGTGATCTTGCCTCCACTGATGCCTTCCAAGTGTCCCGGTTTACGGTAACACCTACCAGGACACCAAGCTCACCTTCGGACGAGTTTGAGCCTTATGCCACCGTAGGGCACAGGTTGATGGTCAGGAAGGCTCAGGGAGGAGGGGGCCCTAGGAGGGGGGGTAATGTTAGGAGTCTGATTTCTACCTCTCCTATGTTGAAATCTAGACCCTTACATTCTGCAGTCTCCTGCGCTTCATCTGCTGCAGAGGAGAATACAAAGGAGAGTGCCTTGCGGCAACTCTCTCCAGAGGCTAAGTCCTTTGTTCCCTTAACTGAGCATGCTCATGGGACGAACTTCCATTGGAGTTCGGGAGTCAGGTTCTCAGGTCCTGTGTCGAATCCTATTGGCTCCTCTGTGAGCCTTGGTGATTTCCGGAAGGTCCCGTGTGGTATAAAAAGCGCGCATGAGTGTTCCGCCATGCGCTAGAATTTTTCATACTTGCTGCTGTATGTTTGATGATGGATGCTTGGACTGGTGAATGACTTATTAAGAAACCCCTTCCCTCTGATAATAAGTTTGTGTGAGTGATTGGTTCCTGCCAGTAGTAGCGCCAGCGTCAGCGCGCCTAGCTCCATCTTGCTCAGTAGCTTAGCGTCTGCATTGCGCCAGAGTTTTTGCAGTGCCTTACCAGCGGCTCAGTTCTTGCCGCGCCGCAGTTGCAGCTTATCTCTGCGTCCGCTGTTGCGACGCCACGCACCTTATTTAACGGTAGGTCTAGACGGAGTAGTCCTGTTGTCTAAGGCTACTCCTGTGACCCTGAATGCCGTGTCTGCATCGCTGAGACTGTGTGACCCTGAACAGACTCAGCATTTTTTGTATGCTTTTTGCCTGCAGCTCTGTGAGTGTAACAGAGCTTGCTTCAGTGCACATTGGGTGCAGGTAAACCCTGTGCACATTACCGCCATAGTGCTTTGCATCTACTAGCTGCGGTTTTCCATCCTCCGCACGGTGGACCCCGAGCGGCGAAGGCACTTTATTCATATTTTTTATTTAGTGCCTTCCGCCACTCCTAACAGTACCTCAGCCGCAACCACATCCATTCACCGAAAAGGCAGCCATATAGGAGAAAGGAGAAAGAGGACTCAGAGAACATCGCCCAACTAGGTCTGCGGCTGCTGGCTTGGGGACACTGTTTGTAAAGGTGCTGGGCAGAAGAAGTGGCAACCAGTACAGTGAGACGGCCAGGAGACAAATACATAAAAGGGAGACCTGGAAAGGTGTATCCGCATCTACCTGGGAGTTTGCTGGACCTCTCACCTGAAGGACACGGTGCTAAGCAGGAACCTGCTCACGAGAGAACTGTGAGTAAAATATTGGAAACTGCACCCTGCTGTGTCATCTGTGTCATTCGTGTGGCACCCCCTGGAGTATGGTCGCCACAGTGGCATTGCCTTCCTTCAGGGAGGGTGATGTCATGCTTGAAAGCAAGGAAGGGTCTCTCTAGCAGTTAATCATTTACATACAACACATTCCCACTTCAGGCCCGCAGAGGGAGCTCTGAACCAGAATTGGGGGAGGGGTGCTCTCTGAGGGCCAGGAAGGAAAATTAGGAGTTAGTGTGAGGAGGGCAACGAGTGTAGACATGTGGAGAGAAGCTGGAGGATGAGCTGAGGATAGAGAGCTCCCTCCCAGTGAGAGCGCATGATCTGGAGCCTGGTGTCCATGGTTGTATGGATACTGAAGGTCCTGCAACAGAAACCAGAGGAATAGGAAGTTGTAAATGCTCTATTCCCAACTAAGACTCGGAGGCACAACAGCGACAGGTGAGCCAAGAGAGATAGATGGCTAAAGCTGTCTGCCATAGGAGGTAGTTCTAAGAGAAGATAAGAAGGAGGAACTTCAGTGTAACATAGTACTGGATGTACCTCAAGCCAGCGCTAGGAAGGAGACTACACAACCCATCTGAGAGATCTCTGAGTTGCTTCCAGGCTAGCCTGCTCCTTTGCCATCTGTAACCAGGACCCTGGACTGCGTTTGCCAAGTAAAGGTAAAGAAACTGCACCCTGTTGTGTCCTTGCCTCCTTCCTGCAACATCCTCAGCACTGCTACATCTCTGTGCCAAACACTGCACCCTCTTCCTAAACGTTCTGCTACACTGCCCTGGGACCAACAGCCCTACCTGTGGAGGGCTACAACATCATTGCTGCACTACACCATCTGTCCCAGAGGATCTGCATGCAGCGTCGGCTTAACACCTCCCTTGCTGAACACCACAGGTGGCGTCACAAATCACTTATAAACTATATTCCCAACTCAACCCCTTTTACATGGGCGCCCAGGGCCACGGACCGGGTCACCGCTGCTGTGACAATCCCCTCTGAAGGACCAGCCCGGTACCGAGTACCCCACAGCCCTGAGAGGGTGACCCATTTTGGCATCACGAACAGGATTACGGAGCCCAGTATCCCCGGGTCCTGTGTGGTAGAGACTGTTGTGTGATATAGACTGTGTGCAAAATTGGCGCCATTGCCGCCATTATCCTGCTGATTGGTGAGCAGGAAGAAAAGGGGGCAGGCCTTCATGGGCAGAGCCAGCTGAGAAGCGTGAAAGGAGAAGAGCACGCGGGAAGTGAAAATCTGAGGCCTGCAGTTCCAGTGTCCCCTGATCCAACCAAGTAACGGCATCCGGTAAGCCAGAGCAACCCCACGGCCTGGCTCACGTTAACTAGGGGGAAGAGAAAATGTCTGAGGACAACACAAATGCAGCGGCGGGCACTCCCGCAAACCCCTCAGCGCCACGAGAAGTAGCGCAAACCGCAGCGGTCCCCATAATGCCGCTGTCCATGCCCTACATACCGGGAGCGGCCTGGCTACCGCAGTACTCGGGTGAGTCACATACCCTGAGTAAATTTAAAGAGAGACTGTGCAATTTGTTTGAGGTATATCCTAAATCTCAAAGCCAGAAGGTGAACATCCTTATTGGGCAGCTAAAAGGTGCCGCACAGAGTGAAGTAAAAGCCTGGCAGGACACTGATAAAGAGACTGTCAAAAAGATTTTGGCCAAGCTAAAAAGCACCTTTGACACCCGCACCGCAGCTGAAATCAAGATGAGGTTCTTTGTATGTAAACAGAAAGTGCAGGACAGTATAAGGAACTATGCTCTTAACCTGCAGGAGACGCTGCGAGCCATCAAGCAAATTGATCCTGACAGTGTGAAAGAGGAAGACAAACTGTTAAAGGAGCAGTTCATTGAAGGACTCCTATCCAGTACCCACAGAGCACAGCTGTGCATCATAACTAGTGTTGAGCGATACCATCCGATATCGTGAAATATCGGATCGGATTGGATCGGACCGATACCCAAAAAGTATCAGATATCGCCGATTCCGATACCGGAAGCCAATGCAAGTCAATGGGATACAAATATCGGAATTAAAAAAACCCTTTCTTTCCTTGTAGGTTAATTCTACATGAAGAAAAACAACTAATAATAATGTAGAATGTATTGGGGGAGGTGGAGGAGACATTAAAGGCATAGAGGTTTAGCCCAATCAAATGGAATAGCAGGAATATTTTTTTTTTTTTAAAAGACGTTAGGAGTTACAAAGATATTGACTATGTTAACCTTTTTTATATTTTTTTATCAGATATGTATGTTTCACTACTTCCATGCTCTTCAGCTTCTTTTTTACTTCTCCCACACTTTCTCCTTCATGATCCTCAGCAGCAGCATCTTTTTCATCAACTTCTTCTTCACCTTATTCATCTTCTTCTTCACCTTCTTATTATTTTTTTTTTCATTCTTCATATTCTTCTTATTCAACTATTATTCTTCTTCATATTTTACTTCTTCATCTTCTTCCTATTCTTCTTCTTCATCATATTCTTATTTGTGACAGGCATTCCTGTAGTTGTTATCTATAAAAGTTTGAAGATTACACCTTCTGTTCTGCCTGTCACAAAAGATTTACAACAGGATTTGTCCGCGTTCAGTTTGGCCTGCAGCAGCAGGCATTTTCCAGGGTCACCACGAGGAGGAACGGACTCACCCCCATACACTGCTTAGTCTTCTTCTGCTTATAATTTAGATAATATCTTTTGCTCTGATTTTTAGTCTTATGCTTAATGTTCTTCTGCTTTTTGTTCTTCTGCTTCTTGGTCTTCTGCTTCTTGGTCTTCTGTCTCTTGTTGTTCTGTATCTGGGTGGTTGTCTTCATGTTCTTTGTCCCCTTGGTCATCTTCTTCAGGGTCATCTTTTTGGTCTTCTTCTTTTGGGTGGTCTTCCAGATCGTCATCTTCAGGGTCATCGTTTTCGTGGTCATCGTCTTCTTCGGGGTGGTCTTCAGGGTCGTCGTCTTCAGGGTCGTCGTCAGGGAGATCCAGTGTGATAACCAAAAACCATTTCCAAAAGCTTGAACTTGGAAATGTAGCAGAAGGTACAAGAAGGCTGAGGAACTGCCGAGAACCAGCTGACGGCACTGGAACCCGGATGGGTAGCAGAAGGAACAAGAGCCAATGGCACTACCGAGGACCAGCTGACGGTGCTGGAACCCGGAGGGGCAGCAGAAGGAACAAGAGCCAATGACACTACCGAGGACTAGCTGATGGTGCTGGAACCTGGTTACTAAGCATAAGGTACCTGTGCTAGAAAGCACTACCAAGGACCAGCAGATGTTGCTGGAACTCGGATACAGAGAAGGAGGCACCTAAGCCAAAGGCACTGCCGAGAACCAGCTGACAGTGCTGGAACCTGGATGGGTAGCAGAAGCTGCACGAGCCAATGGAACTAGCGAGGACCAGCTGATGGTGATGGAACCCGGAGGGGCAGCAGAACGAACAAGAGCCAATGGCACTACCGAGGACCAGCTGACGGTGCTGGAACCTGGCTACTAAGCAGGAGGTACCTGTGCTAGAAAGCACTACCAAGGACCAACAGACATTGCTGGAACTCGGATACCGACAAGGAGGCACCTAAGCCAAAGGCACTGTCGAGAACCAGCTGACGGTGCTGGAACCTTGATGGGTAGCAGAAGGTACCCATGAAAAACAAAGTTGCAAGGCCGCGAGCCGGCCGCAGTTACCGAAATCCACAGTCCTACAGGAGGTGCTTGTCCTATTTGCACTATGGAACCAGCCTTTGTTGCCAGATCCCGCAGCCCACATAGGAAGCCCATAAACTGCAGGCACCATAGACTCGGCTAACCCGACCGCAACACGACAGGACAACGTATTAGTGGCAAAGTGACATTGACACTACCCGGAAACCACAGGCGTGCTGGAACCAGGCTGGGCAGGAGGGAGTACCTGTGCCAAAGACAATGCCGGGAAACAGCTGGCTGTGCTGGAACCCAGGGAAAATACTACAAACAGAGTTGAGACAGGGGCCTAATTGGAGCAAGTTTAAAATCTGTAGTTGTGTGAGTGTGGACAGAGCAGGAGAAATTGCTGCACACATAGCTGGGGATCAGATGACATTTCTGAACCCCACTAACACTGGAGCATGTGTTTTTCTCTGTGCAGACGGCACTTCTGAGCAGCAACTGGCGATGTTGGAGCCCAGGGTCAATCAAGGTGCAGGCTGAGGCCTAATTTCATCAAGTTTAATATCTGTTGTAGACTACTACTGATTTTAAATGTGCTCCAATTAGGCCTCTGGCTTCACTCTGTCTCTAGTATTTACCCTGGCCTCCAACACCGCTAGTTGCTGCTCAGAAATGCCATCTGCACAATCAACACTTGCTCCTGTGTTACTGGGGTTCAGTAATGTCAGCTGATCCCCTGAAGTGTGTCCGGCAATGTCTCCTGCTCTGTCCACATTCCCACTACTAGTAGGCTTGCTCCATGTAGGCTGAGGCCTACTTGGAGCAAGTGTAAAATCTGATGTAGTTTGAATGTGGAGGGAGCAGGAGATATTGCCGGACACACAGCAGGGGAGCAGCTGGCGTTACTGAACCCCACTAAGACAGGAGCTAGTGTTTTTCTCTTTGCAGACGGCACTTCTGAGCAACAACTGGCAGTGTTGGAGCCTAGGTTCAATCAGGGTTTAGGCTGAGGTCTAATTGGAGCAAGTTTTATATCTGATGTAGTTTGAATGTGGAGGCAGCAGGAGACTTTGCCGGACACACAGCAGGGGAACAGCTGGCGTTACTGAACCCCACTAACACTGGAGCATGTGTTTTTCTCTGTGCAGACAGCACTTCTGAGCAGCAACTGGCAGTGTTGGAGCCCGGGGTCAATCATGGAGTAGGCTGAGGCCTACTTGGAGCAAGTGTAAAATCTGATGTAGTTTGAATGTGGAGGGAGCAGGAGATATTGCCGGACACACAGCAGGAGAGCAGCTGGCGCTACTGATCACCACTAACACTTGAGCATGTGTTTTTCTCTGTGCAGACGGCACTTCTGAGCAGCAACTGGCAGTGTTGGAGCCCAGGGTCAATCATGGAGTAGGCTGAGGCCTACTTGGAGCAAGTGTAAAATCTGATGCAGATTGAATGTGGAGGGAGCAGGAGATATTGCCGGACACACAGCAGGGGAGCAGCTGGCGTTACTGAACCCCACTAACACAGGAGCTAGTGTAGACGGCACTTCTGAGCAACAACTGGAAGTGTTGGAGCCCAGGGATTACAGTTCAGGTGGTAGAAACATGAACACAACAGGAGACCTGGATTCTGTTGCCAACCAATTATTTATTCTGGAAGAGGACTGGCAAATTCCGGCGAGATCCAGGCCTTGTTCATTTTCAGAAAAGTAAGCCGGTCAATGTTATCGCAGGATAGTCGCATGCGACGGTCTGTTAATACACCACCTGC
Organism: Dendrobates tinctorius; assembly: GCF_039654945.1. Taxonomy (NCBI): domain Eukaryota; kingdom Metazoa; phylum Chordata; class Amphibia; order Anura; family Dendrobatidae; genus Dendrobates; species Dendrobates tinctorius. The sequence continues at coordinate 61,348,464 of NW_027361696.1, forward strand.
GACACTAAAGACGCGTTCCGATAATACACTAGCAGCAGGGCAAGCCAGCACCTGCAGTGCATACTGGCTAAGTTCTGGCCATGTATCCAGCTTAGAGACCCAAAACTTGAAGGGGAAGAGCCGTATGGGAGTACACTGACAGGGCAAGACATGAAGTCTGTCACCATCTGACGGAAACGTTGCCTCCTGCTGACTGGAGCCATCTGTGATGATGTAGACATTTGTGGCAGGCACACAAAACTTTGCCACATTTGGGCCATACTGGTCTTGCCTTGTGCTGAGGCACTGCCTCTGCTCCCTCTTTGTGCAGAGCTTCCTCCACTGCCTCAATGCACAGAGCTGCTTTGTAAAGCACTAGCAGCACTGCTCTCGGGTGGAATGGAGAACATGATGGAATGCACCAGTGTGTCTTGGTACTCCCGCATTTTACGCTCCCGGTTCAACGGTGTTATGAGGCTTTGTAAGTTGTCCCGGTAGCGAGGATCTAGGAGGGTGTACACCCAATAATCAGCCGTGTTGAGATTGTGGGCGATGCGGCGGTCGTTTCTCAGGCACTGCAGCATGAAATCAACCATGTGCTGCAGACTCCCAACTGCCCAAGAAATGCTGTCCCCTGCTTGAGGCGTTATCTCTGCCTGCTCTGCATCACCCCACCCTCACTCTACATACTGACTACTAGAGCATTGTGTACTTCCCTCCTCTGGAGAGATGTCTTCCTCCTCCATTGACTCCTCCTCATCCTCCTCACAAAGTGTCCCCTTCCTAGGTCTTTGTGAGGAACCACGTTGCGCAGACTGTCCAGAAGCAGATGGCATTTGTGATTCCTCATCCTCCACCTCTTCCAAAACCTCCTTCGTTAGTGCTTGCAGTGTTTTTTGAAGCAGGCAGATAAGGGGGACAGTCATGCTGACTAGTGCACCATCCGCGTGGAATCATCGAAGGCACGCAAAACGTGGCAGATGTCCTTCATAGAGGCCCACACAGTGGTGCTGAAGTGTGACTGGCGCACAGTGCGACTTGTTTGCACCTGATGCAGCTGGTACTCCATTACTGCTGCCTGCTGCTCACACAACCGCTCCAACATATGTAACGTTGAATTCCACCTGGTGGGTAGGTCACATATGATGCGATGTTCCGGAAGGCGGAATCGGCGCTGCAGAGCTGCAATGCGCGATCTTGCCATGCTGGAACGCCGCAAGTGAGCGCACTCTATGCGGACATTGTGCAGCAGTGCATCAAGATCCGGATAGTCCCTCAGAAAGCTCTGCACGACCAAGTTGAGCACATGTGCCAGACATGGGATGTGAGTGAGGTTGCCTAGGCCCAGAGCTGCCACCAGATTTCGGCCATTGTCACACACTACCAAGCCTGGCTGGAGATTCGCTGGCACAAACCACACGTCGCTCTCCTGCTTGATGGCATTCCAGAGCTCCTGCGCTGTGTGGCTTTGATTCCCCAAAGAAATTTCAGTACGGCCTGTTGACGTTTGGCTACGGCTGTGCTCATATCGGTCGTAACAGGCTCCTGCAGCGCTGATTCAGAGGAACTGGAGTATGAGGAGGAGTCAATGTGTACAGACTGGATTCCTGCAATCCTTGGAGTTGGCATAACACGTACAGCTCCACTCTCAAGATCTGTACCCAACTTCACAACATTGACCCAATTGGCAGAGAGGGAAAGGTATCGTCCCTGTCCATGGTTACTGGTCAACGCATCAGTGGTCAGGTGGACCTTGCTACTGACGGCGTTTAGTAGCGCATGTTTAATTTTTCCCTCCACATGCTTTTGCAGGGCAGGGACGGCTTGCCTGCTGAAATAAAAGCGGCTGGGCATGGTGTATTGTGGGACTGCCAATGCCATGAAGTTACGGAAGGTGTCAGTCTCCACCAGCCTGAATGAGAGTATTTCAAGGGCCAGTAGTTTTGCAATGCCAGCATTCAGAGCCTGTGCTCGGGGATGGTTTGCCGAGTATGGCCGCCTTTTCTCCCGTGCCTGTGCTACCGATTGCTGTCGAGAGGCCTGGGAGTGTGAGGATGACAGGGAACGTGGTGCTGTGGGTGGAATGTCACTGGGTCTCTGGACAACAGTGCCAGAGGTTCTTCCATGGCGATCCTGTGAAGAAGCCGAACCAGCTGTGTGTGAGCTGGAGGAAGAGGCTACAACACGAGCTGAAGAGGTGGTAGGTTTTGCTGCAGGTTGGCCTACGTCTTCAGTGTGTCTTTGTAACTCCACCACGTGCTTGGTCCACACATGTTTCCACATATTTGTGGTATTGAGGTTAATGACACTTTTCCCTCTTTTGACTTTCTGATTACACAGCTTGCATTTGACAAAGCAAATGTCATCTGCAACTGTGTCAAAAAAGGACCATGCACTGCAAGTCCTGGGAGCGCCTGTTTTGGCTTTTGGAAGAGGAATGCTCCTAACGGGTGCCGAAGTGGAGGCTACAGGCAACCAAGTCTACCCCCTCCCTCTCCCTCCTGTTTTGGCCGTTCTGGGAATCTCTTCCTCAGAGCTGCTCCCACCACCTTCCTGTTCCTCACGCCATGATGGGTCAAGGACCTCATCATCTACACTCCCCTCTTCAAACACCTGCTTTTCCTGGTGTCATGGGAAGCCTAGGTAACTTTAGGCTGAAACCCCGGGGCCCCTGCCGTGTCCCTCAGACTAGGGGAAACCCTGTCTGTCCCTCAACCCAGGGTTTACACTGAAGGTGTGCCTGCCTGGGCCTCCACCCTGTCCTTGTCTCCTGTCCAGCCCTAAGCTGAACCCACCACCCTCCACCCAGTGAGGAGCCAAACACCAGACCCCACAAATAAGTATGGACAGGGATAACGGAAATGCACCACACCGCGTACACACAGGGGAATACAGTAATGTGCAAGGGCAACCAAATAATACTACACAGGAAGGCAAAATGGCAACAATGGAATATACTACACCAGCAACCGTATGCTCCTTAGACCACCACTCCAGACCGGTATCGCTTAGCACAAGGCAAGAGCTATAGTCGGCGACGCCCATAGTCACACAGGGCAATTTAAAGACATAGGGCGTGGCTAAGCCCTCAGCCAGAATGACCTCCTGGCTAACCCAATCCAAGCCAGATCAGAAGAGCAACCAGCGCCGCTGAGAACCATGTGGTAGGATGGGGTATTACCGCTGTCTGCCGGACTCCCTGGTGCGAACAGTGTCCGACATGACAGTACCCCGCCTTCTACGAGGGACCCCAGGAACCTCACAATGTCGAGGACCTGGCTTGTCTGGATGGCGGCGATGAAACACTGTAATCAGTCAGTCCGCATGTATGTCCGAGGCCAGCACCCAAGTCCTCTCCTCAGGACCATAGCCACGCCAGTGGACCAGGTACTGTAGAGTGCGATGCATTACCCAAGAGTCAACCACCTTGGACACCTCAAACTCCAAGGTGCCATCCACCAAGACGGGAGGTGGTGGCACGGGAGAAACATCAACAGCACCCACGACTTTCTTAAGTAACGCCTTGTGAAACACATTATGTTTCTTGTATACGGCAGGTAACTCTAAACGAAATGCCACAGGGTTGATAATTGCGGAGATCCTAAATGAACCAATGAACCTGGGCCCCAACTTAAGCAATGGTATTTTGAGCTTGATGTTCCTTGTAGACAACCACACCCAATCACCCACACACAGGTCCGGACCAGGCACACGTCTACCGTCAGCCACACGTTTATACCTAGAACCTACATTCAGCAAGCGCTGCTTTACTCTCCTCTAAACGGGTGACAATTGTGCTCCCAACTGGTCCTCCTCAGGGACGCCCGCAAAGCTCCCTTGGCGCAAGGTACAGAATTGGGGATGTTGACCATAAACACAAAAGAAGGGAGATTCCCCAGACGATTCCTGATAATGATTGTTTATCGCGAATTCAGCCAGAGGAAGAAACGCCGACCACTCTTCCTGATTGTCAGACACAAAACAGTGTAAGTATTGTTCCAGGTTTTGGTTCATACGCTCAGTCTGCCCATTCGACTGAGGATGGAAAGCCGATGAATGAGACAATTTAATCCCTAGGCGTGAACAAAAAGCTCTCCAAAATTTTGCCACAAATTGTGTACCCCTATCAGATACAATGTCAGACGGGACACCATGAAGTCTGACCACCTCGCGAATAAATATTTGAGCAAGGGTCTTCGCATTGGGCAAAGATGGCAAAGCAACGAAATGCGACATTTTAGAGAACCGATCAACTATTACCAGAATGACCGTGTTCACAGCCGAGGAGGGTAAATCCGTAATGAAATCCATGGAAATCTCAGTCCATAGCTTACTTGGCACACAGAGAGGATGCAATGTGCCAGCAGGACGGGAGCGTGGTGTCTTGGCCCGTGCGCACGTGGTACAGGCTGACACATATGAGGCCACGTCCTGCCAGATTTTGGGCCACCAAAAACGACGTGATACAAGTTCCAGAGTGCCCTTAACTCCTGGGTGACCCGCCAGGACAGTATCGTGATGTTCCTCTAACACTTTTAAGCGTAGGTGTAGTGGCACAAACGATTTATTAGGAGGCAGATCCGGCGGTACCTCCTCCTGAGCATCAGCAATCTCTGCCTCAACCTCTGTCGTGAGAGCCGAGACCACAACTCCCTTTTGGAGGATAGGCACAGGATCCTCACGTGGCTCTCCACCCGGAAAACATCTGGACAAGGCGTCCGCCTTAGTATTTTTAGAACCTGGTCGGTATGTCACAAAAAAATTGAACCGGGTGAAGAATAACGCCCAGCGAGCCTGTCTGGGGGACAGGCGTTTAGCAGACTCTAAATAAAACAGATTCTTATGGTCTGTTATGACAGTAATCTGATGGACAGCCCCCTCCAAGAAGTGTCGCCATTCCTCAAATGCCAACTTGATGGCCAACAATTCCCTGTTGCCAATATCGTAATTACGCTCGGCCGGCGACAGTTTCTTGGAGAAGTAGGCACACGGATGCAATTCGCCCAAGGATGGACCCTGAGACAGTACCGCCCCCACTCCAACCTCAGATGCATCCACCTCCACGGTAAAAGGTAGGGAGACATCAGGCTGAACCAGAATGGGAGCTGAAGCAAAACTGTTTTTGAGGAATTCAAACGCACGCACAGCAGCCTCAGACCAGTCAGAAAAATTGGTACCTTTTTTAGTCATGTCGGTGAGCGGCTTAGCAATCATAGAAAAATTCTTAATAAATTTCCTATAATAGTTTGAAAAGCCCAGGAATCGCTGAAGCGCCTTGAGATTATCAGGCCGATCCCACTGCAGCACCGCTTGCACCTTAGCGGTGTCCATTTTAAACCCTGAGGCGGAAATTACATAACCCAAAAAAGGTAATTCTTGGACGACAAATACACATTTCTCAAGCTTGGCATAGAGCTTGTTTTCCCTGAGCAACTGCAACACCTGCCTAACATGCTCTATGTGTGCATCACGGTCGCGTGAGTAAATAAGAATGTCATCAAGGTATATAATAACAAATTTCCCCAAGAGATGAGAAAAGACATCATTTATGAAATGTTGAAATACTGCCGGCGCGCTCGTCAACCCAATTGGCATCACCAAATTCTCAAAATGACCCTCAGGGGTATTAAATGCCGTCTTCCATTCATCCCCTTGACGGACTCTTATGAGATTGTACGCCCCCCTGAGGTCAAGCTTGGAAAACCATTTGGCACCAGACACCTGGTTGAACAAATCGGGTATCAGTGGCATCGGGTAGGGGTCACGAACCGTAATCTGGTTGAGTTCCCTGAAATCCAGACATGGGCGTAATCCGCCATCTTTCTTCTTGACAAAGAAGAACCCCGCCGCCAATGGAGATGATGAAGGCCTGATGTGCCCTTTGCTTAGACTTTCTGCAATGTATTCTTTGAGAGCTTGCCTCTCAGGACCTGAGATATTAAACATCCTGGCTTTAGGTAACTTGGCCCCCGGTTTTAACCTAATAGCACAGTCATGGGGTTGGTGCGGTGGCAGCTCTGAACAACCTCTTTCAGAAAATACATCAGCAAAGTCCAGCAGTGGCTCCGGGATGCTGGGAGTCACAGCGGAGATACACGTGGCCAGACAACTCTCCTGGCAGTATCTGCTCCACTGAATTATGTCCTGGGTTTTCCAATCAATCACCGGATTGTGCATAGACAACCATGGAAACCCCAGAACTATCTGAGCAGGTAAATTACTGAGCACCTTACATGTTACTCGCTCAGAGTGTAGGACCCCAATGTGGAGTTTTACATCAGCCACAAACTCTTTAACCTCCCCTTGTGAGAGAGGGGAGGCATTGATAGTAACCACCCGGATAGGATTAGGCAGCGTCTCCACCTTAAATCCCGCAGTACGCGCAAACTTTTCATCAATAAGATTAGCGGCTGAACCACTATCTACAAATGCAGTAATTGACAGCTCTTGGCCCCCTATAACTACCTTGGCAGGGAGCATACACTGGGAGACCACCACGGAGGATATGCAAAGGCTCAGACTAGACTCCTCCAAACCCTCTGAGCCTAGCAGTTTTCCGCCGGCATGTCTTTCTTAGGTACCAGGGGGCAAGCATTAATAAAATGTCCTTTTTTGACACAAAAAAAACAGACCCCTTGCTTTCTGGGCAAGGGACATTTATGCTTGTTATTATGTGTATGTGATATACCAGCGATCTGCATAGGTTCCACGGATTCACCTGAGGCGACCTCACCAGAGACTGACCCTCCCCCCACAGGCAATGTCTCCTGTGACCTCTGATGAAAACGGCGATCAATGCATACTACAAGCACCATAGCAGCCTCCAGAGAAGCGTGAGTCTCATACATTAGCAGAGCTTGTTTTACCCTTTCAGAAACCCCATGCAAAAATTGACTCCTTAGTGCAGTGTCATTCCATTGCGTGTCCACAGCCCAGCAACGAAATTCCGTACAATAATCCTCTGCCAGTCGCTCACCCTGGAGTAGAGAGCGTATTTTAGACTCTGCTAACGCCAGTCTGTCAGGATCGTCATAGATTAAACCCAGAGCAGAAAAAAAAAGTCTACAGACTCAAATGCAGGTGAATCAGAAGGTAGTGAAAACGCCCATGCTTGTGGGTCACCACTCAGCAAGGAAATTACCAAGCCCACACGCTGAGCCTCATTTCCTGAGGAAAGAGGACGCATGCGAAAATACAATTTGCAGGATTCACGAAATACAATGAACTTACAGCGATCACCAGAAAATCGTTCAGGGAGAGGTAACTTAGCTTCAGCTGCCCTGACTGCTGCCTCAGTTTGCACAGCAGGAACTGAGAGGCCTTGTTGCTGGACCGCCCCCCTCAGTTCAGTGACCTGTATGGACAGAGCCTCCAGCTGCTTGGTTATCGAGACTATAGGATCCATGGTAAATAATTCCTATTTTTTTTTTCTCTTTTTGGGCCGACTATAATGTCATAGGAAGCCTAGGTAAGTTTAGGCTGAAACCCCGGGGCCCCTGTGGTGTCCCTCAGACCAGGGGAAACCCTGTCTGTCCCTCAACCCAGGGTTTACACTGAAGGTGTGCCTGCCTGGGCCTCCACCCTGTCCTTGTCTCCTGTCCAGCCCTAAGCTGAACCCACCACCCTCCACCCAGTGAGGAGACCAAACACAAGACCCTACAAATAAGTATGGACAGGGATAACGGAAATGCACCACACCGCGTACACACAGGGGAATACAGTAATGTGCAAGGGCAACCAAATAATACAACACAGGGAGGCAAAATGGCAACAATGGAATATACTACACCAGCAACCGTATGCTCCTTAGACCACCACTCCAGACCGGTATCGCTTAGCACAAGGCAAGAGCTATAATCACACAGGGCAATTTAAAGACAGAGGGCGTGGCTAAGCCCTCAGCCAGAATGACCTCCTGGTTATCCCAATCCAAGCCGGATCAGAAGAGCAACCAGCGCCGCTGAGAACCATGTGGTAGGATGGGGTATTACCGCTGTCTGCCGGACACCCTGGTGCAAACAGTGTCCGACATGACACCTGGGTAGTCTCACCAGCACAGTACGCACCAGAAAGTGGCACCTGAGTCTCATCATCTGATGCGTACTGAGGTGTGCTGACCATAGGCACTGGCCCACCCGCCTCTTCAGATTCAGAGGGACAAAGCAGTTGCGCATCACTGCATACTCCCTCTTCTTCACATTCTAGAATGCTGCTTGGCTGGCCCCCTGTTTCCAAGCCAAGAGACTCAGAGAACAGAAGTAGAGTTGGCTCCTGTCCAGGGCTCTCTGACTGCCTGGGCAATTTGGCAGATGGTGAAGAGACAGATGGTTGCTCTTCAGTGCTCTGGCCCTGAGAGGATGTGGAAGTAATTGAAGTCGATGCGTTAGCTGCCATCCATCCGACAACGGCTTCAATTTGTTCGTCCCGCAGCAGTGGGGTACGGCGAGGTCCTACAAAGCTGCGCATAAGTCACTGGTGCCTGCAGCAGGCACAGAATCCCCACGTTCTCTCCCTGCTGAAACAACATGCCCACGACCACGTGCCATACTCCCTGCCTTCTTCATCTTGGTAGACTGATAAAGATAGGCAGAAAAGTACAAAGAGGGGCTTAGTGTGCTTATTCCTGAACAGCTGCTAACAGGTATAAGAAATACTAATTTTATAAAGTGTGTGGACTACACTTTAATATGAGCTAATGTGGTATAAACAACTGTCAAGTGTTTGGTGAATTTTATTTACGTGTTTTTTTCAAAAAAACAAAAAGGATGTGACCAAAGATGTGAAAGCGATAGTATCACAAACTTTTTGGAGCTATTACAATGCAGGAAGGTAACCTACAATGCAATAGATAAGGCTCCAAAAAATAGGCTAATACTAATCTGGCTGCGGCTGCAGGGCACAAGCCAGCAAAAAGGCTCCTCTATCACTCCTATATAGTATTTGCAACCAACCAATGTAGATGGATACGGATGGAAGCACACTAATAGGAGAAAAAAATCAGGAAAAATGAGCTGCAATAAAGCAAAAAAAGGACTATGTATGAGGCAGTGACGCACGCTGAGCGGACTACAACCAGAGGTGGCTGCAGAACACACTACAAGGTGAGCTGCACTCACACACAGAAACCTCACAGACAGCCGTGAACAGTGCAGAGAACTGGGCACTCTACTCCTATAGTGTTTGCAACCAATGTAGATGGATACGGATGGATGCACACTAATAGGAGAATTAATTAAAAAAGAGCAGCAGTAAAACAAAAATAAATATGTATGAGGCAGTGATGCACTCTGAGCGGCCTACAAACAGAGGTGGCTGCAGGACACACTACAGCGTGAGCTGCACTCACACAGACCTTGCAGACAGGTGTGAACAGCACTGCAAGGCAAAAGAAAGCTACAGTGATTGATAATGTATCCTGGGTAAAGCACAATATTATATAGAAAATCGGTATCTCTAAGTGTCCCTCAGAGTCTTGAACAGCAGCCTGTCCCTAACTGAATTCACAGCAGAGTGAACCTTAAATGGCGGCGGCGGCTTTTGTAGTGCATCATGACATCATTTCAGCAGCCAATCACAGCCATGCCATTAGTTAACATGCCTACATGCCTAACAGGATGTGCCCACACTTCTGAGGATTCCTCATTGGCTGAATCATATCAAACTGACTCATAGCATTATGGGAACTTCCGATTCCGGTATTCGATATGCTAAAAGTATCGGAACTCAGTATCGGAATTCCGATACTGCGAATATCGGCCGATACCCGATATTTGCAGTATCAGAATGCTCAACACTAATCATAACCCTACAAGACCCTGACCTGGACTTTGGTGATTTCAAGGACAGGGATATTCGGGTACTGCAGGAACCAACTGTCAACCGTCCAGTGCCCCCTAGGTGCCCAGCGATCACCTACCACCGGGAAGCAACATCTTTCCCTTCCATTCCTGTGGAGGCTGATGCACAGACTCTGGATAAAGATCCAACTGAAGAACTGCGTCTTCAGGTCCAGGAGTTGACCAAAGGTATGGCTGCACTTACTTAAACTGTGCAGTCCCTGCAGGTGTCCTCCAAGGAGAAGATTCAGCTTGCTTCCAGTCCAGAGGATGTCCCGTGACTCAGGAAGAAGGAGAGCCCCACCACTCCGAGGGAGGAACAACGACCGCTATGATCAGGATGGACGTCCCATCTGTCGTCGCTGCCACAAGGCAGGTAATCTTGCAAGATTCTGTTCTTTTAAACGAGTAACCCCTGGGGCAGAGGGCCAACCCCCAGGAGTAGGACCACAAGGCCCAAGGAACTGGCGAGCCAAGTATGTTGGAGGGAGACCGATCCTTCCGGTGGTGATTGATGGCATCCCCATGAACGCTTTCCTGGACACTGGGTCTCAGGTGACCACTATGCCCTATATCCTCTACAAGCGGTATTGGGCTGACTCTGAACTCACCCGTGGCCCCAGTGATGAACTAACAGTAGTTGCCAGTAATGGTCAGTCTTTACCACAAGTGGGATGTAAAGAAATTACTGTTAAAGTGGGGAGGGTGGAGTTGAAATCTCAAGGTCTGATAGTTGTGGATATTGATCGACATGAATGTAATCCCATGATGACTCTTGGTACAAATTTAATTGAAAATTGTCTTTCCGAGGTTATTGTCTTGTTGCAACAGGTGGCTGAGACTGCTGGTTCCAGTGAACAATGAGTCCTGCAGAAGGAGATCAAGGCCCTGATGCAAAGACAGCAGGTAGAACTCTCTGGTGGAGAAATTGGCAGTGTCAGAGTTAGTGATGTTTTCCCCATTGCAATACCCCCAGATGTAAAATGTTGATTTGGTGTCGGGCAGCTATAGGCCTCAGAGGGAAGGATTACCAGGCATTGGTAGAGACAGTATACTCTGATAGCAGGCCCACTGTCCTGACAGCCAGAGGGGTGGTTGATGTCCATAAAGGGAGAGTACCCGTACGCCTTTTGAATTGTGGGGAGGAGGCCACAATACCTCGGTATGCCACAGTTGCTAAGCTGCTCACTGTCAGTAATAATGCAATGCAGTCAGCAGAGCCCTTGGTCTCATCCGACCAGGTGGAGGACAATGGCTCTGTAAAGCAGCTGGAGGAGTGGTGCCAGCAACTGCAGGTGGGAACTGACTCCACACCTTCATACCAGAAAAATGGGGTTTACAGGGTGACCCAGGAATATGAGCAGGTATTCAGTAAACACCCCCTAGATTTTGGGAAGGCAAAAGGGGTTCAATATCATATCCCCACTGGAGATCATCCACCCATTAAAGAAAGGTACCGGCCTATACCCCAACACAATACCAATGTGCCAAAGGGATGTTGAGAGAGATGAAGGAAGCTGGGGTTATAAGAGACAGTTGTAGCCCCTGGGCAGCTCCCATAGTTTTTGTAAAGAAAAAGGATGGTACCATGAGAATGTGTGTTGACTACAGGAAAATTAACTGCATTACACATAAAGATGCCTACCCATTACCTAGGATTGAGGAATCATTAGCTGCACTTAAAACTGCTAACTACTTTTCCACCTTAGATCTCACTAGTGGGTATTGGCAGGTTCCCGTGGCAGAGGCAGACAAGGAGAAAACAGCATTTACCACCCCAATGGGTCTCTGTGAGTTCAACTATATGCCATTCGGGCTCTGTACTGCCCCAGGAACATTTCAACGGCTGATGGAGTGCTGCCTGGGACATATGAACTTTGAGACAGTCCTGTTGTACCTTGATGATGTCATTGTTTTCTCCAAGACTTATGAAGACCATCTGGAGCACCTGGCTGAGGTGTTTGAAGCCTTGTCCAACTTTGGCCTAAAGGTGAAGCCTTCCAAATGCCACCTCCTGAAGCCCAAAGTACAGTACCTCGGTCATGTAGTGAGTGCAGAAGGTGTGGCACCAAATTCTGACAAAGTTACAGTCATCTGGGACTGGCCGAAGCCCAGCAACCTCCATGAAGTACGCCAATTCCTCAGGTTGGTAGGCTACTACCGAAGATTCATCAAAGGCTTCACGGAAATAGCCACCTCTATGCAAAATCTCCTGGTGGGACAGTCCAAGAAATCCAAACAGAAGAATTCCACATTTGAATGGACTGAGGAGTTGGAGAGGTCCTTCACCCGACTGAAGATGGCTCTCACAGGAGATGAAGTTCTGGCCTACCCAGATTATGACCAGCCCTTTGTGTTGTATACTGATGCCAGCAACGTGGGACTGGGAGCAGTACTGTCACAGGTACAGAATGGCAAAGAAAGAGTAATCTCCTACGCCAGCAGGAAGCTTCGTCCCACTGAAAGGAACTCTGACGAGTACAGTTCCTTCAAGCTGGAGTTCCTTGCCATAGTCTGGGCTGTGACTGAAAGATTCAAACATTACCTAGCTTCAGCCAAGTTTACCATCTTCACGGACAACAACCCGTTGACTCACTTGGAAACTGCAAAACTAGGTGCACTGGAGCAGCGATGCATGGCTTGGCTGTCTAACTATGAATTTACCATCAAGTACCGAGCAGGGCACTAGAATGCCAATGCTGATGCGCTGTCCAGAATGCCTAATCTGCCAGATGCGGGAGAAGACCCTGAGGCTCTTGAAGAAATAGATTTACCTCCCTTCCACCGGCCACTTACGGCCCAACGTGCTCAAGGAGTGAGAAACAGACCGTCTGGCTAGAAAGAGGTCACCCAAATCCATTGCCCCATCATGACTGGGCAGAAACTCAGGATAATGACCCCGCAGTCCGCCTGGTGAAGGAGCTACTGTCACAAGCTGACTCACGCCCAGAATCGGATGCTCCTGAAGAAACCCAGCAGTTGTGGAAGGAAAGAGGTCGGCTGTTCATTTATGAAGGAAAGCTGTGACGGAGAAGTATCAATGCCCGCACTCATGAGCTGGTCTGGCAGGTGGTAGTCCCAAAGAGAGAGGCATCAATGGTCTTGGAAGCATACCACAATGGAGCTGGACACTTCGGATGGAAGAAGTTGGAAGCATTGCTCCAGGAGAGATTCTACTGGGCTGGTATGTGGAAAGCCATTGAAAAGTGGTGCCGGGAGTGTGGACAATGTAACCTGCGCAGAAAGGATCGAAACAGCCAGAGAGCTCCTCTACAGCCAATAATAACCAAACAGCCACTTGAGTTGGTCGCCCTGGACCATGTGAAGCTGGTCCCAAGCCGCTCAGGCTACATCTATGCTCTTACCATCGTGGACCACTACTCAAGATTCCTGGTAGTTGTGCCTGTCAAAGATCAAACAGCCAGGACAGCAGCCAGAGCATTCCAACAGCACTTCTGTAGACCACATGGATATTCTGAGCAAGTGCTTACAGATCAAGGTCCCGCCTTTGAGGCAGAAGTGTTGCAGGAATTCTGTAACTTGTATGGTTCTAAGAAGATCCGGACAACACAGTACCACCCACAGACCAATGGCATGTGTGAGAAGATGAATCAAGTAGTGATTGACCTACTGATGACCTTGCCTTTGGAGGAGAGGAATCTGTGGCCAGAAAAGTTGCCAGATCTAGTAGACCTCTACAACCACATTTCTGTGAATTCCACCAACTGCACTCCAGCCTACCTAATAGAGCTAGGCCTGGTAAACTGCCTATTGATTTGGACATGGGAGTCCTTACACCTGAGGTGACGTCACCAGATGCTGACTGGGACATAAAGAGGCAGCAACAGTACCGTAGAGCACAAGAGTATGTGGAGAAGAGTCTAGCTCAGGCAAGACAAAAACAAGAGAGGAACTACAATCAGCATGCACCTGCAGTTCCCTTGTCACCAGGAGAACAAGTCCTCAAGAGGAAAAGAAGACTGCGTACATTGGATGACCAATGGGAAGCTGAACCCTACACCATTCTACCCTCAAATTTTGACAATACCAAGGTGTGCCTTATTAGTAAAGACGGAGGAAAAACCTTAGCAGCCGTATCAAGGGATCATTTGAAATTATGCCCTGACCAGTTAAGAGAAAGAATGGAAGAACAAAATAACATCCAACCCATAGAAGAAGAAAAGGTCAGCACCATATTTGGAGAATTCCCTGCAAATTGGACTAAAGTAAATGATGCATTAGTGGTGCCAGTGTTGACCTTTCCCCAACTGGTAGCACAGGAAGAAGTGACTCAAGAAAATCCTGAAAATCAGAAAAAATAAGGCAGCAGATGCCACACCAGCAGTGGAGCCAGAGAACCCTCGCCCTGCCGGTGGTGATTCTGTCATGACCACAGTGAGTAGAACTGGTCCTAGGAAATCTAGTATCCCTGTGCTAGGCAGAACCACCAGTAGTGAATCCAGTACGTCACACACTACACCAGTAGTTAGCACCAGACAACCAGTAAGATCCCCAATCACACCAGTGTTACGCAGGTCTACCCTTACTACACAAGGTATACCGCCCCTCAGATATCATGTATAGATAGGTCAATGTAAATGTTGAAATGAATATATGTAACTGTTCTCAAGTTTGTGCCTACAGGTAATCTGTAAGAAGCCTTTTTGAAGTTCTTGTTTCATGTTTTGATGGACATTTTGGCCACTGGACTGTGTGTGGTCACAACCCTTGTACATAGTTCACTGCTATGATTCAGTCACTGAAGAGGAAAAGCAAAAACAAGCTAAGCCACAGAAAACCAGAGAGGTTGGCAACCAAGCGGACTGCAGACCACTGATCCCATCCACACAACTAGCAGCAGCCGTGGAGCGTATCCACGATGATCCCAGAAGCCTCGTCACAGCCGGAGAACTAAACAAGCCCAAAGCAAGAAAAGGGGAAATCTGAACTGCCCCAGAGCAGACCCCAAAGCAATAGAAAGCCCCCAAACATGTATTGTCGGTGAGACAAGATGAAAACACAAACACAGATAGAAAAATAGGCTGAGCAATCGATGGGGCCCACACTAACTAGAAAGGACAGGAAAGGAAAGATGCTGTCTGCAATCACACACAAAAACCCTGCCAAAAAATGTCCAACACTTTCTGATAACAAAAACCCTGAAGTCGCTAGACTTCAATTCCCTATATCAGCACTCTGGTATATTCTGAAGACAGAGCAAAAAGAGACCAAACTGATCAGGGACAAAAAGCAAACTGGCAATAACAGAGACATAAGAATGGAAATTCAGCACAGCCCCAGCGGGGGCTGGCTGACCACAAAAACTGAGTAAACCAGACCAAATCTCAAGGGAAAACTAGCAAAGCACACTTAGCTTGAGAAGGCAGGAACAGAACTGGAAACTAGAACCTCAAGGCAGGAAAATCAGCAGCACAAAATTAGGGAGTCGGCTGTCTTAAATCCAGTCAGAGACCCCTGATGTCCAATCACAGTCCTCCTCCTTAGGTGGCAGGTCTCTGCCATCTAGATCAGCTTCATTACCTACTGTCACCACCAGAGGAAGCCTGGATGGAGAACTCACGACTCCTCTGTCAACACAGCCAGCTCCACCACCCTCACCAGAAGCCAGAGGTAAACCAGAAAATGAGTTCACAACAGTTCACCATTTGCCCAGGGATGGACCATGGACATTGATACTTGGACTTATCATCATAGGACTATTTTTGGAGCTTTTGGTATTTGTAAATTTTTCATTTTTCTTAAATCTTGTAACCTTCATATTGTTTACATGTTTAAATGTTTTTCATGTTCTCTATTATGAGTCCAGGAGTACTGACTTTCACTAGGGGGGAATGTGGCGCCCCCAGGAGTATGGTGGCCACAGTGGCATTGCCTTCCTTCAGGGAGGGTGATGTTATGCTTGAAAGCAAGGAATGGTCTCTCTAGCAGTTAATCATTTACATGCAACACGTTCCCACTTCAGGCCAGCAGAGGGAGCTCTGAACCAGAATTGGGGGAGGGGTGCTCTCTGAGGGCCAGGAAGGAAAATTAGGAGTTAGTGTGAGGAGGGCAACAAGTGTAGACGTGTGGAGAGAAGCTGGAGGTTGAGCTGAGGATAGAAAGCTCCCTCCCAGTGAGAGCGCATGATCTGGAGCCTGGTCTCCACGGTTGTATGGATACTGAAGGTCCTGCAAAAGAAACCAGAGTAATAGGAAGCTGTAAATGCTCTATTCCCAACTAAGGCTCGGAGGCACAACAGTGACGGGTGAGCCAAGAGAGATAGAGGGCTACAGCTGTCTGCCATACGAGGTAGTTCTAAGAGACGATAAGAAGGAAGAACTTCAGTGTAACAGTACAGGATGTACCTCAAACCAGCGGTAGGAAGGAGACTACACAACCCATCTAATAGAGAGATCCCTGAGTTGCTTCCAGGCTAGCCTGCTCCTGTGCCATCTGTAAACAGGACCCTGGACTGCGTTTGCCAAGTAAAGGTAAAAAAACTACACCCTGTTGTGTCCTTGCCTCCTTCCTGCAACATCCTCAGCACTGCTACATCTCTGTGCCAAACACTGCACCCTTTTCCTAAACGTTCTGCTACACTGCCCTGGGACCAACAGCCCTACCTGTGGAGGGCTAGAACATCATTGCTGCACTACACCATCTGTCCCAGAGGATCTGCTTGCAGCGTCGGCTTAACACCTCCTTTGCCGAACACCACAGGTGGTGTCACGAATCACTTATAAACTTTATTCCCAACTCAACCCCTTTTACATGGGTGCCCAGGGCCACGGACAGGGTCACCGCTGCTGTGACAATCCCCTCTGAAGGACTAGCCTGGTACCGAGTACCCCACAGCCTTGGGAGGCCGACCCATTCGCATCTCACCTGCCCTGCACCGCACTCACCATCACAGCCACCATCGCTAATTATAACATCCTAACTGCCCTGGGACACAACGCTACCAGTGGAGAGCTTAACCATTTTTGCTGCCCTAACATCATCCCAGAGGATCTGCATCGCAGCGTCAGCTACCCTTGACTATTACCACAGGTGGCGTCAAGACTAAATCCCCTATAAACTACCTCATCATCATCATCTTTTATTAATTTTACTGGACGCCCAGGGCCATGGACCGGGTCACTGTTACCGTGAAATCCCCTTTAAGAACTGACCGGTCCGGTACCAAGTAACCTACAGCCCTGTGGGGTGATCCACAATATATAGTATATCGTGGCACTACTGTGGTGGTGCACAAGTAGATTCCCAAACCAATGTGCAATAAAGTAAAACTTGGCACTCAACTTAATGAACAAATCCAGAAGAAATTTTAATGCAGTCCGTTCAAAATAAAAAATGTTTCGGTCCCACATGGACCTTCATCAGTCCGACTGCTGCAGAAGAGAGGATATAGATGTGATAACGTAGTTGCTTTAGCAAAATGCCTGAAACTGCAAACACAAAAAAAACACATTAAAGGACTCCCAGACTATGAGAAATAAGATTTTCTGTTCTGATGAAGATGACGAAGATAGACCTTATTGGTGATAATTCTAAGCGGTATGTGTGGAGAAAAACAGGCACTGCTCGTCAAATGCAAAATACAATCCCAACAGGGAAACATGGTGGTGGCAGCACCATGCTAAGGGAATGTTCTTCAGCTGCAGGGACAGGACGACTGGTTGCAATTGAAGGAATAAAGAATGCGGCCAAGTACAGAGATTTCCTGCATGAAAACCTCTTCCAGAGTGCTCTGGACCTCAGATTTGGCCGAAGGGTCACATTCCAACAAGACAGTGACCCTAAGCACACAGCTAACATAACAAAGGAGTTTCTTCAGAACAACTCTGTGACCATTCTTGACTGGCCCAGCCAGAGCTCTGACTTAAAATCTAGTCTCTGGAGAGACCTGAAAATGGCTGTCCATCAACGTTTACCATTCAACCTGATGGAACTGGAGAGGATCTGCAAGGAAGAATGGCAGACGATCCACAAATCCAGGTGTGAAAAACTTGTTGCATCATTCCCAAGAAGACTCATGGCTGTACTAGCTCAAAAGGATGCTTCTACTCAATACTTAGCAAAGGGTCAGAATACTTATGACCATGTGATATTTCAGTTTTTCTTTTTTAATAAATTTGCAAATATTTCTACATTTCTGGGTTTTTTTCAGTCAAGATGGGGTGCAGAGTGTACAGTAATGAGAAAAAAATTAACTTTTTTGAATTTACCAAATGCAATGTAACAAAGAGTTAAAAATTTAAAGGGGTCTGAATACTTTTCGTACCCACTGTATATTCTTATTTTTTAAAATCTTTTTACATTCTGCCTTATATACAAGTAATTATACAGGAAATAATGTTTAACTTTTTTTCATGTAAAAAACAATTTCTTGTTAATTTTGAATATTTTATTGTCAGTCCTTAAAGTAGAGTAAAAGTGTGAACCCATTGTTCTCAGCAGCAATCTTCAAGTTAGATATGCTTTCAAGCATGGAGCTGTTCTTCTTCCATTAACCACTTTTTTCATCCATTTCAACATTTTCACTGCCCCGTAGACCTCCTTGTAGGGTCTGCTGGAAAAATGCTTATTTCCCATTGACTCCCATTAAACTCGTTAGTCGAAACAAGCATCCAAGCATTAGGTCCTCTCTCTCTCCTGTAGAGTGTAAGATCACATTGTCAGCGGGGAACTTTCTCTCTTCTGTAGAGTGTAAGCTATTATGGTCATTGTCAGCCTCTTTCTTTCTTTCTCCTGTAGAATGCAAGCTTTCAGGGTCAGTCTAGATTTCTCTCTGTCTCCTGTAGTGTGTAAGCTCTTATAGTTAGTAGGATCCTCTCTCTCACATTCCATTGCCCACATTTATTTTACAAACAATTACAAGCTTTCCAGTACTGAAATTTCGAGAAGCTTTATTCAACTCAATTTAAAATTTTGGGAGAAAATTCAGTGAAGTTGGCAAATTCGATATTCAAAGATCCACTCATTTCTACATAGTGATTTTGGGATTGGTCAATCATCATATGAATATTTAAAATTGTCAGAATCAGTCATTCCTCGAGAGTAGTGTTGAGCATTCCGATACCGCAAGTATCGAGTATCGGCCGATACTTGCTGTATCGGAATTCCGATACCGACTTCCGATATTTTTTCAATATCGGAATTCGGCATCGGAATCGGAAGTTCAAAGTTGATTGACAGACTGACGTCATCATGATGCGCGGTGTGTGCGCATCATGATGCGCCGTCATTTCGGGCCTTCCGGGGGTCTCTGCCGGCCTGCCGGGGGGCTGTGTGGACTGCCCGGGGTCTGTACCGGCCTGCCGGGGGGCTGTGCCGGCCTGCCGGTGGTCTGTGCACCCTGTGGGGGTCTGTGCCGGCCTGCCGGGGGGCTGTGCCGGCCTGCCGGGGGGCTGTGCAGGCTCCGGGGGGCTGTGCCGGCCTGCCGGGGGGCTGTGCCGGCCTGCCGGTGGTCTGTGCAGGCTCCGGGGGGCTGTGCCGGCCTGCCGGGGGGCTGTGCCGGCCTGCCGGTGGTCTGTGCAGGCTTCGGGGGTCTGTGCAGGCATCGTCCGATGGGACTACAAGTCCCATCGGGCGATGCCTGCTACCATGACAGTGATTGACACATTAGCCAATGATGGGACAGTAGTAGTCCCATCATCCGGCTAATGTGTTAAATGTTAAAAAAAAAAAAAAAAATACTACATACATACTACATGCATGCTACATACATACTACATGCTACATACATACTACATACATGCTACATACATACTACATACATACTACATGCATGCTACATACATACTACATGCTACATACATACTACATATATACTACATACATACTACATACATGCTACATACATACTGCATGCTACATACATACCACATACATACTACATACTACATATATACTACATGCATGCTACATACATACTACATGCTACATACATACCACATATATACTACATGCATGCTACATACATACTACATATATACTACATGCATGCTACATACTACATGCATGCTACATACATACTACATGCTACATACATACATACATACTACATATATACTACATGCATGCTACATACATACTACATGCTACATACATACCACATACATACATGCTACATACATACTACATATATACTACATGCATGCTACATACATACTACATATATACTACATGCATGCTACATACATACTGCATGCTACATGCATGCTACATACATACTACATACATACTACATACATACCACATATATACTACATACATACAATACATTCATACAATACATACATAGACATACAGTACATATAACATAGAGTAACATACTTACCAATACTTGTCACATTGTTCCCCGAAGCCATTGTCGTCTACGGAATAAATATTAACATAACAAACCACAAAAATACTCACCCACGATCCGAAGCAGTCCACGAGTGTGTCCCACGACGATCTTGGGTAGAGAACTGCAGCATCAGATGATGCTGCCGTTCTCTACGGGCTGCAGGAATCCAATGACGGAAGGTAGGTATCCTTCCGCACTGTATTCCTCCGCCACTTAAAAAAAAAAAAAGTCCCTAGTCTCACTTTATGCCATTGCTGCGTGGGAAATTCCCACGCAGCAATGGCATAAAGTGAGACTAGGGACTTTTTTTTTTTTTAAGTGGCGGAGGAATACAGTGCGGAAGGATACCTACCTTCCGTCATTGGATTCCTGCAGCCCGTAGAGAACGGCAGCATCATCTGATGCTGCAGTTCTCTACCCAAGATCGTCGTGGGACACACTCGTGGACTGCTTCGGATCGTGGGTGAGTATTTTTGTGGTTTGTTATGTTAATATTTATTCCGTAGACGACAATGGCTTCGGGGAACAATGTGACAAGTATTGGTAAGTATGTTACTCTATGTTATATGTACTGTATGTCTATGCATGTATTGTATGAATGTATTGTATGTATGTAGCATGCATGTAGCATGCATGTAGTATATATGTAGTATGTATGTAGCATGTAGTATATATGTAGTATGTATGTTGCATGTAGTATATATGTAGTATGTATGTAGCATGCATGTAGTATATATGTGGTATGTATGTAGCATGTAGTATATATGTAGTATGTATGTAGTATATATGTAGTATGTATGTTGCATGTAGTATTTATGTAGTATGAATGTAGCATGTATGTAGTATGTAGTATGAATGTAGCATGTATGTAGTATGCATGTTGTATGTATGTAGCATGTAATTTTTTTTTTTTTTTTTTTTACATTTAACACATTAGCCGGATGATGGGACTACTACTGTCCCATCATTGGCTAATGTGTCAATCACTGTCATGGTAGCAGGCATCGCCCGATGGGACTTGTAGTCCCATCGGACGATGCCTGCACAGACCCCCGAAGCCTGCACAGACCACCGGCAGGCCGGCACAGCCCCCCGGCAGGCCGGCACAGCCCCCCGGAGCCTGCACAGCCCCCGGCAGGCCGGCACAGCCCCCCGGCAGGCCGGCACAGCCCACCGGAGCCTGCACAGCCCCCCGGCAGGCCGGCACAGCCCCCCGGCAGGCCGGCACAGCCCACCGGAGCCTGCACAGCCCCCCGGCAGGCCGGCACAGACCACCGGAGCCTGCACAGACCCCCTGGCAGGCCGGCACAGCCCCCCGAAAGGCCCGTACAGACCCCAGAGAGGCTGTACAAGGGCAGGAAAGGGTTTTTCTTATTCCAATACCGGAAGTCCCATAGACTTGAATGGGACTTCCGGTATCGGAATCGGCGATACCGATACTTTTTTTAAAGATCGGCCGATACCATCCGATACGATACTTTGAAGTATCGGACGGTATCGCTCAACTCTACTCGAGAGCTTTGTGTAGCATCCAACTCCTTACTCCTCTATTAAAATGTTGCAACCTGACTGTTTTCCTGGTGATGACTCTTAACTATGTTTAAATACCACCAGCACACTTGTGTGCAAACTGTACAAGCTGTAAAGCGCTGCAGAATATGTTGGCGCTATATAAAAATAAAGATTATTATTATTGTTACCAACTGCTGACCACTGTATTGTAACAGGTTGGTTATCCAAACGGCAAAGATGTTCCTTGCTTGTATACTGGAAGGCAAAAAGATGAAATTCATTTGACTCTTCACCTTAGTCTAGCCAGCGTTAAACCAATTGCAGAGAAGAAGGTCAACTTCTTTATTAAGGAGACAAATGAAATAAAAGGTCGACGGAGCGCTAGGAACACAAGAACAAGGTAGTTTTCCCTTAGCCCACAACGTGTTTCGATGTTAACACTGTCTTCATCAGGTGTTAAAAATGTCACCTGATGAAGACGGTGTGACCGTCGAAACATGCTGTGGTCTAAAGAAAAACTATCCTGTCCTTGTGTTCTTAGCGCTCCGTCAACCGTTTATTTCATTTGTCTACTTCACTACCCTCCATTGGAGGCATACGGCTGGAGCTGCGGTGGATCACTCACTTATATTTAATCCTGATAGACCGCTTTCCTGGCGCTCCTCAGTGACCACAACCTCTTTTGGCTTCTAACTTCTTTATTAAGGGCTTTTTCAGGCATCAGTGATTTTCTTGTACGAGAAAATTGGTCGAGTTTCTTTGCTGTTCAAGGTGTTACTTTTACCACCCCAGTTTGGTTCAAATTTCATCAGTTTTTCTTGGTTGAGAAGAAAAAATAAATAAAAGATTCTCTATTATTTCCCATCTATTAGTCCATGAAAAATGAAAAATGCCATGCGAGTGCTCTCTAATATTTTTCATGGCGTTGCATTGTCGATTTTGATCTGATGTCTCCGAAAGTCCGGTCTGCAAAAAATTACAAACATGTGAACAATGAATGAGCCTTAAGAGACTTATTTTACATGAAAAAATAATTATATCTCCGTTTTATTTATTCTTTAATTTAGTTGAAATATAATTTTATGATTTACTTGAAAAGGTTACGGTAAAAAAAAAAATTGGACAGAGACAGAATAATTCATGATTTTAAATGTTTAAGTTTTAAAAATGTTAAAACTTCTTAATTACAAAAGCTTTAAATCACCTTAGAACATCTGCCTCATAAAAATGTTTTCTTAACTTTGATAGACTTATAAAATCATATATCACATATTCCCAAGGCCACAAAAATCTGTCATTTTTCACAAAGGCAATTACTTTTGATTCATGATTCCTGAGCACAGTTCAATTAAACTGAGAACCAGCTCTGAATATTTAATAAAATTAGTTTCTTTCTACCTAATATTATGAGGCAATAACTTCTGTTCTGTAATGTTGTGTCACTATGATGGAAGTAAACAGTAATGCCAACCTTCACTAAAATCCTGAAATTATCTCCCGGTCTCCTTCTAATCCAAACCTGCAGGGATCTATGAATATAAGATTGAAGTTAATTTTTGAAGTATCCTTGAAAGTGAAAATATTCTGTTCTGGTCTCTTAAACTGCACAAGATTTTGGGTTAGTTCTGTAGTAGAGATGAGCAAACCTGCCAATATTTGCCAAATCGCATGAATTTTCCCAGAGGTTTTGATCATTATGTGGAGGTAACATGTAATCTGGTCATAATGTGACAGTATTTGTTCCTTGTAAATGGTATTTTTTTGGTAATTATGTGGTGGTAATATGTGGTCTGATCATGGTGTGGTGGTATGTGTCCCTTGTATGTGGTATTATTCGGTCACTATGTGGTGGTAATACGTGATCTGGTCATGGTATGATGGTATTTGTTCCATGTATGTGGTATTATTCGGTCACTATATGGTGGTAATATGTGGTCTGGACATGGTGTGATGGCATATGTTCCTTGAATGTGGCATTATTCGGTCACTATGTGATGATAATATGTGATCTTGTCATGATGTGGCTGTGTTTGCTCTTTTTATGTGGTAGTATTTGGTCACTATGTGGTAATATGTGATCTGGCCATGGTGTGGTGGTATTTGTTCCATGTATGTGGTATTATTCGGTCACTATATGGTGGTAATATGTGGTCTGGTCATGGTGTGATGGCATTTGTTCCTTGAATGTTGTATTATTCGGTCACTATGTGATGATAATATGTGATCTTGTCATGATGTGGCTGTTTGCTCTTTTTATGTGGTAGTATTTGGTCACTATGTGGTAATATGTGATCTGGCCATGGTGTGGTGGTATTTGTTCCATGTATGTGGCATTATTCGGTCACTATATGGTGGTAATATGTGGTCTGGTCATGGTGTGATGGCATTTGTTCCTTGAATTTGGTATTATTCGGTCACTATGTGATGATAATATGCGATCTTGTCATGATGTGGCTGTGTTTGCTCTTTTTATGTGGTAGTATTTGGTCACTATGTGGTAATATGTGATCAGGACATGGTGTGGTGGTATTTCTTTCTCGTACAGTTGTTGCCAAAAAAATTGACACCCCTGCAATTCTGTCAGATAATACTCAGTTTCTTCCTGAAAATGATTGCAAACACAAATTCTTTGGTATTATTATCTTCATTTAATTTGTCTTAAATGAAAAAACACAAAAAGAATTGTCCTAAAGCCAAATTGGATATAATTCCATACCAAGCATAAAAAAGAGGGTGGACAAAAGTATTGGCACTGTTCGAAAAATCATGTAATGCTTCTCTAATTTGTGTAAATAACAGCACCTGTAACTTACCTGTGGCACCTAACAGGTGTTGGCAATAACTAAATCACACTTGCAGCCAGTTGACATGGATTAAAGTTGACTTAACCTCTGTCCTGTGTCCTTGTGTGTACCACATTGAGCATGGAGAAAAGAAAGACCAAAGAACTGTCTGAGGACTTGAGAAACCAAATTGTGAGGAAGCATGAGCAATCTCAAGGCTACAAGTCCATCTCCAAAGACCTGAATGTTCCTGTGTCTACCGTGCGCAGTGTCATCAAGAAGTTTAAAGCCCGTGGCACTGTGGCTAACCTCCCTAGATGTGGACGGAAAAGCAAAATTGCCAAGAGATTTCAACGCAAGATTGTGAGGATGTTGGATAAAGAACCTCAACTAACATCCAAACAAGTTCAAGCTGCCCTGCAGTCCGAGGGTACAACAGTGTCAACCCGTACTATCTGTCGGCGTCTGAATGAAAAGGGACTGTATGGTAGGAGACCCAGGAAGACCCCACTTCTTACCCCGAGACATAAAAAAGCCAGGCTGGAGTTTGCCAAAACTTACCTGAAAAAGCCTAAAACGTTTTGGAAGAATGTTCTCTGGTCAGATGAGACAAAAGTAGAGCTTTTTGGGCAAAGGCATCAACATAGAGTTTACAGGAGAAAAAAAGAAGCATTCAAAGAAAAAAACACGGTCCCTACAGTCAAACATGGCGGAGGTTCCCTGATGTTTTGGGGTTGCTTTGCTGCCTCTGGCACTGGACTGCTTGACCGTGTGCATGGCATTATGAAGTCTGAAGACTACCAACAAATTTTACAGCATAATGCAGGGCCCAGTGTGAGAAAGCTGGGTCTCCCTCAGAGGTCATGGGTCTTCCAGCAGGACAATGACCCAAAACACACTTCAAAAAGCACTAGAAAATGGTTTGAGAGAAAGCACTGGAGACTTCTAAGGTAGCAGCAATGAGTCCAGACCTGAATCCCATAGAACACCTGTGGAGAGATCTAAAAATGGCAGTTTGGAGAAGGCACCTTTCAAATATCAGGGACCTGGAGCAGTTTGCCAAAGAAGAATGGTCTAAAATTCCAGCAGAGCATTGTAAGAAACTCATTGATGGTTACCGGAAGCGGATGGTCGCAGTTATTTTGGCTAAAGGTTGTGCAACCAAGTATTAGGCTGAGGGTGCCAATACTTTTGTCTGGCTCATTTTTGGAGTTTTGTGTGAAATGATCAAAGTTTTGCTTTTTTCTTCATTCTCTTTTGTGTTTTTTCATTTAAGACAAATTAAATGAAGATAATAATACCAAAGAATTTGTGTTTGCAATAATTTTCAGGAAGAAACTGAGTATTATCTGACAGAATTGCAGGGGTGTCAATACTTTTGGGCACAACTGTATGTGGTATTTTTTGGTTATTATGTGGTTATATGTGATCTGCTAATGGTGTGGCAGTTTTGTCCCTTGTATGTGGCATTATTCGGTCACTATATGGTGGTAATATGTGGTCGGTCATGGTGTGATGGTATTTGTTCCTTGTTTGTGGTATTATTGAGTTGCTAGTGGTGCTAATATATGGTCTGGTCATGGTGTGGCAGTTTTTTTTCTTGTATGTGGTATTATTCAGTTGCTGTGGTGCTAATATTCAGTTGCTGTGGTGCTAATATATGGTCTGGTCATGGTGTGGTGGTATTTGTTCCTTGTATGTGGCATTCAGTTACTATGTGGTGGAAATATGTGGCTTGATCATGGTGTGGAGATATATGTTCCTTTTATGTGGTATTATTCAGTCACTATGTGGTGGTAACATGTAGTCCGGCTATGATGTGCCAGTATTTGTTGCTTGCATGTGGTATAATTTGGTCACTATGTGGTCTGATCATGGTGTGACAATATTTGTTTCTTTTATGTGGTGTTATTTGTCATCTTAAAAAAATGTATGTGACACATTCCCTTACTGAAAAATAAAGATAAATGTACCTAAAAAAGAGTATTGTGAATTTTAATAAATGTTTAATAGCCTAGAGTAGAGAAGGGCCGAGCCAAAAGAGTCTACCTGGTCATGTGGCAGGCTGAAAAAATCTTTCGGCCAAAAGAAAAACTGATGGCTGTGTATGTGATTTGGTGTTCGATAGGAACTGTTAATGTGTGATTCGTGAGGACTTGGTGCAAAAGTGGAGTTTTTCCAAGTGTGGACAGTGGGACTGTTGGAAAGTTTTAGGGGTGGAAGCGAAGATAAGGTAGAGCATGGGTGGAGTATTGGGCCCTGAAATTCCTGGTGGAAGCCCTGAGAACAAGGCTCAATTTTTTCCATTCTGTTCCTTGTCCGTACGTTGTCATACAGTATGTAATCATGACTGACAAATCCGTATAAAGTAGAAGTATTATGAATCTGTGCTTTCCTTCCTTAAACTCTTTAAGGCGTTTTCAGTGGGCTGAGAAAATGATTCTCATAATTTAAGTCGTTTTGGGGTTTTCTTTTTTGCGTACTCTTATTTTGATCTCGATGTGGGTGTTGAAATGAGGAGACAAGGCATGTGAGATTAGTTAAGAGTCCCTTTTGCCTAATTAGCAAAGAAAATTGCTTAAATTGGTCTGGAAATGTTTGGTTCATTTGGAACAATTTGCAATATAATGGCACACCCTATCCCACTCACGCGGCTGGATTTCCTGAGGGTTTCTGCTGAGTGTGATAGCACCTGCAGCTAAATAGGTAATTTCGACTCTAGTCAGTAAACATAGCTATAAATAGGTAATGGTAACTCCTCAGTATGTACAAGCTGCACATTACACTCTTCATCTCTTTGTATCATTGCTTTTTACTTTGACATGCCAACTATAAAGGCGTGAAAACAGGTGCAAGGAAATATAACAGTTGGGTAAGTGCACCCAGGGCTAGCCAGTATAGGCTGTAATTATGCTAAATAAACATCTACAAAAAAATGGGAAACGCTCTTTTGAATCAAAAGTGCAAAATTGACATCTATTAGTTCATAAAAATATGCATAAATCTGGGGAAAAAAATCATGCATGTGATTATATTCTGAAATATCATGAGAAACCAGCTAACCAGTGAAAAGCAAGTCATAAAATCTCAAGGGATCCTCCTGCTCTTCACACTTAACTCTAGTTACATCAAGAATATAAATTAGTGAACTGACCCATAACTAATGTAAATTGTTATGAATTTTCACCAAATTCTGATTTATGGCATCCGGGCCCCATTTTGACTAATTGTTTTTTGGACCGGAGTTATAAACTCCCGACATTGCTGGACTCCACCATCAATGCTCTTCCGAATGGGTCTTCCATTCTTCTTGGATCTTAGGTCCAAACTGTCACGTATACCTGTCCTATGTTACACGACCCGCAGGTCGGTAACTGAAACAACAAGACTGTCACGTATACCTGTCCTGTGTGACACGACCCACAGGTCGGTAACTGAAACAAGACAAAAGGGGAACACTGGGGAAACAGTTACAACGGTGGGCCCTGCAATAAGGAACGGGGACATGGAGACCTCCTGCTATCCCCTGAGGCAGTGTCACTGAACACTCCTAACGTTCCCTATACAGGCTCTTCACCTGTCGCCAACCAGGATACCTGAATCCCTCACCAGCCCTGCACCTATCCCTTACTAGGGAACAGGATAGTGCAGACACTGATCTCACCGCTGCACTAATACACATGAAGGAAAATACACCAAACGGGGGAAAACAACAAAACAGTTATCTTTCTCTGCTGCAGTCGCCGGGCAACAGAGTTCATCACCGGATTAGCTATCAGCAGTGGCTCGACACCTCAGAGCCAGCTGCTACCTTCACCATCTTTCTCTGCTGCAAACAATGGGCAGCAGAGTTCAGCACCAGATCAGCTTTCAGCAGTGGCTAAACACCTCAGAGCCAGCTGCTAACTTCACCATGGTTGGAATCCACCAAGGACCTGCTATAACCAACACCAGCTGATTCACCAGGTGACCTTATATAGCAAAGGAGGAGTGGTCACCATCAGCAGAGAAACCAAAGACATGTAATAACCCCAGTGATCACCGGGGTCAAAAGGTAAAGCAAAGAAAATTATCAGACATGTAATATCACCTGTGACTGTAGGGAGGTTGAACTGACGGATAGATCTGCCTGTAGTAAGAGGCAGAGGGGTAGCGCAGTGTAGGTACAAAAGCGCTGAGATTAAGAGAAAAAGGTGCCATGTTGTTTGACAATCAGAGGGCAGTGGGGAGTGCAGGAGTGTGACTGTGTAACTGCCATTGGTCGAATTAACTGTCAGGTGATAGTGGGTGGAGCCACCAGGACTGGGAGTATAAGAGGTTGAGGGAAGGTTCTGGAAAGTCCAGTCAGCCAGGGGAGCTCACTAGTAAGGAGGTTCTGCTGTAGAGGGAGAGACAGTAGAAAGCCTCCAGAGAGAGACTGACAGTTGAGACGGTCACGGGGGTGGCCCAGAGGACAGTAGCCGCAGACGGAGATGGTCTGGGGGTACCAAATGGACGGTGTACTGGGAATGGTGAAGCACTGTGGTGGATTGGCCTAGGGCAGCCACAGTGAGTAGAGCCACAAAGGATGCCACAATGGTAAAAAATAAGAAGTGAAAGTACCCAGGTCTGTGAACAAAAGGACTGTGAAATTCCTGTGATGCATGGTGGTGGTCGTCAGAGAGGCAGCCAATAAAAATGGATCTGTTGAATTTAACCCTTGTCTCAGTCTCGTGTTTGTCGGCGGCAAGAAGTGGGTCACCCCCTATTCCTGTAGGATCGCTCTCTCACCCTATCTACATGGCCACCGGGGCAAAAACCTATATTAAGGCCCCAAAGGCCTGAAAGGAAAAGAAAGGTTTAAATGAGGGAATCCAGAATCTGACACAGATCCAAGAATTGGACTGTGACAAAAACATTCATAGAGGCGATGCGCATTCATTGACGTATGTCATCCCCCTATACGGTCACATGGTGGGTGCCACAAATCTTTTAAATTAATGGCGTGACGACTTCCCCCTTGATGGAAACATTAAAATCTGGGAAACTGCTACGGCAGAGGTAGCATAAGAAATGAGGTAGGGGCCTAGCACAAATGAGCATAATGTGAATTTATGTTATTTTTTTTACCCCCTTACCACTTCTTCATTTATTATGCACTGTGATTTGGAGAGACCACAGAATACAATAATTGTCTATTCTTGGCAATCACGACACTTTAGATTCAGATCAATGTTATTCAGACTGAATTGAACCTGCTGGCCAATTTTAGCAAATCTGTGCCAAAGAAATTTTGGGAAATCCTTCATCTCTAATCTAATGTTTTTGACACCCTACTCCTAAAAGTAACCACAAATTTGCAGGAATGCTTGGCTAGCTGTTCCGACAAGGCAGAATCAGTGGACCTCTATTTTGGAGATACTACTAGAGATGAGCAAATGATCTCCGAATCCGAATTTGACATATTTGCGCCATATTTGTACCCTATTTCTGCTGAATTTATGTTTAACGATTGTTTCTGAACATATTCGCCCATCTCTACTTCCTTTGACTCCAATAGTGATCGTAATCTGAACTGAATATTGAAAAATTTGTTATTACTTATAGGTGTTGTTTTAGACAAACCAATATAGCTGACAAACAAAAAAATATTCAAATACTTTAGGAAAATGTGTTCCTAATCATTGCCCTTTGGAAACATGCCCTTTGATCAACAATAAAATTATCAAATGTCCACTTGTTGGTTGATCGCAAGAGATTAATGAAATTCCCAAATTGATTTTCTCGTTAGAATCATCCATTTTGATGAAAAATTTTATTAGGACTGAATTGAAGATAATTAAAAGTGCTTCAAAGATTCCAGTTGTCCTGGAAAGACATATTTAACACACTGAGGTCTCCTAGAACAAGATCCAAACCCTTTCAAGCTCTTTAATGAAATAACAGCCTCAGTAATGTCCAAATGACCTCATCATATCTGGCTATAATAACTTTTTAAAGCATAATGTTTAAAAAATTGATTAATATGCCAACCGGATGCAAAGGATAACTGTGGCGTGCGTCTGCTGCTACTGGCTGGACAGCTGGTGCCACTGACGACAGTGTTGCCCCTGCTGCTACTTGCTCTACAGCTTTCCACATTCTAACCAACAGATGACATGGCACGGGTGTCTCTTTTACAATGCCCAAACCATTGGAAATTATTCTATTACAAGACATTTCTAAATGAGACAAAACTGAGCCTGCACTGGTTATTGAGTGCTGTGCCTCACTAACTTGTCACAAACTGAACTAGAATAAACAGGGATGTGTTTGAATACTAGTAGTTTGAAGCAGAAAATAACAATAATGGGTATGGCAGAAGAAGACACTGGACAAGTACAAAAAATGAGTTCCGTGTCGGAGGAGAGAATTGCAGCACTAACACCATCAACTACCTGCCTAACACATTGTGTCTCCTATCGCTCTCTACCTCTTTCTCTTTCTGCGTCTCTCTTTAAATTTCTTATAATTAAATCCATCTATTCACTTCACACAAAACCAGTCACATCCATAATTTGTTAGTTCTCCATGTATTATGTGTCTCTGTGATTGAGCTCTGAGATTCTCTCTTCAATCTACATTCTCTACTAATTGGCAGCGGCATCTCCTGCTTGGGCTTTTATAGTGGCTATCGTCCCTCTTAATTAGCTGTGCTGTAGAGTGGGATATCTGTAGTGCATTATTGTGAAGCCCATTAGGCCAGCTCCAAGTTCATATAACCCATCTTTTCTGTATAATTTTCTCTGTAACATGGCACATTTTTATATGCAATTCATCCAAGACAAATAGTGAATTATTTAGATTCAGAAATGTCATTGAATTTAAAAAAACTCGTACTGAACTCATTTATTGCAGAATCGATTTGTTCATCTCTACTGATTACAGCTTTTATGTGGCCATAATAAATTATTGATTGCTGGCTGCACATCTGTTTGCGTAAAACACTGCATGACTACAGGGACTAGTGGTATTGTAAAGAAAGACACAGACACCATGATGAGATTAGCAGCCCTTAATTGATAAACACCATAGCTATGCGTTGCATATTTAAAAGATCCTCCAACGATGTAGTCTTTACGAGAATGCAGAATCAATCAAGTCGGTCAAATAAAAAT
The DNA here is from genome assembly GCF_039654945.1 of Dendrobates tinctorius. Taxonomy (NCBI): domain Eukaryota; kingdom Metazoa; phylum Chordata; class Amphibia; order Anura; family Dendrobatidae; genus Dendrobates; species Dendrobates tinctorius. Next base: position 61,380,064 of record NW_027361696.1, read on the forward strand.
CTACCTTAACTGTGTTCACCATCTCAAGGGCACCTGATTCTGGGTATGAAAATTCAGGCATTAATCTGTTCGCTGAACTCACCCCAGAGAGCCAACCCATCAATGTCCACATCTCTCGACAACTTTATTTGTAGTCCACCCATGAATGACCACATCTTCCGCCAAAACAGCTGTAACAAAGTAACAACACCACTCCTCTACACACAACCCAATCCACGTTGAATGGGGTGGAGGGGAGAGACAACTTCCGCCCAGTAGTTTTGATCTAGAAGAGGGAGCTTCACCTTACAAGGACTCAGAAAGTCTTGATGTCATCATGGCCCAGTGGGAATAGCTACTGTCCCCTGTACATCCCCAATAACGCCTTCCAACTACACCTGAAGCCATTCATTGCAAAACGAGGTAGCTGCAACATTTGCCTTCTTTAACAATGGCTCCATTACAATTGCTGTTAAAGCTTTGCAAGGGAACAGCAAAGAACCTACAGGAAAAAGGCTGCAGAGGTAGCTGTGCCTTCAAGCACACCCTTATAAAGATTAGCGCACCAGCCTCACAAAGGTAAATCTCACCTCATAACCTCATAAAATTAACTGGTTGTTTGTCTACTACACTGCCCTGGTCATGTTTTCCTTCGGCTAGGTGCCTCCATCGCACTCTTGTGCTGACGACAAATATGCAAATTGTATGAGGATGAACAACTGCATTAATAATCATTTGTGTCCATTTTGTTTATACAGTCATGGTGATTTTCATATGTCAATGAAAGTTTCAATAGTGCCAATCTACACGCAATACCTTTGATCAATGCTCATTATGGGCAGATTATCTGGCATGTAAATAATTTATGCCCAGGTTCTAAATGATGGAACATCAAATGTGTCTGGTAATCCCACTGATTCTAAGTCATATTAGATTATATTACAGCCTTGTTGTATTTTGAATTGAAAACCACAAATCAGTGAGGAACAAAATTAGTTTCAACCCTAGTTCAGATTGGCCCACGGGGTAACAGGTGAATCCCCCTGTGGGCTTCCACATATGAGCAGTATTTGGAACTATTCATCTCAGGGTTATACCCAATACAAAACAAAATTCAGTTTTATATTACCTGAATGGATGTGCCGAACAGTATCCCTACTTTCTTCTATATTGGCTGCAATCACCGCAACCAAACAGTGAATTCCGACTTCATTTGAACCATTGTACAGTTTGGTGAGCTCCCTAAAACTCTCCCATCCTCCTTCATTATACCCATTACCTCTCCCCATCAGGGGCCACGGGTGTCACACTACCTCTCTAACGACAAACCACCAAGAGCGATTGTGCGAATAAACCCGGTATTTGGTTGAAACGTTGCTTATGTCGCTTTGATATCCTGCACCAAAATTGTTACCTTCCTGTGGTTTTAAAACAATAGATTTTGCATTTCAAATATGAGTGCATGGTGAATTTTCTTAACTTGATGTTTCCAGGGGCTACACATGCTCTTCCGCTTGCACCTTGCATCTGCAACTGTGTGCATGCCAATTCTCTTCACCTACATGTAGTTGAGCAGTCGGCACGGAGCTAATGTTACTGGTGGGCCTTTGGCACCCCAATTTGACATGGTTTCAGTCTATCTGGATGTAGTAGAAATCATTATAGTCGACAGCATTATACAAAACTGTGTGGAAAAAAAGGTAAGAAACGGCATTTTCAGCAGCGTTAATGCACACTCTGTGATGCCAGCCCTCAGCAGTTTTTACTCAAGTGTCTAGAAATATGCTTAAAAAGTACAAAAAGCAATGTAATATTTTGGAGTAAAACCAATCACCTATGCCCCAACAAGAAAAAGGAATGTTCAGCATTTACTATAAGCTTGCTGTAGTCTTCAAGCTGTGCACCTGCAGGGGGTTTGCTTTATGACCAAAGCATCTTGACTTTTTTCGTCAATGGATTGAACCATTACTAAAGAGATCATTCATTCACACAACTGAAATGGCCAAGGATGATTATTTCTAGTGACAAACACTTTTAAGACTATATCAAAATGCTACCTATATTGTTTTAAAGGAAAGGAAGTGTGTGTATTCAGGTTTTATTTTATTGATTACATTTTCATCACTTTTTTGTTTTTTCTTAGGGCAGCCATATTGAAGGAAAATGCTTCTTATATTGTTTGTTTAGATAGTAGCTTGTGTATGCACACCTGAAACAAGTGGGACAAATTAGACAAATAACACAAGACAAGTCTCCATGAAGCGATAAAGTCCATCTCAAGGAGTCCTGAAATGAGGGAACTTGTACTTGGTGCCCCTAGTGCTTATAGAATGGTCACAAAGTGAAGTGATTAATAATAATAATAATTTTATTTCTATAGCCCCAACATATTCGGCAGCACTTTACATTATAGAGCGGACTTCTACAGACAAAAGACATTTATTGCAGTCTTTATATTTTCATAGCTCACAAATACACAGGAAACCATAGTGAGCTTAATGGTTGCCAAAAACTCTCAAAGGCACAGTATTTGACTGTTGCCAATGCTAACGTTATGGTTCTCCTATTGAGAATTACTTAATCGAGGACAGGTATTGTATGGTACTGCACTGGTGCACCAAGTTTGAGACTAGAATTCCTACAAGAACTATCTTTCAATGGGTCCTTTGTGGAAGCCAAACTCTACTCTCAACCTACACCATCTCATAGTTGCTTGAAGGGTGGCCACAGTCACTGCATATAGTAAATCCTCTTGACCACAAAGTCACTACAGAATAGCTGCCAACTGCTTTTTCCCATGACTATGCAGAAAAGACATGCAAGTATCCATCTCTAAGACTGTCATCTGATACCCAATCTAAACTAACAGGCATTTTTCCATTTGGAAAAATTCATGCAGTCTATTCTCAAGTTCTAGCCATGCTAACACTCTAACTGTTGGGTCTACACAGTCCAGTACAGTCCGAGACTTTACAGTTCTTCCAGGCTATGTGTCACAGGTGTGTCAGAGGCTGCAGACAGTCACACAGCATCTGACTGCAGAAGGTCTTTGCGGTTGGCTTTGCAGACACCTTCCTAGTCCTTCTGACTCTTGAACCCAGTGGCAACCTCCCCACGGCTCTGATTGACACACCTGGACCTGGGTGTTTATAGACATCCTGGCTGCTTCTGAGAATCACCGGTGATATTTCCATTTCCCCCTGTTCAGGCTTGGAGTTATAGCAGTCAGCTATCTTCCTCTTCGGTGCTGTTGGAGGATGTCTGTGTTATGTCTCTGAGTCTACTCAAGATAAGTGTTCCCCTCGTTTGTCTATCCCAGCTGTATTTAGTTGTAGTGGGGATCGACTAGTGCTTTCCTCATCCTTTCCTAAGCAGGGAATTGCTAAGGTCAGGCGGAAATTAGGTTCCTGTCTGCAATAGGTGAAGAACCTATATAGGGACATTTAAGGTCGAAAGGGTGACTTTAGATCTGCCTAGGGGTCTCCACTCCCCTCTTTCCTAGTGCTGGGCTCCCTTCCCCTCATCCCTTTGTTCTGCACTTAGTCTTTCCCACACTGTGCATGACATTATGTATCTGGTTTACAACACAATCAGATTCTACAGTTGTCTATACCTCTTTGCTATCACAGAGTATGTCAGGGTAGGCTCATAATAGGGTTGAGGTTTCACATAGTTGATACACACATTGTGTCTGGTAATACCATACTTTTTTGTCCGTTCTTAAACTTTGTCCATGTTTGAACTTCAGTTGCCCAATGAATGGCCTTTACTAAGTTGTTGCCTTCCCACACAGAGAATCTCACCAACATCAGCATACAGATCTTTTTTGGGCCAATGCTGGTACTGCCCAGCTACTCTTCCATGGCATGGCAGTGCACTACATACTACGACTCACCATCCTACCACAACTTGTTACTGGGCGACCATAACAGCTGAGAAATCTACCACCCTGGCATTTAGTTTTGGGAACTTATCCTTTACACCAATTTTCACTTAAATGCTATCTAAGCATAAGAAACTGTGGAATATATTTTGCTCTCTCATTGTGTAAGAAGTCATTCTTTTCTTGTAAGACTTTCAAATCCAGTGATGTAGCTATTCATTTTCTTGCGTTAAGGTATGGAAATGTTTACATTTATATCTTATAATGTCATTCTGTTATCATATCAACAGATAGACCATTCCTCAAGGGTACCGCCAAGATCCCGGTGTACTGAAGTCCATAATGTCTATGCCACAATAAGATCAATGTTGCCTATTACTTCAAGCACTGCAGTAAAATGCCTGGCACGTCCTTGACTAAGAAATAAGATGTTTCTCGATCATTTGGAAGATAAATGAGCAATATTACATTAGCAGCTGCACTAGGGAGGACTTTCTGGCTGGACAATGATGAAGTAATTTCTGCTGAAAGTTTTTTTTTTTCTCCGTACTTGTGCAGGCTATTTCGTTTGTTGGCATGGATTCCCAGCTTCCCCGAGTTCAATAAAATAAGGCCGGTAGCCTGTAATTACTTCTCAGAAAATGGTGTCATTGAAAATGGAGCCAGGTTATTGGATAATAACTGAACCATTTCAATCCCTGAAGACTTCGGATCTGTCAACACAAACAAAAAAGGGCTAAAAACAAAAAAACAGCAACTGAAATAAAAGTCCCGTAAAACAGCAGCGATAAATAAAAGATTAACAGGTCAGCCTTTACACCACAAGGGAAAATGTCCAGAAACTCGCTGTCCGAAATAGTTTTATAGCTAAAAGCAAATTAGGAATTGGCATTGTGTGAGTCTGAGAATTAATATAGTCATCTCAATGAGGTTACAGTTCTAGGAAGGCTGATAACAGGACAAAAAGTCATATTCATTCGGAACAGAAATGTAAAAATCAAATCTCCAAAGTGTGCCAAAAATTAAAAATGTCAGTCAACAATTAAACAAAAAACATAATTTACAAAGCTTTCCATATCAAGGCAGTACTGAAGAATTCATCTATGGACCTTTTGACCATCACAAATACCGTAATTTACAATGGATGAATATAGTAAGAATCCGACACTCTTTTAACATAGAATCTTTACTTGCATCATACAAAGTATAGAAGTGAAGTATACAAGGTGATTTTTCAGTCCCAGAAGACCTTTATCAAACATTCACCAGTGTTTAGTAGAAGCAATATGAGGTGTCTCAAAGCACAAAAATGGCCATTAGGAGTAGAGCGACAGCTGTCGTGGGCTAGTGTGTGCTTCCTAACCAGTTATGGGCTCACCAAGTAAGGTGGATTCTCGAACACGGACCTGGGCAAAGTGCGGCTCGCAGGCCACATATGACCATTTAGCTGTTCTGGCGCTTCCTGAGGACTGGAAAAGCCAAAGTGTTGGATATAGCGGCACCCTGAACTATACAGCTGCCTCTTGCCCTGCATCTTACTCTTACTGGAATCTGCATCCTCAGGACTACAATGATGGAACAGAAGGCCTCTAGCTCCCTGTTCCACCATTCAAGTTGGGAGACTGAATCGACTGGAGTGTTGGAGATTTAGTACACACATTGTTCAAAGCGGAGTAGCGGATCAGAGGGATTGGAGTGAGGTGAAAAGTTTTCTTTTTTTCCATTTTAATTATTGGCTATGTGGGGAAAATATTGGGGCGATAATATTCTGTGAGGGGCTCTGGGGACATCATATTGTGTGAGGAGCTGTGGGGACATCATACTTCTGTGGGAGCCATTATGCTGTGTGAGGGCTATAGAGGCATAATACTGTGTGAGGGATTGTGGGGACATAGTCCTTTTATGAGGGGCTGTAGTGACATCATACTTTTTTGGGGGTAGCAGTAGATTAAGATTCATCTATGCTCATTAAATATGAGGCTGAACAACAGGAGCAGCATTAATTAAGTTTGGCTAGTTGGATAGGCTCTCCACAACAGTCAAGGTCTCTCATTTGGCCCCTTGGAAAAATTAATTGCCCAAACCTAGTCTAAGCTGTAGGTTAGAATGAGAAACCCGGACAAAAGGCAATGGTACAGCAAGCAGGAGTTGCCAGATAACACATGGATCAGCGAAGTCCAGGACAGCATGTTATACAGACAGGCAGATAAATGGTTACAGAAACACCAGAAAACACAGATCAAAAAGTGTAGACATACATTGGTACTCTAAATATATCATCAGTACGGTGATTGCAGCAAACAAATGGTTATAGATAGAGTTGTATGGTTATCAGCAAACAGACGATCCTTGGCAGTGACGTAGGCAGTAGTGATAAACAGGCAAACTGAGTACTTGCATATAAAGAAGATTTACACTGTTGAAGCAGTGTTTCTGGGGTAAACAGCACTAGAGAAGAATTTTTTTATGCTTGCGGCAGTCGAAGAGTTGACTGCAGGTCTGAGCCAATAAGTAACTGGAGATATGGGTTTTCTGAAGAAATGATTACCAACTGAGAGAAATGGATGGTCAGAATAAAGCAACTGAATTCAAAGTTTACTAAATACTATCAGCTAGAGGCATGGACCACAGTAAAGGGAAGCGGCTATAGGTAAAGGGAGCAGGGTTCTGCCATTGAGCCAAAACAAGTGAAAAAAAGGGTAAGGCTGGGTTCACACTGCGTTAGGTACCATCCGTTTAACAGATCCGTTACTATGCAGCACTAATGAAATGTAACAGATCCGTTAATGCACCTATTGGCATCTTTTATGGTAACGCAACCTAAAGCATGTCCAAATCGGCATGTGTTAGTGATGATGCGTTACTTTGTGACGCACCGTCGAATGCGGTCTACCGCGTTTTCGGGTGCTTTAGGTCTAACGCACAGCGAACGGACTCATTCACTGTGCCTAGACCACTATTGCTAATGCATGCTACCGCCATGCTACCATGCGTTAGTGCAAGCGGTCAAAAAAAGACAAAAAGAACATCAGCGTTAGCACATCCTTTTAACGCATACGTTAAACGGATGGCACTTACGCGATGTAAACCTAGTCAACTTGGGTTAACATGGGCACAACACTTATAGACTGAGATACTATAGGTAAAACCAAATAATAACCTTTATTTTATCACATTGAGTAGGGGGATAATAATTCCTTTTTGAAAGGTTATCTATTTATTGTATTAGATATCGCAGTTTTGTATCAAATAGGAGGAAAAAATAAAGTTTATACTGTTCATAAAGCGTATCATTGTTGATTTTATGTTGTATGAGGATATTCTGATAAGTTATAGATGTCACTCACACTAAGTTCTTGTGACCAAAACTTTATGCATTCCACCATTGACAAAAGCTGATGCCACTGAGCAGGCTTGCTACATTCTCTCTTAGAAGTCTACATTTGTGTCTTACCTTCACTTTAATTACATTTATATATAGAAAAAAATAAACAGCAGATTGAAAGTGCAAACCACATAAAGTCAACTTCATATAATTGCCTGTATCCAGCTGTTTCTTTAATTTTATATTTTTTCAACTTCATTTTTTTCTCTTTCTTTTAAGGTTAAATATATCTCGTAATCTTATTTTGCAACAGCCTTTAGTTACAATCTGATTTGATTTGGGTGAACCTGCGTCTGGTCTTCGAATGGCTGTATTGATCCTGCTGCCGTATCTGAGAAGGGTCCCAGGAGTATTTTTCAATAGGATATAATTGGATTTAATGAAACTGTTTTTTAAGTCTTTGTTGTGATTTGGAGACTCTTAGTGTTACAAATCTGTTGTCATTCACGGAGGAATTGAGCATTCTTTTATGAGTCAGCTTTTCCCCAAAGGCATTACTGTAACTATTTCACTGCTAACTTTCATTTCTAAATACATTTTTTTTAAATACATTGTGTGTCCAAGGACATTTTAGCTAAAATTGATTTTAATGTTAAATATGAAAAAAAAATCCTAAAATTTATGAGAATAGGTAATTTATGTGAAAGTATTTTAACTATTGATGAGCGAACATGCTGGGATAAGGTGTTTCCTGAGCATGCTTGGGTGCTAACCGAGTGTATTCGGCGTGTTCGAAAAATATGCTGGAGTACCCGCGGCTGCATGTCTCGCGGCTGTTCAATACCCACAACACATACAGGGGATTTCCTGTTTGTTAGGCAATCCCTCCATGTGATGCGGCTGTCGAAGCACACCAAAGACATTCGGTTAGCACCCGAGCATGCTCGGATAACACATTATCCAAGCACATTCACTCATCACTAATTTGAACATGTCTCCTATTATTCCATAATTTTACATTGAATAGATTTTGTTCTTAACAGAAAGCATAACATGTAGAAAAAATGAAAAGTTTTTAACCTTATCGCTTAATTTATTTCAAGGGTATACCCAAAGTCATAACTGTAACAATTGTAGGGATTCGTTCTGGTAGGCAATGGCAGGGCGGCAGTAACGAGGCAACACTCAGGCATAAAGTCCAGTTTCAGTGGTTTATTGTCACTTAGTAACCAGCCGGTTAACAGAACATAAGGAAAAACCATACACATAGTCCAGCTTGGAGAACCACTGGTCCCAGACTCGCCCCTTGCGCAGGACGGGCTTAACTAAGCGGCTGCCAGGTCCTGCGGCATCCGCCAGGTGCCATTCCCGGGGTTCTTCCGAGTCTTGCTGCTATAGTCCTGCAGCATGGGGATCCTGTATACAAGTTTCAGGCTGAGTCAGCCAAGTTCCTGTAGCTTCCAGAAATACACTCTCCTTGTGGCAATTACCAACCTCCATTATAGGGCCCAACCCCTCCCACCAGTGAGATAGACATCACATGGGCTGATCACGTGACCCTGACATCATTGCAGGTCCTGTCTTTAGGGAAAAACCCGGCCAAACATTAATCTGCTGGGAGAAACATATCTCCCATCCAGTAAAACACCCTTTACTGTACCACATATCTTCCCCCTATGTTCAACCCTAAGGGTGGTGGACACATGACATACAGTGAACTCTTGACAGGGCATCTGCATTCCCCTGTAGTCTGCCTGCGCGATGTTTCACTGAAAACTTAAAATTTTGCAGAGACAGGAACCACCTGGTGACACGGGCATTCCGCTCCTTAGCTTGACTCATCCACGTAAGAGGGGAATGATCTGTCACCAACCGAAATGTTCTCCCCAGCAAATAGTAGCGCAATGACTCCAGTGCCCACTTGATGGCCAGGCACTCTCTCTCTACAATACTGTATCGGGTTTCAGCTGGGGTAAGCTTCCGGCTTAGGTAACCAACGGGATGCTCTTCCCCGTTAACTTCCTGAGACAGCACGGCACTGAGCCCTATCTCAGAGGCATCAGTCTGCACAACAAACTCTTTTTTGAAATTTGGAGTGATCAGGATTGGAGTACCACACAGTGCCCATTTTAACTTTGTAAAGGCCTCCTCTAACTGATCATTCCAGTCGACCATCACAGATTTTTTTCCTTTTAAGCAATCTGTTAAAGGCGCGGACAGGGTTGCAAAGTTGGGAATGAACCGCCTATAATATCCCACCAAACCTAAAAAGGCTTTTACCTGTTTTGCTGTGAGGGGACGGGGCCAGTTCTGGATTGCCTCTACTTTGTTTACTTGGGGCTTGAGAACTCCTCTCCCAATGACATAACCCAAGTACCGAGCTTCTTCCAACCCTATGGAACACTTCTTTGGGTTGGCAGTTAGCCCTGCTTGTCGCAGAGACTCTATCACTGCCTGTACTTTTGCTAAGTGGCTTTCCCCGTCGGTGCTGTACACAATGATATCGTCTAGATAGGCTGAGGCATAGCGGCGATGGGGATGGAGCACATTATCCATTAACCGCTGGAACATTGCTGGAGCGCCATGCAACCCAAAGGGTAACATCTTATACTGGAACAGCCCCTCAGGTGTTACAAAAGCTGTTTTTTCCTTCGCTGCCTCTGTTAGGGGTACCTGCCAATAACCTTTTGTGAGGTCCAGAGTTGTAAAATACCGTGCTTGCCCAAAGCGCTCTATCAACTCGTCAACCCGGGGCATGGGGTAGGCGTCAAACTTTGAAATGTCATTGAGTTTTCTAAAATCATTACAGAATCTTAGAGACCCATCAGGCTTGGGTATTAGAACTATTGGGCTGGCCCACTCACTTTGAGACTCTTTGATGACCCCTAACTGTAGCATAGCTTTTCCCTCTTCCGAGATGGCTTTTCGCCGGGCCTCAGGCACCAGATAATGCTTTAGTCGGACCTTGGCCTGTGGCTCTGTGACAATGTCATGTTGGATTAGGGAGGTGCGTCCAGGGAGCTCCGAAAAAACATCTGTATTTCGGCTAATGAACTCCTGGACCTCCTGAACCTGTCTAGGAGACAAAGTATCTGCAATTTTTACCACGGGTGGGGCTTCTCCTGCCTCGCCCCGAGGTAACGGAGCCTTTTCAATCTGAAACGCTGGCAGCGGACTATCCCCACCAAGGTGCTCTCTATCTTTCCAGGGTTTAAGCAAATTAATATTGTAAACCTGCTCTGGCTTTCTCCGTCCTGGCTGGTGTACCTTGTAGTCTCCTGGCCCCACCTTCTCCATGACCTCGTAGGGTCCCTGCCACCTTGCGAGAAATTTGCTATCTACAGTAGGCAAATGCACCAACACCCGATCCCCAGGGCTAAAGGTTCTTACCCAAGCCTACCGGTTATAGACCCGACTCTGTGACCGTGGTGCTGCCTCCATATGTTCCCGGACCAAGGGTAGGACTGTCTCCATTCTCTCTTGCATTTTTGCAACATGTTCTATCACACTTTTGTGGGGGGTAGGTTGGTTCTCCCAGGCCTCTTTGGCTATATCGAGTAAGCCCCGTGGATGTCTGCCGTACAACAGTTCAAAGGGCGAGATGGGGTGCACCTTTCGAAGACTGGAAAACATGTATTTGGAAGTCGCCTTGCTACACTTGTAAGGAGAGTTTTAAACTAGAACAACATGGGAAGGGAAGCAAAAGGCCAGAAAAAGCCATACACCTGACAAATGCTATTGAGAACTCTGCTATTAGAAGTGGAAAGGGAAAGGAAGAACAAAGACAAAAGAATCTAATTAATAAAAATATTGGAGAAAGAGAAACCAATCACAAACTAAAATGTTTCTATACTAATGCACAAAGCATGGGCAGCAAACAAGGAGATTTGGAACTACTAACACAGGAAAAGAAATATGATGTCAATGGAATCACTGAAACTTGGTGGGACAATACACATGATTGGAATACAAGACTAGAAGGATACAACTTATTTGCAAGAAACAGACTTGATAAACGAGGAGGAGGTGTCGCATTGTATGTTAGAAACGCGTATATCTGCACAGAGATTGAAGCTTCAGAGACTGGGAGTTCTGTGGAAACTGTTTGGGTAAGAATACAAGGACAGAACAATGGAAAGGACACCATTGTAGGCATTTACTACAGGCCGCCTGTGCAAGCTGAAGATATGGATGAACTCTTTATGCATCAAATGGCCAAGTTCTCCAAAAAATATGACATAGTTGTCATGGGAGATTTCAACTATCCAGACATTTGTTGGGAGTCTCTCTCAGGCAAAACTAACAGGACAAGGAAATTCTTATCCTCTCTTGCTGACAACTTTATCTTCCAAAAGGTAGGGGAGAAAACAAGGGGAACTGCTACCTTGGATCTAATCCTTATAAACAGGGAGGAAATGGTTGAGGAGGTAAAAGTGGCTGGGACCCTAGGAGGTAGCGACCATGCTATTTTAGAATTTTGGATAACTAGAGGAGGAAGACCTGTGAAGACTCAGACGTCAAAGTTAGATTTCAGAAAGGCAGATTTTAAGGGATTCAGAAAGAGAATTGGAGGGATCCAATGGCTGGATATCCTTAAAGACAAAAATGTCCAGGAAGGATGGGAAATCTTGAAAAATGAAATTCTCAAAGCACAATTGTTAACAATTCCGAAAAGAGGGAAGAATAGGAAGCATTTAAGGAAACCAGGATGGATGAACACAGAACTTAAGCACATGATAAAAAGGAAGAAAAAAATTTTATAAAATGGAAAGAGGGAGGCATATCTAAAGAAGAATATAATGCTGTCTGCAGAACCTGCAGGGCACAAATCAGATTATATAAAGCTGACAATGAATTGAGGCTTGCAAGAGATGTCAAAAGCAATAATAAAAGATTTTGGGGATATGTCAAAAGTAAAAGAAAAGTCAAAGATGCTATAGGATTTTTACAGGATGAAAATGACGAAATGGTAAGACAGGATGTTGAGAAGGCCGAACTTTTAAATTCCTATTTTGCATCTGTTTTCTCTCAGAAAGGAAATGTAACATCAACTGTTCTTCACTGTCCTATTAAGGGAATAGAAGAATCCAGGATATCTATAAACAGACAGATAGTGAGGAAACGCTTAGCTAACCTAAATGAATTCAAGTCTCCAGGTCCAGATGAATTACACCCCAGAGTACTGAAGGAGATAGCAGAAGAAATTTTTGAATCCCTCTCCATAATCTTTGAAAATTCTTGGAGAACAGGAGAAGTCCCAGAAGGCTGGAGAAGAGCAAATGTTGTTCCTATCTTCAAAAAGGGGAAGAAGGTAGACCCAGGCAACTATAGGCCGGTGAGTCTGACTTCTAAACCAGGAAAGATCTTTGAACAAATAATTAAACAACATGTATGTCAGTACCTGGATAAGAATGAAGTGATTAAACAGAGTCAGCATGGGTTTGTAACTAATAAGTCATGTCAGACTAACTTAATTTCCTTCTATGATGGAATCACTGATGGGGTGGATCAAGGAAATGCTGTAGATATAGTATATCTTGACTTCAGCAAAGCATTTGACAAAGTATCTCATACAATCCTTATTGAAAAAATGACTAAGTATGGAATGGACAAGGCAACTGTTAGGTGGATTCATAACTGGCTTAGTGATCGAACCCAAAGAGTGGTCGTAAATGGCTGCACATCCAGTTGGAACAATGTCTCAAGTGGGGTATCACATGGCTCTGTCCTGGACCCTGTATTGTTCAACATCTTTATCAACGATTTAGATGAAGGAATTGAGGGTAAACTGATTAAATTTGCTGATGACACAAAGCTAGGAGGGATAGCTAATACTAGAGAAGATTCAAAAAGATATAAATAAACTGGAGACATGGGCAGCAACTAACAGAATGGTTTTTAACAGGGAAAAATGCAAAGTACTACATCTGGGCAATAAAAATGAAAAAAGCATATACAGAATGGGAGGAATAGGGCTAAGCAACATCATATGTGAAAAAGACTTGGGTATACTAATAGATTACAGACTGAATATGAGTCAACAGTGTGATGCAGCAGCAAAAAAGGCAAATGCAATTCTTGGATGTATTAACAGAAGCATACAGTCTAGATCACGTGAAGTCATTATTTCCCTCTACTCCTCTTTGGTCAGACCTCATCTGGAATATTGTGTCCAGTTTTGGGCACCACATTTTAAAAAAGACATCAACAAACTGGAGCAAGTTCAGAAACGAGCGACCAGAATGGTGACCGGTCTGCAAACCATGTCTTATGAGGAAAGGTTGCAGGATTTGGGAATGTTTAGTTTGCAAAAGAGAAGACTGAGAGGAGACTTAATAGCTGTCTACAAATATCTAAAGGGCTGTCACATTGTGGAAGGATCAACTGTATTCTCATTTGCACAAGGAAAGACTAGAAGCAATGGTATGAAACTAAAGGGGAGGAGACACAGATTGGATAATAGAAAAAACTTTTTGACAGTTAGAGTGATCAATGAGTGGAACAAGCTGCCACGAGAAGTGGTGAGTTCTCCTTCAATGGAAGTCTTCAAACAGAGGCTGGACAGACATCTGACTGGGATGATTTAGCGAATCCTGCTTTGAGCAGGGGGTTGGACCAGATGGCCCAGGAGGTCCCTTCCAACTCTACGATTCTATGATTCTATGATTAACCATGTAGATGCCTGAGGCACCTCCCGTACTGCAAACAACAAATATGGCAATAAGAGATCCCAGTCATTCCCATCTTTGGAAACTGCCTTTTTTAACATGCTCTTCAGCGCCTTATTGAACCTTTCTACCAGACCATCTGTTTGGGGATGATAGACCGATGTGCGCAACTGTTTAACATTTAACAACCGGCAGAGTTCCTTCATAATTTTTGACATAAAGGGGGTTCCCTGGTCTGTTAAAATCTCTTGTGGAATTCCCACCCGTGAAAACATACCCATGAGTTCCTTTGCTATAAGCTTAGCTGATGTGTGGCACAGAGGAATGGCCTCAGGATGTCGGGTAGCATAATCTACAGTAGAACTACAAGAATGTGTTGATGTCCCCTTGCTGACTTATTGAGAGGCCCCACCAGGTCCATAGCCACTCTCTCGAAGGGCACCTCTATAATTTGCAAAGGCACCAAAGGGATCCAAAAGTGAGGCTGGGGACTGGTTACCTGGCACACTGGACATCAGCTACAGTACCGTTTAACTTCTTCATGGACCCCTGGCCAGTAAAATCGCTGCAGAATTCGGTCGAGGGTTTTCTTTTGCCCCCCAAGTACATGCGCTAAATCCATTACCAGCCTCCGATACGTCTGAGGTACTAGTAATTGTTCTACCATTTCCCCCGTATTTTCTCCACTCAGTACAACAAATCCTGGTTCAGCTCAAAGCGTGGCAACACCGTATCTGCCCCAGGTTGTTGGGGTTCCCCGTTGACAAACAGTACATTTTCTCTGGCCCAGGCTAAAGTAAGGTCTCGAAGTTGCACTTTACCAAAATTGTCACCTGATACATTCAAGTCTGACAACTCCGGTCCCGGCGGCAAGTCTTCCACCTCTCCAGCCAATACTTCCCTGGGAGAATTCTCCCCCTCCTCCACCGAAGGGAAGATTAATCCTACAGCCAGCATTTCTTCCTCCGGGCCACCAGGTTCATGCCCCACTTCAGGAGAATGTAACCTGGTTGCCTCTGGTGCAGGCAGTTGCTCAGTGGGTGGGACAACAGACGGCCACAGCACAGAAAACAACGGAAAGTCTCGTCCAATTATCACTTCATAATGTAAATTAGTCACAACCCCCACCTCGTGGCACCGCCTCCCCGCTGGGGTGCTGATTACCACTAGCACGGTGGGATAGTATTTTAAGTCTCCATGTATACACAACACCCCAATATTCCGACCCGTATACTCGCTGGTGTGTGTATCCAGCTGGCTCGTACCAGGGTTACAAGACTCCCTGAGTCCAATAGGACCACAGCCGGGGTACCCTCCACTTCAACCCGACATAAATGTTCCATATTGGGACCTTTCAGGGTACCCATTGCACACATGGGTTCGGCATAGTGGGACTGGCGGTACCCAAAATTTGTGTCCATGGGCTCAGTCGGGTGGGGGCAATCAGCTCTCCCGTGACCTGGTTCCTGGCACTGCCAGCAGATTATGGAGCTCCTTACTTCCCCAGATAAGTCCTGAGCGGCCTTCCTGGGCTCCGCTCGCTGAACCAGGGGTGGGGACGTAGGGAACCTTCCTGTTACCTTCCGGGGGGTAGATCTTTGGTAGCCCCATACCTTTCTATGAGGTCTATCATCTGCATGGCATTAGTAGGGGATGCCTGTCCGACCCATGTCTGGAGGGAGTGGGGCAAAGCCCTGAAAAATTTATCAGTGACTATGCGGTCCAGCATAGCCGTGGTGGACAACACCACAGGCTGCAACCACTTTTGTAACAGGTGCAACAGGTCATAATACTGGGACCGGGCCGGCTTGAAGGGGGTAAACTCCCACTGGTGTACCCGCTGGGCCCGCACATTTACCCCAAGACGTGCCAGTATCTCATCTTTGATGACCATGTAGTCCACCCTCTGCTCTGTGGATAGGTCCTGACACGCTTTCAAAGGTCCTGGGGTCAGAAACGGAGCGAGGATATCCACCCAATGGTCCCGGGGTAGCTTCTCTCTCTCAGCGACTCCTTCGAACATCTCCAGGTACGCCTCCACATCGTCCGATTTCTCCATCTTGGGAATCGCTATACGAACCGCTTTCCGGACCTCATGGATTCCCCTGTCAGCTCCTTTTGTCTGCGCTGTAGTGATATGCTGTATCAACAGCTGATTGGTTTCCTGCTGCTGCTGCATAGCCTGCTGCTGCATAGCCTGCTGTCGCATGGCCTCCTGTTGCTGCTGCCGCATGGCCTCCTGTTGCTGCTGCATAGCCTGTTGCTACTGTCGCATGGCCTCTATGAGCGTTTTTACCGTGGCCTCCATTTCTGGAAAGTTGCCCGCCTGGGTCTCTGCCACTCGTTTCACCCAGAACATAGGCTGGGGTACAAATCAAAAAATAAGAAAAACGGCCTGGCCTCACTGCTTCTGCCCGCATTCAGTCCACCAACTGTAAGGATTCGCTCTGGTAGGCAATGGCAGGGCGGCAGTAACGAGGCAACACTCGGGCATAAAGTCCAGTTTCAGTGGTTTTAATGTCACTTAGTAACCAGCTGGTTAACAGAACATAAGGAAAAACCATACACATACTCCAGCTTGGAGAACCACTGGTCCCAGACTCGCCCCTTGCACAGGATGGGCTTAACTAAGCGGCTGCCAGGTCCTGCGGCATCCGCCAGGTGCCATTCCCGGGGTTCTTCCGAGTCTTGCTGCTATAGTCCTTCAGCATGGGGATCCTGTATACAAGTTTCAGGCTGAGTCAGCCAAGTTCCTGTAGCTTCCAGAAACACACTCTCCTTGTGGCAATTACCAACCTCCATTACATAGGGCCCAACCCTTCCCACCAGTGAGATAGACATCACATGGGCTGATCACGTGACCCTGACATCATCGCAGATCCTGTCTTTAGGGAAAAAGCCGGCCAAACCTTAATCTGCTGGGAGAAACATATCTCCCATCCAGTAAAACACCCTTTACTGTACCACACAATTTTTCTGCTAATTTTCAATTCTGACATTTTTTTTTTAGAAATCAGTGAGAATGATACATATTACATCCAGCAACATCAGTTAAAACTGACTTTGATATAATATGCAAAAAAACTAAAATGTTTTTATTTTATGTGGAAAAAGTATTTCAAAACTCCACCTGTTATTGCAAATTTGCTACATAGAGTAAATTACGCTCTTAAAATAAAATACAAAAAATAAATTAAAAAAAAGGTTTTAAATGTATTATTTCATTTGCAGCTTTTATTTATTTCTCCACTATCTTATTTATGAGTTATGACTGTGCAATTGAGTTGATGCCTGGGTGTAAATTTCCCAGTTGTCGGCTTTTCAACTTATCTGTACCTGAACATGATGCTATGCGATCCTATATTAAGGAGTCGTTGGAGAAGGGTCATATTAGACCATCCTCGTCACCGTTAGGCGCTGTTTTTTTTGTGGCCAAGAAAGATAGTTCATTAAGACCGTGTATTGATTATCATTCCCTTAACAAGATGACAGTTAAATATCAGTACCCGTTACCTCTGATGTCTGATTTATTCTCCAGAGTTAAGAGTGCCTGCTGGTTTACTAAGCTTGACCTCAGGGGGGTGTATAATCTTATTCGCATCAAGCACGGGGATGAATGGAAGACGGCGTTTAATACTCCGGAGGGACATTTTGAGTACCTGGTGATGCCTTTTGGGCTCTCTAATGCCCCTTCTGACTTCCAATCCTTTATGAATGATATTTTCCGAGACTTTATGGATAAGTTTTTGATCATCTATCTGGATGATATTTTGATCTTTTCTAGTGATTGGAATTCCCATGTGGAACATGTCCGGACTGTGTTCCGGATTTTGAGGGAGAATTCCCTGTTTGTTAAGGGATCGAAGTGCCTCTTTGGTGTACAGAGCATTTCATTTTTGGGATTTATCTTGTCTCCATCGACTATTGAAATGGACCCGGCCAAGGTACAGGCCATTTATGATTGGGTTCAGCCTACCTCTTTGAAGGCTCTCCAGAAATTTTTGGGTTTTTCTAATTTCTATCGTAAATTTATAGGTAATTTTTCTAGTATTGTCAAACCACTGACTGATCTGACCAAGAAGGGAGCTGATGTGCTGAATTGGTCTCCTGAGGCTGTCTCAGCATTTCAGGAGCTTAAGCGGAGATTTACTTCAGTTCCAGTTTTACGGCAACCTGATGTCTCACTTCCATTTCAAGTGGAGGTGGACGCTTCTGAGATTGGTGCAGGAGCTGTGCTGTCCCAAAAAGACCCTGTGACTTCTAAGATGAATCCCTGTGCCTTCTTTTCTCAAAAGTTTTCCCCATCTGAACACAACTATGAAGTGGGGAATCGGGAATTGTTGGCCATGAAATGGGCATTTGAAGAGTGGAGACATTGGTTGGAGGGAGCTAGACATCAATTTGTGGTCCTCACCGATCACAAGAATCTGATTTATCTGGAGTCGGCCAAACGCTTGAATCCTAGACAGGCTAGATGGGCCTTGTTTTTCACGCGTTTTAATTTTGTGGTCTCTTTTCATCCGGGCACTAAGAATGTTAAGGCAGACGCCCTTTCTAGGAGTTTCTTTGCTGATTCTCTTAATGTGACCGAGCCTACTACTATCCTAGGTGAGGGGGGTAGTTCTTTCTGCCATTTCGACCGATTTGAGACACGCCCTGGAGGAATTTCAGGAAGATAAACCTGAGTGTTGCCCTATGGGAAGATTGTATGTTCCTGACCAGTGGAGAAGGAGAGTGATGTCTGAAGTCCATTGCTCCGCATTGGCTGGTCATCCGGGTATTTTTGGTACCAGAGATTTGGTGAGTCGGTCGTTTTGGGGGCCTCCCTTATCTCATGATGTCAGGAATTTTGCACAGTCCTGTGGGACTTGTTCTCGGTCTAAACCCTGTTCTCGTTCTAGTGGGTTGCTGATGCCCCTGCCGGTGCCCAAGAGGCCATGGACCCATATCTCAATGGATTTTATTTCTGATCTTCCTGTCTCTCAGAGAATGATTGTTATCTGGGTGATTTGTGATAGATTTTCGAAGATTGTCCATCTTGTACCACTCCCAAAGTTGCCATCTTCCGCTGAGTTGGTGCCCTTGTTTTTACAACAGGTGGTTCGGTTACACAGGATTTCTGAGAACATTGTGTCCGATAGAGGGGTCCAGTTTGTGTCCAGATACTGGAAAGCCTTTTGTTCCAATCTGGGAACTCAGTTATCCTTCTCCTCCACGTTTCATCCCGAGACCAATGGGCAGACTGAGAGAACAAACCAGACCCTGGAGTCTTATTTAAGATGTTTTATATCTGCTGATCAAGATGATTGGGTCTCATTTTTGCCCTTGGACGAATTTGCGCTGAATAATAGAGCTAGTTCTGCCACTCCGATGTCACCCTTTTTCTGTAATTTTGGGTTTCATCCTCGATTCTCTTCAGGGCAAGTGGAATCTTTGTCCTGCCCAGGTGTGGACACTGAGGTTGTGAGAATGCAGCAGATATGGGACCAAGTGGTGGATAAGTTGTCACTCTCTCAGGAAAAGGCCCAGCGTTTTTCCAACCGGCGTAGGACCATTGGTCCCCGGTTTAAAGTGGGTGATATGGTTTGGCTGTCGTCTAAGAATATTCCTATGAAGGTTGCATCTTCAAAATTTAAGCCAAGATTTATTGGACCTTATAAGATTTTGGAGATTCTTAATCCTGTTTCTTTTCGACTGGCTCTTCCAGTTACGTTCAAAATCCATAACATATTTCACCAGTCACTGTTGAAGAGGTTTGTTGAGCCAGTAGTTCCTGTGGTGGCACCTACTGATCCTGTATTGGTTAAAGGCAATGTGGAATATGAGGTAGAAAAAATATTGGATTCTCGTTTGGTTAGACGGAGACTCCAGTATTTTGTCAAATGGAAGGGTTATGGCCAGGAGGATAATTCTTGGGTCTCTGCCTCTGATATTCATGCCAATAAATTGGTTCGTGCTTTTCACCAGGCCCATCCTGATCGGCCTGGTGGCATAGATGAGGGTTCGGTGACCCCTCCTCAAGGGGGGGTACTGTCATGAACTCATTTTCTGCTCCACCAGTTGAGAGTTCCCCTTCCGTTCTCCCTCTGGTGGTGACAGGAGGTAGTGCGGTTGGTTTAAGTGGTAGTGATCTGCCACCTGATGAGGAAGATAACGATTGGATCTCTGGAGTATCAGACTGGATATAAGACAGCCGACGCCCTATCCGGGTGCTTGTGATTCAGTCTGCTTCTCAGGTCCTGGACTTCAGCTATCTTCCAGTCTTCCCAAGTTAAGTTTGTTTTTTGCTAATGTTCACACTTGCGCTTGTTGGTCAATTCAGTTTGTTGTGTAATCAGCCTGCCCCTGCTGGGGCTATGCTGAAATTCCACTCCTATTAATCAGTATTTACCAATCTGCTTTTTGTCCCTTCTTAGATTGGCCTCTTTTTTGCTGTCTCAGAATATTTCAGAGTGCTGATATAGGTTTAGAAGTCTAGTGACTTCTGGGTTAATTTTTCTATCAGAAGTATTGGACAATATTTTTGTAGGTTGTTTTTGGCAGATTGCAGACAGTGTCTTTCCTTTTCTGTCCTTTTTAGTTAGCCGGGCCCCATCGTTTGCTCAGCCTATTTTTCCTGCCTTTGTTAGTATTTTCATCTTGTTTCACTGTCAATACATGTGGGGGGCTGTCTTTCCTTTGGGGTCTGCTCTGGGGCAGTTAGTTTTCCTCTTTTCCTGCTTTAGGCTTATTTAGTTCTCCGGTTGTGACGAGGCATCTAGGACCAATGTAGGAACTCTCCATGACTGCTGCTAGTTGTGCTGTTAAGATTAGGGATCTGCAATCTGCATAGTTAACAACTTCTCTGGTTTTCTGAGACTTAGCTTGTTGTCTTTTTTTCCTCCTCGGTTTCCCATTCATAACAGGAGGATAAGGGAGGGTAGAGGTGGGATTGGGTTGAAGGTGCAGTTTGAAGAAAGGAGAAGGCCCACTCCTTCACCATGTCTGTTGCCAGGGCGAGGAGTGTGGGTGAAGTGGAGGCTGCCGTCGGGGAGGCAGTGTCGGAGGGTGTCAGCCATGTTTCGGTGAGGCCATGGAAGGAAAAATTAAAAGAGGTGAAGAGGTCGTGAATCACATGGAGTTTATTACAGACTGAGCGTGAATTCCAGAGTGATCCAGAGAGTGGGAGCAGGATGGTGGGCGTCAAAGGCAAGGATTTGATGTTGGAAACATTTGGGCTGTTTATATTGGGTTGGGAGCGATAGAAGGGGGTAATAACGGGAGGTGTGAGCTGTGAGGGTCCAGGGTTGGGAGATATGTCGCTAATAGTGAGGAGAAGCAGAGAGAGACATAACATGTGGGAGAAGGAGAGTGGGCGGCTTGTTTTGTGTTTCACTAGGAGAGATCTGAGGTTGAGGAGCAGGTCAACGGAGGAGGTCAGGTGGGGAAGCAAGAGGGAAGGAGAGATTATTACTTGGTTAGGGGGTGCTGGGGTTTGCGGATAGAGAAAGGAGTGAGGAGTAATGGAGCCAATACTGTTAGAGCGTATGTCCGCATGGTGAGAGTAAGTGTGGAGGAAAGAGAGATTTAGTACATATAAACACAGTGGTTAGTCATACCTGCTGTTCACTTCTGGCTTATTTCTGGCATATTTCTGCTTTTATCTTTAAAGAGACATCCTTATAGAGACAGACCGAGGTCCAGACAGACCTATGAGTCTTTTAAAATTCAAATTTACAAGGTTTATAGAATTCAATTTGCTGTGAATTGACTTGCTGCAAATTGCAATAATGCAAAACCTTGAATTGCCCTGAAAAGATTTGTGAAACACTCTAAGATCTCCTAGGACTGTATTCAACCCTTTCACGATCTTTAATGCAAACATAGCTTTAGTAATGTCAAAGTGACCTTACCATAGAAATGGATGGCAGCTCAGTAGTAATCAACAAGTTTAATAAGATAACACACAGACAGACTGTTCTGTGTAACATACTGACCCAAACTGATAGTGTTGCTGTCAGAGGTAACATTGTCCTGATGTGACTGAGTTGAGTTATGTGCCACATATTCTATAACACTTTTGGCTTTTTTCCCTCAAATATTTTTGCTGAAGGCAAATTAGGCAAATTGTGGCCTGTGTTTTATAATACTACTGCCCAGACAGCTGATGCCAGTGATGGAGATGATGATTCTGCTGCTACAGCAGCTTCCATTTCCTTATCTGTAGCATGTTTTTTCTTTAAGGCCGGGGTCATACTGGCGAGGAATACGGCCGAGTGAGAGGCGCTAAAAGCACGCATTAGACACGGACAAATGATTCTCTATAGGATCACTCGCACCAGGCGTATATTTCTCATCCGTATTCTACCCTCCGTGCCAATCGCAGCATGCTGCGATTGTCAGCGTACTACGTCCATAGTACACCAATGCAAGTCTATGGGTGCGCAAAAAATACGGATTACACACGGACCAGATGTGTGACCTGCGAGCAATATGCAGGTCTTTTGGCTGGTGACAGGAAATTGGCCAATCCATCATCAGGAAGCCTAGACATGCAAATAAGCTCAAAAAGCGCTCCAGACATCCAGGAAGTACGCCTCCACGGAGTACAGCAGCAGCATGGCGTCCACTTACATAAATGTGGAGATGTTAATAGTCCTGGTGCAGGAGCGTCCCGAAATCTGGGACCAACGCGATGCCAATTATTCAAACCAGGCAAGAAAGGAGGCGTCATGGAGGCGCATCTGTCGCCAGATGTACCATGACTTTGGTGACCGACCACGTGAGGAGCAGCATAAAATTCGTAAGTACAAGGCAAAACATGAGTAGCCTTAGCGCACAACAAAAAAGGAATATAGAATCAGCACCCCCCTTCCTGTGCATGTCCTTTTTGCTTCATGAGGCCGTTAGATTTGGATGTGACACGTGGATTCACACAGCCATAATTTGGGTTCAGGCCACAAGCTCCTCATCCTCCTAGTCAAACCAATTATTAAGTGTAGCTAAAGAGACCCTGTGTATCTGCCCAATTAGATATGCCACCATGGGTAGAAAGCACACCCCAGAAGGCCCCATGCCTAGACTACTGGTAGCAAATGTGACCTATCAAATATGTGAATTTGATAATATTTCCTGTCACATTGCAGTGGAAGATGTGATGAAACGCTGGCGAAGCATCCGGGACCAATACCGCCGGGAACGCCAGCAGCGGTCCAGGAGTGGGGATGCGGGATACGTAAAAAGAAAATATATCTATTACGACCGGCTCTCCTTCCTCGCCCCAATTCTGGATCTGAGACCGTAAGTAGATACCTCACACCACATTACACAAATACTTTACAGGGCCAAAAATATTTATGTATTTTTGCCTCTGTTCTATTTCATAACAGAACTCAATCCAACATTACGGATTGAGGAACGGCCTCAGAGACAGAGCCCATAATTGATCCTGTAGGGGATGAGGTGGCTGGCCCATCTTCTCCCCCTACAAGAAGCATGGCAGAAGATGAGTCATCACAGGAGAACCCATTGGCTGCCCAACACACAACACCACCAGGACGGTCTGCTGCTGCCCCATCACCCATCCTGGAAGAGCCGGGCAACTTGAGCAGCAGCCCAACTGGCCATATCAGGGGATCACCACAGGCTGCTGTTACATCCCGGCGAGCCCAAAGCAGGCGCCAGGTCACTGTTCAAGAGAGCAGGACCAATGTGGACACAGGGGTGCTAAATTATTTATCTCGAGTAACTACAGATGATGGGGAGGAGGCCTACTCACGTAGCCTGACCCTTTACCCTTTATCTCCGTGCCCTTACCCGTGAGGTCAGGCTCCGTATTAGGGGATGTTTTCAGATCCTGCTTGATGAAAGCGCCCCCCCCCAATACCCCATATGAGCTATTCGAATATCTGGAGAGGTGACAGCTTTCCCCCAGAAATCTAATGCGCATGAGACCATCCACACAGATGCTTGCTCAAGCAGGGTCCGAACATCCTCTAATACGTGGGCCTACACCTCACCCCCTTCCTCCCCCTACCCAACCTTCCCAACACCAGCAACAGATTTCAGGCTCTAGCCAACCCCACCAATATGGCCACTTAGTCCCACCCAGTGTTGGAGGCTGGTCCCAACCTGGTTGGGGACGACATAGCTATATTGGTGGATATGAGACACGGGCCTACCCGCCCCAACAAGATGCCCCTCAGCAGTATTACTATGTCCACTACCCCCAACAATCACAGGAGGAAGGTCACTACCAACAGCATGGGCTACAGTATGCACCCACACAGGGCGATGTTGCTCAAAGTAGTCAGCAGCAACCACAGGCTGCTCCTTCGCCTTCTCCTTCCCCAACATTCCACAATTTATAAGTGGCTTAAAACATGGACTTAGTAAACCCATACTGTATATGACTGTTGTTAATTATTTTGATGGGAGGAGATGTCCAGTGTGTTTGAACTGGTGGTTAAAATCCCAAGGCAAAGTCAAAAAGAGGTTTTATCCAGCAGCAACATGAGCTAAAACAGATAATAATAACATTTCTTATGACGGTTTTCAAATCATATGATTAAGACACCATGACAGGCAAGGCTACCTTATGTGTTTCTGATACATATTACATGTCTGTAAAAAATACAATATTTCACGGGGCTATACTGGCAAAGTCAAAGGATCAAAATAGAGTACTCACTTGAAAATGCATAGAAAAGGCGTGCTGTCCATATTCTCTTAGTCCAATTTAGGCCAGCTAACTATATTCCAAAATCAAGGCAAACAGCCTCAAGACCATCACGCTCTCTCTATGTATTATCAAGTCAGTCTTCTATTTTGATCCTTTGACTTTCCCAGTATAGTGCGGTGAAATATTGTGTTTATTACAGACATGTAATATGTGTCAGAAACGCGTAACGTAGCCTTGCCTGTCATGGTGGCTTATTAATATGATTTGAAAACATTCATAATAAATGTTAGTATTATCTTGTGTAGCTCATTTTGATGATGGATAACTCCTCTTTTTTACTTTGGATTCCAAATGTGTACAGTTGCAATGTTGTTATTGCACTATGTATGTTGTAGGATATGTTAGTAATTTTGTTTGAACAACAATGTTGAAATATGCCAAAAGCCCAATTTGGGCCATTGCCCAAGTTTTTTTATAGGGCAAGAATATGTTTGCCTTACAAACTTAAAAAAACCCACAAAAAAGGCAAAAGTAAAAATTGGCCAATTACACTTTACGTCTCTGTCTTAATTGTCCAAACCCATATCAAAATACGCGTACCAAATCAAAGCAACAGTCAGAGATTCAGAAGGGGTAGAAATATATATATATATTTTGACACACATCAAACCAACATTGCCAACATAGATCCAGCATGCTCTTGCCAAGAAGGTTCCCCCTGAGGTGCCATAAAGTAATTAGTGAAATGATCACGCACATTGAGGCCAGAGATTGGTCTACGTTGATGATTGATAGGTGGTCTCACCCTACACACATTGTCCGGCCTACGCACAACACCAGCAGAGGAGGAACAATCATGTATCCTGGTGAAGTTATGAAGTACCACACAGGCTTTCACTACTTCATTAACATTTTGCTCACTCAGCTGAATGGCAGACTGGAGTAGCCGCCATTTGGCACAAAGAATGCCAAAGGAACACTCCACATGTCGCCAAGCACGTGATAGGCGCCAGTTACATATCCTGCGCCTGTGGTGAAGGTTGTCCTGGGGATATGGCCTCATGACATTGCGCGTTAACTGAAAGGCATCATCTGCCACAAGAACATAAGGGACAGATTCTTGAGTGGAGCCTGGTAACTGGCGTGGTGGTGGTAGATCAAAATGGTTGGTGCGTAGCCGCCGAGCCATAATGGAAGTATTGAAGACTCTAGAGTCTCCCGTCCTTCCATAGGCCCCAATGTCAACAATTATAAACTTGTATTGAGGGTCGGCCAGAGCCAACAATACAACAGAAAAGTATTGTTTATAATCGAAGAATTGGGAGCCAGAGTTCGGCGGATTACGCCCCCGGATATGTTTGCCATCAAGGGCCCCAATACCATTTGGAAACTGGCATTCTTCCTCAAAGTCCCTTGATATCCTCAACCAGTCTTCCATCCTGACCTCGGGCATGATGACTTGATATAGTCTTGTCCATATTTCAATACATATTGACCTGACTATGCCAGAACACACACATCTTGCTTTGCACAATGAGTAAGTGATATTCAGTCCATATTCCACCCAACATTCGTGTCTGTAAGTTGAAACATATGTGGACTAAGATGAGGGCCTAAAACTTACTCCATGAAGGCAAAAATTCAAACTTTGCCCAACACATCATGAACATAGAGAATGTGGTTGTGTGGTACATACCGTATTGTGAGTACAAGTCGCTCCTCTGCAGATATAGCTTTGCGTATCCTTGTATCCTTGTATCCTGAAAGGTTATCCAAGGGCGCAGTGTCTCCAAGAGTGTAGCAAATGTTGCAAGGCTCATGCGACAGTATTGGTAGAATTTGACAGGATGCTCCCACAGAGAATAACAGAGGCGGTGAAAATGACCTCTTGTGAGTCGTTGCCTCAAAAGTGGATGTACCCACATGCGTCTCCTCCTCCGCGGATCCACTATCACTGGGTATGGTTGGCCAAAGCACCATGACAAAAGCCAGCTGAAGAGAACCTGCTCAGTTGTGTTGAAAGTCAGACTGTCTGACATGCTGCACATACCACAGCAACACACCTAGTGAAGGCAAGGTGACAAATGGACAGAATGGAGGCTGCCACCTGTTCCTGAGCCAATAAATACAGTGCAGGCTAATGTTTTAAATAGTTAGTAGCACTCAAAACCGTTAAATGTCAATTTTGCAAGGCTGCGAGAAAATCTCGCCATACGGATTGCATACGGATGCCATACAGATTACATACGGATGCCGACATGCGCAAAATACGTGACCGCACCTGGCTTACGGATGACCTACGGAGCACTATTTAGGGGTCATTCATCCGTATTACGCATGTAAACTACGGACCGTATTTTGCGCAGGTTAGTGTGACTCCAGCCTATCACTGCATTCTGTGAAGAAATGAGTAAAACCTATTGATATAATGCTTCCCTTATTCACAGATAGCAATTCTCTTGTGTACGTGACACCACTTCCTACTCCTGCTTCATAGCTCAGACAGCCAAAATAATGACATTTTGTACAATATTCTAATAAACATTTGACAATCTGTTCAACCCCCATTATTGAACCCTTGCCAAAAAGGATGTAACAAGAAATACTAATTACGTAGGTAAGCATATAGAAAATCAAAATGGGGTAGAAGATCACAGTATACATGCATTGCCAAATTGAACCAGTAAAATAAATATGCAGAAATCAGATCAGTTACACATCAACATTTTTTAAACAATTTTCTATATTTTTTTAAAACAAAATTCAACCCCTTTCCCAAAAATGACATGCTAAGAAATGTTAGGGAGGCACACACCCAAGGAGCCAGCACCTGCAATAGATCAAGGTATTGCCATGGCATGTACAAACCTAAATTTGACTACTAAAACAGATGTGCAAACAATATTTACTTACAACATGAACACTTTGTGAGGTAGACAATCACATTGAAATGTGTAGATTATGGGATTGTGTAGATTGAAATGTGTAGATTATGTGTAGATTATGTTCTATTAAAAAAAATCATAGCCCCTTTTCAAAAAGGATTGCACAAGAAGTGCAAAAACTCAGTACAGTCACTTGTGACAAATTAACACATGGGCTGACACTGATTTCAGATTTTCTTGTGGGTAAAAACTAAAGTGCTGCCTTGTTTCTGCTTTCTAGTGCTTTAAGAAAAAAAGTAATTGTAATTGAAATGCAGCAAGACAGATGCCAGCTACAGCATACCACTGATTATTCATGTTGAGTCTGCCACCTCTCTTATCTCTCTCACTTTATCAATGAATCCCTGCATTATTCAAATACTACTATACTTACCTTCTCCACCACTGCTGTTGTACAACACATACTGTCGAAAGTATTTATCTTATTTTTCCAATGATTTAAGGCTACTCTTCATATCTCTCTTGCTGAGCAGTGGCCTCTAACATCCTCTTATATATCAGTCTGCTATGGCTACTGCAATCCTTGCCTTGGCTTTTATACAGGCTTTGATAGTCTCTTCCGGCTTTGCTATATCATGTGATGTAATAGCTGCAAAACATTATGGGGGAAGTCTGAACAGTCACATCTTAGGTTATTTAAGTCTTCTATGTCTGATGCAACCTTATGCAATGTGTAAAAACTCAGCAACCTTTTTTTATTGAAACAAAAATTGTCTGGGAGCTGCAAATTTCATATTTGACTCAAATTTGATCCACATCGATTCTATATACTCATATTTTCTGTTCTATTATATTCCATGTATATGTTCTATGCTCTTAAGCATTTTACTTAGTCAAAAGGTGATCAAAGGTAGAGATTCACTTCAGGGCTCCTTCAGTAGCTTAAAAAAGAATGATTGTGCAAGGAAAAAAGCAAGCTATAGCAAATCCCAATGTTTGGATCATACAGATCAGATCTTGCTTTAAGCCATTTTATACTTCTCGTGTAAAAGCAGAACAGACTCATAGAACAGCAGGATATCACACTAAAGCCAAAGATACAAACCTTTCTTTCCACGTTGATGCAATCATTGGGTCTGTGCCCAGTGCAATATGCTTAAATTGCCAGAGAGAATGAAAAAAAGGTCTGAAAAGACAAAAAAAAGTCCATAAAAGTGATCAATGAATATTTTTCCCTACAGGCGGATGAGAGAGAGCGGCGTCTGTTCCCGCTCTACATGAAACCTTGAAAGTCAAAGAAGTCCAGAAATGGAGGCAATTTTAAGAGCTGTAAAATGTTAATGCAGCAGCAAAAGCGTGATTAACTGTAAACTTGTAAAAAAACAAGTTTGGTACGGATGTGTGAAGATAAACACCAATCAGGAAGCTGTTAGCTCTCCCAATACGCTATCTCGTACACGTGCAGGAGAGCGTGCATTTGGAGGTGGTTTAGTTATTATATATGGTTACCATGTGGTCAGCGTTGCTTGAGTGGTTCCTGTATGGTAAAGTGTATGCAAAGTGTTGCAACCAATGTTTTAATTCTTCCAATGTATCTATGATTAGAAATGAAAGTAATCACAAATAAAATCTTAGACACCTCGCTTCTGTGTAATAACAATACTAAAATGCAGTGTAAACAGGCGCATATAGCAACTTAAAGGGGCTGACCGCTACTAGGACAACCCCTCTTAATCTAAATGTTTGGTCTTGATAAAATAAAAAAGCTTTTACTCACCTCCAGTGCTTGTGCCATTCCAACTGTGTTGACACTTGTGGCTTGGTGTTCATAGACCGGTCCTGCTCAGCCCTTATTCACAGGGGTCAATTTGGAGACATGGTAAGGTTTTTAATATTAGAGACAGTACAGAACCATCCCAATTGGGTTACCTTGTCTTGGCGGGATGGCTTTATGCTTTTTTAATCAACAACAGTGTCTACTAAGTACCCTGCACCCAATAAGCGCTGGCGTCCCTGTCCCCACCTTCTAACAAATTGAATCTGAAGAGAAAGTCAGAGAGAAGCTGATCGCAGACTTCCTCTTCATATTCAGTTCACTTGATGGCGGGGACACCGATGCCAGCACTGATTGGTCTCTTTGCTCATCTGTCATAACAACTGGAAGAGAGGCCCAGGACTGCCTGTGGAACGGTGCTGGCACGGGAGGTGAGTATAGGGTTTTTATTTTATCAGGGCCAAACATTTAGATCAAGAAGGGGTTGTCCTAGTACTGGTCAACCCCTTTAAAGAAAAACCAAGCCGGAATATAAATTGGTATGTTTACATCATATAGGATGATATTCACTATGGCCATTAACCCATTAACCCCCAAGGGTGGTTTGCACGTTCGTGACCAGGCCAATTTTTACAATTCTGACCACTGTCCCTTTATGAGGTAATAACTCTGAAATGCTTCCATGGATCCTGGTGATTCTGACATTGTTTTCTCGTGACATATTGTACTTCATGGTAGTGGTAAAATTTCATTCAAATAACTTGCGTTTATTTGTGAAAGAAACAGAAATTTGGCAAAAATTTTAAAAAATTTGCAATTTTCCAACTTTGAATTTTTATGCCCTTAAATCACAGAGATACAGCACCAAAAAACTTACATCAGCACAATTTTGGAACCAAAATTTTTTTTTGTTAGGAAGTTATAAGGGTTAAAAGTTGACCAGCGATTTCTCATTTTTGCAACACCATTTTATTTTTATGGACCACATCACATTTGAAGTCACTTTATGATAGAAAATACCCAAAAGTGACACCATTCTAAAAACTTCACCCCTTAAGGTGCTCAAAACCACATTTAAGAAGTTTATTAACCCTTCAGGTGCATCACAGGAATTTTTTGAATATTTAAAAAAAAATGAACATTTAACTTTTTTTTAAAAAAAAAATACTTCAGATTCAATTTTTTTTATTCTACCAAGGGTAACAGGAGAAATTGGTCTGCAAAAGTTATTGTGCAGTTTATCCTGAGTATGCTGATACCTGATATGTGGGGGAGAACCATTGTTTCGGCGCATGGCAGAGCTCAGAAGGGAAGGAGCACCGTTTGACTTTTTCAATGCAAAATTGGCTGGAATTCAGATCGGACGCCATGTCACGTTTGGAGAGCCCCTGATGAACCAAAACAGTGGAAACCCGCCACATGTGACCCCATTTTGGATACTAGACCCCCCAAGGAACTTGTCTAGATATGTGGTGAGAACATTGAACCCACAAAGGCTTCACAGAAGTTTATAACGTACAGCGGTACAATTAAAAAATCATATTTTTTTCACAAAAATGATCTTTTCACCCCCAATTTTTATTTTTCAAAGGGTAACAGAACCTAAAAGTTATTGTGCAATTTGTCCTGAGTACGCTGATACCCCATATGTGGGTGTAAACGACTATTTGGGCGCATGGCAGAGCTCAGAAGGGAAGCAGCGCCATTTGACTTTTTTGGCTGGAATTGAGATCGGACACCATGTCGCGATTGGAAAACCCCTGATGTACCAAAACAGTGGTCACCCCCCACAAATGACACCATTTTGGAAACTAGACCCCCCAAGGAACTTATCTATATGTGTCGTGAGAACTCTGAATCCCCAAGGGCTTCACAGAAGTTTATAACGTACAGCCGTACAATTAAAAAATCATATTTTTTCCACAAAAATGATCTTTTCACCCTCAATTCTTATTTTTCCAAGGGTAACAGGGCCCTCATAGCTATTTTGCAATTTGTCCTGAGTACGCTGATACCCCACATGTGGGGGTAAACCACTATTTGGGCGCATGGCAGAGCTCGGAAGGGAAGCAGCGCCATTTGACGTTTTTGGCTGGAATTGAGATTGGACACCATATCGCGTTTGGAAAGCCCCTGATGTACCAAAACAGTGAAAACCCCCAACAAATAACACCATTTTGGAAACTAGACCCCCCAAGGAACTTATCTAGATGTGTGGTGAGCACTTTGAACCCCCCCGTGCTTCACAGAAGTTTATAACGCCCGGGTGTGAAAATAAAAAAATCGTATTTTTTCCACAAACATGATCTTTTAGTCACCAATTTTTTTATTTTTCCAAGGGTACCAGGAGAAATTGGACCCCAAAAGTTGTTGTCCAATTTGTCCTGAGTACGCTGATACCCCATATGTGGGAGAAAACTTCTGTATGGGCACACGTCAGGGCTCGGAAGGGAAGTAGTGACGTTTTGGAATGCAGATTTTGTTGGAATGGTCTGCGGGTGTCATGTTGCTTTTGGAGAGCCCCTGATGTACCTAAACAGTGGAAACCCCCCACAAGTGACCCCATTTTGGAAACTAGACCACCCAAGGAACTTACATAGATACGTGGAGAACACTTTAAACCCCCCAGTGCTTCACAGAAGTTTATAACGACCGGGCGAGAAAATAAAAAAATCATATTTTTTCAACAAACATGATCTTTTAGTCCCCATTTTTTTTATTTTCCCCAGGGTAACAGGAGAAATTGGACCCTAAAAGTTCTTGTCCAATTTGTCCTGAGTACGCTGATACCCCATATGTGGGAGAAAACTACTGTATGGGCACACGTCGGGGCTCGAAAGGGAAATAGTGATGTTTTGGAATGCAGACTTTGATGGAATGCTCTGCTGGTGTCATGTTGCTTTTGGAGAGCCCCTAATGTACCTAAACAGTGGAAACCCCCCAAAAATGACACCATTTTGGAAACTAGACCCCCTAAGGAACTTATGTAGGTGTGTGGTGAGCACTTTGAACCCCCAAAGGCTTCACAGAAGTTTATAACGCCCGGGCGTGAAAATAAAAAAATCTTATTTTTTACACAAACATGATCATTTAGTCCCCAATTTTTTTTATTTTCCCAAGGGTAACAGGAGAAATTAGACCCTAAATGTTGTTGTCCAATTTGTCCTGAGTACGCTGATACCTCATATGTGGGAGAAAACTACTGTATGGGCACACGTCGGGGCTCGGAAGGGAAGTAGTGATGTTTTGGAATGCAGACTTTGATGGAATGGTCTGCGGGTGTCATGTGCGTTTGGAGAGCCCCTGATGTACCTAAACTATTGAAACTCCCCACAAGTGACCCCATTTTGGAAACTAGACCCCCCACCGAACTTATCTAGATGTGTGGTGAGCACTTTGAACTCCCAAGGGCTTCACAAAAGTTTATAATGCCCGGGCGTGAAAATAAAAAAATCATTTTTTTGCACAAAATGATATTTTTGCCCCCAAATTTTTATTTTCCTAAGGGTAACAGGAGTAATTGGACCCCAAAAGTTGTTTTGCAATTTGTCCTGAGTAGGCTGACACCCCATATGTGGGGGTAAAACACTGTTTGGGTGCATGGCAGAACTTGGAAGGGAAGGAGCACCATTTGACTTTTTCAACGCAGAATTGGCTGGAATTGAGATCAGATGCCATGTTGCGTTTGGAGAGCACCTGATGTGCCAAAACAGTGGAAACCCCCCAATTATAACTCCACCCTAACCCCAACACACCCCTAACCCTAATCTCAGCCCTAACTCTAGCCCTAACCCTAGCCCTAACCCTAGTACTAGCCCTAACCCTAATGGGAAAATGGAAATAAATATATATATTTTTTTTTTATTATTTTTCCCTAACTAAGGGGGTGATAACAGGGGGTTTGATTTACTATTTATAGCGGGTCTTTATTTTTGGCAGCTGTCACACGCTAAAATATGCTTTTTATTGCAAAAATAGTTTTGCATCACTACATATTGAGAGCTATAATTTTTCCAGATTTTGACCCACCGAGTCATGTGAGGTCTTATTTTTTGTGGGACGAGTTGATGTTTTTACTGGTATCATTTTTGGGCACGTGACATCTTTTGATCGCCTTTTATTCTGATTTTTGGGACGCAGATTGAACAAAAACCAGCGTTTCATGAATTTTTTTCGGGGGGTGTGTTTACACCGTTCCGCCTAAGGTAAAATTGATAAAGCCCTTTTATTCTTCTGGTCAGTACGGTTACAGCGATACCTCATTTAGGTCATTTTTTATGTTTTGGCGCTTTTAAGCAATGAAAACAATTTTATATAAAAAATAATTATTTTTGCATCGCTTTATTCTGCGAGCTATAACTTTTTTATTTTTTTGCTGATGATGCTGCATGGTGGCTTGTTTTTTGCGGGATAAGATAGTGTTTTCAGCGGTACCATGGATATTTATATACGTCTTTTTGATCGCGCGTTATTGCACTTTTTGTTCGGCGGTATGATAATAAATCATTATTTTTTGCTTAGTTTTTTATTTTTTAAGGGGTTCGCTAAAGGGGTTAACTAGTGGGACAGTTTTATAGGGCGGGTTGTTATGGACGCGGCGATACCAAATATGTGTACTTTTATTGTTTTTTTTTATTTCCAAAGAATGAATTTATTAGGGAACATATTTTTTTTTATTTATTTAGCGATTTTTTTAAAATTATTTTTACACCCTTTTTTTTTAACTTTATTACATTGTCCCAGGGGGCATACCTGTCATGCGACAGATCGCTGATCTGTCACATCACAGATCACTGTGACAGATCAGCGATCTGTCACAGGCACTGCACAGGCTTTCCTCATGCCTGCGCTTTGCAGGCACTGAGAAAGCCAGCTCCCTGCAGGCCGCCGAAGGTCCCCGTCGCCGTCTTGGATTCAGGGACCTGCAGGGATGGAGCCCCCCGCAGCAGCGTTGCGCATTGCGCTGCTGTGGGGGGCTCAGGGAAGCACGGAGGGAGCCCCCTCCCTGTCGATGCTTCCCTTTAACCCCCGGTACATCGCGATCGTGTTTGATCGCGGTGTGCAAGGGGTTAACGTGTTGGGGGCGGTCCGTGACCGCCCCTGACACATTGTGCCAGGTGTCAGCTGTGATAATCAGCTGACACCCGGCCGTGATCAGCAGCGCTCACCACGTGGGCGCCGCTGATCGCTGTGACGTACTATCCCGTCCCTGGTAATTAAGTCCCAGGGCACACGGATGGGATAGTACCTCACATGACAGAAAGGGGTTAAACAGATACAATCTAAGATAGAAATAAAATGAGCAAATACTCTGCTGTATGAAACTAAAATGTAAATAATGTAGGGTACTTAGTAGACACTGTTGTTGATCAAAAAAAGTGTAAAAGCCATCCCAACACAATAAGGTGGCCATCCCACCACAACAAGGTGACCCAATCCGGACAGTCCTGTACTGTCTTTAATTTTAAAAACTTTACCATGTCTCAAAGATGACACCAAGCCATGGGAAGTTATGTAAATGTAATGCCCAGCTCAAAGAAAGGGAGGTTACTGAGTACAAAAGCCTAATTAAAAAAATTGAAAAATGAGCTGGAGTATACAGTGGGTACGAAAAGTATTCAGACCCCTTTAAATTTTTCACTCTTTGTTTCATTGCAGCTATTTGGTACATTCAATAAAGTTCATTTTTTCTCATTAATGTACACTCTGCACCCAATCTTGACTGAAAAAACAAAAATGTAGAAATTTTTGCAAAGTTATTAAAATGAAAAAACAAAATATCACAAGGTCATAAGTATTCAGACCCTTTGCTCAGATACTCATGTTTAAGTTACATGCTGTCCATTTCCTTGTGATCCTCCTTGAGATGGTTCTACTCCTTCATTGGAGTCAAGCTGTGTTTAATTAAACTGATAGGACATGATTTGGAGAGGCACACACCTGTCTATATAAGACCTCACAGCTCACAGTGCATGTCAGGCCAAATGAGAATCATGAGGTCAAAGGAACTGGCCAAGAAGCTCAGAGACAGAATTGTGGCAGGGCACAGATCTGTCCAAGGTTACAAAAGAATTTCTGCAGTATTCAAGGTTCCTAAGAGTACAGTGGCCTCCATAATCCTTAAATGGAAGAAGTTTGGGACCACCAGAAGTCTTCCTAGACCTTGCCATCCAGCCAAACTGAGCAATCGTGGGAGAAGAGCCATGGTGAGAGAGGTAAAGAAGAACCCCAAGATCACTGTGGCTGAGCTCCAGAGATGCAATAGGGAGATGGGAGAAAATTTCACAAAGTCTGCTATCACTGCAACCCTCCACCAGTCAGGCCTTTATGGCAGAGTGGCCAGGCAGAAGCCTCTTCTCAGTGCAAGACATAAGAAAGCCCACATAGAGTTTGCTAAAAACACATGAAGGACTCCCAGACTTTGAGAAATAAGCTTCTCCGGTCTGATGAGAGGAAGATAGACCTTTTTTGTGATAATTCTAAGTGATATGTGTGGAGAAAACCAGGCACTGCTCATCACCTGCTCAATACAATCCCAACAGTGAAACATGGTGGCAGCAGCATCATGCTATGGGGGTGTTTTTCAGCTGCAGGGACAGGATGACTGGTTGCCACTGAAGGAAACATGAATGTGGCAAAGTACAGAGATATCCTGGATGAATACCTCTTCCAGAGTGCTCTGGACCTCAGACTTGGCCGAAGGTTCACCTTCCAACAAGACAATGACCCTATGCACAGAGCTAAAATAACAAAGGAGTGGCTTCAGAACAACTCTGTGACCATTCTTGACTGGCCCAGCCACAGCCCTGACCTAAACCCAATTGAGCATCTCTGGAGAGATCTGAAAATGGCTGTCCACCAATGTTCACCATCCAACCTGACAGAACTGGAGAGGATCTGCAAGGAACAATGGCAGAGGATCCCCAATTCCAGGTGTGAAGAACTTGCATCATTCCCAAGAAGACACATGGCAGTATTAGCTCAAAAGGATGCTTCTACTCAATACTGAGCAAAGGGTCTGAATACTTATAACCATGTGGTATTTCAGTTTTTTCTTTTTTAATAAATTTGCAAAAATTTCTACATTTCTGATTTTTTCAGTGAAGATGGAGTGCAGAGTGTACATTAATGAGAAAAAAAATGAACTTTTTTGAATTTACCAAATGGCTGCAATGAAACAAAGAGTGAAAAATTTAAAGGGGTCTGAATACTTTCCATACCCACTATACGTTACAATGTGTCAAAAATCAGCTCAATGTAAATTAGGGCAAAGCAGCATTTTGTTTATTCTTCCTGTAAAAAATAGACCAATGCAAAATATATCTATATTGCATTTGTTTGCAAAAATGAGGGAAACCTATAATATGTGCAAAAAATTACCCTATTCTTATAGCAGGTTAAATAATTTTTTAACCTGCTATAATAATAGGGTAACTTATTGCATAAAGTTTCCTTGTGAAAAACTGTTTATAGGACGCACAAAAAGTGGATATTAAATATGCCCAGAATATTAACCCCTTTCTGCCATCCGACGTACTATCCCGTCCACGGTACCCGGGCCCGTATGACCGGGGACGGGATAGTACGTCGGCGCGATCAGCGGCGCCCACGTGGTGAGCGCCGCTGATCGCGGCCGGGTGTCAGCTGATTATCACAGCTGACACCCGGCACAATGTGTCAGGGGCGGTCACGGACCGCCCCCGACATGTTAACCCCTTGCACACCGCGATCAAACACGATCGCGGTGTACCGGGGGTTAAAGGGAAGCATCGGCAGGGAGGGGGCTCCCTCCGTGCTTCCCTGAGCCCCCCACGGCAGCGCAATGTGCAGCGCTGCTGCGGGGGACTCCCTTCCTCCAGGCCCCCGAATCCAAGATGGCGACGGGGGCCTTCAGGGGCCTGCGGAAGCTGGCTTCCTCAGTGCCTGCAAAGCGCAGGCATGAGGAAGCCTTCTGCACTGCCTGTGTCAGATCGCTGATCTGTCACAGTGATCTGTGATGTGACAGATCAGCGATCTGTCACAGGACAGTGATGTCCCACCTGGGAATATTTAATAAAGTAAAAAAAAAATTAAAAAAAAGTGTAAAAATAATTTAAAAAAAATCGCCAAATAAATTAGTAAAAAAAAAAAAAAAATATTCCCCCAATAAATTCATTTTTTGGAAATAATAAAAAAAAAACAATAAAAGTACACATATTAGGTATCGCCGCGTCCGTAACGACCCGCCCTATAAAACTGTCCCATTAGTTAACCCCTTTAGCGAACCCCTTAAAAAATAAAAATAAAAAACGAAGCAAAAAATAATGATTTATTATCATACCGCCAAACAAAAAGTGTAATAACGCGCGATCAAAAAGACGCATATAAATATCCATGGTACCGCTGAAAACGTCATCTTGTCCCGCAAAAAACGAGCCGCCACACAGCATCATCAGCGAAAAAATAAAAAAGTCATAGCTCGCTGAATAAAGCGATGCAAAAATAATTATTTTTTATATAAAATAGTTTTCATTGCATAAAACCGACAAAAACATAAAAAACGACCTAAATGAGGTATCGCTGTAATCGTACTGACCCGAAGAATAAAAACGCTTTATCAATTTCACCGCACGCTGAACGGTGTAAACGCACCCCCCCAAAAGAAATTCATGAAACGCTGGTTTTTGTTCATTCTGCGTCCCAAAAATCAGAATAAAAAGCGATCAAAAAAATTCACGTGCCCGAAAATGGTACCAATAAAAACGTCAACTCGTCCCGCAAAAAATAAGACCTCACATGACTCGGTGGGTCAAAATACGGAAAAATTATAGCTCTCAATATGTGGTGATTCAAAAACTATTTTTACAATAAAAAGCGTCTTTTAGCGTGCGACAGCCGCCAAACATAAAAACCGCCATAAATAGTAAATCAAACCCCCCGTTATCACCCCCTTAGTTAGGGAAAAATAATAAAATTAAAAAAATGTATTTATTTCCATTTTTCCATTAGGGTTAGGGCTAGGGTTAGGGCTAGGGGTGTGTTGGGGTAGGGTTAGGGTTAGGGTTAGGGTAGGGTTAGGGTTAGGGCTAGGGCTAGGGTTAGGGTTAGGGCTAGGGTTAGGGTTAGGGCTAGGGTTAGGGCTAGGGTTAGGGTTAGGGGCGTGTTGGGGTTCGGGTTGGAGTTAGAATTGGGGGTTTCCACTGTTTGGGCACATCAGGGGCTCTCCAAATGCAACATGGCGTCTGATCTCAATTCCAGCCAATTCTGAGTTGAAAAAGTCAAATGGTGCTCCTTCCCTTCCAAGCTCTGCTATGCGCCCAAACAGTGTTTTACCCCCACATGTAGGGTATCAGCCTACTCAGGACAAATTGCAAAACAATTTTCGGGGTCCAATTTCTCCTGTTACCCTTAGGAAAATAAAAAATTGGGGGCAAAAATATCATTTTTGTGGAAAAAAATTATTTTTTTATTTTCACGTCCGAGTGTTATAAACTTCTGTGAAGCACTTGGGGGTTCAAAGTGCTCACCACACATCTAGATAAGTTCCGTGGGGGGTCTCGTGTCAAAAATGGGGTCACTTGTGGGGAGTTTCAATAGTTTAGGTACATCAGGGGCTCTCCAAACGCACATGACACCCGCAGACCATTCCATCAAAGTCTGCATTCCAAAACGTCACTGCTTCCCTTCCGAGCCCCGACGTGTGTCCATACAGTAGTTTTCTCCCACATATGGGGTGTCAGCGTACTCAGGACAAATTGGACAACAACTTTTGGGGTCCAATTTCTCCTGTTACCCTTGGGAAAATGAAAAAATTGGGGACTAATTGATCATGTTTGTGGAAAAAATACGATTTTTTTATTTTCATGCCCTGGCATTATAAACTTC
This sequence comes from Dendrobates tinctorius, assembly GCF_039654945.1. Lineage (NCBI taxonomy): Eukaryota > Metazoa > Chordata > Amphibia > Anura > Dendrobatidae > Dendrobates > Dendrobates tinctorius. Next base: position 61,419,102 of record NW_027361696.1, read on the forward strand.
TGTGAAGCCCTTGGGGGTTCAAAGTGCTCACCTCACATCTAGATACGTTCCTTAGTGGGTCTAGTTTTCAAAATGGGGTCAATTGTGGGGGGTTTCCACTGTTTAGGTACATTAGGGGCTCTCCAAAGGCAACATGACACCCGCAGACCATTCCATCAAAGTCTGCATTCCAAAACGTCACTACTTCCCTTCTGAGCCCCGACGTGTGCCCATACAGTAGTTTTCTCCCACATATGGGGTATCAGCATACTCAGGACAAATTGGACAACAACTTTTGGGGTCCAATTTCTCCTGGTACCCTTGGGCAAATAAAAAAATGGTGACTAAAAGATCATGTTTGTGGAAAAAATACGAATATTTTATTTTCACACCCGGGCGTTGTAAACTTCTGTGAAGCACTGGGGGGTTCAAAGTGCTCACCACACATCTAGATAAGTTCCTTGGGGGGTCTAGTATACAAAATGGTGTCATTTGTGGGGGGTTTCCACTGTTTAGGTACATTAGGGGCTCTCCAAAGGCAACATGACACCCGCAGACCATTCCATCAAAGTCTGCATTCCAAAACGTCACTACTTCCCTTCCGAGCCCCGACGTGTGCCCATACAGTAGTTTTCTCCCACATATGGGGTATCAGCATACTCAGGACAAATTGGACAACAACTTTTGGGGTCCAATTTCTCCTGGTACCCTTGGGAAAATAAAAAAATGGTGACTAAAAGATCATGTTTGTGGAAAAAATATGAATTTTTTATTTTCACGCCCGGGTGTTATAAACTTCTGTGAAGCACTGGGGGGGTCAAAGTGCTCACCACACATCTAGATAAGTTCCTTAGGGGGTCTAGTTTCCAAAATGGTGTCATTTGTGGGGGGGTTCCACTGTTTTGGTACATCAGGAGTTTTCCAAACGCGACATGGTGTCCGATCTCAATTCCAGCCCAAAACGTCAAATGGCGCTGCTTCCCTTCCGAGCTCTGCCATGCGCCCAAATAGTGGTTTACCCCCACATGTGGGGTATCAGCGTACTCAGGACAAATTGCACAATAACTTTTAGGGTCCTGTTACCCTTGGAAATATAAGAATTGAGGGTGAAAAGATCATTTTTGTGGAAAAAATATGATTTTTTAATTGTATGGCTTTATGTTATAAACTTCTGTGAAGCCCATGGGGGTTCAAAGTTCTCACCACACATCTAGATAAGTTCCTTAGGGGGTCTAGTTTCCAAAATGGTGTCATTTGTGGGGGGTTTCCACTGTTTTGGTACATCAGGGGTTTTCCAAACGCGACATCATGTCCGATCTCAATTCCAGCCAAAAACGTCAAATGGCGCTGCTTCCCTTCTGAGCTCTGCCATGCGCCCAAATAGTGGTTTACCCCCACATGTGGGGTATCAGCGTACTCAGGACAAATTGCACAATAACTTTTAGGGTCCTGTTACCCTTGGGAAAATAAAAATTGGGGTGAAAAGATCATTTTTGTGGAAAAAATATGATTTTTTAATTGTACCGCTTTACGTTATAAACTTCTGTAAAGCCCTTGTGGGTTCAAAGTTCTCACCACATATCTAGATAAGTTCCTTGGGGGGTCTAGTTTCCAAAATGGGGTCACTTGTAGGGGGTTTCCACTGTTTAGGTACATCAGGGACTCTCCAAACGTGACATGGCGTCCAATCTGAATTCCAGCCAATTTTGCATTGAAAAAGTCAAACGGCGCTCCTTCCATTCTGAGCTCTGCCATGCGCCGAAACAGTCGTTCCCCCCAACATATCAGGTATCTGCGTACTCAGGACAAATTGCACAATAACTTTTGCAGTTCAATTTCTCCTGTTACCCTTGGTAAAATAAAAAAAATTGAACCTGAAGTTTTTTTTTATGAAAAAAAGTTAGATGTTCATTTTTTTTTAAATATTCAAAAAAATTCCTGTGACGCACCTAAAGGGTTAATAAACTTCTTGAATGTGGTTTTGAGCACCTTAAGGGGTGCAGTTTTTAGAATGGTGTCACTTTTGGGTATTTTCTATCATATAGACCCCTCAAAGTGGCTTCAAATGTGATGTGGTCCTAAAAATAAAATGGTGTTGTAAAAATGAGAAATCGCTGGTCAACTTTTAACCCTTATAACTTCCTAACAAAAAAAAATTTTGGTTCCAAAATTGTGCTGATGTAAAGTAAACATGTGGGAAATGTTAGTTATCAAGTTTTTTGTGTGCTATATCTCTGTGATTTAAGGGCATAAAAATTCAAAGTTGGAAAATTGCGAAATTTTCAAAATTTTCGCCAAATTTCCGTTTTTCTCACAAATAAACGCAAGTTATTTGAATGAAATTTTACCACTAACATGAAGTACAATATGTCACGAGAAAACAATGTCGGAATCACCGGGATCCATGGAAGCTTTCCAGAGTTATGACCTCATAAAGGTACAGTGGTCAGAATTGTAAAAATTGGCCCGGTCATGAACGTGCAAACCACCCTTGGGGGTGAAGGGGTTAAACAAAAAAAATTTATGGGCAACCCACTATCAAGACGTTATAAAGAGGTTCATAATGGTAGCATGAAAGGTACATCTCTCTGGGGAATAGAAAGGGTTAAGCTGCACCGGGAGGTTGCAATTTATTACATCAAATGTCAAGAATAGAAAGCCGCTGGATATTGCAACTAAATACCTTAAAATCAGCAGGGCTAACAGTGAAATTGAATTTTTCACCTTCATGGACTAAATAGTGATGGATCTAAATAAGGGTTAATCGTTTCTGCAATTACCTGCAGCAACAGTCACCTATTTAACCCCTTCACCACATGAACATTTTCCGACATTTTCCGTTCCTTTTTTCATTTCCGTTTTTTTCCTCCCCTTCTTCCCAGAGCCATCACTTTTTCTATTTTTCTATCACCATAGCCATATGAGGGCTTGATTTTTGCGGGACGAGATGAACTTTTGAACGACACCATTCCTTTTACCAGATAGTGTACTAGAAAATGGGAAAGGAACTCCACGTCAGGTGAAATTTTTTAAAAAAAGAGCAATTCCACAATAGCTTTTTGTTTTTTTTATTTACCATGTTATAGGCTGAACTAGATGGACATAAGGTCTTCCTTCAGGCTTCAAAACTATGTTACCATGTTACTATGTTCATTATATGGTAAAATGGATCTGACAATATGATTCCCAAGGTCAGTACGAGTACACAGATACCAAACATGTATAGTTTTTTTGTAGAAAAAACGCGCAAGCGCTCACCAGCAAGCGGATATAGAACCTCAAATGTAACCTCAGCTGCTGAAATCAGTAGGGGTAGGTGTCACCCCAAGGGTGAGCTAATAACAATCTGATACAAGAACTGACCGCGCTAGAGGAAAAATGATCTAAATAAAAATCAGGTAGTAAAGATACCTCAAAGGGTGTCAGAGGTACTCATAGAAAGAGAACCTGCAAGGCATAATAAGTGCAACTCAAGAAGAAACTTGCACAGACAAAGACTTAAAGTGGGTGGTAAACTGGGGTGGCTAGCCCCTTCCAACCAAGTGAATGCAATGGGCCCGCAGTACCCCTAAATGTCACAGGAAGAAAAATTGGTATAATTGGCTTTGCTCATACACACCCCTGAATGCTTTTACCATAGAGAGCATACAAACTCAGCTAATGATCGTCTTACCGGGTGACGATACAGATGATCCGTGGGTGCATAACTCTACAGATGTGGTGGTAGATGCTTGATAATGCGGATGGTGCAAAAGCGGGGAAAACACTAAATCCGGGTGTTCTGGTCCTAGCGTTACCCCGTAGCAGCTGTGACGTCACATGCTCAGGGAGTTTGTTGGCCATTCTCTCACGCGGGCTTCCAGGGTTCGCCACCGGCTCTGCCCGGCTTTACTGTTTTCCCCGCTTTTGCGCCATCCGCATTATCAATCATTTGTACTGTCGATTACCTGCAATGGAAAACGAACAAAATCTCTTAAGGAATGGGTGAAATCACTTTTGTCATGAACATCATGTCACTACCGAAACCTCAGACGTTAATCGATGTATGTTCAACGTGTGATTTCTGTGTCGGCATGGATTCTGCTGATCCTACACTCCATCTGATATGCTGGGCAGAGTTCAGCTCGGTCTGATGGGAATATAGATTTCACTTGTATAAATTCATTTATCTACCACAGCTTGATACCAGCTACATAAGAACTAATATTTATGGGATAGGAAACCTGGAAAGTGACATTTTTTTTAAATAAACAGTTAAATTTAATGTTTAGCTTTTTAGCAATATGATGCAATGCAAAACATCCTGAATTGATCAAAATATATATGCATATGTTACCAGTTTATTAGAAATATTAAATTCTTTTTAATTTACAGATATCGATATTATGAATTTGTGCACCATGAAGAATTAATATAATGACTGATGCACATCATATCAACATGTGCAGACAATCAGAAGCACAGACTACACAGTTGCACCTTGCATTACTAATATATATTAAAGACTATGTTTTTAAACTTACGGCAATTAAATATGCAAATTGTCTCTACAGAGAGGAAGAGGACTAGAACTCTAATGTCACATGACTTAGCATAAAAGCCAAACCAGAATCTCAATTTGCAGACACAGTGTTTCAGGGTATTACCCCTCATCAGAGAAAAGTGCGAGATCTGGTTTATTTGGGTGAGAGGCATCTGACTGGCATCCAAGGGGTAACGTTTCATAAGGTTTTTAATATTAGAGTTAGGACTGTCCCAATTATGGTCACCATGAAGAGGTTGGATCACTTTTGCATTTTTTTGATCAAAGAACATGTTAACTAAGTACCCTATATTATTTTCATGAACTATGCTATTTATTTTGTTTGCTGCAGGGTATTTAATCATTTTGTTTCTGTCTTTGTTTTTTTTGGTTCCGTGGCCAGTGTGAACGTGTGCTTACTTGCTGCATGCACACCGGTTTATTTCCCAGTTTATACCTTTGCGTTTTTTTCAGTCTGCCTGCATCATGTGCATATAAAGGTGTGGTCTGCCTTTCCTTTGAGCTGGGCATTATATTGATGTGGTCTCTCAGGTCTGTGTGCGCACTAGTTGGGCTCAGTCCCTCTCAGCCTTTATCTACATGAATGTCACTTGACACATGGCTAAGTTTATAATAATAGAGTTAGGACTGTCCCAATTCCGGTCACCATGAAGAGGTGGGATGGCTTTCGTATTTTTTTTTTTATCGAAAAACATGTTAACTAAGAGCCGTATATTATTTTCATGCACTATGCTATTTATTTATTTACTGCAGGGTAATTAATCATTATGCTTATGTCTTTGTTTTCTTTTATTTAAGGCCCATTGACACATGCCTGTGTCTTGGAATTAAAACTTTAGTCCTATTATTGGTGTGCTCCACCATTTGTGCTTCTTGTGTGTTTACTTGCTTCCTTCCCTGCTGGTTTACACTTCAACCAACTTTTGCTTCTGAAATTCCTGAGCATGTCTAGTTCTTTCTCTCTCTGTGCCTTTCTGCTGCTGCATCACCACATGGGGTCTGTGTTGCCATTCAGACATGTGGAGCGCCCGCCAGGGCTGGTGGTTACTCAGTACCGGGCCCGGTCAGTTCTTAAAGGTATGTGTCACCGTGTCACGGCAGCGTTTGACCCGGTCTGTGGCCTTGGGCATCCAATAAAATTGATGAAAAGGGGAATAAAGTTTATAAAAGATTTGTGACGCCACCTGTGGTATTCGGCAAGAAAGGTTTTAGGCGACGCTGCAAATTCAGTCCACTGGGGCAGTGGTTGATGCGGCTGAGTTGGTTCATATCGCCACAGACCGAGCTATTCCCCAAGGCAGATTATAGCGTTGAAGATAATGGTGGTTGTAGTGCAGGGCAGATGATGCAGAAAATAAACTGAGGACACAGCAGGGTGCAGTCTTTACACTTTTACTCACAGTTCTATTGTTACAGTCCCCAGCCGGGTGCTGTGTCCTCCAGGCTTGTGGTCCAGACAGCTCTCAGGTAACTTGGGGTGTACATTGCCAGGGCTCCCTTTGATGTTCCTTTCCTGGCCATCTCACTACCCTGGCTACCACCTCTCCTGCCCTGCATCTTTACACACAGTGTCTAGAGCCAGCAGACTCGGATCTTGTCGGACGATGTTGGTCTGACCCCTGGATCCTATGTGTCTGCCTTTTCGGTGAATGAGTGTGGGGTTGGTTGCAGCACTTAAAGATACTGCCGCCTCCTGTTTCCTAGCTGAGTCCTTAGTTTCTCCACTAATTTTGGGGCAGTCCCCTAACTGCGACCTGGTCCCTCCACCGACCATGCCGGCAGATACGGGCCCCACAGATGGATTGCTCACTATCCATGCCCCTAAGACCTCTTCTTCCTCTCCTCCTGGAGCTTTCCTTCTTTTCTTCTCTATCTTCACTCCATCTCTCTCATTCTCTTTAGTCTGGAGACAAGCTGCACTCAGCTTCAATCTCCACAAGCGACTCCTTCTCTCTCACTCCTGACTGACTTCTGTCCTCCCACCAACTGTCACTCCCTTAAGCTCTTCCTCTTCACTACATTCTCCACCCACACCCTCTACTTAACTCCCCCTGGCCAGAGGGGGACTAGTGTTGGGTGCTGGTGTGTGAGTCCTGGCATCCTGGCAGTTCCCCTTCCTAACCTGAGTGCAGAGTGCCACACCTCTGGATGAAGTGCAGTACCCTGCGGCGACTGAGAACGCAGGGGTGCCACACATGAGGCTTAGAGGAGCCACCTCACCTGGGGAGCCTAAAAATTATCAATTTCTTAGGTTATATAGACTGGCTCTAGCGGTGGGATGCATGCTGAGTATTTAAGTTGATGGTTTCAATGCTGCTACAAAAGACTCCCTTAAATCTGTGGAGTGTCATTTTTAACTATGTTATTGGACTCCATTACAAATAATCCAGCTCTGCAGTTGAACCTCATTTCAAACCTAGCTTTACTACATCATTGTGTCAGCACTGCTATTGGATTTTATTACAAACCTTGCTCTGCAGCATCACAGTATTAGCTTTGCTATTGGACTCCATTACAAACCAAGCTATGCAACACCAGTTCCTTATCACTGGATTGAATTCAGTTACGCTGTTGAACCTCCAGTGCAACTCAGATCTTCTTTACAAGCTCCTCAATGCTGAGTTTCATAATTTTATAATTGAAATAAGTTGACAATTGGTTCTTTTGCCCATTTATTATCTGATCTTTGCCATTTTTACATGAGTCATTGAGGACAAGCATGTAGCAGATCACCTGTATAAAAGTGTAATAAAGGCATTTTCACATGTTGTTTCTTGAGGAAAGCCTCTGCCCTCGGGCCTCTTGGTTGTCAGATACTGTGAACTCCTGAAGATTGACAGTTTGGGCTAACAGCATGGTTGCACACTAGTCCAAATTGAGTGCTCTCCCAGGCTGCTGGAAAAGCTACCAGTCCATGGGAGATCCAGACTAGAACCAATTCTCTCAAATTTAGCTGGGAGATTGGATTGGAATCAAATTTATTTGATGAAAATCAAATTTGCCCTAATTGTTGTTAAAAAAATGCTGTTTAATGTTTTTCAAGGTCTCCCAACCCCAGAGCATAATAAACAGATAGTCATTTTACATTTGGATTAAAGTATATCTGTCACCAAATTTAACAATACAGACTAAATACATTAGTATAATCCCAGCAAGAAAGCACACAGATGAACGGCAAACTAAGGCACACAAATCACCACATTAACAGACGGATCTTTTTATCTAAAGTATTGCGGTGTATAGTTCAGTCATAAAACGGAGGTGCTTGCATGAAGAAACATGAATATTTCAATGTATCATGATGAAAGAAGAAAAATGCAGCACTCACCAATTGAGCTGAAAAACTGTGTGTCTTTATTTCAGATGAATTCCACCAACAGATATGTGGACATGCAGGACGTTAGAGGAATGCTAGGGGAGGGAGGTGCCGGACAACGGCCATTTCGCGATTACTCGCTTCTACGGGTCCAGGTCCCTAGCATTCCTCTAACATCCTGCATGTCCACATATCTGTTGATGGAATTCATGTGAAATAAAGACGCACAGTTTTTCAGCTCAATTGGTGAGTGCTGCATTTTTTTTCTTTTTTCATGATACACTGAAATACATTAGTATATAGATATATTGGACCTGTTGAGGCTGGTGTATTTACATTGAAAAATCCATGCCAGTGTCACTGTATAATATTAATATTAAAATGAGCATTTTTTTCTAGTCCAGCTAATAAAGCTCACCAAGGCTGATTGACAGTTTCAGCTTATACTGAGCAGTGTGAGGTCTCGGAAGCAGCAGGGAGGAGGGTCACTGAAGTGTTTTCCGTCTGGCTACATGGTGTTATTTTAGCAGCAGCACGGAGAAGGGACACAGGAGCGGCCAATCATGTTACACTCTTCTTAGCAGTACTGTTACTCTTGGAGGTGATAGTTTCTATTTGTAGTTTTTGAAGTTGTTTTACCAGTGATACTTACAGTATAATAATAGGAATATTAACAGTTGTAGACACAAGAGAATTAGTATACCCTCCAAGAGCGTAAAATAAAAATATGTAGGACACGTCTCAAACTTTGCTCCTGGGCTACATTCCTTAAAGGGTAGTTTATTTTTTATGTTTAAGGCACATTCACAGCAGTGTGGCTACTACTTGACCTCCTTAATGAAGTCCCATGGATAAGGAAAGCTATAAGGAGGCTACAGATACATGTTGAGTATATCCTATAATTAGTCTCAGACGTTTTTGAAAGAAGTAGTTATTTCTACTAAACTATCATAAACCTTTCGAGGAAGTATATTTAGCCATGATCTACGGTCAAGAAAACGTATGTGTTCGCTAGTTGGCAGTAATTAAATGTTTCTTATCTACCCGATAAGAAGGAAGTTTAGTGCAATTTATTTTATAGTGTTATCTACCTTGCCAAGACCTTGTTATAGCTGAAAATGCTTCATGAACACCCCTTTGATTGCATTATTGATTTGCACGTGACCCTGTTTCCTAATCTACATCTCTGTTAAAAAGACTTCTGATTTACAGTCCAAGTATCATTTTCTTCACCGAGCTCATTCTCAATACAAGGAGCATTTAAGGACATTTAAAGCCATCCCGCACACCATGGGTTCTGAGACTAAGTTTCAGGGAACTTACCAGCCAAATCCGGGAAAGAAGAGATGAATATTTGGTATATAGCATTAATCCTGTCTGTAGTGTATCCCATATATGTGCCAACCATAATTCTAGCCACAGTGCTCACATTAGGAGCCATAGTGCCCCAGAGCAAGCCACAGTGTTTCGCAGCCCACTACTTGCCACAATGCTCTTATTATTAGTCACTAAGTCACTAACTTGTATGCTCTTTCCATTCTGTGAAAAAAATTAATGTGCTTCTACAAGGAAGTCTGACTTCATTGTTTTAATCACTCTTGTTGGCCGAATGAGGCATTAAGCTAAGCCAAAGTTGTCAGGTTTCAACCATACAACTGATTTAGGTTATGGTAAAAAAAAGGATTAGATTCTGAACTGGTGCCAGGACTAAGGTGCCTTTATCATGATTAGGTAGCTTAATAATCAGCAATGAGAATGGATATAGATGCTACATTAATGGTGAAGTACAAACATAGTTGGTAAAAACCAAGGGTTCTGGTAACATTGGTCAAGCTCAACAGGATGTACGGTAGAGTACAAGGTATTTTATGAGGGATACTTCTGAAGGTGCAAGGATTCGGCTGCAATGATCAAGTACATGTGGTACTACTGGGAATAGAGATGAGCAAATAAATTCAATTCTTCTAAAATTTTACAAAATTTGGCAAATGTGAATTTCTAGTAATTCACTTCCATGCAGATTTAGAAAAATGATGGCCACTGGATACCATTTTTCTGAACCATAAAGGGCCATCAAAAGGGTAAAGAAAATTGAAAAATCCTTATACTCACCTTACCGTTCAACTCTCCGGCCCCTCCACTCCTCACTGTCATCTGTGTGATCTTCGTTGCATCTTCTGATCTCCGCAGCTTACGCTGACCTTCGTGGACATGCACAAAACCCTCCTTGGTATCATCCGAGATAAAACTCACGGCTCAGTGTGAGAGACCCATAGATTTCAGATAGGGATAAGAAGATGCAACAAGCACCGGACGGGTGACAGTGAGGAGCGGAGGGGCCGGAGAGGTGAGCGGTAAGGTGAGTATAAGGATTTTTTACATTTTTGTACATATTAAGTTTATTAATTCATTCATAAAATTTATAAAAAGGGACTTTAAATTAGTGGATTTCCTGGGAAGAACCATGAGAATGGGCAAATTCAAATTTTGTCAGATGTGCTCATCTCTAATAGGGAGTGATACAGATGAAACAATATGCATCTTTAGTTTTCCTATTGGCCAGGTGGCCAACCCCTCCCTAAGTCTAATTGCTATGGCTACTGCATGGACTAACACAAAACATCATAGCTTAGCACCTCTTCTTCTAATCACAGGATAGTATTCCAATCTCTTTCTCAAAATTCCATTTTCCAATGTGCCTTCATCCCATAAGTAACAGGTAAAGAGCACTTATTCCTTCCATCTCATCCTGGTTTTAGAAAATTGAACACTACTAATGAAAAATAAAAACTCTAAATCTGAAACTGAGCTTTGATTAACTTGGTGACAGATTCTCTTAATAAATCTGATGACGCTTGTGTGTCTTATGGGATTCTGTGTAGCCAGAAGACACTTACAGTAATTTAGCAGAAGGCTGCTTCTTGACTCCTGAGATTAGACTTTTGCAGTGACTCCCAGAGAGCATGCACGAAATGTAATGATCTAAAGACTCATTGTATAAAAGTAAAGCAACAGTATATGTGTTACCCAAAAGATGCTGAGTCCATGATCATGTTTAAATGGCTTACATCTTAAGTGTAATTATAATTCAATCCACCAGGGATTGTTATCTTAGATGCAATAGAGCCAAACATGATGTGGACTCTGCAAATTTGGGATCTTTTCCTTCCCCACTTCTGGAGATAAAGTACATACTTGTACGAACTGGCTCCTACTGGTGCTCTGGGCTCTACTCTAATCTCATAACCCCTTGATGCTTCCTTTGTCCCTCCCTTGCACTCAAGCACTGAATGATAAACTGCAGCTTCATCCCCCTCCTCTCCCTTCATTTTTAGCCTCTGTTTACTCATTGTTCACTAGATTGGTGTCTGAAGAGACTTTTCAACATTTACAAAGAGCTTTCAGGTGTAGGATGATTGGACTGTAAGTCAGGTGAATGTGATGAGTCACGTGATAGCCATGTAAGAGCTAACAGTTCAGCAAAAGCTTTACTAACCACTAGTTTTGTCATGACTCAGCTGTCAGGTGACCGGGGAACAGGGGTTCCTTCCCAGTCTCTACAACTAGGCGGTGCCCTATCTCCCCGGTATACTTCTGAAGGTGAAGATTCCGGGGGTGCCAACATTGCCTTATCTCCTGAATCAGCCCCCTGTCTGTTCACTTCTCCCACCCAGGGAAGAGGGACGTTACTCTGAACCGCAGTACACCAACCCAACCAATAAGGCAACATAAACAAGGATAAAATGAAATATTAAGCATACAAATATTCACTCACATACAATGCACTGGGGAGTGGAGGACGGGGGAATAACCAAAGTTAGTGAAGGGAAGGGAATTATCACATTTACAAACTCACGCAACAGTCACAGATAACTCCTCCAAAACTCCTCATATAAACACCTCTCCACCCAACCATACAGCAAAAGCTAGCTCTGACATGGGTTTGAATCAGGACCCAGATTATAAAGGGGATGGGAGTGGCTAACTGAGCTCAGCTGAGAGCTCATACTCCCAGAGTTTCCAGCATGACCAATTAACCCCTGTTCTGCCAAAAGAAATAAACACCATTTTAAAAGAAGAAATGCTTCTTTTCAGAGCAAGAGTAGGAGCAATCAGACGCTGCGGTATTCTTGTTACTGTCTGTCTGTAACCCCATGACAAATTGCTTCACTCAGAGGAAATAACCTCTTTGCTTTCCTCTGTAGTAGTAATACTATGTCCTTTCTTTCTTTAATGAATCTGCTGCCCTCCTCTACCCTGGACTATAGTTCAGTCTGGATAATATTACATACTCTTTTGTGGCCCATTCTAAAGATCTTGTCAGCTTACTTTGATAATAAGTGCTACTCACCCCTACTTTCTAGCTAGATATATTGCTTGTATTCATCTGCTGTGGGTCAGTTCTCCTTCAAAACTATCTGTGCTGTCTGTGTGTGTCTAGTGGAAAATAGAAATCTTTTATGCACTTGTAGGGAGTGAGGGCAACCGACGGGGGGTGGTCCGTTACCGGCCGCAGACAGACTTGAGACAGAGACAGGATCGTGTCCAACAGGTCTTCTTTATTATTTATCTGGCAGCTACACAACAACTTCACAGCCTCATTTCGTGACTGCTCAACAGCCTCCGCGGCCTCCCACATCCGCTACACGACACCACACACAGAAGCTGCTTGTCAATCTCCACAGCCGCACTCAGCAGCTGCTATTTTACTACAACAGTCTACCTTCTATACACTACACCTCCGCCCTTCTTCTACTGACAGGTCCGTACGTCAGTCCACCTTCCCTACATTCTCCCTTCCTTTATCCATTGTCGTCCTCGACAATCTTGCCTCCTTCCTTTAACGTACTGAAGCTTTACCCACTCTCTTTTGTCACCATATGGCAATTCCTTCAGGTTGGGTTAGGTCCATCCGGACTACTCTATGGAAGCCTACCTCCCACTTTTCTCCCCTTCTGTAACATTTCTCATATCTCCTGGGGTGTACGTGGTACTGTGGACCTGACTTAGGGACTATGGTCTGTTTTACTTCCTTCGCTCTCTCTCTATTCCATCAATTCTAAATCATCATGGTCGGCGTCTTCATCACATCTCGTACTCAGGACCTGTTGAACATTTTTTTTTTAGAACCTTTCAACATTTCAAACTTGGCTATATATACTAAACACAGTTTGTTTGTTTTAACTATACATCTCATGCTTACTCCTAACCGTACTAGACTATCACTCTGTAAATTTTCCATTTAGCACTTTTCAAAGCATAACATCTTCAAAACCATCTATAGCTTTAACTATGCCATGCTTAATTCTATCAAAGTTAATTTTTTTTTAAGGCATAACATTTTTCATTTTAACCAAAACATAAATATTATGAACATTGGTGTTCCCCCTTACTTTGAGGAGAGCACTCCCCCGTATGCATCCCTGCTACACCAAGAGTGGGCACTTATTACCCAATTGAGGACTTCAAACTGTCCCTAGGTCATGCAGCGGCGCACGACAGTCCCGGCAGTCCATTTAGAAGGATACTCCGGGCCAATTAGCAGGGAACTCCACAGCCGTGAAGTCCCTGGGATGCTTGAAATGTTCTGGGCCTCAAGTGTCCGTGATGCCCGAGACCCAGGAGTCCTTGTCTCTTTTATGGAGGCTCATACCCCTCAGGGTACGTGATGATTGCTACTGCACAGCAGCCGCAGGGGCAGTATTCGTTGTAATTGAAGACCGGGTCTCCCTCCCGCAGAACCCGTCCATGTCTGATGGGGGTCACATTGGGGTAGTCTTTGTGGCCGGTGGCGGGGTCCCGGAAGTACCGATAGCCTTTTGCGGTGTTAGCATGTACAAGCCGTCCATATGATTGAGGGGTAGTCATGGCTGCCTCTCCCTTCTCATGTAGCAGTGCCCTCACCTCCGGCTCTTTGGCCTCCTTCTGTTCAATAATATCCACAACCCAGGTGGAGGGTCCGGTGTAGGCCGCAGAGTCCAGTGGGCGGTCCGCAGTCGGGGTCAAGAACGGGGCAGAGGCAGCCGCGGACATTGGGGAGCAGGCCGCAACAAGAGTCACGGATGGGACAGAGGCGGCCACCGGCATCGGCAGTTAGGCCACGGAGCAGGCCGCAGCAGGGATCAAGGCTGCCGAGGACTCCAGCAAGAAGGCCGCAGCAGGCGCCGAAATGGCGGCAGGCCCCGATGGACAGGCCGCTGCCGGAAGATGGAGGGGCGGCCACAGGTCGGTTCAGTGCCGGTGACACGGAACGAGGTGCCGTCGGACGGGGCGGCTCAGGATCGCTGACAGGAGCCGCAAAGTCATCCGGGGCCGAGGTCGCTGAAGAACGGGAGGTCAGGTGGGGAGGCCGGGGGCCGTTGTCAGGGCCCTTGGGCCTGTCTTGTACACGGGCATGGGGGCGGGGTCTGCCTGCGGTGCCGCTGGCTGAGCAAGAGTAACGCTCACCTTCCCCGGCACCGTGGCTCCCAACAGTCCATCCCGCAGCTCTTCCAGCAGCCGATTTTCTTCACCCCGCCGTCCAGTAGGGTCAGCCTCCAGGCCCGATGACTCCGCACGGACGGTCGGCAACAGCTCCTATAGCAGTTGTTCCTGGTAGTCCAAGGAGGCTGCAAACTCCTGTGCTTCTTTTTGGTGCCAAATCGCCACAGCCATTTTTAACAAGGCCTTTTTCGCTCCAGATGCACCTGCAGAAATCCTGCAATTCACAGTCCAGTTTGTAATCCACAGGAAAAAAAAATCTTCAACCCGTTCAGCTTGGGTCCTTTGAATCTTCAAGGCAGACTTACCGCTGAAGATGTTGTATTTGCCGTGAAGATCCTGCCGACTACGCCAAATGTAGGTAAGGTAGGAGTGAGGGTAACCGACCGGGGGGTGGTCCGTTACTGGCCACAGACAGACTTGAGACAGAGACAGGATCGTGTTCAACAGGTCTTCTTTATTATTTATCTGGCAGCTACGCAACAACTTCACAGCCTCATTTCGTAACTGCGAAACGTGACACCACAAACAGCAGCTGCTTGTCAATCTCCACAGCCGCACTCAGCAGCTGCTTGTCACTCTTCACAGCCGCACACAGCAGTCGCTCGATGATTCCCTCAGCTACACACAGTAGCTGCTTGACTTCGTACACAGGCCCGGGTACCTTCACTTCCTTTCGTTGACAAATGGACGTTCCTCGCGGCTCTGTCACTGTGGCTGCCCTAGGCCTACCACCACAGCGTTTCACCAGTCCGAGTCCGTTCAGTTTAGTGGTACCCCAGACTGTCTCTGTCTGTGGCCTCTCTTTGCTCTCCGTCTGTGGCCTCTGCTGTCTATGTCTGCAGCTAATCCTGTCAGGGCCACCCCCCGTATCTGGCACAACTGTCAGTCCTCTCAGGAACTTCCTCCTTAGCCGTGCTTCTTGTTTCCTGTGCTCCCTGCGCTGACTGCCTTTTCCAGAACCTTCTCTCCCTCTTTTATGCACTTCTGTTCTGGTAACCCCGCCCATCATGACTCAACGGTTTTCTTAGCCAATGGCTGTTGTTCAGTCCTAACCTCACAGCTCTCCATTGCCCTCTAATGGTCAAAATCCAATACTACAGCCCTCCTTCCTATCTCCAGCTGTTTCCCCTCTTTTACTACAACAGTGTACCTTCTATACACTACACCTCCGCCCTTCTGCAACAGACAGGTCTGTACGTCAGTCCACCTTCCCTACACTCTCTCTATTGTTACAAGGAAACATGGATGCACATTCTAATGCTGAACCCACAATACTCTCTGACCCAATTATGCCACCTACAGTTTAGTTAATAATAACCACAATACAGCCTTCTTAGGGATGAGCGAGTAGTGAAATACTCGGACTCGCTGTACTCGTTACGAGTACCTCCTAATTCTCGGGTTCTCGTAACCAGTTGAGATTCCAATGTAAGTCTATGGGAAATGCGAGTAATGGGCTGTGCGGGACTGTGCTGGGCTGTGCATGCCTGTGCTGGGCAGTGTGGGGACTGTGCCAGGCTGTGCGGGGACTATGCGGGACTGTGCTGGGCTGTGCGGGACTTTGCTGCTGTGTAGGACTGTGCTGGGCTGTGCAGGGACTGTGCCAGGCTGTGCGGGACTTTGCTGGGCTGTGCGGGACTGTGCTGGACTGTGAGGGGACTGTGCGGGACTGTGCTGGGCTGTGCGGGAATGTGCTGGGCTGTGCGGGACTGTGCCAGGCTGTGCGCAACTATGCTGGGCTGTGCGGGGACTGTGCTGGGTTGTGTGGGGACTGTGAGGGCTGTGCCGAATATTGTGATGCGAGTAGTGAAATACTCACCAGGATTCGAGTACCGCAAGTACCGCATTACTCACCGAGTACCGAATCCTAACGAGTATACTCTCATCCCTAAACCTTCTCTCTGAGTGAGCAGCACTGCAAACTTCCTCAACACTACCCAGTGGCACCCATCTTAGGTATGCCCAGAGTATATCTCCTATATGCTTATCATCTCTGACATCACAATTTATTTACAGCATTCATGTGTAATATCACTATACTGATATTTGACATTCAATTGTCATTGCACCCACAAAATAAACAGAATAAATAAATGATGGCATATCATTCAATTGTGTGCCTAACTAAAAATGAAATACAATCTATGAGTTTTGAGATCTTTCAGAACTGTGTTCTTAGATAATGACAATATTTGTGTGCTTAGATGAGGTAAAACAATGGCATTGGCATAATAATTAGTCAACTTAGTTAATAATAGCAACTTATAAAGCATACCCCATCCCTATGCAGAAGATAACAGTGGGTACCAGTTCAGACAGAATCAGTCCTCGTTACTTTTATCAAAGAGTTGCAGACTCATTTTCAATCCACTTATAAAACAGTGATATGTGCAGCAAGAATTAGAGGAGACATGAGTTTTAAGTAGAGGTGTATACCTTGATAATTTCTCGGTGAAGAATAAGAGGAGACATGGGTTGTAAGTTTAGGTGTATATCTTGATGATTTCTCGATGAAGAATTAGAGGAGACTTGCATTGTAAGTGGAGGTCTATATCTTGATTTGTCAGTGAAGAATTAGAGAAGACATGGGCTGTAACTGGAGGTCTATATCATGACGATTTCTTGAAGAATTAGAGGAGACATGTGTTGTAAGTGGAGGTCAATATCTTGATGATTTCTAGGTGAAGAATTAGAGGAGACATGGATTGTAAGTCGAGGTATGTATCTTGATGATTTCTCGCTAAAGAATTAGACGAGACATGGATTGTAAGTGGAGGTCTATATCTTGATGATTTCTTGGTGAAGGCTATACTCTTTAAGTGATAGTTTTAGTAATGCACAGCTCATCTACAGTCTACAGTAATTTGGGACACATTTCTTGGATTTTTGTTATTTATGATGCCAGGTAATAATCCTTGGTTGAAATCGCAATACTCAACAGAGCATTTGAAGTCTCTAAAAGAGTGCACACGTCTAACACTCCAGAGTCTTCTAAGACCATCTGTGAAATATTGGGTGTCTCTTTGCGCTTCCTATGCAACAATTCGAAAACTTTTCCTACATCTTCTTTATCCTCCTCAGGAACCTGACTCTTTTTGACTGACCTACAGCTTCTCATGCCACTTGATGCCACTTCCAAACTTCTTCATGACAGTAATTGCATTACAACTAATGTCCAGTGGGATGTCTAACTACGTAGATGCCATGGATACTCTCAATCTCAGCATCTAAGGGGGTAAACTGATGAACATGAGTGCATAGCTAGAAGATAAGCAGGCCATCATTTCTGAGTGGCAGGTGCTGAATGTGTGTGTGGGGGGGATATGTCAACAAACCACTTAACCATGTGCAGAGTATTTAAAACATTACCCCAGGTGAAGAAAAACCTATGAGTTACTTTGGTCATAAGTAAAGCAGTATTCTTTCAGAACAATTTATAAAACAGGTAAAAATAAAGACGGTTCCCTGTGGATTGTAAACGCCTTTTTTCTTCCGCAGAACTGCAAATTGCATATAACAGTAATATTCCCATAAAATCAGAAGTCGAAACAATAATCAGTATGTTTTGTTGCCTGGGCAATACACAGTATACAGATTTCTTCTTCTTGGAGCCCTGGAAACATTGTGTGGGTTGCATTACAATATTGGATATAGAATAGTTGAGAATTCATAATCTACATAACTGGGTTGCATTTTCCCTTATGTTACCCTTTGTTTCTTAACCCCTTTGCCTTCTTCACTCATAAAGCTCTTATATCAGAGGAGATGCTCCTTCTCAATGAACTTGCTATCCTAGAAGGTTTACGTTCATCCTTAAACTAGTGATGAGCAAACATGCTCGGATAAGGCATTATCCGAGTATGCTCTGGTGCTATCTGAGTGACTTCAGCACACTCGAAATATATGTTCGCGTCCCCGCGGCTGCATGTCTCGTGGCTGTTCAACACCCAAGTAGGGATTTCCTAACAAACAGGCAATCTATGCTTGTGTTGCGGCTGTCGAACATACACGAGACATGCTGCCGCGGGAACTCAAACATATTATTTGAAAACTCTGAAGTCACTCGGTTAGCACCCGAGCATGCTTCGATAATGCCTTATCCGAGCACGCTCGCTCATCACTACTTCCTACTTACCAATTTTGCTATTAGTGGATAGGGATGCTTAAGTCCTATGCCCAATCTGCTTGGAAACAACCCCAAATTATTCACACCACTCAGTTTTTTGTGAGGTTTATATGAACCCTATGCCTATTAAGGCCAAAACAGTCCACATTTGCCAGGATTTCATTTGTAAAATAGGAACAGTCCTGGCAAATTATGGACTGTTGGGAACTACTATTTGTATTTTTGCATACAATATACAGTGCTTCAGACCGTGGGGTCATGCACATTCCCACATTTCATGCACAGACCCTCGTTCATTCACAGAAAATGACCTGCAAAAATAAGTAGGGGATATCATATTTTCCCTTGCTTCTAGCATGGAGAATATTTTTGCAGCAGAGCTTGAGATGGAACTTTCCACAATTTTTTTCCTGTGGATTCATATGTGTGAACCTATGTGAAAAATGCCTATAATATATTGTACGAATCAATAAAATGTGGGTACAACCCTATTTCATTTCAAATAAAGTAATTCACACAATCAAAAAATCATTTTCAGCTTCCGAGAACACATTGAGAGTATTCGCCATTGACCCTATATTTCCCCTATAATGAGGAAATCATTCCCGTATAAGGTGTACTTATAGTATCTTGTAGTATATGTTATGTTAAAGATTGTGAAAAAATATTGTCATCATGAAACAGCCCAACAGGTATTATATGAATCATGGGCTCCAATGCAAAATTTGTAATGCTCCCTCACCTTTGTTACACTATATGGCAGGAAAACCCTTAGTTTCCTTTGGGCACCATGTGCACGGTAAGACTGCTAACTTTTCAGAAAGCAAAAACAATCAGCATGCAAAGGCTTCAAGTGATCATTTCGGAAATTAAACCAAAAAAAGTTAACCAGTGTCATCTGGTCCAGTGTAAAAGAAAAGGGAATTACCTCTTAACATAATGTCAGGTTGGAAAACCATTAGTTAAAAGAATCTTGCTCCACACATTCTGGCTTAATTTCAGTTGCTAGAGTAGCCCTCTTAAAAAATTCTGGGATTCAGTTTTTAGAAGAAATACACTGGCATGCGTCTTACAAAAATCTCCAGGGGCCTCTCGGAATGTTTGTATATTTATAGGCTTTATGACCACAGGGGTTCCATTCATAAATTTAGGTATTTCTTACTTGGTAAAAAATAGCAAAATTCAGTTTCCTAACAAGTAAAAAATATTTCTTATGTCCACACAACCTATCCACACAGTTTCTTTGTTCTTGTTCTCTCAGTAGACCCACCACACCCTAACTACGATCTTTGACAGGCCTGTAGACATTAGCCTTTACTAACTCTAACACAGTAATTCTATTACTCTGGAATTTATAAACTGTCTATTTAAGGTCTACCTTTTGAGATCAATGTCAGTAATTTGACAAAACTATATTTTGACTTTATTTGAGTCATTCAAGCTTGGTCATGCTTTTGCTCCATCACTCAATTGTCCTTGCTGAGCTCTACCAGCCTACTCTACATTGCTTAAAAAGTTCATAAATTTGGCTCATTTATTGACTTTTTAACTAGGGGAGAAAATATTTATGCTCTGATGTACTGTCTATAGAGTCATGTTTTCCAGTAGACTTTGCTTCTTAAGAAGAGCGCCTCTATGCTTACAGTCCAATTAAGCATGACTCTGTATGGCTCCATATGGACATTGTTATAAATCATTTGGTGCATTGTACTTAAAACTCACTGTTGCATTTCCATGACTGGGATCAGTGTAGATCTTATCTGGTGGAGGTGTTAAAATAGATGTTGCCAGGCTGAATGTCTTTGATCATCCCAAAAAAAAAAAAAAAAAAAAAAAAAACCCTGGTGTGCTGACCCCAGCTGCCAAATTATCCTCAACCAGTTCCCACAATCCATCTCTTCAGACCCTGCAGTCTGGACTATAAATTTAGAACCATCCATAGGGGTGCACGCATGTGGGGGTGCACGCATCACAGAAGCAAAGCGTCACGAAGATAAGCGTCGGGATACAGCAGTTATTACATGGCAGTTAGTCAGGGCAGGAGTCAGGTAACCCTCACTCTGCTGTCCCTTTTAACCATGTGCTTTATTCCTATCCTCCTATGTTCTCTTGCAATCCACTTTCACCGACCAATCCCCCCTCCATCACGACTCATATACATCAGCTCCTCTCTCTTTGCTTCTCCCATGTACAGCTCCCATGCACTTCTCACCTTCTTAAAAAGCCTCAGCCCATCTTGCCCAAACACACTGCACATAAAATCTTCATACAATTCCAAAAACTACCTGCTCTTTATCTTCCTGCTCCTACTGATTTCAGGGGACATCTCCCCCAACCCCGGTCCACCATCCCCCAACCTCAACCCCTACCCTACCTCACATCGAAACCTTAATAATCTTACTAATATCACTTGCACTCCTTCATCTCCTTCTTTCAATTGTGCCCTTTGGAATACACGGTCTGTATGCAACAAGCTTCCTTTCCTACACAATTACTTTCTGAAAAACTCTCTGAATTTGTTGGCCCTCACGGAAACCTGGATTCAGGATTCTGACACTGTCTCTCCTGCTGCCATTTCCCATGGTGGCTTACAATTCTCCCATTCCCCGAGACCGACAAATAGACCTGGTGGTGGAGTCGGCATACTCCTGTCCCCACAATGCACTTTCCAGGTCATCCCCTCAGTTCCATCACTCTCATTCCCTTCTTTTGAAGTCCACACCATCAGGCTCTTTCGTCCCCTCTCCCTCAGAGTAGCGGTCATATACCGGCCCCCAGGCTCACCCACCCACTTCCTGGACCATTTCTCTGCCTGGCTGCCGCACTTCATGTCCTCAGAACTACCAACCCTTATCCTGGGAGACTTCAACATCCCCATTAACAGCCCCACTTCCACATCTGCATCCCAGCTTCTATCACTAACCACTTCTCTAGGCTTCTCTCAGCTCTCAACCTCTGAAACACACAAAGACGGTAACACCCTGGACCTGGTTTTCGCCCGGCTCTGCTCAATCTCCTACCTAGATAACTCACCGCTTCCCCTCTCTGACCACAACATTCTCTCCTTTACACTCACAAATCCTCGCTCACCCCAGCACCCTCCTACCTACCATTCAGTCAGAAATCTACAAGCCATTAACCCTCATACACTTTCAGACTCCCTACACTCATCATTGTCCCCAATCTCTTCTTTGTCCTGTCCTGATCTGGCTGTACATCACTTCAATGACACTCTTAGAAGCACCCTTGACCAAGTAGCTCCCCTCACCCTCAGAACCTCCAAACACAGAGTGAAACAGCCCTGGCTCACATCGCAAACCCGATTTCTCCAGCGATGCTCTAGGTGTGCTGAACGCTTATGGAGGAAAACACACACACCAGAAGACTTCATACACTTCAAATTTATGTTAAGGACATATAACTCTGCCCTTCACCTCGCCAAACAGACCTACTTCACCACCCTGATCTCCTCACTATCCAACAACCCCAAGAAACTTTTTGACACCTTTCACTCCCTCCTCAGGCCAAAAGCACAAGCCCCTATCACAGACATTTGCGCTGATGACCTGGCCTCCCACTTTATAGAGAAAATAGACAATATCCGTCAGGAAATCCGCTCCCAATCACCAAGTTCAGTGACTCCCATCCCTCCCTGCATTTCCCCTGGCTCACTCTCCACATTTGCTCCCATCACAGAAGAAGAAGTCTCCAGGCTCCTCTCCTCTTCTCGTCCAACTACATGCACAACCGACCCCATTCCCTCACATCTCCTCCAGTCTCTCTCCCCAGTCGTCACAACTCACCTAACTACAATCTTTAATCTCTCCCTCTCCTCTGGCATTTTCCCCTCCTCCTTCAAACACTCTATCATTACTCCATTACTAAAGAAACCCACCCTTGACCCATCCTGCACAAACAACTACAGACCAGTCTCCAATCTCCCCTTCATCTCTAAACTCTTGGAGCGCCTGATATACTCACGCCTTACCCGTTACCTCTCCACTCACTCCCTCCTAGACCCTTCACAGTCCGGTTTCCGCCCCCTACATTCGACAGAAACTGCACTCATCAAAGTGACCAATGACCTTCTGACAGCAAAACGTAATGGTGACCATTCTCTGCTCATTCTTCTCGACCTTTCTGCAGCTTTCGACACTGTTGACCATCCTCTCCTACTCTCTAGGCTCCAGTCACTAGGCATTAAGGACACTGCTCTTTCCTGGTTCTCCTCCTATCTTTCCGACCGCTCCTTCAGTGTTCTGTTTTCTGGCTCCACTTCATCTCCTCTTCCTCTCACTGTTGGGGTACCTCAGGGCTCAGTCCTTGGCCCCCTTCTCTTCTCTCTCTATACAGCCCCAATTGGACAGACCATCAGCAGATTTGGCTTTCAGTACCATCTTTATGCTGATGACACACAACTGTACACATCATCCCCTGACCTTACCTCCGCTGTACTACAGAACGCCACTGACTGTCTGTCTGCAGTCTCCAACATCATGTCTGCTCTCTATCTGAAACTCAACCTCTCCAAAACTGAACTTCTTCTGCTCCCACCATCTACTAACCTCCCTAAATCTGACATTTCCCTCTCTGTGGGTGGCACCATAATAACACCCCGACAGCAGGTGCGCTGTCTGGGTGTTATGTTCGACTCCGATCTCTCCTTCACCTCCCATATACAATCTCTTGCCCGCTCATGCCGCTTACACCTAAAGAACATCTCTAGAATCCGCCCTTTTCTCACCATGGAAACAACAAAAACTCTCACTGTCGCCCTGATCCACTCCCGCCTAGACTACTGTAATGCTCTATTAATTGGCCTCCCTCTCACTCGACTCTCCCCTCTCCAGTCTATCCTTAATGCAGCAGCCAGGGTTGTCCATCTGGCTAATCGTTTCTCAGACGCGTCCGCTCTTCGCCAGTCGTTACACTGGCTGCCAATTCATTACAGGGTACAATTCAAAGTACTTGTTCTCACCCACAAAGCTCCCCACAGTGCGGCACCCCCTTACATCTCCTCCCTCATTTCTGTCTATCGGCCTAACCGACCGCTGCGCTCTGCAAATGACTTTCGACTAACCTCTGCCCTAATCCGTACCTCCCACTCCCGACTCCAAGACTTCTCCGGTGCTGCGCCAATCCTCTGGAATGCTCTACCCCAAAATATTAGGACCATCCACAATTTGCATAGTTTTAGGCGCTCGCTCAAAACACATTTGTTCAGAGCGGCCTATCACATTCAGTAATCAAAGTCATGTTTGTGTGTGTGTAGCCCATTCACTATCTCCATCTAACCCCCACCCCCTGAAGATGGCTGGACCGTCATTGTAAATACATCATTGTAAATACAAACCTGTGCTTTGTATCCCCCCCACCTCATTGTAGATTGTAAGCTCCACGAGCAGGGTCGTCTTATTTCGCTTTAATTATTGTATTGTTAACGTTGTTACTTATGACTGTTGTGTTTGAAACTGTTCAACTGTAAAGCGCTGCGGAATATGTTGGCGCTATATAAATAAAGATTATTATTATTATTATTATGAATGTAGAGTAGAAGATCTCTTGGCAGAACTTTTATGACTCCCTACAAAACAGATCCACAGTACAGTCAAATCCATGAACCCCTAATTATGACATACTTTTTAAGAAGACAGTAATGTTAATAATCATGTACATGTGCAAAGTTATTTTCTGAATGTTTAGTCCAGTGTATCAATAATTGGGATCAGGAAAGGAAAGATTAGTTCTTTGGGGTCAGAACTGATCATGCATGAAGTTGATAGGCATTTGTCTTTTTTCAACCGTATTATCTATAAAACTATGGCATACTGAACATGGAGGAAATCATCATAGTACAGTACTGTATGTCAAGTATTTTTGAGTTGCAAAGACATTCTTTCTAGGACTTGTAATTTTGAGCTACACTGCTATTTAGCATCATAAGAGGAATAAGAAAAATGTTGACTCTACCATAAATACCATTTGGGCTTTTCATTGATCTTCACCATACAGGCTTGAAAGCATTGCAGAAACCAATGAAGAAGGAAATGTAGTATTACTGTACATTTCAGATCTGTTAGATGTTTGATCAATCATTGACCACCGTTGTGTCAGAGCCATACTACAGCATACATACATCTTTCTCTTCCCTGCTGTGTCTCCACATTAATTTGCCTCGTACCAAAGTCATTTTTGTAGGCTCCTTTCTCAGTCTGCAGAATGCCAAGAACTAGTTCTGCTTTTGTTTTCAATCTGCTGAAAACATTATTACTAGATAATGGTCTATTACCCCGGTGACCCGCTGCGTCCAGGAGTGGCAATGCAGCTCTTCTCTGTGTAATGGAGTAAGGAGGAAAAGGTAATGAACGCTGCTGATGGAAAGCAAAATCTGGAAGGTCATCTCAATGCCACATATGTCCCATTGTGAAGGAGGAACAACTAAAAGGGGTTTAGGAAGAAGTATTTTGTTTAAAGATTGGAAACAGTCACAAAAGTTTCAGGGTTTACTTTTATAAGGGTACATCTTCATAGCGGAAAAAAACACTGTCAACAATCTACAAAAAAGTCGTTACCAAGTCAGAGGCAAAATCTCCATGAGTTACATTCGGATTTGCTGCCGTTTTTGCTTTATTATACACCATACATTGCAAAAGGTGAAGTCTGCTGTGTAAAGCGGCAGCATAATTTAACAATCGGTAAGCTTAAAGGGAATCTGTCACCTATTTTTTCGACTATAAGCTGCGGCCACCGCCATCAGGGGCTTATCTACAGCATTCTATAATGCTGTAGATAAGCCCCCGATGTAACCTGAAAGAGAAGAAAACCGAGTTATATTCTACTCACCCAGGGGCAATCTGGGTCTGGTCCGTTGCCTCCCATCTTCTAGCGATGCCGTCCTCTTCTTTGCTTCCCATTGCAGCTCCAGCGCAGGCGCACTGCTCTGCCCTGTTGAGGGCAGAGCAGAATACTGCAGTGTGCAGGCGACGGGAAAGGTCAGAGAGGTCCAGCGCCTGCGCACTGCAGTACTGCCTGAGCCACAACGGGAAGCAAAGAGGACGTCATCGCTAGAAGATAGTAGGCGCCGGACCGGACCGCGACACCCATCGGACCAAGACTGGACCCGGACCATCCCTGTGTGAGTATAATATAACTCGTTTTTTTTCTTCTCTTTCAGGTTACATCAGGGGCTTATCTACAGCATTACAGAAGCCCCTGATGGCGGTGGCCACAGCTTATAGTCGAAAAAATAGGTGACAGATTTCCTTTAACATTTGTATTACGGGTCAATTTATGCATGGATTTTTTCATACAGTGCATGGATGAGATTTGCCAAAATCTCAACCACTTTGCCAGGACTGTAAAAAGCTGCAGAATTTCCACTCAGAAAAATGCAGTTTATCTGCTTTGGAAACATATCCTTAAACTCTGACATACCCTATATATGAATGTTGATGTTATTTATAATAACATTTGTAACACTCAATCTGAGTGTTTAAAATAGAAACACTTATCTTCACCTCCCGTGCCGGCGCAATTCCAGAGGTGTCAGCACTTGCTTTCCCACAGTTCATGTGAGGTTCTTACACCACATGAGCCCTGTGCCCATTCAGACTCCAGACTTATAAGTAGAGTTGAGCGACTTTTGGTTTTTTAGGGTCGCGTTTCGTTTCGTGAAACCCGACTTTTCCAAAAGTCGGGTCGAGCAAGATCGTCCGATTATAGGGAAAAGTCGGGGTCGTCCCGAAACACGAAACCCAATGTAAGTCAATGGGGAATAAAAGTCGGCAGTGAGAGGAGGACAGGAAACACACCTACAGTGCCCATTTGAATGCCAAAAGCATCAATTCTTCTTACTTAAGCTTGTCAACCTTAATTAACTTCATAATACAAGTTACGCACTGAAAAATGGGGGTTATTTGGCTAAATTTGTGGGGGGGGAGGGCTGGCTGCAGGTTTTCATGTGCCCTGGGCGAAAGAGCGCCCCTTTAACACATACCACAACTCATCATGCTCCGATACGGCAGAGAAATAGCGGTATAGTACAATGAAAAATACCTCACTTTTTACATCTCATGACGAGGCCCATCTATTTCTCCATACAAAATCATTGGTCCCATATAATGTTTGAAACAGTATTTGATGAGCTCCACATAATGCTACAGTATATGTTGGTCCCCATGGATGAAGCTCCACTGTCTTATGGGCCCAAATAATGCTCCAAACATAATGGGCCCCATTTCTAATGCTCTAGTGTATAATGGGCCCTGTAAATGCTGCTCCAGTGTCTGATGTCCACCTTTGGAATGTTCCAGTGTATGGTGGGCCCCATCTATCATTCTCCAGAGTATAGTGCTCCCCAAAAATTGCTGTCCCAACATTGAAAACAATCAAATAAGTCTCCTCGCTAGGGAATCCCTGTACTTGTCTGGACAGGTGCTGTAGCTTGCTTAACAGCTCGCCAGCCGTTCTCACGCCCAGTATGGTTTGCATGTGATTGCACAAAGGTTAGAAAGGGTACCGTATCCCTGGATAACATGTATGGATAGCGTACACATTCAAAATATATGTCTATACAGCATGAGGCAGGCTCAGACGGTGTTAGGCCCAGTATGGATTGCACGTCATTGCACAAAGGTTAGAAAGGGTACCGTATCCCTGGATAACATGTATGGATAGCGTACACATTCAAAATATATGTCTATACAGCATGAGGCAGGCTCAGACGGTGTTAGGCCCAGTATGGATTGCACGTCATTGCACAAAGGTTAGAAAGGGTACCGTATCCCCGGATAACATGTATGGATAGCGTACACATTCAAAATATATGTCTATACAGCATGACGCAGGCTCAGACGGTGTTAGGCCCAGTATGGATTGCACGTCATTGCACAAAGGTTAGAAAGGGTACCGTATCCCCGGATAACATGTATGGATAGCGTACACATTCAAAATATATGTCTATACAGCATGAGGCAGGCTCAGACGGTGTTAGGCCCAGTATGGATTGCACGTCATTGCACAAAGGTTAGAAAGGGTACCGTATCCCCGGATAACATGTATGGATAGCGTACACATTCAAAATATATGTCTATACAGCATGAGGCAGGCTCAGACGGTGTTAGGCCCAGTATGGATTGCACGTCATTGCACAAAGGTTAGAAGGGGTACCGTATCCCCGGATAACATGTATGGATAGCGTACACATTCAAAATATATGTCTATACAGCATGAGGCAGGCTCAGACGGTGTTAGACCCAGTATGGATTGCACGTCATTGCACAAAGGTTAGAAAGGGTACCGTATCCCCGGATAACATGTATGGATAGCGTACACATTCAAAATATATGTCTATACAGCATGAGGCAGGCTCAGACGGTGTTAGGCCCAGTATGGATTGCACGTCATTGCACAAAGGTTAGAAGGGGTACCGTATCCCCGGATAACATGTATGGATAGCGTACACATTCAAAATATATGTCTATACAGCATGAGGCAGGCTCAGACGGTGTTAGGCCCAGTATGGATTGCACGTCATTGCACAAAGGTTAGAAGGGGTACCGTATCCCCGGATAACATGTATGGATAGCGTACACATTCAAAATATATGTCTATACAGCATGAGGCAGGCTCAGACGGTGTTAGGCCCAGTATGGATTGCACGTCATTGCACAAAGGTTAGAAAGGGTACCGTATCCCTGGATAACATGTATGGATAGCGTACACATTCAAAATATATGTCTCAGGAGGCAGGCTCAGACGGTGTCAGGCACAGTATGGATTTGACGGCCCAGATTACACAGCGGAGGAGCAGGGAGAGGTAAAGATTGCAAATGCTGGGGCCCTGGCCAAGCAAGGGGGGCCCACTCGTGGGCGTCGGTACTGGTACTGGGCCCCTCATAGTACAGCGGTGTGTCTGACGGCGGGTGTGCACCACCACCGTCAGAGACACTTGATTGCACTATGAGGGACCCTGTGCCAGTGCCCGCGCCCAAGAGTCGGCCTACCCACCTGTCCAGGGCAACGGCACTCGCACGGTGTCGTGCGGTAGGTGGTGACCCCGGCCATGGGGGGGAGGCAGCACAGTTATGGAGTTTTAGAAAGTGGCATATGTTGATGTTGGACATTCAGCTGATGCAAAAGGCGAAATAGGTGAAGTACCAGGAAGAGGTGGACCAAAGCAAGCCATTTTTCTGTCACCCTATGTGTCATCAGGGGAAGGTGGGACAAAATCCTTGGAAACCCATGCGTGGTTCATTTTAATGAAGGTTAGATCATCCACATTTTGGGTTGACAGACGGGTCCTTTTTTCTGTCAGGATTGATCCAGCTGCACTGAAGACTCTTTCCGATAGCACACTTGCAGCTGGGCAAGCGAGCTCCTGTAAGGCATATTGGGCCAATTCAGGCCAGGTGTCCAGTTTAGCGGCCCAATAGTCAAAGGGGAATGACCTGTGTGGGAGAACATCGATATGGGAGGAAAAGTAGTTTGTAACCATAGTTGACAACTGCTGTCTCCTGTCACTTTCCATCGATGCAGTATTACCAGTTGTGTGAGCGGTATTTGAAAAATCAGTCCACAACATTGCCATGAAACCCTTGTCTCCAACGCCACTTCTGCTGTGTGCACCACGAACACCTCTGCCAAGCTGCCCCCGGCCCGTACGGCTCTTGTGAGAACCATCACCGCTGCTGTGTGCTGGGAATGCCTCAAGCAACCGATTTACCAGAGTTGCTTGTTTATTAGCCAATATTAGGTCAAGGTTCTCCTGTGGCATGATGTTTTGTAATTTGCCTTTATAGCGTGGATCCAGGATGCTGGCCAACCAGTAGTCGTCATCGTTCATCATTTTGGCAATGTGGGGGTCCCTTTTTTGGATCCGCAAGGCATAATCTGACATGTGGGCCAATGTTTCCGGTGTCAATGATGCACTGCGAGTGCTGGGTGGAGGAGCACTTTCTGGCAAATCCACATCCCTCCAGTCACGCACAAACCCTGTACCAGACCTTGCCACGCCAACATTTTCACTTGCCCCACGAGATGCATCCTCCTCCCCTAAGTAATCATCCCCATCATCCTCCTCCTCCTCTTCTTCCTCCACCTCGTCCAGGAGAGGTCCCTGAGCAGACAATGGCTGAATGTCATCAAGGATTCCCTCCTCCTCTTCCTCCTCATCAACATTGGCTGCAGACGCCTGCTCCTTAAGGTGCGTCAAAGTTTACATGAGCAGACGCATAAGTGGGATGCTCATGCTTAGGATGGCGTCGTCTGCGCTTAACAGCCGTGTGCATTCCTCAAAACACTGAAGGACTTTACAAAGGTCTTTCAGCTTCGACCACTGCACGCCTGTCAACTCCATGTCTGCTCTCAAAGTGCCTGGCCGTGTATCCTCCCACAAATGCATTATGGCCTGCCTCTGCTCGCACAGCCGCTCCACCATGTGCAGGGTGGAGTTCCACCTTGTTGCAATGTTGATAATGAGGCGGTGGTTGGGAAGGTGGAGCAATCGCTGCAGCTTCTGCATACGAACGGAGTGTACAGGCGACCGGCGGATGTGCGCGCACAGTCTTCGCACCTTCTGGAGCAGGGCTGTTAACTCCGGATAATTTTTGAGGAAGCACTGCACCACCAGGTTCAAGGTGTGAGCCAAGCAAGGTATGTGGCTGAGTTTTGAAAGGGCTATGGCTGCCACAAAATTACGGCCGTTATCACTAACTACCTTGCCTGCCTCAAGATGTACACTGCCCAGCCATGACTCAGTTTGTCGCTTCAAGTTCTCGGCCAGCACCTCGGCGGTGTGTCTGTCGCCCAAACACATCATCTGCAACACAGCCTGCTGACGCTTTCCACTAGCTGCTCGATAGGGGGACACATCGTGTGCAACAGTGGCAGCTGCAGATGGAGTGCTCGTACGACTGCGCTCTGTGGACGAGCTTTCGCTTCTGGAGGAGGAGGAGGAGGGTCGAACGCCTACAGCCAACTGTTTCCTATACCGTGGGCTAGGCAGCACTGTCCCACCACCGATGTCCCCTGTGGACCCTGCATCCACCACATTAACCCAGTGCGCAGTGATGGACACGTAACGGCCCTGGCCATACCGACTGGACCATGCATCAGTTGTGAGGTGCACCTTTCCGCTCACTGACTGCTTGAGTGCATGGACAATGCGGTCTTTCACATGATGGTGGAGGGCTGGGATGGCTTTGCGAGAGAAGAAGTGGCGACTGGGTAGGTCATAGCGTGGTACTGCATAGGCCATGAGTTTGCCGAAAGCTGTGCTTTCCACCAACCGAAAGGGCATCATCTCAAACGAGATTAGTTTGGCAATGTGGGCGTTCAAACCCAGTGTACGCGAATGAGAGACTGAGTACTTTCTTGACCTACTCATAGTGTCTGGGAGGGTGAGCTGGACTTGAGAGCTGCATATGGTGGAAGTAGCGGTGGACAGGGCGGACTGAGAGAGGGTTGATGATGGTGATGGAGTTGGTGTTCTTTCTGATGGCCTAGAATCAGTATTTCGTTGATATAACAGTGGGATTCCCTGACTGCTGTGGCCTTGCAACGACACCTCAACATTTGCTGCTGTGCTAACCGGTGGGCTTACAGTGGGGGAAACAATGTAGCGTTGCTGACTTCCTTCGTTGTGATCAGTTGCACATGTGGCACTTGAGGTTTGGTGTTGTGTCCACGCTTGCAAGTGCATGCTGGTTAAATGTCTAAGCATGCAACTGGTATTCAAATTTTTCAGATTTTTCCCTCGGCTAAAGGTCTTTGCGCACTTCTTACAGATAACCTTGGCCTGATCATGAGGATTTTGTTCAAAAAAGTGCCACACTGCACTCTTCCTACTTTGGCAGACATTTTGCGGCCTAGCACGCTGTGATCTTTTGACCCTCTGGACAAGCTGTCCAGCAACTCTTTTGATGTTTGGAACCTGTCTTTGGAGTGCTCCGGGCCTGCCAGATAACAGCTGTTGCGATGTCGATGTCTGCTGTGGATGCTCCTCATCTGAGCTATTGGAAGCAGCACCCTCTTCCCCCAATGGATGCCAATCTGGGTCAACAACTGGGTCATCCATCACCTCCTCTTCTATGTCATGTGCACCTTCCTCTGTGTCACCGTGTATGGTGGTATAGTGTGCGGGAAGGGGCACCTGAGTCTCATCAGGGTCAGAATTTGGCTCTGTACACTGCGAGGACAATGTAGTGCTCTGAGTGAATGTACCAGCAGAATCATCCATCAGCGGCTGTGCATCAGTGCACTCCATGTCAGATTCATCTTGGCCTGGGTAATTCACCATTTCACTTGATAATCCAGGCATGGTATGTGAAAACAGCTCCATGGAGTAATCAGTAGTATGGCCTGCGTCATCCTTCAATCTTGGTTGGGGTGAAGGACACAAGGAAAGGTGTGGTTCATGAACATGAGCCTCCAATGACGACTCAGTGCTTTTACTTTTTACAACTGAAGAAGAGGAGGCGATAGAGCTGGAGGCTGAGTCAGCAATGTAAGACAAAACTTTTTCCTGATGCTCTGCCTTTAAAAGCGGTTTGCCAACTCCTAGAAAACTAAGCGTTCGAGGCCTTATGTAGCCAGACGATGACGCAGGGTCAGCACCTCCTGCATTCGGTCCTATTTTGCTCTTGCCACTACCATCAGATCCACCACCAACACCATCATTACCAGCTGCCAACCCCCGCCCAATTCCACGGCCTCTTCCACCAGCCTTCCTCATTTTTGGTAGAAATGTAGACAAAATCCAACAAACTATATAGTAATGTAAAACAAGGTACAAGGTGTCTATAGGACAGGGGAGTTTTAGAATTTCTGCACACACTTGTGGACAGTGGACACTTGTGGATTGTGTGAGGCCCACTGATATCTGAGCGCTATATGACACGCTCGATGGCACAGCTGCCTGTGACCAAAGTGACGAGAGGATAATGGAGATTTTGAATCTCTGCGTACACTTTTGGACACTGGACACTTGTGGATTGTGTGAGGCCCACTGATATCTGAGCGCTATGTGACACGCTCGATGGCACAGCTGCCTGTGACCAAAGTGACGAGAGGTTAATGGAGATTTTGAATCTCTGCGTACACTTTTGGACACTGGACACTTGTGGATGGTGTGAGGCCCACTGATATCTGAGCGCTATGTGACACGCTCGATGGCACAGCTGCCTGTGACCAAAGTGACGAGAGGATAATGGAGATTTTGAATCTCTGCGTACACTTTTGGACACTGGACACTTGTGGATGGTGTGAGGCCCACTGATATCTGAGCGCTATGTGACACGCTCAATGGCACAGCTGCCTGTGACCAAAGTGACGAGAGGATAATGGAGATTTTGAATCTCTGCGTACACTTTTGGACACTGGACACTTGTGGATGGTGTGAGGCCCACTGACATCTGAGCGCTATGCGACACGCTCGATGGCACAGCTGCCTGTGACCAAAGTGACGAGAGGATAATGGAGATTTTGAATCTCTGCGTACACTTTTGGACACTGGACACTTGTGGATGGTGTGAGGCCCACTGATATCTGAGCGCTATGTGACACGCTCGATGGCACAGCTGCCTGTGACCAAAGTGACGAGAGGATAATGGAGATTTTGAATCTCTGCGTACACTTTTGGACACTGGACACTTGTGGATTGTGTGAGGCCCACTGATATCTGAGCGCTATGTGACACGCTCGATGGCACAGCTGCCTGTGACCAAAGTGACGAGAGGATAATGGAGATTTTGAATCTCTGCGTACACTTTTGGACACTGGACACTTGTGGATTGTGTGAGGCCCACTGATATCTGAGCGCTATGTGACACGCTCGATGGCACAGCTGCCTGTGACCAAAGTGACGAGAGGATAATGGAGATTTTGAATCTCTGCGTACACTTTTGGACACTGGACACTTGTGGATGGTGTGAGGCCCACTGATATCTGAGCGCTATGTGACACGCTCGATGGCACAGCTGCCTGTGACCAAAGTGACGAGAGGATAATGGAGATTTTGAATCTCTGCGTACACTTTTGGACACTGGACACTTGTGGATGGTGTGAGGCCCACTGATATCTGAGCGCTATGTGACACGCTCGATGGCACAGCTGCCTGTGACCAAAGTGACGAGAGGATAAGGGAGATTGGATTGCTTTTAAAAAAGCAGTTTGCGGAGCAGTGGGTAAACAGCAATGCCAGCGTGTCAGGAAGCCTTAAAAGGCAGCCCAACAACCAACACCACTGATACACCACAATATAGCCTCCCCTTGCACTGCACACACAGTGACTTGTGTGTTGTGCAGGCCAAATCGCTAGCAGCAGAAGCAGTTTTTTTGTCTTCTTCCCTGCCTAACGCTCTCCCTACAGAATCAGCAGCAACCTCTCCCTATACTAAGATCGGCAGAAGTAAGATGGCGGTCGGCGTGCACGCCCTTTTATACCCCCTGTGACGCCCACCAAAGCAAGCCAATCACTTGCATGCCCTTCTGAAAGATGGTGGTGACCCGTGCCTATGTCATCACGTTGCCCACAGTGTCCGTGAATCCTGATTGGCTGAAAAGGAGCGCAAAACAAACTTTTGAAACGCGACTTTGGCGCGTAAGTCGCCGACCTCGTGGCCGACCTCATCCTAGGGTCGGGTTTCGTTTCATGAAACCCGACTTTGCCAAAAGTCGGCGACTTTTGAATTTTTTAGACCCGTTTCGCTCAACTCTACTTATAAATAATCTACAGGAGGAGAGAGGTGTGTCTGGCTGATCACTTCCTATTAATTACTTATGCATCTGAACGAGGGGACAGTGAAGCCGACACTGATTGGGCGCAGGGCTCACTGTTATGATTCGGTCACCGAGGAGGATTACAGGAAAATAGCTAAGCAACCAGGAAACCAGAAAGGTTGGCAACTTAGCGGATTGCAGACCCCTAAGCCTAACAACACAACTAGCATTAGCCGTGGGGCGTGCCTATGATGCCCTACACCCCTCGGCA
The DNA here is from genome assembly GCF_039654945.1 of Dendrobates tinctorius. Taxonomy (NCBI): domain Eukaryota; kingdom Metazoa; phylum Chordata; class Amphibia; order Anura; family Dendrobatidae; genus Dendrobates; species Dendrobates tinctorius. The sequence continues at coordinate 61,453,537 of NW_027361696.1, forward strand.
CAGCCAAAGAGTTAACTAAGCCTAAAGCAAGAAAGGGGAAAGCTAAACTGCCCCATCGTAGAACCCCAAAGAAATAGATAGCCACCAAACATATATTGACAGTGAAACAAGATGAGGCACAAACGCAGGCAGAAAATAGAGTGAGCAAAAGATAGGGTCCAAACTGTCTAGACAGGACAGGACAGAAAAGATACTGTCTGCAATCACATAAAAAACCTAAAATATGCAACACGTCTGATATACAAAAACACTGAGGCCACATAATGCTGAACCCACACAGCAAAGCAGAAAGCAGAGAAAGGCAAAAACTATATGAAATGCAAAAGATTCCAGCATACAAATAACTTATCTGAATTATGTAAGACCAAGGAGGGGAAAAAGCAGACTTCACAATGCACAGGAAGACAAACAAATCACCAGCAGCAACTGAAGGAAGCTTACTCACTTAAATCCTCCCAGTCAGTAACCCCTGACTTCCAATACCGTATTTTTCGGTTTATAAGATGCTCCGGATTATAAGACACACCCCAAATTTGGAGGAGAAAAATAGGAAAAAAAAGTTTTTTTAATAAAATGGTGGTGCTTCTTATAATCCAGGCGTCTTATTGCTTACCGCTCTGTCCCCTGATGCTGCTGCCCGCTCTGTCCCCTAGTACTGTTGCCCACTCTGTCCCCAGGGTGCTGTCGCCCACTCTGTCGCCGGGGTGCTGTCACCCACTCTGTCGCCGGGGTGCTGTCGCCCACTCTGTCCCCGGGGTGCTGTCGCCCACTCTGTCCCCGGGGTGCTGCCGCCCACTCTGTACCTGGTGCTGCCGCCACCGTGCTGGGTCCCCCGGGTGCTGCCGCCGCCGTGCTGGGTCCCTCGGGTGCTGCCGCGCTGAAATCTCATCTCCCGAGATATCAGTGCCGAAATCTCCATCTGCGCTTGCGCGGCGGCCATTTTCCAGGAAGCAATCCACCGCACAGGCATGGATGGAACGGCAGAGCCCCCCACGCAGCATGGGACAGAGCCCGGCGGTGGCAGGCACCAGGGGACACAGCGTGGCGGAGGCAGCACCCGAGGGGCCCAGCGCAGCGGTGGCAGCACCTGGGGGACCCAGCGCGGTGGCGGCAAGTAACAGACACCCGCAGCAGCAGCACAATAAAATGTATATTTGCATTGTTAGACGCACCCCTATTTTCCCCCCAAATTTGGGGGGAAAAAAGTGCGTCTTACAAAGCGAAAAATACGGTAATTGTCTTCAGGTGATAGACTTCTGTCAAGACGACTAGCTCCACTACCCATGGCAACCACCAGAGGGAGCCCTGACTCAGAAGTCAGATCAAGAGAGTTCACAACAGCTTCTTTCAATTATCTTCTATTGAGAGAAGTCCGTGAGACTACTTGGCAGATCTCATACGTGGTCATGTGGCGGCTCGCTCACACCAACAATGCCGTGGAATTAAAACACCATGCACACCACACGCTGTCATTGTCCAGAAGTCACATAGAGTTAATGCAGACTTCACTTTCAACCCTGGACAATCCCTTTAAATCTTTAAATTGCGAATTGATGGGAAACAGATTTTCCGACCAATTTTAACAGAGAACTCCAGAGAAAATTATCTTCTGATATGATATAGATACATATGAGAAAATAATAAATGAAAGCAAGAAAAACTTGGACACTTTAAATAAGAAGTTGTTTGCATGCTCCTTGCTACATGGTTGGATAAGACCTAAGAGGTGCGCAAGCCAATATATGAAAATTGGTCTGCCTTACCTGGTTTATATAAATGTTACTGTACTAAATCATTCAAATATTAGTTATCTTTTACATTTTACACTTCCAGTGATGAGTAGAGTTAAGCGAATATGTCCGGGATCGGTCACCGAATTTGCCATGTTTGTGCCATATTGGTATCCTATTCGTGCCGAATTTATGTTTGATGATCAATTCTGAACATATTTGTTCATTTCTTCACCCATTGACTCCAATGACATTTGGCTATGTTCAGCAAATATTGCAAATACAATATTCACCCCCGATCGTAATCACAACCGAATTTTGAAAAATTCGCTCAACTCTGATGAGTTTCACATACCTACCAGTGTTTGATATTATAGCGTTGATTACAGATATTGTCAGTTTTGAATCCTTTCTTATACTATTTTGGAAATACATACTGTACATTTTTCGCTTCATTTAATTATTACATACGTAAGATTTTTTTATTGTTTTACTTTTAGGTCCATGTTCTGCACATACACCGAGCAGCGAAAAAGTTAGAACTTCCATCAAGTCCTTAAACACAATAAATAAAATTGTTAATGAAGCAAATAAAAGGTTTCAGGCCGGAGGATGAGTCCATCTATTTTTGTCTAGTGCCATTTCCTGGCATTTGTAAAGCTGTTGTAAAAAAACGTATATTTTCCTGTAAGGCATAGAGGCATTTGAGCCAAATTGAATTACTTACTGTACTGCTTATTATGGGTAACTGCATCACAGTCTTGGTCACAAAATCTTCCTCGGGGCTGACCATGTATCAAGGGAACATTTTGCAAGTGAAACTGTTCTTCAGTTACGGGAAGCGGTATGCTGGTCTAATTCATCATAGAATTGGATCATTTCTGTTTTCTCTGTTGGTAATTTTGTTAAATATGGTTTCACTTTATAACTAGAAATCTGAGAAACCAGGTTTTGACCTTCTTTTAAGTCTTGGCACACAACTTTGTTGGTATTAATTTTACTCAATAACAAGTGCAAAAATTTGGTGCTAACAATTACAAGTGCCCTCCAGTTGAGGTCATAGTCCTAAGGGGGAAGGGAGAAAATCAAAAATGGTGTAGTCCAATGATGGAAGTAGTGCTAAGTTCCAGGATGGTTTAAAATGTTAGTAGGTATGATGGCGAAGAGTAATGTCGTCCATAACCGCCGATAATGATGGGTTTGGCCAAAACTCTGAAGTCTATGGGAAATTGTCTATTGGTGCCTTTCTCAAAGAGAACACAGGAGTGCTCAGCCAAGGGAGTGCCCCTTAGTATGTGAGAAACGGCTGAGATTGTCATCAACCGAACAATCGGCCAAAGCATCATTGGCTGACAACCACCTAATGTGTATGTCCGTGTTAAGTCAAGGCAAACACAGATGCAGACCAAACAGAAAGGTCTTATGATTATTCATAGTAGTCTGTTATCAAATGGAGATGGGACAAGTTCAATTCTTGAAACCCCTTGTGAGAATACATAATAATAATAATCTTTATTTATATAGCGCCAACATATTCAGCAGCGGTTTACAGTTTAACAGTTTCAAAACGCAAGTCATAAGTAACAATGTTAACAATGCAATCATTAAAGCAAAATAAGGCGACCCTGCTCGTGAGAGCTTACAATCTACAATGAGGTGGGGAGGTACAAAGTACAGGTGTGTATTTACAATGATGTATATACTGTACAATGATTTTCCAGTCATCTTGAGGGAGTGAAGGATAGATAGAGCTGGTGACTGGGCTACACACGCACACTTACACATAAAATGACTTAGATTAGTGAACTTGATAGGCCTCTCTGAACAAATGCGTTTTGAGGGAGCACCTAAAACTATGCAAATTGTGGATAGTCCTAATTTCTTGGGGTAGAGCATTCCAGAGGATTGGGGCAGCGGGAGAGAAGTCTTGGCGTTAGGAGTGTGAGGTACGGATTAGTGCCGAGGTTAGTCGAAAGTCGTTTGCAGAGCGCAGTGGTTGGTTAGGTCGATAGACAGAAATGAGGGAGGAGATGTAAGGGGGAGCTGCACTGTGGAGAGCTTTGTGGGTGACAACAAGTATTTTGAATTGGATCCTATAATGAATGGGCAGCCAATGTAAGGACTGGTGAAGAGCCGACACGTCTAACTACTGATTAGCCAGATGGATGACCCTAGCTGCTGCATTAAGCATTGACTGGAAAGGGGAATGTTGAGCTACAGGGAGGCCAATTAATAGAGCGCTGCAGTAGTCCAGGCGGGAGTGGATCATGGTGACAGTAAGGGTTTTTGTTGTTTCCATGGTGAGAAAAAGGCGGATTGTAGAGATGTTCTTTAGGTGTAAGCGGCAAGAGTAGACAAGAGATTGTATATGGGATGAGAAGGAGAAATTGTTATCAAACATAACACCCAGATAGCACGCCTACTGCCGGGGTGTTATTATGGTGCCACACACGGAGAGGGAAATGTCAGATTTATGGAGGTTAGTAGACGGTGGGAGCAGGAGAAGTTCAGTTTTGAGAGGTTGAGTTTCAGATAGAGAGCGGACATGATGTTGGAGACTGTGGACAGACAGTCATTGGTGTTTTGTAGTGGGGTAAGGTCAGGGGATGACGAGTATAGTTGTGTGTCATCAGCATAAAGATGGTATAGAAAGCCAAATCTGCTGATGGTCTGTCCAATTAGGGCCATGTAGAGAGAGAAGAGAAGGGGTCCACAGACTAAGCCCTGAGGTACCCCGACAGCGAGAGGAAGAGGAGATGACATGGAGCCAGCGAACAAAACACTGAAGGAGCGGTTAGAAAGATAGGAAGAGAACCAGGAGAGCACCGTCTTTAATGCCTAGTGACTGGAGCCTAGAGAGTAGGAGACGGTGGTCAACAGTGTCGAAAGCTGCAGAAAGATCGAGAAGAATGAGCAGAGAGTGGTCACCATTACGTTTTGCTGTCAGAAGGTCATTGGTAACTTTGATGAGTGCAGTTTCAGTCGAATGTAGGGGCAGAAGCTGAACTGTGGAGAGTGGAGAGGTAATGGGTAAGGTAGGAGTAGACTAAGCACTCCATAAGTTTAGAGATGAAGGGGAAATTGGAGACTGATCTGTAGTTGTTTGTGCAGGATGGGTCGAGAGTGGGTGTCTTTAATAATGTTTGAAGGAGGAGGGGAAAATGTCCCAGGAGAGGGAGAGATTAAAGATTGCAGTTAGGTGAGTTGTGACAACTGGAGAGAGGGAGAGTTGATAAAGAAACACTAGGGCTTTGAAATGTGTTGAATATCTTGAGACCTTCTCATTAGTCTTCTTTATCATGCTGTTTTGGATGTTTTCCATTCAATTTTTCAAGATCTATCCCACCCCAGAATGTATCCTTGACTTGGTCCTCTCAAACACTTACTCAGCTACTGTTCCATTTGCAAAGACTTCCGCCGCTGAGACTTTCAATTTTCTAGTAAGGATTGCACATCGGGTATTATAATGTTGTGCAGGCTTGGACTGGCCCACAGGGGAAGTGGTAAATCCCCTGGTAGACCCCTGTGCAGGATTAACCTACTTACCCATCAACATGAGCAGTAGTTACGCCCAATACATTGACTCACCATATAAAGACAAAAGCAGCATTTCATCATTCATCCAAATTATGCGAATTGTCTCTTCAGAGAGGAAGAGGATTAGAACTCTAGTGCCACCTATTGGAAGTAGCAATCCTAAAAGTCAATGTCGACCCTTTCAAGCATGTCGAAATGAGGAGACTTAAAGCAGCAATGCTCCTCTGGGAAATATGCTAATTATGCAAATTGTCTCTTCAGAGAGGAAGAGGACTAGAACTCTAGTGCCACCTATTGGAAGTAGCAATCCTAAAAGTCAATGTCGACCCCTCTATCCCGAAACACATTGTATGCAAAATGAGATTCTGGCTTGGCTTTTATCCTGGTAACTAGGCTCCTTAAAGGGTCGACATTGACTTTTAGGATTGCTACTTCCAATAGGTGGCACTAGAGTTCTAATCCTCATCCTCTCTGAAGACACAATTTGCATAATTAGCATATTTCCCAGAGGAGCATTGTGGCTTTAAGTCTCCTCATCTCGACATGCTTAGCATGTCATTCTCCGCAAGGAGAAATGATACTTCTTGGATATCATTCATCCAACAAATTCCCAAGAGTATTATTATATAGAAGAATAGGTCAATGTGTAGATGAGGGCAGGTAATATAATATTTATATGTAGCTGAACAGTGAACCCCCAGTGTCAAAATTATTGCTGTGCTATTGCCACCCCAGTGTGTTTATCTAAATGGATGGATGGATGGATGGATAGATAATAGATAGATAGATAGATAGATAAATAATAAATAGATATATAATAGATAGATGATAGATAGAAAAATAGAAAAAACAGATAGCAGCACAAACTTGACCAGATTTTGGGTGCAATAGTCCTGAATAATGCGGTTGTTCAACGCAAAAATATAAATAGAAAAAAAAACAGGCAGCACTCCAGTTAAAGGGAAAATTGTGGACTTTAATCCAGCGCCAAGTGGTGCAACGTTTCGACCTCACAGCACGGTCTTTGTCAAGCTCCAGTCTTTGTACTTGACAAAGACCGTGCTGTGAGGTTGAAACGTTGCACCACTTGTCGCTGGATTAAAGTCCGCAATTTTCCCTTTAACTGGAGTGCTGCCTTGTTTTTTCTATTTAGATAGATAGATAAATAGATAATTGATAGATAGATAATAGAGAGATAGATAGATAGATAATTGATAGATAGATAATAGAGAGACAGATAGATTGATAGATAGATAATAGATAGATGGATAGATAGATTGATAGATAATAGAGTGATAGCTAGATATACAAAAAATGGAACAGCACAATGCCAATAAGTGGGTGCACAAGCCTCACCAACAAAGCATCCAATACTTGTACCAATCCAGACAGAGCACAAAATGAAGGCAGCACTCCATAGACTTAGATGAAAAAATGTGGTTTATTTCAAACCCACACGGTGTGCCACACCACGTGGGTTGGAAATAAACCACATTTTTTCATCTAAGTCTATGGAGTGCTGCCTTCATTTTTTCCTCTGTCTAGACAGATAAATAGATGATGGATAGTGTTGAGCATTCCGATACCGCAAGTATCGGGTATCGGCCGATACTTGCTGTATCGGAATTCCGATACCGACATCCGATATTTTTTCAATATCGGATGTCGGTATCGGAATCGGAAGTTCAAAGTTGATTGACAGCCTGACGTCATCATGATGCGCGGTGTGTGCGCATCATGATGCGCCGTCATTTCGGGCCTTCCGGGGGTCTCTGCTGGCCTGCCGGGGGGCTTTGCAGGCTCCGGTGGTCTGTGCCGGCCTGCCGGGGGGCTGTGCTGGCCTGCCGGTGGTCTGTGCAGGCTCCGGGGGGCTGTGCCGGCCTGCCGGGGGTCTGTGCCGGCCTGCCGGGGGCCTGTGCCGGCCTGCCGGTGGTCTGTGCAGGCTTCGGGGGTCTGTGCAGGCATCGTCCGATGGGACTACAAGTCCCATCGGGCGATGCCTGCTACCATGACAGTGATTGACACATTAGCCAATGATGGGACAGTAGTAGTCCCATCATCCGGCTAATGTGTTGAATGTAAAAAAAAAAAAATTTCATGCTACATACATGCTACATACATACAACATGCATACTACATATATACTACATGTAACATACATACTACATATATACTACATGCAACATGCATACTACATGCATGCTACATACATGCTACATGCTACATACATGCTACATTCATACTACATATATACTACATGCATGCAACATACATACTACATATATACTACATGCATGCAACATGCATACTACATATATACTACATGTAACATACATACTACATATATACACATGCATACTACATACATGCTACATACTACATGCATGCTACATGCATGCTACATGCATGCTACATACATGCATGCTACATACATACTACATGCTACATACATACTACATACATACTACATACATACTACATATATACTACATACATACTACATGCATGCTACATACATACTACATGCATGCTACATACATACTACATGCTACATACATACTTCATACATACTACATATATACTACATGCATGCTACATACATGCTACATACATACTACATATATACTACATGCATGCTACATACATACTACATATATACTACATACATACTACATGCATGCTACATACATACTACATGCATGCTACATACATACTACATGCTACATACATACTACATACATACTACATATATACTACATGCATGCTACATACATACTACATGCTACATACATACTACATATATACTACATGCATGCTACATACATACTACATGCTACATACATACTACATATATACTACATGCATGCTACATACAATACATTCATACAATACATACATAGACATACAGTAGATATAACATAGAGTAACATACTTACCAATACTTGTCACATTGTTCCCCGAAGCCATTGTCGTGTACGAAATAAATATTAACATAACAAACCACAAAAATATTCACCCATGATCCGAAGCAGTCCACGAGTGTGTCCCACGACGATCTTGGGTAGAGAACTGCAGCATCAGCTGATGCTGCCGCTCTCTACGGGCTGCAGGAATCCAATGACGGAAGGTAGGTATCCTTCCGCACTGTATTCCTCCGCCACTTAAAAAAAAAAAGTCCCTAGTCTCACTTTATGCCATTGCTGCGTGGGAAATTCCCATCGGACGATGCCTGCACAGACCCCCGAAGCCTGCACAGACCACCGGCAGGCCGGCACAGCCCCCCGGCAGGCCGGCACAGCCCCCCGGAGCCTGCACAGACCACCGGCAGGCCGGCACAGCCCCCCGGCAGGCCGGCACAGACCACCGGAGCCTGCACAGCCCCCCCCGGCAGGCCGTCACAGCCCCCCGGCAGGCCGGCACAGCCCCCCGGAGCCTGCACAGACCACCAGCAGGCCGGCACAGCCCCCCTGCAGGCCGGCACAGACCACCGGAGCCTGCACAGCCCCCCCGGCAGGCCGTCACAGCCCCCCGGCAGGCCGGCACAGACTACCGGAGCCTGTACAGACCACCGGCAGGCCGGCACAGCCCCCGGGCAGGCCGGCACAGACCACCGGAGCCTGCACAGCCCCCCCGGCAGGCCGTCACAGCCCCCCGGCAGGCCGGCACAGACCACCGGAGCCTGCACAGACCCCCTGGCAGGCCGGCACAGCCCCCCGAAAGGCCCGTACAGACCCCAGAGAGGCTGTACAAGGCAAAAATAGGGTTTTTCTTATTCCGATACCAGAAGTCCCATAGACTTGAATGGGACTTCCGGTATCGGAATCGGCGATACCGATACTTTTTTTTAAGATCGGCCGATCCATTCCGATCCGATACTTTGAAGTATCGGACGGTATCGCTCAACTCTAATGATGGATAATAGATAGATAGATATATGATGAATAATAGATAGATAGATAGATAGATAGATAGATAGATAGATAGATTTATGATGGATAATAGATAGAGATAGATAGATAGATAGATAGATAGATAGATGAAGGGTGATAGATAATAGATAGATAGATAGATAAATAGATGCATAGATAATAGACACAGTAATAGATAGATAATCAATATATAGAGGATAGATAGATAATAGATATATAGAAAGATAATAGATAGATAATAGATAATAGATAGATAATATATAGATAGACAATAGATCGATATATAATCATTAGATAATAGATAGATAATAGAAAGATAGATGGATAATAGATAGATCGACAGCTAGATTACTATTATTTATTATTATAGTGCCATTTATTCCATGGTGCTTTACATGTGAGGAGGGGTATACATAATAAAAACAAGTACTGTAATCTTAAACAATACAAGTCACGACTGGTACAGGAGGAGAGAGGACCCTGCCCGCGAGGGCTCACAATCTACAAGGGATGGGTGCAAACCGTGCAGCGGTTTGGTGGATCGGTGGTTACTGCAGGTTGTAGGCTTTTGTAAGAGGTGGGTCTTCAGGTTCTTTTTGAAGGTTTCCATGGTAGGCGAGAGTCTGATATGTTGGGGTAGAGAGTTCCAGAGTAGAGGGGATGTGCGGGAGAAATCTTGTATGCAATGGTGGGAAGAGGAGTTTAGAGGGGAGTAGAGAAGGAGATCTTGTGAGGATCGGAGGTTGCGTGCAGGTAAGTACCGGGAGATAGATAATTGTTAGATAGATGATAGATAGATAATAGATAGGTACTAGAAATAAAGATAGATAATAGATGATAGATAGATAACAGATATAGATAAATAATAGATGATAGATAGATAGCAGATAGATAGATAGCAGATAGATAGATAGATAGATAGATAGATAGATAGATGCTTTCGATAGATAGACAAAAGAATTTTAGCACAGCACAGTAAAAAAGGGGTGCAAAGTCTCACAGGCATGTACCAAACCTTGTAAATAGATAAAAAAGTTGAAACAGCACTCCATGTAGCAGTTAGATAGATAATAAATAGATAATAGAAAGATATATGATAGATAGATAGATAACAGATATATAGATAGATGATAGATATATAGATATATAATAGATAGATAATAGATCAATGATGATAGATAGATAGATAGATAGACACTATATATATAATATAGATAGATAAATACAGTCATATGTAAAAGTTTGGGCACCCCTATTAATGTTAACCTTTTTTCTTTATAACAATTTTGGTTTTTGCAACAGCTATTTCAGTTTCATATATCTAATAACTGATGGACTCAGTTATATTTCTGGATTCAAATGAGGTTTATTGTACTAACAGAAAATGCGCAATCTGCATTTAAACAAAATTTGACCGGTGCAAAAGTATGGGCACCCTTATCATTTTCTTGATTTGAACACTCCTAACTAATTTTTTCTGACTTCCTGAAGCACTAAATTGGTTTTGTAACCTCATTGAGCTTTGAACTTCATAGACAGGTGTATCAAATCATGAGAAAAGGTATTTAAGGTGGCCACTTGCAAGTAGTTCTCCTATTTGATCCTCCCATGAAGAGTGGCATCATGGGCTCCTCAAAACAACTCTCAAATGATCTGAAAATAAAGATTATACAACATAGCTTTTCAGGGGAAGGATACAAAAAGTTGTCTCAGAGATTTAACCTGTCAGTTTCCACTGTGAGGAACATAGTAAGGAAATGGAAGAACACAGGTACAGTTCTTGTTAAGCCCAGAAGTGGAAGGCCAAGAAAAATATCAGAAAGGCAGAGAAGAAGAATGGTGAGAACAGTCAAGGACAATCCACAGACCACCTCCAAAGACCTGCAGCATCATCTTGCTGCAGATGGTGTCACTGTGCATCGGTCAACAATACAGCGCACTTTGCACAAGGAAAAGCTGTATGGGAGAGTGATGCGAAAGAAGCCGTTTCTGCAAGCACGCCACAAACAGAGTCGCCTGAGGTATGCAAAAGCACATTTGGACAAGCCAGCTACATTTTGGAAGAAGGTCCTGTGGACTGATGAAACAAAGATTGAGTTGTTTGGTCATACAAAAAAGCATTATGCGTGGAGGCTAAAAAACACAGCATTCCAAGAAAAACACTTGCTACCCACAGTAAAATTTGGTGGAGGTTCCATCATGCTTTGGGGCTGTGTGGCCAATGCCGGCACCGAGAATGTTGTTAAAGTTGAGGGTCGCATGGATTCAACTCAGTATCAGCAGATTCTTGACAATAATGTGCAAGAATCAGTGACGAAGTTGAAGTTACGCAGGGGATGGATATTTCAGCGAGACAATGATCCAAAACACCGCTCCAAATCTACTCAGGCATTCATGCAGAGGAACAATTACAATGTTCTGGAATGGCCATCCCAGTCCCCAGACCTGAATATCATTGAACATCTGTGGGATGATTTGAAGCGGGCTGTCCATGCTCGGCGACCATCAAACTTAACTGAACTTGGATTGTTTTGTAAACAGGAATGGTCACAAATACCTTCATCCAGGATCCAGGAACTCATTAATAGCTACAGGAAGCGACTAGAGGCTGTTATTTTTGCAAAAGGAGGATCTACAAAATATTAATGTCACTTTTGTGTTGCGGTGCCCACACTTTTGCACAGATCAAATTTTGTTTAAATGCAGATTGCACATTTTCTGTTAGTACAATAAACCTCATTTGAATCCAGAAATATAACTGAGTCCATCAGTTATTAGATATATGAAACTGAAATAGCTGTTGCAAAAACCAAAATTGTTATAAAGAAAAAAGGTTAACATTAATAGGGGTGCCCAAACTTTAACATATGACTGTAGATAGATAATAGATATACAGCTCTAGCAAAAAATAGAGACCACTGCACAGTTTTACAAAAATCAGCTTCTGACATGTCTCACAGCCATTCCATTCCAGTGTCAGTTGAATTCCAACCAGAGTACACCTCATTCTACTTAATGTGCTTCTGATTAGGTGATCACCTGAACCAAATCTTATTTAACGAAGAAAAGTATAAAAAGCCCTTCTGTGGTGATCACAATCCTCTTGCAATAGGACAAGCTGGATGGCAAAACAAGTGCTAGTAATATCCCAAAAGTAATTGGAATAAAAAAATAACTTTTAACCTTGCAAAAGTAGTTGAAAAGAAAAGACTTGAGTGAGGAAAAGAAGGGCTCAATTCTGGCTTTACTAGCAGAGGGATACAGTGAGTGCCATGTTGCCTCCATCCTTAAAATTTCTAAGACGGCAGTCCATTACAACTAGGTCAAGCAACAGACATTGGAAACAACAAAGCTACAGACTGGCAGATTGCGAAAAAGACTCTCCACTGACCGGGATGACCATCATCTTATTAGATTGTCACTCAGCAACCACAGGATGACATCAAGTGACCTACAAAAGGAATGGCAAATAGCAGCTGGGGTGAAGTGCATGGCAAGAACAGTTCATATCAGGCTCCTGGAGGCAGGGCTCAAGTCATGCAAAGCTAGAAAAAAGCCTTTTATCAATAAGAAGCAAAGGAGAGCCAGGCTGAAGTTTGCCAAAGACCATAAGGATTGGACCATAGAGGACTGGAGTAAGGTAATCTTCTCTGATGAGTCTAATTTTCAGGTTTGCCCAACACCTGGTCGTCTAGAGACCTGGAAAGGCATACAAGCCAGAGTGTCTTGCACCCACTGTGATATTTGGTGGAGGACTGGTGATGATCTGGGGATGCTTCAGCAAGCATGGAATTGGGCAGGTTAATCTTTGCGAAGGACGTATGAATCAAGCCGCATACAAGGTTATCCTGGAAAAACAGTTGAATCCTTCTGCTCAGGCAATGTTCCCCAACTCTGAGGACTGTGCGCCATGCCACACAGCTAGGTCAATCAATGTGTGGATGAAGGACCACCACATCAAATCCCTGTCATGGCCAGCCCAATCTCCAGACCAGAACCCCGTTGAAAACCTCTGGAATGTAATCAAGAGGAAGATGGATAGTCACAAGCCATCAAACAAAGAACTGCTTACATGTTTGTACCAGGAGTGGCGTAAGGTCACCCAAAAGCAGCGTGAAAGACTGTAGGCAAGCATGCCAAGACACATGTGATTAAAATTCATGGTTATTCCACAAAATATTGATTTCAGAACTCTTCCTGAGTTAAAACATTTTGCTCAAAAATATACCAATAAAGAGACAAATCAGACAAACTGAAAATTTTGCAGTGGCCTCTTAATTTTTGCCAGAGCTGTAGATAGATAGATAATAGATAGACAGACAGACAGACAGACAGATAGATAGATAGATAGATAGATAGATAGATAGATAGAAAGTATCGACATTATTGTCTTTAATTTCAGGTTGCTTGTTTAGAGCTCAGTGATATGTGCTCACGCACTCATGTACCACTGTCGTGAATATATAGCACTAGAGAAAGTAGATAGCAGACATTATTATAACACAATGTCAGTTTGCTCCAGCACAATCACTGGACTATAAATACCCAATCGTGATCATTAATGCACTGCTGTATGGTCACACATCTCTGCGGAGGATTCCTCTGTCTGTAGATTGAGACATATTACAGATGATTATCAGTTGTTTGTGAAATGCTTAAAGGTCAAACAAGGAAATAATTCACTGAAATTCAATATACTGTTATAACAATTATGTGGTGTTTTTATTAATCTATGGAGGAAAAAAATCCATAAAGAAACTCTATCACAGAAACAATTATTTTGTGTACACAGCTTCTATGCAGGTCTATCTGTCTCCTTGGACTACAAACAAACCCTGTGTAGTCTGATCCTTCACTACCTGTTACTTCACTTCTCATGTCTTATCTTTTTTAGCCTACTAAATATATTACCAAAAATTAAAGGGGTTGTATAAGTCTCTTTGAAATTGGCGCATCAGTCCTCTGCAATGTACCGTTGGGCTCCTGAACTTTGCGCCTTCGGATGCAAGCAGAGGAAGCTTTACCTTTGCAGCATCTGAGTATTTTAGAGGCAGAGAAGCTGGTAGGATCCAACAATTAGAGCAGCTCTTACAAGCTCCATTAGAAAAAGCTTTTAAGCACTGCATTGTAGTACCCGGCCGAGGTAATTGTACAATCAACAGAGCTGTGCAGCTTCTGTAACTGAGCAGTTCCAGCCAACATCGGCAACATCTGATCGTTGGAGATGCCAAGCGTCGCACCCACAGCAATCAGACGTTGATGGCCTATCCTAACAATAGGTCATCAATGTTAAAGTCCTGGACAACTATTTTAATATACGCTTTAGAAAGAAAAATGGTTGCTTTTTCTCGGCTCCATAGCACATTGGTGCACTGGATAGTATTGACCACATGGCTCCTACCTATAAAAAGTGCCTATTATAGCTATGTAAGTCACAATTATAAATGACTACCTGACTACACAAAAAGCTGCGGTGTGGGTGGGGGTTAGCTTTCTCAGCTCTGCTTCATGTTGCTAGTCTGAACATGCCATCTCTTCTGATAAGCAGCTTACTTCCAATAGACACTGTGCACAGAAAGCTACAGAGTGGGCAGAGTTAGCCTTCTCAACTCTGCTTCATGCTGCTAATCTGACTACACCCTCTCCAATGATAAGCAGCTTACTTTCAATAGACGATGTACACAGAAATCTGCAGTGTGGGTGGGGTTACCTTTCTCAGCTCTGCTTCACACTACAAGTCTGACCACATCCCTCCTCTGATAAGCAAGTTACTTTCAATAAACAATGTACACAGAAAGCTGTGGTGTGGTCGGTGTTATCCTTCTCAGCTCTGCTTCATGCTACATCTAAAAACTCTTGATTGTGTCACAACTGCTGCACCCAGTAATCTAAGTGATACATCAATGGAATCAGTGTCTCTGCCCCTACATTACGCTGCTCTCAGATGATGTATCAAAAATCTGGTGACAGATTCCCTTTAAATGTCTAAAAAAAAAGTGCCACAACCTGTAGCTCCCATATTCATGTTGACTCTGGCTTGCAAATGGCTTTTGTATGAAATTCTTAAGCAACTAATGCCTTTGGCATATTTATCACACAGCACAGAATTAAAGAGGACCAGAACACATAGAGCATGACTAATACTGTTTAAATTGAAATTTCCATCTCATGCTTACTTCTGTCCCAGCTTCTAAGCAGCAATTTTCATTCTCCACTGCAGAAAAATAAAATTTAATATTTAAAACGCACCATGGAGATTTGTGCCGGGGAATACAAGATTGAAAGCTGCTTCTCAGACTGTGGAAGAGGCGCCTCGGAGCGACTCCGCTGATCAACAGCCCTTGCTCGATTCAATTAAGAATTTTGCATATTTTGGGATAGAAAGGCCAAAATGTTCTGCACTGTTTACGCAGGAGCATACACCAACAAAGCAAATGGAGACGATAAAATGAAAATCAGAATCTGAAAACAGAATTAAAGACATACTAAAACTAAGGTAAAACTAATGGGATCATCAGGAGCTATGGTTTTCTGCACATAACGAAGGCTATTTCAGTGAAAAAACTTTTCTGGCCTCAGTTTCCATTACTTTGATTTAATTTGCATTATATTCCGAGTTTTTATTGGAAACTTTTACACTAGATTTACAATGCAAATGAAAAAAATGGCTTTATTTAAGAAAGAGACTTTTATTCTGCCGTGTTCTAGAATGTTGCAACATAAAAATGACTTTCATTGTGACTCAGACAAAAAAAGGGGGAGACAGAAGCGCACAATAGGGTCTTATCCAATGATATAAACGTTTCACAGATATGGATCCACTCACCTGGTTCAGTTGTGTGGAACACAACAACCATAAGCACAAATGGGTAGGATCCGATGAACTGCAGCAATCAGCCGGTCACTAGAATTGCATACATAGGAAGGAGAGAAGTGCGGCTTTCAGGATCGCGCTGTTCCAGTCCAAAGTTCACAAGGAGTTAATCCAAGGACCAAGCAGTGATTATAACTTTCTTTTTATTCCATAAACTCTACGCGTTTCGTGTACACACTGTACACTTCCTCAGGAGCAAAGTTACACTGGCATCACATTCCATTCTCCTTATATACTAACTCCCCCAGGAAGTGAGGTAGGTGCTCATTGCACTTAAAAAAATTCACACATAACTATCAACATAATGTAAAATCACAAAAATCACTAAAATTCATCTATAAAACACACTTCTATAAAAACACACATATGTAAAACTTCACACTAGAAAAAATGTAAAACGTTATAATAAAATTATGATTATACTCAATAAAAATCTAAAATTCTTGGTACATCATATCAATTAGCAGAACAACATACACAAATCTCTTATATAACCGCACTTATATTTTCCTTTCAGTATTAACCCTTCATTCAACATATTATACTTTTACTTTCCTTATATTTCAGGCAGATGATCATATACTAATTAATGTATGTACTCCTATGCAGATTCGATCCTGCACAGCAGACCCATGCTCTGCACTCAAGAAACGTTTCTGTTCTCTCAGCCAAAGGCTCCACATCTCCAGACCTGTCAGTTCCTTTTCAAGGCACCAGCCAACTATTCCAATCATAGTAAAATACCGCCGATTGTATCTCTTTATATGTTAGCGATATGATCATTCCCTTGCTGTAATGTTAGAGCATGGATATCACACAATTATCAGATGCCAATACTACTCTATTCCTTAGCAGACAAATATGCAGAGCACCAAAATTATTTAAAGATGTCAGATATTTCATTTAAACCGTATGGTTGCAAAGTCTGCAACCTATGAATCCAGTAAATTTCCTTTCTCATCAGAATGACACTCCTGTTCACAGTGTCTTCTGAAACATAATCATTTGGGGCCACTTTAATACATGGTTTCTTCCCATGTTTTATAGTGCAATATTTTGATACTCCATGGAACATAAAACCTTCAATTATATTGTGTCTGTGCGAATTCATGCGGTTATGCAGTTCTTGTGTGGTTTTACCCACATACTGTAAACCACATTGGCATTCTATCAGATATATCACAAAACTACTTTTACAATTCAGGGAAAACTTTATATCAAACACCTTATTATTCTGAATTGATCTGAATGTGGTCATATTATGCATAATCATGCCACAACACAGACACCGAGCGGTATTACATTTAAAGACTCCTGGTTTTTTGCATTGTTCATCCCTAATTTTTTCTTTTTTCAGGCGACTGGGGGCCAGTATATTTCTAAGAGTAGAGGATCTTTTAAAGGTTAGTCCTGGTTTATTTGATATAAATACTCCCCAACACTGGATCATTAAGAAGAACAGACCAATGATCCTGTAAAATATTCCTAATTTTTTGATTTTGTTTAGTAAAATTAGTTAAAAAGTTTAAGGAGAAACTATCATTCTCTTTTTCTTTTTTCTTAGGATTTACTAGGTCCATCTGTTCCAAACCTGCGCACTCATTATATGCTTTTTCTAGCAGTTTTTTTGGGTAGTTTTTCTCAATAAACCTATTTTTCAATTCCTTGGCTTGTGATACAAAATCTGACTCTAAACTACAATTTTTCTTAATCCTTTCATACTGGTTCTTCGGGACATTGATTATCCATTTATAATAATGGCCACTATTAAAATCTAACAAACTATTTGCATCACACTTCTTAAAAAAAGTTTTAGTAAAAATCTTCCCTTCTGAATGGAAAATGGTCAGATCCAAATAATCTATACTCTCCATATCATATACCCATGAAAAGGTGAGACCCCAATCATTCCTCTGAATGCTCTCCAGAAATTGTTCTATGTTATTACATTTATTATCAAAGACTATCATTAGGTCATCTATGTACCGTTTAAAAAAATATAATATGCTCTGAAAAAATGGAATTTTCTATATAAATGAATTAAAAAATGACCATAAATAGGTTAGCGAAAGTTGGCGCTACTTTCGAACCCATTGCGGTTCCGACTTGTTGGTGATATAGTTTTCCCTGAAAGTCAAAAAAATTATTGTGCAGTATAAACTTCATGCTATCCATTAAAAAGGCTTTCTGATTCAATGGTAAACGGGCATCTTCTTTCACATATCTCCCAAAACAATACAATCCTAGATCATGTCTAATATTTGAATAGAGGGATGCAACATCTATAGTCAGAAACATGTATGAATCTTTCCACACTATATCCTTCATCAAATGAATCAGCTGGACAGAATCCCTAAGAAAACTTTTCACAGACATCACATGGAAATACATTATATTATCTACATACGCTGCCAATCCTGACGTGAGAGAACCTATGCCAGAAATGATGGGCCTCCCTGGGGGGTTGTTTTGATCCTTATGAATCCTTATGAATCTTATGAAGATGATAGAAAAAAGCCCTAGGGGGATTTTTCATAGTCAGAAAATTTTATTCATTTTTATTTAAAATCCCCTCCTTTTTTCCAGTTGCAATTAATTTATTATATTCAGTTACTGCACTCTTATAAATATCCATTGTGACCACTTTTTATGTATTCTCATCATTTAATATTCTATATGCCTCTTTCAAATATTCCTTCCTATCTTGGATTACAACTCCCCCCCCTTATCAGCTGGTCTAATAACCACCTCTGTGTTCTCTTTCAGACTTTTAACAGCCTCCCTTTCTGCTTTAGTCATATTTCTTTCATTTTTATAATCTGCAGGATTTATAATCTCAAAATCCTTCAGTACTAAATCAGAAAATGTTTTTAAATGGTGTCCCTGGTTCTGTATCGGGTAAAAATTAGATTTATTCCTCAATGTAGTGTGTAATATTCCATTTTCAGTCTGCTGTAATGAAACTTCCTCATCTAAAGTCACTTTTTTGCTATCCTGTATCAGGAAGTGATTGAACCCCCGGATATGATTAATTTTTCAGATGATAACATGAAGAGTGCGGTAACTGAATATAATAAATTAATTGCAACTGGAAAAAAGGAGGGGATTTTAAATAAAAATGAATATAATTTTCTGACTATGAAAAATCCCTCTAGGGCTTTTTTCTATCATCTTCCTAAGATTCATAAGGATCAAAACAACCCCCCAGGGAGGCCCATCATTTCTGGCATAGGTTCTCTCACGTCAGGATTGGCAGCGTATGTAGATAATATAATGTATTTCCATGTGATGTCTGTGAAAAGTTTTCTTAGGGATTCTGCCCAGCTGATTCATTTGATGAAGGATATAGTGTGGAAAGATTCATACATGTTTCTGACTATAGATGTTGCATCCCTCTATTCAAATATTAGACATGATCTAGGATTGTATTGTTTTGGGAGATATGTGAAAGAAGATGCCCGTTTACCATTGAATCAGAAAGCCTTTTTAATGGATAGCATGAAGTTTATACTGCACAATAATTTTTTTAACTTTCAGGGAAAACTATATCACCAACAAGTCGGAACCGCAATGGGTTCGAAAGTAGCGCCAACTTTCGCTAACCTATTTATGGCCATTTTTTAATTCATTTATATAGAAAATTCCATTTTTTCAGAGCATATTATTTTTTTTTAAACGGTACATAGATGACCTAATGATAGTCTTTGATAATAAATGTAATAACATAGAACAATTTCTGGAGAGCATTCAGAGGAATGATTGGGGTCTCACCTTTTCATGGGTATATGATATGGAGAGTATAGATTATTTGGATCTGACCATTTTCCATTCAGAAGGGAAGATTTTTACTAAAACTTTTTTTAAGAAGTGTGATGCAAATAGTTTGTTAGATTTTAATAGTGGCCATTATTATAAATGGTTAATCAATGTCCCGAAGAACCAGTATAAAAGGATTAAGAAAAATTGTAGTTTAGAGTCAGATTTTGTATCACAAGCCAAGGAATTGAAAAATAGGTTTATTGAGAAAAACTACCCAAAAAAACTGCTAGAAAAAGCATATAATGAGTGCGCAGGTTTGGAACAGATGGACCTAGTAAATCCTAAGAAAAAAGAAAAAGAGAATGATAGTTTCTCCTTAAACTTTTTAACTAATTTTACTAAACAAAATCAATAAATTAGGAATATTTTACAGGATCATTGGTCTGTTCTTCTTAATGATCCAGTGTTGGGGAGTATGCTACCAAATAAACCAGGACTAACCTTTAAAAGATCCTCTACTCTTAGAAATATACTGGCCCCCAGTCGCCTGAAAAAAGAAAAAATTAGGGATGAACAATGCAAAAAACCAGGAGTCTTTAAATGTAATACCGCTCGGTGTCTGTGTTGTGGCATGATTATGCATAATATGACCACATTCAGATCAATTCAGAATAATAAGGTGTTTGATATAAAGTTTTCCCTGAATTGTAAAAGTAGTTTTGTGATATATCTGATAGAATGCCAATGTGGTTTACAGTATGTGGGTAAAACCACACAAGAACTGCATAACCGCATGAATTCGCACAGACACAATATAATTGAAGGTTTTATGTTCCATGGAGTATCAAAACATTGCACTATAAAACATGGGAAGAAACCATGTATTAAAGTGGCCCCAATTGATTATGTTTCAGAAGACACTGTGAACAGGAGTGTCATTCTGATGAGAAAGGAAATTTACTGGATTCATAGGTTGCAGACTTTGCAACCATACGGTTTAAATGAAATATCTGACATCTTTAAATAATTTTGGTGCTCTGCATATTTGTCTGCTAAGGAATAGAGTAGTATTGGCATCTGATAATTGTGTGATGTCCATGCTATAACATTACAGCAAGGGAATGATCATATCGCTAACATATAAAGAGATACAATCGGTGGTATTTTACTATGATTGGAATAGTTGGCTGGTGCCTTGAAAAGGAGCTGACAGGTCTGGAGATGTAGAGCCTTTGGCTGAGAGAACAGAAACGTTTCTTGAGTGCAGAGCATGGGTCTGCTGTGCAGGATCGAATCCGCATAGGAGTACATACATTAATTAGTATATGATCATCTGCCTGAAATATAAGGAAAGTAAAAGTATAATATGTTGAATGAAGGGTTAATACTGAAAGGAAAATATAAGGACGGTTATATAAGAGATTTGTGTATGTTGTTCTGCTAATTGATATGATGTACCAAGAATTTTAGATTTTTATTGAGTATAATCATAATTTTATTATAACGTTTTACATTTTTTCTAGTGTGAAGTTTTACATATGTGTGTTTTTATAGAAGTGTGTTTTATAGATGAATTTTAGTGATTTTTGTGATTTTACATTATGTTGATAGTTATGTGTGAATTTTTTTAAGTGCAATGAGCACCTACCTCACTTCCTGGGGGAGGTAGTATATAAGGAGAATGGAATGTGATGCCAGTGTAACTTTGCTCCTGAGGAAGTGTACAGTGTGTACACGAAACGCGTAGAGTTTATGGAATAAAAAGAATGTTATAATCACTGCTTGGTCCTTGGATTAACTCCTTGTGAACTTTGGACTGGAACAGCGCGATCCTGAAAGCCGGACTTCTCTCCTTCCTATGTATGCAATTGTGACTCAGACAACATTTCACAGTTAAAATCCACTTAAAAACTTTGGAGAAGTTTAATAAAATTTGCCTGACTTTTTTGGTACTTACATTAGAGGATTTGATTTTTTACTCTATTAACTACCAAAATTAAATTTCTGGTTTTGATGCTCATTTCTTATTTATCAGGCAGCAGAACTAAAGTAGTTTTTCTTTTACATTTTTCAATGGATGCGAATAAAAAATGAAATAGTATAAAGCAAAGTCAGCTAAAAATAAGAGTAGTAAAATTTAGTTAAAAATCACTTTGGTGGCTAGGTACCTTACAAAACTGAAATCACAAATCTTTGCAAATACTCTTATGTCTCCAGAAAGTACCACTCTTCTCTTTTCACTCCCCAAAATAATTATTTCCCATTTGGTTTACTTTCTTTTACTACTGGACACATCCTACGTAATTTTTGACAAGCATGGGCCGTAACTTCTCCCTAATCTCCAGTTCACTCATTGTGTCTGGACGTAGTTTGGCCTTTTCTTTGGTAATATGAAACCTGGACGTTGAAGAAACAAGACAGAAAAAGAATCGATGCCTTCGAAATGTGGTGCTGGAGAAGGATGGTAAGGCTAGGTTCACATTAGCATTTGAGT
The DNA here is from genome assembly GCF_039654945.1 of Dendrobates tinctorius. Taxonomy (NCBI): domain Eukaryota; kingdom Metazoa; phylum Chordata; class Amphibia; order Anura; family Dendrobatidae; genus Dendrobates; species Dendrobates tinctorius. Next base: position 61,475,860 of record NW_027361696.1, read on the forward strand.
CCGCAGCATGGTGCAGGAGAAGGATGTTATCAATACCATGGATGGTAAGAAGAACAAGTAAATCAATATTGGAACAAATCAAGCCAGAAACATCACTCAAGGCAAGGATCACGAAGCTACGACTTGCCTACTTTAGACTCATCATACGAAGAGAGCAATCACTGGAGAAGAACATCATGGTTGGAAGAATAGAAGGAACAAGGCGAAGAGGAAGACCAGCACGCCGATGGCTTGATGCTATCAAGATAATGGTGAAGAAGACACTGGTGGACCTATTTAGGCTGCACAAGACCATTCTTCTTATAGAGTGTTCATCCATCAAGTCAGCGTGGCTCAAGAGCGAGCCTCAGGCTTTTAAGTAATAAATAATATTAATCTCTGTTAACCGGAAAATTTGCATTCGCTGTTTCCTTTTTCAACCACGGATGAGCATATGTAAGGGGCCTGTGGTGGTAAAGTTTGCTTCGTGGTCCCAGAGCACCTGGATACAATAGCCCTGAGTGTGTCTGCTACTTATCCCTATCCAGGCCACAAAGTGGTTTATTGGTACACAGACCTTGAAGATATGCAACACCAGAATCTGCTGTAAAAAGATAAAAGCTTCTTTACTAGAATTCCTCAAATATAGCTGTAAAAAATGGTAACAATAACTGTACTTTTGGTACAAATCTTCATACAGAGTCTCTTCACTTACATGTGACATTTCGAAGGTATTGGTATTATTGGTGAGTGACGGAGCACTTCTCAAGCTTCTCGGTTCACTTCTTTAAATGCAAAGGAAAGAAAAAGGGATCTGAAAAAAAACAGCACTTCTGTCCGGGAATATATCAGGGAGTGGAAATGACTAAGGAGAAATGTCGAACTTACACTCTGTGAGTGGCTTGAAAACTATTCACAAACTTAATCAAGCCTTCAATGAATTGAAATCAGCCTGCAGCTATTCATCTACTTTGATGCCGCAAGGAGTGCACTGAACAAACAGGGAAAAAGAAGAAGGCCCAGCCGTCAATTTGTAAAGGGTGGAAGGTAAAAATGCACATAAGGAAACTCAGATCTCAGGGGGAAGGGAGAAAGCCCCCAACCTCTCTAACATGGTGCAAAGGAACCCTGTCTGTCTTGTCTTCAGTTGTGGTGCTCATACTGCTGCCGCCCTGCTGGATGTGATGTGCAGCTCTACATGCACTGTAAGAATGTCAGATCAGCAGAGTTGTGACACAGCTGCACACCATTATCTACTCTTGCTGTGGGTAATGATTCATCAGGGTGTATTATATTTTATGAGTAATCTGCTTCTTTCTCCTTCTGGATTGATCATTCCTTCGCTATTCATGGGTAAAATGTGTATTCAGTAAAGACGGATGTTCCCATTACTGAGACAGGAGATGACAGTTGGTGCTTTTGAAATTGTATGGAATGGGGAGGAGCTAGAGGTGGAGAGATTACACTCCACATTAAGTTACAGTTCTCCATAGAACTATATAAGCACCAACTCTTAGTAATGGAGAAACCTATATTCACTAAAAACACATTTTACCCATAAATTGAGAATTTTGAGAATGAAAGATCAGTCCAGGAGGTGGACTTACAGTATCTAACAAGAAGTATTATAAAGTTGCTTATTTTCATGTGTACTATTGACATGTGAAGAAATGTAAAAGGATGGTTTACGTTTTCAATGGTTGCTGTACAATTAGAGAATATGATTTTACTTGTTGAAGAATGTGATAAAAAGATCATGTGCAAATCACTTAATTTAAAGATGATGTCTTGCCATATAAAAATCTCCATAATGTTCCGGCCATTAGGTGTCTTCTTCTATCTTTTTTTTTCTGTCCACTGCCTGTTGTCAAGTGTAATCCATTTCTTTCAGCAAAGAAGCAGAGACTTATTACCAGGGGAGAGGGTAGTACTTCGTCGATCTGCTCCTCCATTCTGCTACATCAAACTCAGATATTCAGACATAATGGAGAGGCAGACTTTCAGCTCAGGGAAAGAAAGAAACTGGATCATGGCAGGGAAAGAAGTTCCGATGCCTATAATGCTAGCTAAATACTAATGAATAGGAACTGTGCTCAAAGAGAAAGGCAACTGACAGAGAATCAGCACTCCAGTTCTAAGACATGTTAGGCTAGAGATCCAGTGGGGAAAATCATACAATGTGATTTTCCATATTTGATTTTTAGAGTCTGTCTCTCATAGATGAAGTGCACCTATGAGAAAAATTACAGACTTCTCATTCTTTGTAGATGGGAAAATTTACAAAATCGGCAGTGTACCAAATACGGAAAGTATTCAGACCCCTTTAAATTTAATGTACACTCTGCACCCCATTTTGACTGAAAAAAAACAGAAATGTAAATTTATTAAAAAAGAAAAACTGAAATATCACATGGTCATAAGTATTCAGACCTTTTGCTCAGTTTTTCACACCTGGATTTGGGGATCCTCTGCCATTCTTCCTTGGAGATCTTCTCCAGTTCCCTCAGGTTGGATGCACAGCCATTTTCTGGTCTCTCCAGAGATACTCAATTGGGTTTAGGTCAGGGATCTGGCTGGGCCAGTCAAGAATGGTCACAGAGTTGTTCCGAAGCAACTCGTTTGTTATTTTAGCTATGTGCTTAGGGTCATTGTCTTGTTGGAAGGTGAACCTTCGGCCAAGTCTAAGATCCAGAGCACTCTGGAAGAGGTTTTCATCCAAATTATCTCTGTACTTGGCCGTATTCATATTCCCTTCAATGGCAACCAGTCGTCCTGTCTCTGCAGCTGAAAAACACCCCCATAGCATGATGCTGCCACCACGTTTCACTGCTGGGATTGTATTGGGCAGGTGATGAGCAGTGCCTGGTTTTCTCCACACATACCACTTAGAATTATCACCAAAAAGTTCTATCTTCATCTCATCAGACCTGACAATCTAATTTCTCATAGTCTGGGAGTCCTTCATGTGTTTTTTTAGCAAACTCTCTGCAGGCTTTCATATGTCTGGCACGGAGGAGATGCTTCTGTTGGGCAACTTTGCCATTAAGGCCCAACTGATTTGAGGGCTACAGCGATAGTTGACTTTGTGGAACTTTCTCCCATCTCCCTACTGCATCTGTGGAGCTCAGCCACAGTGATCTTGGGGTTCTTATTTACCTCTCTCACCAAGGCTCTTCTCCTAAGATTACACAGTTGGGTTGGATGACTAGGTCTAAGGAGGCTTCTGGTGATCCAAAACTTCTTCCATTTAAGGATTATGGAGGCCACTGTGCTCTTAGAAACCTTGAGTACTGCAGAAATTCTTTTGCCACTATGTAAATCCAAGCAGGAGCTGCAGCTGCCATTTTTGTGGGTAATGTGGATAAGAGAGAGGACTTCAGAGCTCAGTCAGAAAGACATAGTGAGAAGAGAAGATAATTCTTTAATTACAAGAAACTTGTAGAGAGAGATTGGAGACAGTCTGCACTTTTGTAGGCAGGGGCCTGTTGCCGTCCAGGCTCCAATTCATTTGATTTGTACCTGTGCATCTTTTTCTTTTCCGCACCCAATATTTTGTTATTTTCACAACCTAACAATGAAGCACCACAGACAGCAGAAATAATTCTAATTTACACTGTGACAAGTTAGTATGAGTATTGCAGCATTATTTATTTTTATTGAATTTTTTTTCAAATATAAACAAGGGGGAAGAATAGGAAGGGAAAGCCTGTATATTGCTTTTTCTGTTGCTGCACCCAATATTGCATGTTTTTTTACTCAAGCTAACATTTAAACATTACAAACATCACCGTTGATTCTAGTTTAGTCTGCGACACGTTAGTGTGAGTGCCACTGCGCACATTTTTGCATTCATACTTTTTTTTAATTTGCAGCACCCAATATTGTTTTTTTTCTGCATCAAACTAATAGTATCATATTTAGATATTTTTACATTACTAAGGCTGTGTTTATCTCAAAAAAGGGGTTGGATCCAGAATGTCAAACAAGTTGTTTTCAGGGGGGACAATTGGAGGTGTTAATTCAGTCAGAATAAAAATTTTTGCTCAAATTGCATGAAGCGAACCAGAAATAAATTTCAAGAAATTGGCTCATCTTGTCTCTGCATACTACTTTGAATTGACAGCGACATTCTGCTGTGAGTCAGAGATCAGATTATTTTCTTCTTCGACACAATTCTGACTAATGCGATTGAAGGCAGATGCTGAAACGTGCGTCGGGGTGGACAAATCCAATGGACAGTCCTCATTCTTATCATATCAGGTAATACTTACATCATTGCTCCAAACTGCAGTATGTCACCCTAATAAGAATTTACCCTTACCTACTACAATTGTCATCTATATATTATTTTATTCTTCTGATTTAGTTGACATTTCTGCTGTTGGATACTTTCTAGGCACCATTGCACATGCACTTTAATTGCCATGTCTTTCTATTACCAATACAATACATACCTGTATACACTCACTGGCCACTTTATTAGGTACACCTGTCCAACTGTGTGTTAAGACTTAATTTCTAATCAGCCAATCACATGGCGGCAACTCAGTGCATTTAGGCATGTAGACATGGTCAAGACAATCTCCTGCAGTTCAAACCGAGCATCAGTATGGGGAAGAAAGGTGATTTGAGTGCCTTTGAACGTGGCATGATTGTTGGTGCCAGAAGGGCTGGTCTGAGAATTTCAGAAACTGCTGATCTACTGGGATTTTCACGCACAACCATCTCTAGGGTTTACAGAGAATGGTCCGAAAAAGAAAAAAAATCCAGTGAGCGGCAGTTCTGTGGCCGGAAATGCCATGTTGATGCCAGAGGTCAGAAGAGAATGGGCAGACTGGTTCGAGCTGATAGAAAGGCAACAGTGACTCAAATTGCCACCCGTTACAACCAAGGTAGGCAGAAGAGCATCTCTGAACGCACAGTGCGTCGAACTTTGAGGCAGATGGGCTACAGCAGCAGAAGACCACACTGGGTACCACTCCTCTCAGCTAAGAACAGGAAACTGAGGCTACAATTTGCACAAGCTCATCGAAATTGGACAGTAGAAGATTGGAAAAACGTTGCCTGGTCTGATGAGTCTCGATTTCTGCTGCGACATTCGGATGGTAGGGTCAGAATTTGGCGTAAACAACATGAAAGCATGGATCCATCCTGCCTTGTATCAACGGTTCAGGCTGGTGGTGGTGGTGTCATGGTGTGGGGAATTTTTTCTGGGCACTCTTTGGGCCCCTTGGTACCAATTGAGCATCGTTGCAACGCCACAGCCTACCTGAGTATTGTTGCTGACCATGTCCATCCCTTTATGACCACAATGTACCCAACATCTGATGGCTACTTTCAGCAGGATAATGCGCCATGTCATAAAGCTCGAATCATCTCAGATTGGTTTCTTGAACATGACAATGAGTTTACTGTACTCAAATGGCCTCCTCAGTCACCAGATCTCAATCCAATAGAGCATCTTTGGGATGTGGTGGAACGGGAGATTCGCAACAGGGATGTGCAGCCGACAAATCTGCGCCAACTGTGTGATGCCATCATGTCAATATGGTCCAAAATCTCTGAGGAATGCTTCCAGCACCTTGTTGAATCTCTGCCACGAAGAATTGAGGCAGTTCTGAAGGCAAAAGGGGGTCCAACCCCTTACTAGCATGGTGTACCTAATAAAGTGGCCAGTGAGTGTATGTTTGCCCTACATTAACCTTACATGCTTTTTCAGCAATTTACCACCTGTATGTTTTACTGACATCATTATATTTCTTTTTATAACTACACATTTTCAAATTTGTTTCTACAAAAGAATAATCTATGATGTCTCTATTCTTTTTGTTGTTATCAGTCATACACATTCACTAATATTTCCTCTGTCCCTTGTGTATTGCGTTCAGTTTTTCACTGGTGGTTTTTCCGACCTTTACCTTATTTTAATGTTTTTTGGAATACCAATAAAGTTATAATTTTCTCATATATTTTGGGCTCTCAAATTAGTTTTCTCCTGGTCTCTTAACGTACAGTTGAGTCCAGTGAGCTTCGCCAAGTTCTCCAATGTTTGGACAAGAAATAATGCTGCACAGCACTTACTAATATATATATATATATATATATATATATATATATATATACTGTATAAGCACCAAGCTGCCTTCAGCACGCAAGACATTAGATTTATTTTACAAAGCCATAATAAGGCTAAGTGCCCACATTGCAGAAATGCTGCGGAATTGTCCACAGCATTTCTGCAACTCCCTGCCCCGGGTAAAATGCATGCGGCATTCGCATACGTTTTCCCGCAAAACACAAGCGTTTTGCAAGCGTTTTTAGCTTGCAGAATGCTTGCACTTTCCAAGAGATTTGAAGTATTGCTTGGAAAAGTGATTGACAGGTGGGTCTCACTTGTCAAGCATAGTGCTTGACAAGTGTGACCAACATCAAAAGTAAAAGATAAAATGTTAAAAATAAAAAAAAATAAAATATATGGTTATTCTCACTTTCTGACGGCCCCCGATGTCCTTAGCAGCGCTCCCGATATGTTCGGTTCCCAGAGATGCTTTGCGCGAAGGACCTTTGTGACGTCAAGCTCACGAGATCGCTACGTCATCTCAGGTGATTCGCGCAATGCATCTCTGGGAACGGAAGATGCTGGCAGCGTGGCTGAGAGGCGGGAGAACTCTGGGGGCCATCGTAGGGTAAGTATACCACTATTTTTCATTTTAATTCTATTTTTTACAGGGATATGGTACCAGGGCATGGAGGAGAGTCTCCTCTCCTCCAGACCCTGGGTACCATCGGCACATGAAGCGCTCTCTTTATGCATGGTGGGCATAGCCACATACGTAAAGTGAGCATTTTAATGCAATCCAATGGCGGCGGAATCACAGCGATTCCGCAGAAATAATGGCCATGCTGCTGATTTTACCGCTATGCAATTCCTCAATAAAAAAATCAGCAGAATGGGCACAGCAACTGCGGAATCCCATAAGATTGCATGGGATGCGTTTTATTAGCGTTATTAAGCGTTTCCGCTGCAGGAAAAAAAGGGCAGAAACGCTTAAAAAACGTAACATGGGCACACAGCCTAAAAGGGAAAAACAAAAGTAAACAATGCATAAAAGACATAAATATAGATAATGGATGACCAAGAACCATTTCTTGAAGAACAATGCTCTACATCTCTGAGTTTCCTCCTTCGCCTGATTTTTATTCTCTTCTGCATTCTCTTAAAACTCTTCCTAGCGTTTTGCTTCTTAAATAAATATAAGCAGCGCAGTTTATAACGCTGTTTGCTTTGTAACATTTACCCCAGGGCATCCTGTAATGTTTGCTGGAGGTTCGTGTGGTTACTTTGCTGTAATTCAGTGAGTAACATAAAGTTTTAATTTGCAGCCTGCAGTCAAATGTCATCTCACCTGTCACCGCTCTCTTGTCAGAAACATAAAGTACAGCGTTGCTTTTGACAGTAAACTGTGTGGACCTGGTTTCATTTTATCAATTACTGGACTTTCTCTCAGGTCTATTTTTGATATTTTGCAGAGACAGACAATATACCCATAAGTCTACAGTTGAGAAAATAAGTACCGTATATACTCGTGTATAAGCCGACCCGTGTATAAGCCGACCCCCCTAATTTTGTCACAAAAAACTGGGAAAACTTATTGACTCATATATAAGCCTAGGGTGGAAACTACCGAAGCTACTGGTAGATTTCAAAAATAAAATGGGCCCCATAAAATGCTCCATAAAGTTCATGATAGCTCAATATAATGATCCATAAAGTTCATGATGGGTTCCATAAGATGCTCCATACAAAAATATGCCTAATAATGCTGCAGTTAATAATGGTGGCCCTATAACATGCTCCATAATAACATATGCCCCATATAATGCTGCACAGTGATTGGTGGCCCCTTATAATGCTGCACAGTGATTAGTGGCCCCTTTTAATGTTGCACAGTGATTGGTGGCCCCTTATAATGCTGCACAGTGATTAGTGGCCCCTTATGCTGCACAGTGATTGGTGGCCCCTTATAATGCTGCACAGTGATTAGTGGCCCCTTATAATGCTGCACAGTGATTAGTGGCCCCTTGTAATGCTGCACAGTGATTAGTGGCCCCTTGTAATGCTGCACAGTGATTATTGGCCCCTTACAATGATGCACGGTGATTAGTGGCCCCTTACAATGCTGCTGCCGCTGCCTCAATTAAGGAAAAAAAAAACTATATACTCACCTTGTCGCTGCTGCAGCTGCTGCTCCTCAGCGTTGCCGGCTCTGCAGTGACTGTTCAGGCAGAGGGCGCCTGCTAACTACGTCATGGCGCCCTCTGACCTGAACGTCACTGCCAGAGGAAGCAAGACAGCAGAGCAACACGCAGTGGTGGAACGGTGGACAGGTGAATATGGCTCCCTCCGTTATACTCACCTCTCCTGGCTGGCATGTTTCTTGCAGCCCCCCGTGCTTATTCCATCTTCTTGGCGCTGTTCTTCCTGCTTTCAGCGGTCAAGTGGTGCCGCTCATTACATATGCGCATACGTAATGAGCCGCTAATTACATATGCGCATATGTAATGAGCGGCACCACGTGACCACTGAAAGCAGGAAGAACAGCGCCGAGAAGATGGAATAAGCATGGGGGCTGCAAGAGACATGCCAGGAGAGGTGAGTATGATCTCCGACACCTCTGCTCCCCTTCCCCGGCCGACCCCCGGTATATGACTTGCGTATAAGCCGAAAGGGGGACTTTCAGCCCAAAAAAATGAGCTGAAAATCTCGCCTTATTCGTGAGTATATACGGTATGTAAAAATCATACAATGTGATTTTCTGGCTTTTATCTTTAGATTCTGTCTCTCACAGTTGAAGGTGTACCTACAATAAAAATTATAGACCTCTCCATTCTTTGTAGGTGAGACAATTTCCAAAATCAGCAGTCTATCAAATACTAATTTTCCCCACTGTAGATGTAGAAGCTAGAAGAAAAAAAAGGGCAAATAGTGTCTTATCTGAGAATAACAATTATGCAAATTAAAATGATGCTAACCTGATAAGGTTGTGTGACACACAATCATGAAAACACATGAAAACAGCTGCTGCAGTTCCACAAGAAAAAGGGGAAAAAAAGGAGCCAAATGTGGTTCAGAGTCATTCAGGACACAAACGGTATCTATGACTTGTGTCCTGAAGAAGTCAGGAATGACTTTGAAACGCGTTGACTAAAAAAATGAAATAAAAAATCATTCATTATACTTCCATTTTTGGACATTCGTTGCCTACCAGCAGCGTGGATAAACCACATTTGGCTCCTTTTTTCTTACACAGTATGTACAGTATTTTCCAACCAGAAAAGGACAAAATAAGGGTAATATAAAGAGCACAACATTAGGATAAAAAAAGCAGCAAAACAAAACAAAATCCTACAAGGAAACCGGCCGCAGATGGCAAGAGAACTCTACCTGAGAGATGTATGTTCCCAACTCCAAGCAAGGAGACAAAACATTATTTTTAATGTCCTTGAATGGCCAAGAAACTCATTAAATATTAAATAAATGGAAATGTTTACATAGGGTCTAATTGAATGAACTTGGAAAGTGTTAACAAATAAAAAAGGACCTAAAATATTTACTAATTCTACTGTAATTCCATACTTACCATTATGAGTTGAGTGAATAAATTAAAGTGGAATTGAAGTTTACAAAAATCGGCAACGGACAAAACGAAATTTTTTTGTTATTTACTATAGTGCAAATTCAGCATTTTTGGAACTGTAAATCAAAAAAAGTAAAAAACCTTTATACTCATATTACCGCTCACCTCTCCGACCTCTCCGTTACTAGACGCCACCTGTCCGATCCTCGTGGCATTTTCTGATCCTGTGGTGCTCATACCGTAATCTTCAGGAATTTCAAGCTGTGCCGGGACTTCCAGCTTTCAGGGGGGCAAGAGCTTTCTGCACATGGACATAGGAAGGTAACAACTCATATCCTAAAGCCATGATCTCCCAAGCACTTGTGCCGAATTTTCTGGGTCTTATAAAACTTAGACGTCTAGTGCAGCGTGAGAGGTCTGGAAAATTCAGCATGAAAGGTGGAGGATCAAAATACGACAAGGACTGTACAAGTGGTGGTAAGTAGCGGAGGGGACAGAGAGATGAGCTATGAGGTGAGTATAAGTATTTTTTTTTTGCATATTACATTTACATATTGTCATGATCCAGGACGGGATTTCGCTTTGACCCGTCCTGGTTAGACTATGGGTTAATTGTGCTGCCTCTCTCTGGCAGCAGGAGGCTATTTAGTGCTCACTGGACCTGGGTCCGGTGTCAGTTATACTCCTGCCCTCGGCTGAGTTAAGTGACCTCTTGTATACGTGTGCCTTGTGCCTGATATCTTGCTTGCTTGTTCGGTTGTGATCTGGTTCTGTCCCTGTTACGAGTTCTGCCTGCCCCTCTTGTACTGCGCTACCTCTCGTGTATGACTCTCTGCTTGTGACCCGACTCCTCTCTGCTCGTCCCCTTGGTACCACGTCGCCCTCTTGTGTATGACCTTTGACTCTGTCTGACTACCCGTCTGTTTGTCCCTCCTGTACCGCGTTTGCCCGTACTGCTGTGACCTCTGTTTTGCCTGACTCTGAGTTGTTGTATGGTGTCCTGTCCTATCTGAATACAGGACGCTAAGCCCCGCCCCCTTGCAGTCACATGACCATAGGTCCCATGCACATTATTCATTTTCAGTGTCCGCAGGTCCTTTGCCTCTTTACCTTCCAGCGCTGACCGGACCCTGACACTATTAGCCTGAAGCACGCATGGTCACCTCTGCTGCCCTGCTCCACAGGTATCTTTTAGCACTGCTTCTGTACTCAGGACACGTGCACTGGCTCTATGAGCAAGTGCAGTGCGGTGTCTCTGACATTATAACTGACCCATACCATTTTTTTTTCTCTGCTCCCATTCACCTGTGTGTGTGATGGATCCTGTGCACACTCTTTCTGAGCAGGTTAAGCACCTTACTCAGATGTCTCAGAAAGTCTTTGGAGAACAAAGAGTCCTGGCTCAGTCTTAGCAGCTGATCGCTGACACTGTGCAGGGGGTTCTTTCATTGGGGGCTCGGGATGTTACATTAATTTCCCCTGAGTCTCCAGTAAAGTTACCAGATACCTTTTCTGGAGATAAAAATGACTTCAGAGTTTTCAAGGAGGGCTGTAAGCTTTTTTTTTTCCTTAAGACCACACTCTTCTGGGGATGAAAGTCAGAGAGTGGGGGTCATTATGTCTCTGTTAAGGGGAGCCCCTCAAGCTTGGGCTTTCTCCCTTCCTACCACGGCCCCTGAGCGTATGACTGTGGATGCATTTTTTGAGGCCCTGGGGCATATTTATGATGAGCCTGATCGGGTGCGTATGGCTGAGGACAGGCTGATGAATGTTTGCCAGGGGAAACACTCAGCCGAGTGGTTTTGCTCAGAGTTCAGACACTGGGCTGCTGAGGTCTGCTGGAACGACGCTGCTCTCCGGGGGTTGTTCCGTAGAGGCCTGTCTGAGCATCTGAAAGATGCCTTGGCTCTCCACCCCCCACCTGATGCCCTGGAGGAAGCTATGACACAGGCCGTCCGAATGGATCGCAGGTTACGGGCAAGGGGAGTGATACAAACCGAGACATCATTATTCTCCCAAGGAAGGGGAGCCAGTTCTTCACTGAAAATCACGGCGATGGGAACCATCAACCTTAAGGAGGAAGAAAGGAGACAACGGCACGTGAGAAAATGCTGTGTTCACAGTGGCGAGTCTGGACATGGGAAAAAGGATTGCCCCTCCCGGCCACTAACCAACAAGCGACTGAGCCCGGGTGATTATCGTGGAGGTCACCCAGGCTCTCAGGTACCCTTTTCTGCATTTTCTAAAATGTCATTTCAAGTGGAACTTTGTTGTGGGGGTGTCTCCACATCCACAACTGCCTTCGTGGATTGCGGTTCATCATTGAACTTTATTGACTCTGACTTGGTGGACAGGTGTAAGTTAGGGACAGTTAGGTTGGAGACTCCGATTCATCTTGTTGCTATTGACAAAACACCACTGGTTAAGAATGACATTGTGTTTTGTACTGAAGAGTTTCTCCTTAAAGTGAGTTCCTTACACCAGGAACGTATTTCATGTTTTGTAATGAACAACCTGCCTGCGGGACTGGTGTTGGGGTTCCCCTGGTTACAGCTGCATAATCCTGTGATTAATTGGGAATCTCGGGATATTGTTAAATGGGGTCCCTATTGCTCTGAGAAATGTCTTGTTTCTGTGTCTGTGTCGTCCGTGGGTCTAGAAGGCATTCCGGAGTGCCTGATAGATAATACTGACGTTTTCTCCGAAAAAGAGGCTGAGGTTTTACCACCACACCGCCCATTTGATTGTGCCATTGACCTGGTTCCAGGTGCTAAATTGCCCAAAGCCCGCCTGTATAACCTCTCGGGTCCGGAACGGGCTGCGATGAAGGAATATATTTCCGAGAGCCTCCGTAAGGGACATATTCGTCCTTCTGTTTCTCCTGTGGCGGCAGGGTTCTTTTTTGTAAAAAAAAAAGACGGTGGTTTGCGCCCATGCCTCGATTTTCGTGAGTTAAATAAAATAACTGTAATAAATTTCCTTTACTCCGTACATCCGATCACTCAGTCGCTCTTGTCACCTGCATCTTAAAAACATCTCCAGAATCCGACCTTTTCTCACCTTTGAAACTGCTAAGACTCTTACTGTCGCTCTTATTCATTCTCGTCTGGACTACTGCAACTCTCTTCTGATCGGTCTCCCTCTTACCAAACTTTCTCCTCTCCAATCCATCTTGAATGCGGCAGCCAGGGTCATATTTCTGTCCAGCCGCTTCACCGATGCCTCCATCTTGTGCCAGTCATTACACTGGCTACCTATTCGCTACAGGGTCCAGTATAAACTCATCTCTCTCACCCACAAAGCTCTCCACTGTTCTGCACCGCCTTATATCTCCTCTCTCATCTCTGTCTATCGCCCTACACGTGCCCTCCGTTCTACAAATGACCTAAGACTAACATCCCCCGTAATCCGAACCTCGCACCTCCGTCTCCAAGACTTCTCTCGTGCTGCTCCAGCTCTCTGGAATGCACTTCCCCAGACGATCAGACTGATACCTAGCCCTGACCTATTCAAGCGCGCTTTGAAAACCCATCTCTTCAAAGAAGCCTATCACATCAACTACTCAGCAAGCTAACTTTGCCCTGTTCCCTCCTTCCAAATATTATTCTGAATCTGCACCCTACTATTCATCTGTCTCCACACCCTTCATGCACATGATAACTGCACTTGATACTTGTCTATTGCACTTAAACACACGGGCTGATGACCGGATCATGCAGCTTTATATGAAAATCCCTATTATAATTGCCAGACCTGAATTAACAAGCATTTCTCACCTACTGTGTCCCCCCATTTCCTTGTAGATTGTAAGCTTGCGAGCAGGGACCTCACTCCTAATGTCATTGTTTGAATTATCTTAACTTGTATTGAATTTATTGTCTGTACATGTCCCCGCTTAATTGTAAAGTGCTGCGGAATATGTTGGCGCTATATAAATAAAAATTATTATTATTATAATTATTATTATTATAACTGTGAGGAATACTTATCCCCTTCCACTTATTCCTGATTTATACAATCAGTTGTCCGGAGCTAAGTGGTTTTCGAAATTAGATCTACGGGGAGCGTATAACCTTATCCGAGTCCGGGACGGAGATGAATGGAAGACCGCCTTTCTCACTACTGAAGGGTTGTTTGAAAATTTGGTTTATGCCCTTCGGCCTGACCAACGCTCCAGCGGTCTTCCAAAATTTCATAAATCATGTGTTCTCTGATTTGATTGGACGTTTTATGGTGGTGTATTTGGATGACATTTTAATCTACTCGCCTGATAAACAGACTCACATTGGTCATGTTCGGGCAGTTCTCCAAAGGCTCAGGGAGAACTGTCTGTTTGCTAAACTTGAAAAATGTTTATTTTTTGTTCAGGAACTGTCCTTTCTGGGGTTCATCGTGTCTGCTGAAGGGTATCGCATGGATCCTAATAAGGTGCAGGCCATTCTCGAGTGGGTTCAACCGTGTGATTTGAAGGGTCTGCAACTTTTCCTAGGGTTCGCTAATTATTATCGGAAATTTATAAGGGGGTTCTCACAGGTGGTTAAACCCCTCACAGACATGACTCAAAAGGGGGCCGATATCAAGAATTGGTCAACCGCAGCGGTAGCGGCATTTCAGTTTTTGAAAAAATGTTTCATGTCGGCCCCGGTTCTTATCCAACCGGACCCCTCTGAACCATTTATTGTTGAGGTAGACGCCTCAGAGGTGGGGGTGGGGGCGGTATTGTCCCCGGGACCCGCCACTTTGACCAATTTAAGACCTTGCGCCTTTTTCTCAAAGAAGTTCTCTCCGGCGGAAACTATGATGTGGGGAATCGGGAACTTCTGGCCGTAAAATTGGCTTTTGCAGAATGGAGGCATTTTTTGGAGGGGGCTGTTCATCCTATAACGATAATCACGGACCACAAAAACCTAGCTTACATTGAGTCAGCTAAAAGGTTGACTCCCAGACAGGCTAGATGGTCACTTTTTTTTTCCCGATTCAACTTCTCGATCACTTTTCAACCAGGATCCAAGAATATCAGAGCGGATGCGTTGTCACGCAGTCTTGATCCGGTATCCCCCCCGGAACCTCCATCCTCCATTCTTCAGCCTGGGGTGGTGGTGGCAGAGGTTTCTAATGTGTTGGAACGGGAGATTCGAGAAGCCCAGGCTCTTGCACCTCCAGCTAAGCCGGTGGAAAAACTTTTTGTGCCAGCTCAGTTTCGTCTCAAGGTCCTCCAGGAGTTCCATGACTCAGTTCTGGGTGGACATCCAGGGATCTCAGCGACCCAGAAGGCCATTGCTAGAATATTCTGGTGGTCTTCTTTAGCCTCTGATGTTGGGGAGTATGTGTCTGCGTGTGAGGTTTGTGCCCGTGCGAAAACTCCCCATAACCGGCCGGCCGGGGAATTGGTACCACTGCCGATTCCTGAGAGACCATGGACTCATCTGTCCATGGATTTCATCACCAACCTTCCCCCTTCCAAGGGTAATACCGTGGTCTGGGTCGTAGTGGACAGGTTTAGTAAGCAGGCACATTTTGTACCTTTGGCAGCTCTACCTAATGCGGAAACATTGTCCAGATTGTTTGTGGAGCATGTGGTGCGGTTGCATGGGGTACCCCTGAATGTGGTGTCTGATAGGGGAGTGCAATTTGTGTCCAGATTTTGGAGAGCTTTTTGTAGGAGGTTGGGTATTGGTCTGTCCTTTTCATCCGCCTACCATCCAGAGACTAATGGGCAGACTGAGCGGACCAATCAGTCTCTGGAGCAAATTCTGCGTTGTTTGACCTCAGCCCGACAGGATGATTGGTGTTCTGTGTTACCATTGGCTGAGTTTGCTTTTAACAACCGCACTAACCAGTCTATGGGTACATCTCCTTTTTTTTGCAATTATGGGTTTCATCCTCATTTTGGAGAATTTTCCAGCTTGAATTCTGGGTGTCCTGGGGCGGACGAGACGATCCAGCGGTTGGGGGAGGTATGGCGGGAGGTCCAGAATAACATTACGAAGGCCCAGGACAAATTTAAATTTTTTGCGGACAAAAAACGATCCGTGGGTCCAGTGTTTCAGGTCGGAGATAAGGTATGGTTATCCACCAAAAATATAAGGCTCAAGGTCCCCTCTGCGAAGCTTGGACCCAAGTTTATAGGTCCCTATGTAATTACCGAAGCAGTTAACCCGGTGGCTTTTCATTTGAGTCTTCCGCCATCTCTAAGGATCCCTAATGTTTTCCATAAGGCCCTTTTGAAACCTGTGAGGTCCAGTGGGGAGGGATCATCATCTTCCCCGACACCGGTTCTGGTAGATGGGCAGGCTGAGTATGAGGTGGAACGAATTGTCGACTCCACGTTGGTCCGTCGCGCCCTTCAGTATCTGATACATTGGAAGGGCTACGGTCCTGAGGAACGCTCGTGGGTTCCTGCTCGATCAGTTCATGCGGATCGGTTGATCCGAGCCTTTCACGCCAAGTACCCTGAGAGACCTGGGGGTCCGGTGGCCCCCCATTGAGAGGAGGGTACTGTCATGATCCAGGACGGGATTTCGCTTTGACCCGTCCTGGTTAGACTATGGGTTAATTGTGCTGCCTCTCTCTGGCAGCAGGAGGCTATTTAGTGCTCACTGGACCTGGGTCCGGTGTCAGTTATACTCCTGCCCTCGGCTGAGTTAAGTGACCTCTTGTATACGTGTGCCTTGTGCCTGATATCTTGCTTGCTTGTTCGGTTGTGATCTGGTTCTGTCCCTGTTACGAGTTCTGCCTGCCCCTCTTGTACTGCGCTACCTCTCGTGTATGACTCTCTGCTTGTGACCCGACTCCTCTCTGCTCGTCCCCTTGGTACCACGTCGCCTTCTTGTGTATGACCTTTGGCTCTGTCTGACTACCCGTCTGTTTGTCCCTCCTGTACCGCGTTTGCCCGTACTGCTGTGACCTCTGTTTTGCCTGACTCTGAGTTGTTGTATGGTGTCCTGTCCAATCTGAATACAGGACTCTAAGCCCCGCCCCCTTGCAGTCACATGACCATAGGTCCCGTGCACATTATTCATTTTCAGTGTCCGCAGGTCCTTTGCCTCTTTACCTTCCAGCGCTGACCGGACCCTGACACTATTAGCCTGAAGCACGCATGGTCACCTCTGCTGCCCGTCTCCACAGGTAACTCTTAGCACTGCTTCTGTACTCAGGACACGTGCACTGGCTCTATGAGCAAGTGCAGTGCGGTGTCTCTGACACATATTATAATCTGTGGTCTGGCGAGACCATATAGCTTAACAAAGGACACTAAATGTGCAGAGAATAACTTCAGCAGTATAGCCAGAGATCAAACAAGTCCATAGGCAGAGACCAAACCGGTTTGACTCTGCCCTCGGTTGGCTTCTCCTAGCACAGCTCCACATTTTTTACAGATCAGTTGCTAAGTACACACATAGGAGAGACCTGTCAATCATCTAGCAGCAATGGGAGAAGCTAGCAGAGGGCGGCGCTGAACCTATCTTTGCAAATGGTTCTCGACAAGCTCTTTTAAGTAAATTTTTTTCTGAAACACTGTAAAGGCGTGTACCTGACTGTAAATGTACAGCCAGGCTCTGATTCATGTTGTCCTCAGTTTGGGCAGCATGAATCAACTGACAGGTTTCCTTTAAAGGGAATGAGCTGACATGAGAGCTCACTGTCTGTGCACATTACAGTACCCAGCGTGCAGAGACTAGCACCCCTCCTACAAGTGACAACTCTTGCAGGGGCAGAGCTGGTCTTTGCATGCCAACTAATCTTCTTATAATGTGCACTGATAGTGCGCTCTCATACCTGCTTGTCACTTCTAATGAGAGTCGGCGAGGAAGCGCACTGTCCCTATGCATATTGCACAGTGACATGAAGCAACTGATCATCCATTAGAAATGACAACCAATGCTTGTACAGTAAAGCAAGAACTAGCCTAGCCCTTAAAATGGGCATCACTGATGACGCTTGGTTTCAAACAAGAAGCAGAGACTCTGCCCCCTGCAGCCTCTGCCCCCTGGTGACGCTTCATTTGCGTATCCCTGCTTGTAAGCACCATCAAATAGGAAGTAGTAAAAAAAATAAAAGAATGGTTGGGAATTTTTAATTCAAGTATATTACAAAATAAATTGGATTATGGAATTAAATAGAGAGCTATTTAGGATGAAAATTAATTTGTGTTTCGGACAACCCCTGTAAGCTAAAATTTAGAATAGCATATAACCCCAAAGAACTGGACATCTCACATACAATAAACACGATACACTGTATTTCACATCTTCATTTTATTCCTTTTTTTGTATTTTTATATTGTTTGGTATGGCTTTACAGTCATCGACTGCTCAGAAATGAACATTTTCTCACACACTATAAACAGACAAATGTTTTTTTTTGTGTTTTATTTTCCAACAAAGTACACACGTGCATTTGGTTTAGATTTTTCATGGTTTAATTCTGTATGAGTCAGCTTTATTTTCTTCTATTTTGAAAATTTTTACCCCTCTTATTAATTAAAATAAATTGGGTAACCACACCCTCGAGTAGCAGTTCTGTTCCTCTTGCAATTAATTTTTTTAATTTTTTTAGAGCATGCTATGAAATCCATGCAATCCTTAGTGAATCCAATTGATGTAGAAAAATTTTCGAGGAAAGTGCTGGCACTGAAAGAAAGGGGTCTCAAGAGGAACACATTGTCAAGCTTTTTTGTACCTCCTTTCGCAAGTAGCCAAAACGGAAAACACATTTCTATAGGACTAAACCTCATACAAAGAACCTCATCATGAAATTCAAAATTTCACATTTTGCTATTTTTTTTTTTGCTTGTATCAAGATGATATGACATGTACACGTGACCCTTCAAATTTCCCCCCTTTCATCCTTAACCCTTAGGTTTTCACACCTCCATCTTTAGAGTGAATTTCCAACTTTTTATCATCACATACTTAATAATTCAGAAGGCATTTTTTTCAACTATTTTGGTAAAAAAAGACCCCAAAAATGATATTAAAAGTTGGATATTCATAAAGGTACAGGAAAAAATATAACCATTTTGAAGTAGATCGATGGGTAAAGGTCACTCGAAATCCAAACATCTGGTCAAGTGGTCAACATGTAAGAAATAATGAAGACATCAAGATGATTATAATCGACTAGTGGATATTGCACATCCTCCGATAAGCAATGGCAACATTAAGACATTATCAAGAAATATACTTTTGTAGGACTGAAGATGTATTGAAACAAGAACAGAGTCAGGTGCAGAATTAATATACATTGGTCACCATTACGCACATGGATGGATGGATTTACTGTATCCAATTTTGTTTCTCGTGGTTCTTGAATGACCATGTGTACTCTTTATCATTTTAAGGATATATATAGATATATGTTTGGAATATATATCTCTTCATATTTTAGTAGTATAGTTAGAATAATATCTGTTTCTTAAAAAAAAGAATCTCAATAATACATTTATCTTCAAAGCCATTAGGCACAATGTTGATTAGTAGGCCACAATGTTTAGGAGAAGATTTAGTGGCATTTAGCTGGCATTCATTTTAGTAAAAGAATAAGTTATTTTTTGATCAAATCTATAGGTCAGTAATACCACATCTTCTATACAAACCGTAATCGTGCACTGGACAACAATCATCAGAACCCTTGGATTCACGTCAGGGCTGGAAGACGAACCCTTCGGACAACCGCGATCATTGTCAAACGTAGGACAGCTAACCATATTCTGAAGTCTCGCTCATCATAATACCAATGGTAAACTTACACGGATGGAAAAACCATCAAACACCACTCAATTTTGCATTGTTATCAGCCTCACGCACACAGAATTTACGTTATTACATAAATCAATAGAAAGACAGTCGAAAGAAAAGTGCTTACATCTCATGGCAAGAGTCTACAGAGTTCCCTTGGGTGTCCATGGTCCAACAACTGTTTTACCAAAACAACGATGGTAAATTAAACGTGTGGTACACAATGATCGTCATGAAGCTTATTTTGTGTGTTTTTTTAACAACTTTTTTTTATGTGATCAGTGGTGTTCTCGTGGGAGACACTAAAAAAAAATTAAAAAAAACGAGACGAGCGTTTGTCACTGAGCTATGAAATGACTCGAAAGACCATAGCGGCAATTGCTTTGGCAGTCAAGCACTATGTCCTCCAACCCAGGGAGCAAAATGACGCTGAGAGTAGAGACTTTTTCCTTTACATGCAGATCATTCAGACATAATGTTACTTTGTTGTAAAGATTTAGTGCTGTATTGTTCGTCTCTTCTTTATCACCCATGCTCTGTTTAGTGCATTGCTGGAGTTTGAAATGAGGAGTGACAAGTCAGGCAACATCCAATAACCCAATCCATGGTGGAAAGGCCTGTAAGAGTTCACCATGGCTCGGTTTAGGTTTCATCCAAAATGTGCATGATTACTCTATGGCTTTAAGTAAATCTACATTTGTTGACAGCCTTGTCTTCCTTTTTGTCATTCATGGATGCCCTCCTCAATAAAAAGGTGAGATGAAGAGGAAACCGAGCAAGGCCCAAAGCTCAAATACCTGGAAAGCAAGACAACATTGGTGAGAATTGCACAATTTAAAGAGTTTCATATCAAAGGACAAAGTGCTTATTAACCTAAATTTTTTAGTGGTATATAAAATTACTTCAACCAATTATTTTTATGCATCTATTATAAAATGTTTGTGCTACCAATTTGGTCCCATTCATACAGCTGAGACACAACCTATTTCTGGATTTAAGACAACTGTCTTCAGCCCCTGTTCCCACACCATTTTATTTATATAGAAGATCAGTTTCCCTGGGAGAGATTTGCACCCTTTTAGGCAGTGATACGGTTTTTCTGGATTTTTATATACTGTAGAAGACAATTAGACACGTCAAGAAGAACAAATCAATTTGGGAGAAAATCAAGCTAGACGTGTCACTCGAAGCAAGGATCACCTCACCAAGCTACAATTTCATATGACACATCATACGAAGAGAGCGATCTCTGAAGGGTGACATCATGATCGGAAAAATAGAAGGAGCAAGGCGAAGATGAAGACCAGCAACTCAATGGCTTGATGCTATCAAGATAATGGCAGAGAAGACCATGGTGGACCTATCTAGGCTTACACAAGATCGATCTTCCTACAGATCGTTCATCCATCAAGTCGCCATGGTTTACAATCGAACTCAAGGCCGTTAAATACATAAATTTATAGACTGAGCCCCTATTCTGCAAGTAAAATATCACTCGTAATCTCTGCAAGATTATTTGTTTCCAAGGCTATAGAAACCCCTGTAAACTGATGAATATGGTATACATGAAAAAATTAATTTTCTGCCATCTAATAGCATAAAAAAATGCAGCATTGTGCTTTCAACATAATCCTTTATTAAAAGTCCTCATTTGCAAGTATTTTTTAATTGTTTATTTGCTTCATACATGCAAATGTATGAAGCATAGAAAAGATAATTCTGGCAACTCCCTACTTTTATCCACTTTGGCACATCCTGCACACACTTTGAAAGCTATTCTACATGGAGAATTGAACAGGGCTAGACAATTATGCTCTGAGAAAGAGACCTTTTATCATGAAAGCGCTGTTATCAAAAACCAATTGCGGGATAGGGGTTACAGTAAAATTAATATCAATAATGTATTTCATAAAGTTTTGAATCAACCTAGAAATTTAATGTCACGCACAACTTCCACTAATAAAAAACAGAACCCCTTAACCACTTTATGGCCCACAATATAATCAAACTGTAGCCATTGTAAAGAAATATCTACCTGTGGTGAATCAGGATGACACATTGCAACAAAGGTATTCTAGAAGACGTTCAAGTCTAGCCAACTCCCTTTCTCCCAGCCCCATTCAACAATCTAAAGGCCCCGTCTCACAAAGCGAGATTGTTAGCGAGATCACTGAAACGTCACCGATTTTGTGACGCAACAGCGACCTCGCCAGCGATCTCGCCACATGTGACACATAGCGGCGACCGGGCCCCCGCTGCAATATCGCTGATCGTGCTCGAATGTCCTGGGCCATTTTTTCATCGCTGATGTCCCGCTGGCCAGCATGCATTTTTGTGGTTGACACTGACGAGCGACCTCGTTGGTGACGCAGAACTCAGGGACGCAGGTGTGAGTCGTCAGAAAAGCTGCTGTGTGACAAGGTCCCAACGACCGCCGAGGTCGTTACAAGGATCGCCGTATCGTTGCTGCGTTGCTGAGTAGATCTGACTGCTTGACAGCTTAGTAGCGACCATTTTGCGACGTACCAGCGATCCCTACCAGGTTGTATCGTTGTTGAGATCGCTGGTGCGTCGCGTAGTGTAACGGGACCCTAATACAACTCAGTCATGGCTCACCGGCTTGGGTTTTTACAAATGTGCAGGCAGCAGATGCAATGTCTGCGCATATGCTTTACATAAAACTAAGGTTTTTCAATCAATGAGTAATTCCTATAATATTACATCTTTTATTAATTGCAATACTCAATATGTGGTCCTTTGGATCTGCTGCCTGTCATGTCAAATCAAATACATCGAATGTACTGTCCGTAAGCTTAAAAAGAGGATAGCTGATCATTTAACGAATATTCAAAATTAAAATGCAGCATACTCAGGAGCTGCAAAACATTTTGTAAATACTCACAAAGGGGATGTTTCTCATTTTGCATCTCCCGAGATTTTGATGCCGAGATCTCCATCTACGCATGCGCCGCCCCTACGGCCATTTTCCCGAAGTCCACCGCACAGGAAACCACGGAACTGCAGGGAGCTCTGGCCTTTTACAAAATGTTGGCAGAGACCCCCACAGCACTGCCAGGCACCCCCTCATCCCAACCTGCAGCAACTATACCGGTAAGGTATATACAATTTATAAGACGTACCCCCATTTCCCCAAAAAATTTTTGGGAAAAAAAGTGCATCTTATAATCCTTAAAATACGGTATGTAAGTTCTTTAGCTGAGTGCTTTTGCAAAACTGTTACAAATCAAGGGAAAAGTATCTCAGGGAGGGCAGAGAAAACAGGCCATAGACAATGCAGTAAGTGCATGAAGAGGAAATAACTACAGTACTGGAGCTGTGCTGATATATGAAAGCAAGTAATTACAGAAAACCCCAGATACACACAGACCTCACATCCAGCCTATTTTACTGAGAGAGAAATTACTAATCTGAAACTTGGATCATACTACAAATAGTATTACAGGAGGTCTGAGAAACAATGATGGGATGAAGAAAGCAGACGGAAAATAAGGTAACTAACTACTATCATGTAAAAAAATTCAATGTCAAACTTTTCCACAGCCTTAATGAATTCAAGTGTGGGTGACCACACTGTCTAAAAAAGCAACAGTAAAGACTAATATCTGTGGTCAATAGCAATTATATTGTGCAGCACAGGCCTTGTGCGCTTTTGACGTCCACTCTGATAGAATACTGAATGGCTGCAGCGGTCAAGCTTCATAATAATTTTATGTGACCGCTGTCAAGTACTATCGTGTAATGTTTATTCAGTATGACACGCTTTCACTATACAGTTTCATTACAAAAATGTCCGCTGCATTCCTTGCATCAGCTTTTATACAGGCTTTCAGGCTTTGACAGTTTCAGTTGATTGGCCATGTTATATCATGTGATAAATGCAAACCATTATAGGGAAGTCCTCCTCCTGACCGCTCCCAAGGTCATGTGAGCCTTCTCTGACAATCTTTTTCAAGTTGCAACATGTAAAATGATGGCAGGTAGTTTTTGGAAGTGATTCACGCGAATCTAATCGATTCGCCTGTCTCTGATATTTTCCTGTTACGCTGTTTCTAGGGGAAATATTAATGTGGCATGTGAAGGAAAATCTCATGATTTTTTTTGTCAGATATATACAGAATCTGACAGAAAAAAAAAACGTATATGCCTCCAAGTGAGATTGGAGTCACACGGGAATGTTCCAGACTGCTATTGGCGTGGTGTCTCGGCACAGCAGAAAATCTTTTTTTTCCCTCTGTGATCCAGGCCGGTATCATTTTTATTACATAATGTACTGTAATTCGTCTGTATGTAAGCTTTACAGGCATTTCGCGCTATGGTTACCATAGCAACCCGAGCCGGTTCATCATCAATGGGATAATGGCAAAGTATTTGTGACTTGCCTTCCACAGATAAATGTCTGTTGTGGTTCGAAGCATTCATCTTCATACATTTCATTTGGAGGCTAATGGATTATTCTTCATCACGAGGTTAGTCAAATGTTACATCATACAGATTCTGCTCTTATAAATCTTGATTAAAGAAGATTTGCATTAAGAATCCTCCGAGGAAGCTCAGGTTCATGTCGGCTCATTGGAGAAAGGACTCCGGAAAAAAAATGAAAACGTAGCTTTTGGATGTTTATGAAGAAAATTAAGGTTTTTTTTTATAGCTCAGGCTCAGTGCTGCTCGGTCGTCATCACCAGGTAAGTAGAAAACCGTAGGGGATTGCCAAAAAGATTATCTTTTTTTCTTAAGTAACTAGATCTTCATGACTTTTGGGGAGAATTTCCAGGTTTTGCCTGGAATTAAAATCACTTTTTGTTCAGTTTTTTTAAATGATTGCAGAAACCCCTATAGTGGTAAGTAAAGTGCGTGGGAACCTAATGATAAGTTTTAGAAGCTCCCTGTAGTCGTTAGAAAAGAGCGTAGGAACCTAATGATAAGTTTGTGAAACCCCTTTTAGTCATAAGAAAAGAGCGTAGGAACCTAATGATAAGTTGGCAAAACCCACTGGCGAAACCCGCTGGCGAAACCTCCGATAGTGGTAAGTAAAGTGCGTGGCAACCTAATGATAGGTTTAGGAAACCCCCTTCAGTCGTAAGAAAAATTCAATCAATTTTGATGTGGTCAGGGAAATAATTCAAGAGGAGCTTAAAAAAAAAAGATCTATAAAACAGTTACCAACACCCCAACAGACCATCAGAATGAGCTTACTGACAGAATCCCAGGTATCTCATTCTGCGGCCAGCAATAGACAAAGCAACACTAAGGCTGTGGAGGGCAAACGTGCAAATTTTTTTATGAAACCAAGTACCAAAAAAAAAAATTGTCCTAACAATAAATTAAAAAAATAAGCACAAATTAATAAATAAAAATAATAATAATACATAAAATAAATACATAAATAATATAATTAAAATAAATGTATAATTATTAATTATTATTATTATTATTATTATTAATAATAATGATAATAATAATAATAAATACACATTACCAATTAAAAACTGTCCATAGGGGGACATGTTTTAATTAAAAATCCCCTAAAAGAGTATTAAAAATGTGTTTTCAAAAATATAGAACCATTTAAAAAATTGATTTGAGCAGAAAAACATTGCTACAAATTTTGCAAAAAATTCATATTGGCCAGAATCTGAATTTTTTTTCCTTTGTCTGAATCTAGCAAAATAGTGGCAGAATAACAATTTACTGGATTATTAAAGGGCCAGGAAGGTTTAAAATAATAAAATATTACACTGGCCCTCATCTGTCCCACTGAGCGGTGCCACTATATCCCTGTTGTTTTTTTTCGTCTTGTCTTCACTGGGCTGTATTTTCGCACCTTCCGGCCATCTTTGGCATCTTCCAGAGCTCACCATCGGCATGACCTCACGGAGCTTAGTTGTCATGATCCAGGACTGATCTGACAAATTAAATGGTCAAGTAACGTTTTTTTTTCCTTTACCTGTGCTAAAGGTTGTTTTGCCCCCGGTGGCCATTAGGATTATCGCACTGTGGTATGGTTTGTTCTAAGTTTTCCCCCTGGTGGTGGTGAGCGTCATTGCACTCTGTTTCTTTAGTTTAGTGCACATGATAGAATACAGGTGTGATTGCTGGCTCTGCTATAAAGAGTCTCAGGTGTTGCAATCAGCGTTGGTGATATTGTTGGGCTTTTGCAACCATGATGGGTGAAGGAAGGAGCTGAGGAGAGTCCTGGAGTGGCAACTATGGTGTCAGCGAGGAGTTCATGTAAAGCATGGTGGAGTGTCAGCTATGGTGTCAGCGAGGAGTTCGTGTAAAGCATGGTGGCGTGGCAGCTATGGTGTCAGTGAAGAATTCTTGCAAAGCTTGGTGGAGTGGCAGCTATGGTGTAGAGCTACACTCAGTTGCTGGACTCTTTTGCTGGAAGCTGCACTCAGATGCTTGACTCCGTTGCTGGACAGCTGCACTCAGTTGCTGCACTCTGTTGCTGGAAGCTGCACTCAGGTGCTGGACTCTGTTGCTGGACAGCTGCACTCAGGTGCTGGACGCCATTGCTGGACAGCTGCACCCAGGTGTTGGACACGGTGGGAGGAAGATGTACTCAGGTGTTGGACTCTGTTGAATGGAGCAAGTGAATCAGAGCAAAGCTAAGTGTTTCCCTGTTTGTCACTTTTCCTCATGTTGGTGTTAGTACAGCGGTGGGGCCAATGCCTGCGCCACCCAGCTCCCTAGTAAGGGATAGGTGTAGGGTGTGCTAGGGCGACAGGTATCCTGAGCGGCGCCCTGTGCGGAACCAGCATAGGGAACGTTAGGAGCGTTAGGGACACTGACTCAGGGGAGTGCAGGAGGTCTCCACGTCCCCTGTCCCTATCGCAGGGCCCACCATTGTAAATGTTTCCCTATCCCCTGTGCCTGGTTGTATTAGTTACCGGCCTATGGGCCGCGTCACACTGGACAATTACACGTGCCGTGTCCTGTTGTATTAGTTACCGGCCTGCTGGCCATGTCACACAGGACTGGGCACGTGACACTAGTTAGTGCACTGGTACCAAAGGTTGTCAGTGCTGGAAAGGGTCAAAAATGGCCGAATGCCAAGATATGCTGAAGACCGCCCAGTGAAGACAGGACTGGAACAGTGATGCCCAGAACAGTGATACCTCTGTTTTGCTATGTGGTCTGTAGAGACCCTTAAAAATAATAATGCCCATTTAATCAAATTTCCTTGACAAAATTTGAGTGAATCCACCAGTTTTTCCAGATTCACTCATTTCTACTATATGTGAAATACTTATCTCATACTGACTTCAATCTAAATTATCCTCCGGAGCTGAATTCATAATTCTGCACTCCTCAGAGATTAAATCCTTCAACATCTGCAGGAGTCTTGCTTTATCTTTTATACCAGGCTCTGAAGAGTAATCTAATCTTGAGAAAACTGAATGCCCCCCCCCATCCCTCCCCATGTATTACTGGATATTAGTTAAGTTGTTAAGGGCTAAAATGCAATCATAAGAAATATATATATATATATATATATATATATATATATATATATATATTTTATATGTAGAAAAAGTAAAAAAAATTGTCAAAAGATCAAAAATTTCAGAGAAATGTGCAGAATAAAAAGCCTACTTATGAACAAAATAGGAAACGCGATGCATTTCCTTCCTCTGCGAAGGATGAAAGACATGTGTAACTTTGATAACTTGTGTAATTGTTGTCAAGCAAATTTTTCGCTTTGTTCTCAGTACACTCAAAAATAAAAGTCACTGAAGAAAATCCAAGAACAAAACATCAATTACGGCAGCAAGATCAAAACCGCAACCAAATCTAGAGGAGCGTTACACGGAAAAGTGAAAGCTAAGAAGCCGACATTGAAGCCAAGAACACTAGGAAAAGAACCAAGGTCTGATCGGCAGGGTAGAAACATTGGGTCACGCGCCTTAAAAAGGAGGTTCTTGGGGCCACTAAATGCCTAATATCGGATACAAAAAATCCCTATAGTGTATAAGCTATAATTTCAAACTTTCACAAAGCGTCCAGGAGATTCTTGGAAGAAGGGGAAACCACTTTGATGACTTGGTAGATCTTCCGATCAAGTCAAAACCTCCCCAAAAAAATCTTGTGTAAAATAGCACTTCCTGAAGGTTTCTTGTTCTTGAGCCTGTTATTAGAGTGAACATCGGAATAAAAATCAAATGCAAAGGGGGCACGGTCTTTACAGTAAAAGGGGGTAGAACAATGGATGACTCCTGCTCGAGAAATCATTAGAAAAGTTGGCAAACCTGATCTAATCAGAAGGTCATGGTCCACATTGCCAAATGGCAACATTTCTCTGAAATTTTTGATCTTTTGACAATTTTTTTTATTTTTTTCCACATATAAAAAGTATATATTTCTTATAATTGCATATGGGACACTGTATGGAAAGGATATTTCAATTATAAATTATATATTGATACATGCCCAACTTTATTTTCCTACATTCTCAGGAAAATCATAAGGACAAAAAAAATCAAGGGCCCCTTATTAAAATTGGAGACATAAAAGAATAGTGTAGGCAACAGGACCTTGCAGGTGGCATGTTACAAGATTGATGTACCAAGGTGCAACAATTTAATTAAATATAATCCACCGCTGTAATCGCCAGCGATCACTTGTAATTTGCTGGGAACCTGAACGTAGAAGAAAGAAAAATGACATTTAAGTTAAAGGACGGTTTAGGTAAAACATGAAAAAACAGTAATCTATATCTATGTACAGTGGATAACAAGGGATTGATTACAATAGATGATGCCACAGCTCACCTCCTCCTCCTCTACAATAACTGCTAACACCTATATATACAGTAGAGAACACAGGATCCACCATTCACAATAGGTGATATCACAGCTCACCTCCTCCTCCTGTACAATGACTCATAACACCTCTATATACAGTAGATAACACAGGTTCCACCATTCACAATAGGTGGTGTCACAGCTCACCTCCTCCTCCTGTACAATGACTGATAACACCTCTATATACAGTAGAGAACACAGGATCCACCATTCACAATAGGTGGTGTCACAGCTCACCTCCTCCTTCTGTATAATGACTGATAACACCTCTATATACAGTAGATAATACAGGATCCACCATTCACAATAGGTGATGTCACAGCTCACCTTCTTCTCATCCTGTACAATGACTGGTAACACCTCTATATACAGTAGATAACAGGATCCACCATTCACAATAGGTGGTGTCACAGCTCACCTCCTCCTCCTGTACAATGACTGATAACACCTCTATATACAGTAGAGAACACAGGATCCATCATTCACAATAGATGATGTCACAGCTCACCTCCTCCTCCAGCATACTGACAGATGACACCTCTACATACAGTAGATAGCATAGAATCCAGCATTTTGATAGCTGATGTCACAGTTCACCTCCTCCTCTTCCCTTCACAGTCACCTTTGTCTATATTAGAGCATGCTCAGATAGCACTTCCATACAAACAAATAGGGTTTGAGTCAGTCTATTTGAAAAACATTGTAAAAATTACAAGGATTTTTTATAATTTAGACAGTGAAAGAAAACAAATTCTTAAAATTCATAAAAAATATTTTAACCAGAAAAACTTGATGTACATAGGCAATTTCAAAATAACACATTTACTAAAAATCATCCTATCATTTCAAAATTACGATTTTTATGTTGCAAGTGTATGAGCAGATATTGATATAGAGCGACATATTAAGATTAGGCAGATAACATATTTCTTCCTATTTCTATATAATCAATAATACTGGGACAGTAATCTGGCTTTAAATTCTGCGCGCTCACATTCTGTGCACTCTATCAGGCGATGACTTCTCCATTCTGTGCATTCATGTACAACATTATATACCGGCAGATGACAAATAGAAAGTAAATACTGCATGAAGCTGTAGATTTACACATTAAGAGGCCGGAAAGTGAACGCAGTCGTGTTTATTCATACAGGAGAACTAATCAAGGTACTTGCGGCCCCAGAATTTGCAATTAGCAGCGCTCATTACTGTCCCCAGACAGGGCCATTAATAAAGCATTGAACAGAATTATGAAAGAATCAGTGTGTTAGAGGGGAAAAAGAAAAACGATGCAGGAGCAATAATACCCATTGTAGAGGCGTCACTGAGCGCGCGATGAATGTCCCCGACCGGTACATTGGGTGTAGTAGGATCTGTCGATGACCCCATCTAGATTAGAATGAACGCACAGTTGTGCTCAAAAGTTTACATACCCCAGTGGAATTTTTGCTTTCTTGGCCTTTTTTCAGAGAATATGTATGATAACACCAAAACTTTTTATCCACTCATGGTTAGTGGTTGGGTGAAGTCATTTATTGTCAAACTACTGTGTTTTGGCTTTTTAAATCATAATGACAATTCAAAACATCCAAATGACCCTGAACAAAAGTTTACATACCCCATTTCTTAATACTGTGTATTGCCCCCTCTAACATCAATAACAGCTTGAAGTCTTTTGTGGTAGTTGTGGATGAGGTTCTTTATTTTCTCAGATGGTAAAGCTGCCCACTCTTCTTGGCAAAAAACCTCCAGTTCCTGTAAATTCCTAGGCTGTCTAGCATGAACTGCGCACTTGAGATCTCCCCAGAGCGGCTCAATGATATTGAGGTCAGGAGACTGAGATGGCCACTCCAGAACCTTCACTTTGTTCTGCTGTAGCCAATGACAGGTCGACTTGGCCTTGTGTTTTGGATCATTGTCATGTTAGAACATCCAAGGACATCCCATGTGCAGCAGTATTTGCTGATAACGTGCTGTATTCATCTTTCCTTCAACTTTGACCAAGTTTCCTGTGCCTTTGTAGCTCACACATCCCCAAGACATCAGCAATCCACCTCCATGCTTTACAGTAGAAATGGTGTTCATTTCATCATAGGCCTTGTTGACCTCTCTCCAAATGTAACATTCATGGTTATAGCCAAAAAGTTCAATTTTGGTCTCATCATTCCAAATTACCTTGTTCCAAAAATTTTGAGGCTTGTCTCTATGCTGGTTTGCATATTTTAGACGAGATACAATAATTTGTGAGATTTGTGCAGTAATGGCTTTCTTCTGGCGACTTGACCATGCAGCCCATTTTTCTTCAAGTGCCTCCTTATTGTGCATCTTGAAACTTGCCACACTGCTAGTTTTCAGAGAGTCGAGTATTTCAGCTGATGTTATTTGTGGGTTTTTCTTTGCATCCCGAACAATTTTCCTGGCAGTTATGGACAAAATGTTTGTTGATCTACCTGACCGTGGTTTTGTTTTTAAGGAGCCCCAAATTTTCCATTTGTTAATCACAGTTTGAACACTGCTGACTGGCATTATCAATTCCTTGAATATCTTTTTGTATCCCTTTCCTGTTTTATACAGTTCAACTACCTTTTCCCATAGATCCATTGACAATTCTTTTGCTTTCCCCATGATTCACAATCCAGAAATGTCAGTGGCTAGATGAACGATGCAAGAGTCTGTCTGGATCCCAGAAACTTACTCAGCTTTTATGCAAACACACTAGTTACATGTAAACAGGTCACAGGTGAGGATGTTACCTTTAGTAGCCATTCAAACCCATTTGTGTCAACTTTTGTGCATGTTATCAGGCCAAAATCACCAGGGTATGTAAACTTTTGATCAGGGTCATTTGGATGTTTTGGGCTGTCATTATGATTTAAAAAGAAAAAACACAGTAGTTTGATAATAAATGGTTTCACCCAACCACTAACCAGCTGCTCTTCCTACCATAACAAAGAGAAGACAGTGCCAAAAACTAAGTTTTATTCACGGCCTAAATCGGAGTTTCTTGACTCCAACTCAACAGCTGAATATTTCCAATATATCCGTCTCTTGACCTTTATTCTTCCTTTTATTTTTGAACCTTTGTGAATTTTGCTCTGAAGCCCAATTTCTTTTTTTTATGCCCTAGAAAGCGTTACCTATTTCTGATCTTAGATCGTTGGCGGGTTTCTTCCTGTAATGATCAGGGATTGCGGGGGGGGGGGGGGGTTGATAGAACCAGAGCCTTTGCTTCTTTGTTTGCATCGAGTAACCTCACGCTTCAAGAGAAATCAATTTTTCCAATTCAATTCGTTAATTTAAGACCTTTAACAATTTATTTTGATCTATTGAACTGTAAAGGATGAATTAAGTCCTGCAGTGTGAAGTACGACAACTGCATCACGATACATTATATTGTTCGGCTCGTGACCTTAGATAACAGTATTAGAGACCTCACAGTTTTGCTTGTGGTCATTGGATATTGCGCACTGGTTTAAAGGCACAGAGTTCCCTTTAATGAGTTAATGAAAGCCAAACTTAATATACACAATTCTTAAGCCAAAAAATATCTTCTTCTTTGCCTATTGTACATCCCAAATAAAAGTCCCCTATATTGTCTAAGTAAGATCGCCATACTAGGTCGAATAAAGTTCACAAAGCAAAATCCCTAACATGACAATATCATAGTGGTCTGGTGCCATGTAGTTCCCAGATAACAATGCCCGACTACCACTGTCTTATTGGTATAAATCTAAGAAGGGAGAGAGGGATGTATATATGATACAGCAATGGCCGAATAATATGGCCACATAATGCACACATATATTTGTCAAATCCTAGAATGTTAGAGTCGAAAGGGACATCCAGGGTCATTGTGTCCAACCCCCTGCTCAATGCAGGACTTGCTAAACGTTCTGATATCACAACCATTACTATAAAACAACATAACATAGAGTAGACTACATTGACCCTTTAGAAGGTATGTACCAAAATTAGAAGTAACCCCCTATTCATAGGATAGGGTATGCGTTCTGATCGCTGGAGGTTCAACCATTGGGAACCTAGAAATCTTGACAAGGTCTTTGGCACTCCCATTAAAGTTTTTTCTGAAACTGTCTCTTAAGTATGTCACAGCACTGAAGTCTCCTTACTTCCTGGTCTCTGGTAGGGTGGGATCTTCTCCTTGAGTTCAGGTCAATAGCAAAGCTGTAGTATTAGTAGAAGTATAAAGCTCAGCACAAGCTCTGCTGTAACACATTCAGCTATCAGAGGTTTGTTCTGAGGTCTACACTGAAATTACAGTATTTGCATATAAGGAAAATAATGAATTTAACATATACTGTACATGGCCCATATCTAACAAATTCTCCTGACATCTTCTGGAAAGCAGCACTTCTTGGAGATTTCTTGTGTATGACACCAATAATCTGTCAAAGGGATGAGGTTACTGGAAAAGGTAGCTTAACCCCTTAACGACCACCGATACACCATTCAACGGCGGCAGTTAAGGGTACTTAAACCACAGCACCATTAATTAACAACGCTGTGGAAAAAGTGTATAGCGCCCCTCAAAGTCAGATAATCTCTGGGTTTTCAGCTGCTGGGGGTAGCCGAGAACATGATTCAGATCGGTTTTTACAGACCCTGCTTTTGCGATCGCCGTTATTAACCATATAATGGCGACCGCAAAAAAAAAAAGTCAGATGTGCCATTTAATTTCTCTCTCCTCCGATGTGATCGCACATCAGAGAAGAGAGAAATAGGGTCCCTGATCCCCCGGTCCCTCCCGATGCTCCTCGGTCCTCGTGCTTCCCCTCCGTGGGCGCCGCCATCTTCTTCCGGGAAGAAAATGGCGGGCGCATGCGTAGTGCGCCCGCCAAGATCTGCAGGATGGCACCCGGCAACAATTGGAAGATTTTTCTTATTGGTTCATTTTGGTCAATGTGATAGACCCCATCACACTGATCAAAATAAAAAAAAATAGTGAATAACACCCCCCTTTATCACCCCCTTAGTTAGGGAAAAGTAATGAAATAAAGAAAATATACTTATTTTCATTTTTCCATTGGTGTTAGAGTTAGGCTAAAGTTAGAGTTATGGTTGGAATTAGGGTTAGGGTTGGAATTAGGATTAGGGTTGGAATTTGGGTTAGGGTTGAAATTAAAGTTACGGATGGAATTAGGGTTAGGGTTGGAATTAGGTTTAGGGATTGCGGTTGGGATTAGGGATAGGGGTGTATTGGAGTTAGGCTTGTGGTTAGGGTTATGGTTGGGATTGGGGTTAGGTTTGTGGTTAGGGTTGGGATTAGGGTTGTGGTTAGGGTTATGGTTAGGGGTGTGTTGGGGGTAGGGTTGTGGTTAGGGGTGTGTTGCGGTTAGGGTTGTGGTTAGGGTTGGGATTAGGGGTAGGGGTGTGTTGATGTTAGGTTTGTAGTTAGAGTTATGGTTAGGTTTGGGATTAGGATTAGGGGTGTGTTGGGGTTAGGGTTGGAGTTACAATTGAGGGGTTTCCACTGGTTAGGTACATCAGGGGGTCTCCAAATGTGACATAATGCCACCATTGATTCCAGCCCATCTTGCATTCAAAAAGTCAAACGTGCTCCCTCCCTTCCGAGCCCCGACGTGTGCCCAAACAGTGGTCTACCCCAACATATGGAGCATCATCGTACTCAGCACAAATTGCACACCAACTTTGGGGGTCTAAATTCTCCTGTTACTCTTGGGAAAATAAAAAAATTGGGGGCTAAAAAATCATTTTTGTGGAAAAAAAACGATTTTTTTATTTTCAAGGCTCTGCGTTATAAACTTCTGTAAAGCACTTAGGGGATCAATGTGCTCACCACAAATCTAGATAAGCAACTTGGGGGGGTCTAGTTTCCAAAATGGGGTTACATGTGGGGGGTTCTACTGCTTAGGCATATCAGGAGCTCTGCAAATGCAACATGATGCTCGCAGACCATTCCATCAAAGTCTGCATTCCAAAATGGCGCTCCTTCCAAGCTCTGCCATGCACCCAAACAGTGGTTTACCCCACATATGGGGTATCAGCGTACTCAGGACAAATTGCACAACAACCTTTGTGGTCCAATTTCTCTGTTACCCTTGTGAAAATAAAAAATAGTGGACTAAAAAATCATTTTTGAGGAAAAAATTATTTTTTTATTTTCACGGCTCTGCGTTATAAACTTCTGTGAAGCACTTGGGGGATCAAAGTGCTCACCACACATCTAAATAAGCTCCTTAAGGGTTCTAGTTTCCAAAATGGTGTCCCTTGTTGGGGGGTTCCACTGTTTAGGCACATCAGGGGCTCTCCAAATGCGACATGGCGTCCGATCTCAATTCCAAATAATTTTGCACTGAAAAAGTCAAACGTCGCTCCTTCCGTTCCAAGCCCTGCTATGTGCCCAAACAGTGGTTTACCCCCACATATGGGGTATCGGCGTATGCACGAGAAATTGCACAACAAATTTTGTTGTTCATTTTCTCTTCTTACACTTGTGAAAATAAAAAAAAAATGGTTCTGAAGTAAAATGTTTGTAAAAAAAAGTTAAATGTGAAATTCCACATTGCTTCAGTTCCTGTGAAGCACATAAAGGGTTAATAAACTTCTTGAATGTGGTTTTGAGCACCTTGAGGGGTGCAGTTTTTAAAATGGTGTCATTTTTGGGTATTTTCTGCCATATAGACCCCTCAAAGTGACTTCAATGTGATGTGCTCACTAAAAAAATGGTTTTGTAAATTTTGTTGTAAAAATGAGAAATCACTGGTAAACTTTTAACCCTCATAAGTTCCTAAAAAAAAAAAAATTGTTTCCAAAATTGTGCTTTTGTAAAGTATACATGTGTGAAATGTTATTTATTAAGTATTTTGTGTAACATATCTCTCTGGCATGCAAATTAAAAGTTTGAAAATTGTAAAAATTTTCGCCATATTTCCATTTTTATAGTAAATAAACGTAAGTCATATTGAAGAAATTTTACCATTAACATGAAGTAAAATACGGTATGTCATGAAAAAAACAATCTCAGAATCAGTGGGATCCGTTAAAGTGTTCCAGAGTTATAACCTCATCAAGTGACAGTGATCACTTGATGAGGTAAGCTGCAAATTGGCTCCATCACTGAGTGTGAGTGTTGATCGAGTGCTTCAACCAACAAGCCTGATGGATGAGAATTCTCAAAACTTGGAAAAATAAGTCTGTGATCCAGCCATCGAAATTCCCTTTGAACAATATGGATTGATGACCAACATCAAGAGTCCTCTCTTCTTGAAAAATGACATACAGTGTGTATGTAAAGTATTCATACCCCTTTACATTTTTCACTCTTTGTTTCATTGCAGCCATCTGGTAAATTTAAAAAAGTTCCTTTTTTTATTTAATGTACACTCTGTACCCCATCTTGACTGAAAAAAAACGGAAATGTAGAATTTTTTGCAAATTCATTAAAAAAGAAAAGCTGAAATATCACCTGGTCATAAGTATTCAGACCCTTTGCTCAGTATTGAGTAGAAGCAGCCTTTTGAGCTAGTACAGTCATGATTCTTCTTGGGAATGATGCAACAAGTTTTTCACACCTGGATTTGGGCATCCTCTGCCATTCGTCCTTGCAGATCGTCTCTAGTTCCATCAGATTGGATGGTGAATGTTGGTGGACAGTCATTTTCAGGTCTCTCCAGAGATGCTCAATTGGGTTTAGGTCAGAGCTCTGGCTGGGCCAGTCAGGAAAGGTCAAAGAGTTGTTCTGAAGCCACTCCTTTGTTATTTTAGCTGTATGCTTAGGGTCATTCTCTTGTTGGAAGGTGAACTTCAGCCAAGTCTAAGGTCCAGAGCACTCTGGAATAGGGTTTCATTCAGGATATCTCTGTACTTGGCCGAATTCATGTTTCCTTCAATTGCAACCAGTCGTCCTGTCCCTGCAGCTGAACAACACCCCCATAGCATGATGCTGCCACCACCATGTTTTACTTTTGGGATTGTATTGGGCAGGTGATGAGTAGTGCCTGGTTTTCTCCACACATACCACTTAGAACTTTTTGGTGATAATTTTATCTTCGTCTTCATTCTATGCGGGTTTTCATATGTCTTGCACTGAGGGGAGGCTTCCGTCGGGCCACTCTGCCATAAAGGTCCGACTAGTGGAGGGCTGCAGTGATAGTTGACTTTGTGAAACTTTCTCCCATCTCCCTACTGCATCTGTGGAGCTCAGCCACAGCGATCTTGGGGTTTTTCTTTACCTCTCTCACCAAGGCTCTTCTCCCACGAATGCTCGGTTGGCTGGACTGCCAGGTCTAGGAAGACTTCTGGTTGTCCCAAACTTCTTCCATTTAAGGATTATGGAGGCCACTGTGCTCTTAGGAACCTTGTGTACTGCAGAAATTCTTTTGTATCCTTGGCCAGATCTGTGCCTTGCCACAATTCTGTCTCTGAGCTCCTTGGCCAGTTCCTTTGACCTCATGATTCTCATTTGGTCTGACATGCACTGTGAGCTGTGAGGTTTTATATAGACAGGTTTGTGCCTTTAAAAATCAAGTTCTATCAGTTTAATTAAACCGAGCTGGACTTCAATGAAGGAGTAGAACCATCTCAACGAGGATCACAAGGTAATGGACTGCATGTGACTTAAATATGAGGGTCTGAGCAAAAAGTCTGAATACTTATGACAATGTGATATTTCAGCTTTTCTTTTTTAATAAATGTGCAAAAATTTCTACATTTCTGGGTTTTTTTCAGCTAAAATGAACTTTTTTGAATTTACCAAATGGCTGCAATGAAACAAAGAGTGAAAAATTTAAAGGGGTTTGAACACTTTCCGTACTCACTGTATGTATTTAGCCATCCGGTAATGGACACTGGAGATTTCTTTGTCTCAGAAGTTTATGGGAAACCAGATGCCTTTTGGCTCCAATCCTACAAGTCTCTCCCAACCATCTCATGCCATTTTTAGTATTGTTGCCCTACAATGTGACCGAGAGCCCTTCAGGCTCTTTAGAAAAGTACGGTCAGGCAATTCAAACCTTTGCATCTTTTACAGCTGAACAGATTAGTTCTACACTATGAATAATTTTTGTTTAATTTATCGAAGTTTGATATTTTGACACAAAGCTTTTTCTACTCGCTAATAAGACTTCAAGCTTTTACCTGCAGGCCGTATACAGTAATCTTTGCCGCTGGTAATATGGCTTCCCAAGGCACCGCATATTATATCAGACTTTAATGAATTGACTCTAACGGTACAATACCAGACAATTTCCACAGCTGGAAACTCGTTTACAATGCATTCAATCACAGTAATAGATCAGAGGCTGTATAATCAAGGTGTGGAAAGACAAATCTGCGTTTCGACTCTCTAACAAGGAAAACCACCGCCTAGTCAATGTCAGTGAGAATATGTGTGAAAGGTAATGCATGCCTTCCAGCTTTAAAAGATCAGAAACAGAGATACATCCTGCTAGAGAAGCCCATGAGTCTTCCCACACAGTATGGTACCCCTTTCTTGGCCCCCATAGTACAGTATGATGACCCCACAGTACACAATATAATGCCCAGACAGCACCCCACATACAGTATTATGCCCCGGCTTCGCCCATAGACAGTATGATGCTCACACAGCCTCTCTCACACTGTCCTTGATTTAGCTGTAGTCAGGACATAATCTCGACCACCTGGGCAGCGGAACAGAACCTCAAGTTCATGACTGTCAGCTGGATTTGGGACAGTTTGGAGGCATAGGCAATATACTTAGAAAATTAGGAAGGGGAAAGGGAAATTTGTGCTCACCAAAATAGTCCTATAAGCCGGTCGTGCCTAGGGATCAAATGGCTGACCACCATGTGTTGCAAACATGAAGAGAGAAGGAAGATCCGGCACTGGAGACTTGATAAAATCCATGATAAGTTTTATTCACATAATTTCATGATAAAACCATAAAGGGGAAAACAGACCCCCACGCCTGACACGTTTCGAACCTTAACCAGGTTCTTCCTCAGAGACATGAAACAAAACAGTTCACAAAATGATTATAAACATTCCTAATCAGCAGAGGGACTCCACACATGTGTATAATCAAAGAGGCAGACAACTAAGCCCTCAAATCACTGGTGGAGTCACTCCCTTGCAAGAAGAAAGAAGAAAAAAAAAAGAAAAGACCTAAACAGCAATGGACAAGACATAAAATATACAAAAACATGTGCAATAATACGTATAAATGCATAAATACATAGCAACTTTCAAATGACATAAAAACAAAAAAAAAAATAAAAAAAAATCTCAGCACTCAATAGAAATACATAAGATCATTTCTATAATTTAAACCTTGCGGATATCGTGCATCAAGCGCAAGTATCCAGAAGGCTTCCCGACAGTGTAGTAAGCCTTCGGATACTTGTCGGGAAGCCTTCTGGATACTTGCGCTTGATGCACGATATCCGCAAGGTTTAAATTATAGAATTGATCTTATGTATTTCTATTGAGTGCTGAGATTTTTTTTTTTTTTTTATATATATTTTTTTTTCTTTGTTTGTTTTTTTTGTTTTTATGTCATTTGAAAGTTGCTATGTATTTATGCATATATACGTATTATTGCACATGTTTTTGTATATTTTATGTCTTGTCCATTGCTGTTTAGGTCTTTTCTTTTTTTTTTTTTTTTTTTTTTTCTTCTTTCTTCTTGCAAGGAAGTGACTCCACCAGTGATTTGAGGGCTTAGTTGTCTGCCTCTTTGATTATACACATGTGTGGAGTCCCTCTGCTGATTAGGAATGTTTATAATCATTTTGTGAACTGTTTTGTTTCATGTCTCTGAGGAAGAACCTGGTTAAGGTTCGAAACGCGTCAGGCGTGGGGGTCTGTTTTCCCCTTTATGGTTTTATCATGAAATTATGTGAATAAAACTTATCGTGGATTTTATCAAGTCTCCAGTGCCGGATCTTCCTTCTCTCTTCATATAGGCAATATACTGTGTGTGTGACCTATGTCAGTGTTTCTCAACTCCAGTCCTCAAGACCCACCATCAGGTCATGTTTTCAGGATTTCCTTAGTATTGCATAGGTGATGGAATAATTGCTTGAGCAGGTGATGAAATTATCACCTGTGCAATACTAAGGAAATCTTGAAAACTTGACCTGTTGGTGGGTCTTGAGGACTGGAGTTGAGAAACACTGACCTAGATGAATGTGGTACATGATTTTTTACCATTTTCCAAATATAATATTTACTGAACATATTGTTCTTCTGCACAGCAAATCCAAAGACTAAAATCAGTTCTTCTACATGTGCTGATTGGTAATATCGAAGACATTTGGACTTCTTGCAAGCAACATACCAATTCGTATGTCGGCTCCCAGAAAAATGAGGAGATCTCCCAGACTACCAAAGGAGTTGGCAAATCTCTTGGGCCTGGAAAGTAGAGTTTGCAAAAGATTTCTTGTACCTCAACAGCTCTTGATAAAATGGAATGAGGCACTTAGGGGGTGGATAAGGGGCACAGAGTGGGCAGAGAACTAACATAGATGATGGTCTCCTATGGAAAGCATGGTCATAGCCAAAACCTCAACTTTTCGCAGATGCTGGCTTCCAAAGCTCACCAGTGCGACCCTAATTGTACTTATGAAGCCACAAAGTTTTTTTTTCCATTTGCCAGGGGGAGAAACTTGCCACAATTCGCATTTGGGTTTTGTTTTCTCTCCTAATGGTGACATATGAAGGTCTGAGCCCATAGATCATGTTGTTGGGTTCTATATAAATTTTGTCTGTGATCTCTGTTGACTCTTTTGTATATACCGTTTACTGGGCTGTGCACAATTTTTTCCCTAAGTATTTTTTGCAGGATTTTTTTTTACTTCAATGTTAAGTTTGTGTAGATTTCACAAACAAATTCTCATCTTTATTTCCACTCTGTTGTCTTCAAAGCCTTGTTGGTAAGAAACCTTTGAAATTCTGAATTAAAATATTAAGAAAAATATTCACAGAGTCTTTTAAATGGATTGAGATGTGAATTTTGGAGAGGATCTTTTTTCCAAATCCAAGGCTAAAAACATTGTCAGTATGTGACCTACAGCACTGTTCAAACTATCGGAATCATATCAACTGGTTTCTCCATCATCTCAAAATGCAAATTTGATGGACATGTGATACTTACAGCTCTCCTGATCTGCTTCTCTTTTCCTAGACAGTGGAATTAACTAGTCAGACAGTGTATTGTCCACTATTATACTTGGCTTCTCCCGAGGTGGGGAAGATTTTGTCACAAAACTGGTCAAAGCTTTCTCCTGAAAAGATCAATAAAGAGAGTAAATCCTTTAATATCATGAACCAGGTTCACTTACAGCTAGAGTTGAGCGATACCGTCCGATACTTCAAAGTATCGGATCGGAATGGATCGGCCGATATTAAAAAAAAGTATCGGTATCGCCGATTCCGATACCGGAAGTCCCATTCAAGTCTATGGGACTTCCGGTATCGGAATAAGAAAAATCCTGTTTTTCCCTTGTACAGCCTCTCTGGGGTCTCTACGGGCCTTTCGGGGGGCTGTGCCGGCCTGCCAGGGGGTCTGTGCAGGCTCCGGTGGTCTGTGCCGGCCTGCCGGGGGGCTGTGCCGGCCTGCCAGGGGGGCTGTGCAGGCTCCGGTGGGCTGTACCGGCCTGCCGGGGGGCTGTGCCGGCCTGCCGGGGGGCTGTGCAGGCTCCGGGGGGCTGTGCCGGCCTGCCGGGGGGCTGTGCAGGCTTCGGGGGTCTGTGCAGGCATCGTCCGATGGGACTACAAGTCCCATCGGGCGATGCCTGCTACCATGACAGTGATTGACACATTAGCCAATGATGGGACAGTAGTAGTCCCATCATCCGGCTAATGTGTTGAATGTAAAAAAAAAATAAAAAAAAAAAATTACATGCTACATACATACAACATGCATACTACATACATGCTACATTCATACTACATACTACATACATGCTACATTCATACTACATATATACTACATGCAACATACATACTACATATATACTACATGCAACATACATACTACATACATACTACATGCAACATACATACTACATATATACTACATGCATGCAACATGCATACTACATATATACTACATGCTACATACATACTACATGCTACATACATACTACATATATACTACATGCATGCAACATGCATACTACATATATACTACATGCTACATACATACTACATATATGCTACATACATACTACATATATATTACATGCATGCTACATACATACTACATACATACTACATATATGCTACATACATACTACATATATACTACATGCATGCTACATACATACTACATGCTACATACATACTACATATATACTACATACATACCACATACATACTACATACATACTACATGCTACATACATACTACATATATACTACATGCATGCTACATACATACTACATGCTACATACATACTACATATACACTACATGCATACCACATACATACTACATGCATACTACATACATACTACATGCTACATACATACTACATATATACTACATGCATGCTACATACATACTACATGCTACATACATACTACATATATACTACATGCATGCTACATACATACTGCATGCTACATA
This sequence comes from Dendrobates tinctorius, assembly GCF_039654945.1. Classification (NCBI taxonomy): domain Eukaryota; kingdom Metazoa; phylum Chordata; class Amphibia; order Anura; family Dendrobatidae; genus Dendrobates; species Dendrobates tinctorius. The sequence goes on from NW_027361696.1 coordinate 61,517,632, forward strand.
CATACTACATACATACTACATGCTACATACATACCACATATATACTACATACATACTACATACAATACATTCATACAATACATACATAGACATACAGTACATATAACATAGAGTAACATACTTACCAATACTTGTCACATTGTTCCCCAAAGCCATTGTCTTTTACGGAATAAATATTAACATAACAAACCACAAAAATACTCACCCACGATCCGAAGCAGTCCACGAGTGTGTCCCATGACGATCTTGGGTAGAGAACTGCAGCATCAGCTGTTGCTGCCGTTCTCTACGGGCTGCAGGAATCCAATGACGGAAGGTAGGTATCCTTCCGCACTGTATTCCTCCGCCACTTAAAAAAAAAAAAGTCCCTAGTCTCACTTTATGCCATTGCTGCGTGGGAATTTCCCACACAGCAATGGCATAAAGTGAGACTAGGGACTTTTTTTTTTTTAAGTGGCGGAGGAATACAGTGCGGAAGGATACCTACCTTCCGTCATTGGATTCCTGCAGCCCGTAGAGAACGGCAGCAACAGCTGATGCTGCAGTTCTCTACCCAAGATCGTAGTGGGACACACTCGTGGACTGCTTCGGATCGTGGGTGAGTATTTTTGTGGTTTGTTATGTTAATATTTATTCCGTAAAAGACAATGGCTTCGGGGAACAATGTGACAAGTATTGGTAAGTATGTTACTCTATGTTATATGTACTGTATGTCTATGTATGTATTGTATGAATGTATTGTATGTAGTATGTATGTAGTATATATGTGGTATGTATGTAGCATGTAGTATGTATGTAGTATGTATGTAGCATGCATGTAGCATGCAGTATGTATGTAGCATGCATGTAGTATATATGTAGTATGTATGTAGCATGTAGTATGTATGTAGCATGCATGTAGTATATATGTAGTATGTATGTAGCATGTAGTATGTATGTAGTATGTATGTAGTATGTATGTGGTATGTATGTAGTATATATGTAGTATGTATGTAGCATGTAGTATGTATGTAGCATGCATGTAGTATATATGTAGTATGTATGTAGTATATATGTAGTATGTATGTAGCATATATGTAGTATGTATGTAGTATGTATGTAGCATGCATGTAGTATATATGTAGTATGTATGTAGCATATATGTAGTATGTATGTAGCATGTAGTATATATGTAGTATGCATGTTGCATGCATGTAGTATATATGTAGTATGTATGTAGCATGTAGTATATATGTAGTATGTATGTAGCATGCATGTAGTATGTATGTAGTATGTATGTAGTATATATGTAGTATGTATGTAGCATGTAGTATGTATGTAGCATGCATGTAGTATATATGTAGTATGTATGTAGCATGCATGTAGTATATATGTAGTATGTATGTAGCATGTAGTATGTATGTAGCATGCATGTAGTATGTATGTAGTATGTATGTAGTATATATGTAGTATGTATGTAGCATGTAGTATGTATGTAGCATGCATGTAGTATGTATGTAGCATGCATGTAGTATGTATGTAGTATGTATGTAGCATGTAGTATGTATGTAGCATGTAGTATATATGTAGTATGTATGTAGTATGTATGTAGTATGTATGTAGTATATATGTGTTATGTATGTAGTATGTATGTAGTATATATGTGGTATGTATGTAGTATGTATGTAGTATGTATGTAGCATGTAGTATGTATGTAGCATGCATGTAGTATATATGTGGTATGTATGTAGTATGTATGTAGTATGTATGTAGCATGTAGTATGTATGTAGCATGTAGTATGTATGTAGCATGCATGTAGTATGTATGTAGTATTTTTTTTTTTTTTTTTTTTTTTTAACATTTAACACATTAGCCGGATGATGGGACTACTACTGTCCCATCATTGGCTAATGTGTCAATCACTGTCATGGTAGCAGGCATCGCCAGATGGGACTTGTAGTCCCATCGGACGATGCTTGCACAGACCCCCGGACATCAGCACAGCCCCCCGGCAGGCCGGCACAGCCCCCCGGCAGGCCGGTACAGACCCCCACAGGGTGCACAGACCACCGGCAGGCCGGCACAGCCCCCCGGCAGGCCGGTACAGACCCCGGGCAGTCCACACAGCCCCCCGGCAGGCCGGCACAGCCCCCCGGCAGGCCGGCAGAGACCCCAGGAGGGCCCGAAATGACGGCGCATCATGATGCGTACACACCGCGCATCATGATGACGTCAGGCTGTCAATCAACTTTGAACTTCCGATTCCGATGCCGACTTCCGATATTGAAAAAATATCGGAAGTCGGTATCGGAATTCCGATACAGCAAGTATCGGCCGATACCCGATACTTGCGGTATCGGAATGCTCAACACTACTTACAGCTGATCTATCAGATCTCCTATCTCCTAGTGCTATGGCATAAAGCTCCATAAATGCTCTACGCTGTCACCTTTGCACAACTAATACTAACAGGATTAATGCAACGCTCTGTAGGTTAGAGATGTGCTCAGGGAAAATAATTAGTGGTTGGAACAACAGGACTCACATGCTTTACCTATTAGTAGGCAGAGCAGAATGACAATAGTCTTTCACTATTAGTAAGCAGAGCAGGAGGGCTCACAGGCTCTCTTAGTGGGTGGAGCAGAAGGACTAACAGGCTTTCTTTATTAGTGAGCAGAGCAACAGGACTCACAAGTTTTCACTATTAGTGAGCAGAGCAGTAGGACTTAGTGGCTTTCTCTACTGCTGGGGAGAGCAGCAAGACTCACAAGCTTACACTACACTGTTAGTGGGTGGACCAGCAGCACTCACAAACTTACACTATTAGTGATTCGATCAGCAGGACTCATAAGCACTCTCTATTAGTGAGCAGAGCAACAAGACTTACCAGTTTTCACTAGTGGGCAAAGCAGCAGGACTCACAGGCTTTCACTAATAGTGGGTGGAGTAGCAGGACTCACAGGCTTTCAAATTAGTGAGTGGATCAGCATGACTCACAGGCTTTCACTATGAGTGGGAAAAGCTGCAGGGCTTACAGACTTTATGAGTACTGGCAGCAGGAATTGAAATAGCTTTATATTATAAGAATAAGGAATATTTTCACAGAAAATGTTATATACTTATACATTCTCAAGATCTGTATCCGCCCTCTCATCATATACTGCCTCAGATAGGAGACCTGACAAAGACACTTTAATAGCCATGCAGTACAAAAGAGACTTTTCTACATAAAATATTCCAGCAATAATTAAATACATAGGAAATACATTATCGTGCCTTGTTTTATGTACAGTGGCGACATTTTGTCAGATTTGAATATTTTTATGTTTATGATCATTTTGGTCAATTTATAAATTACAAATGTATTTATAGACTCCTTGACGGCACCGATAAAGGACGTCTATCCAAAGAAGACTGTATTCATCATCCAAAGCAGATGTCTTTACCTCAACCAGTTGATGCCAATGTTCTATTGGTTTCCTGGGATTTGCCAGCATCTCATTCCAATGTTCCCTTCCAGGCATGTCCGCGTCACCGCCCACACGACACATGCCAATAACCTCATTGTGACCTATACTGTACAAATGCAAAGAAATATAGGAATTACATCTCAATTACCTGATCAAAGACACAAACTGTGCTGACATTTCATAAAGTACAGTAGTGTTATAACCTAAAGTTAAACCTTGTTATGGTCACTTTTCTAAGTAACAAAAAAAAAAGTGTGGGAAGGGTAGAAGAAGACAGCAACACATTTTTAAGTAAGCATCAATGCTATTGGGTGGCTTAAAGACTATGAGGCTGATTCATCAAACCTTTTCCAACAGAAAAGTAGCGTAAAACCTTGGAAAAGTCACTGAATTTTAGGGCAACATAGAGTTGCACAAATATCTATCTACTTTTAGTATTTACATGCCAGTTACAATCATCTACTCCAAAATGAGTAGAGCTGGGGAGGAGCTGGGCGAGATGGAGGTTGTCTACAGCCACCAGTCCAATTGTACTGCAGAAATGTTACTCCAGTCCCTAACTGGAGTAGCATCTATGGTGAGGTGAACAGACATGCACACTGCCTCTGAGTAGATCATCCAAATTAATTAACTGGTATGTGCCTCTTAATGATTTTGTCACCTTGTACTCCAGCCAAACCAGCGTAATGAAAGTATGCACTACGAATGTCTTAATGAATCACCCCCTCCCATGTGTCCAATTTGTTGTTTTTTTAAGTAATTTTTCCTTTTATTGTCTTATGGTATTCATTGTAATTTTTCATGCCAAACTATTTAAAATGTCTCATGTGGTTGATGAAATTTGTGTAAAATAAAAGATGCTCCTTGGTTTTCTCTGTATCCTTTTTTTGCAAGTGTTTAGCACAATAAGTTTCATAAAAACGTTGCAAAATGTGCACAAACATTTTAAATGTATAGGCATTCACTCTGGTGAGAAGGGGTCATAAGCGTAAAAAATTTTAAAAAAATCAATCGATGAAATGGCCAAAATCATCTGCAAACGCCAAATCCTGCCAACATTGATTAACAAGGAAGCAAATCAAGAAAACACATAAAAAAGATTGTAAAAAAAGGTGCAGATGAAAAGACAGAATCCCTGGTGTTGAGGAGGAGCTGCTGGGATCTAGAACCTCATGAGGATGAACGAGGCACTAGTAATGAGCGAACATGCTCGGATAAGGTGTTATCTGAGCATGTTTGGGTGCTAACCGAGTACCTTCGGCGTGCCCAAAAAATATGCTTGAGTCCTCGCGTCTGCATGCCTCGCGGCTGTTCAACAGCCGCAACACATGCAAAGATTGCTACCAATCTGGCTTCATACAATCCAATATGTGGATGTATAATGGCTTGCAAAGACAGGCAACCAGAATTTTATTCTATCATCTGTTTACACAGGACAAAGAAAGAAGAGAACACTCAATTTTGATTATTGACTCGTCTAAATGGGCCTTAACTCAATGGCTGTGTGATGGGAAATAAGGGACTTGGACTTATCATTGTTCAAAAAGTGCATCGTAGGTCATTGTGTGGTCAGCAGACTACAATACTCAGGTCATCGTTTGGTGAAACTACGACGATATAAGACCAAGTCCTTACCAATCATAATCCATAACTGCAATGGTGAGGCTCACATGATCCATATTCTCATTAGGAATGTCAAACACAAGCGCCTCATTATAGGTCGGGTTCAGCGTATTCTTCTTTATAGATGTTTTCCGCTTTTTAAGCCTTCGGCCTTCGCAAATAAGAGATGCTTTCACATATGGATCTTTAAGACAAAGAGGAAAAACAAGAAAGATTATGATAACATGGTGAACTGGAGATGAGCTAAGGGTCAATGATATGAAGAATATTTCTACTTGATGGTAAGAGTTTAAAGAAATGGAGTCAGGAGAATATTGACCATTTCAGCAGATGTACATGCAAACTGATTTGTAATATTCAAAATGTATAAGTTAACGACAGTCAAAATTAATAGAATAGTGGAAGAAGAATTGTATGTGCCCAAATAACAAGATTGTGTTGAGCTTCTGTAGAGTTTTGCTTCATAAATTCCCTTAAGAAACTTTCTTTTGAAGGCACTAGTTTAAGCCTTGACCCTGCGACCATGTATGTTGTTCCCATCCTAATGGTTTGTTTTCAGTAAGAATGTTCAATTGCGTTGACGTCAGGCGATTGACTTGGCCATCGAAGAACATTCTATTACTTTTTACTTTATGAAAATTTTGCGTTGCTTTTTATTTTTTATTTTAGAGGGTTGGGAAGGGGATAAAAGAATTTTAAAAATTCTACTCACCTTGCCACTGCCCTCACCTGTCCTGTTTTACAGCTGTTCTTAGGTCCGATCTTCAGCCCATTTCTATCTGCCAGCATGTTCAGAACCTCTGCCACTGACATAACCTCACAATGTCATGACATTGCGAAGCAACGCACATCATGATGTCAGGCCTAGTCACAAGACGTCATAAGACACAGACCAGTACCAGAGGCACCAAAAATGCCAAAAGGTAGAGTTGGCCGAAACAGGACTGGATGGCAGGACAGGTGTGGTCTGGTGCAGAAGTGAATAAAGTATAAGTTACTTGCTTAATCTATGTTTTTCTATATTGTAAGTTACTCAAAGGCTGCGGAGCACAATAAAGTATAATTGATTCCCTTGGTCTGCCAAATTCGAATTTCAGCAGATTAGCTTGTCATCACTAGCAGTGACCCAGTATCATTGGCAATTATAAATGCCCATGATATAAGGCTGTTTCCACCATGTGTGAACATTGATGTGGTATGTCTTTCTTTGTTTCTTCATACTTATTCTTACCATTCTAGTTCAACTTATTCTTAATTATATAGAATTTTCCTCCAGTACTGGGCAGATGTCAAATCTGGCCTTGCTGTTCATGAGTGTTACCAGAGGCTTGCTTTCTGAACTATCTCAAAGATGTGATGTTGTCTGTGATTAATAATTGACTTTCATGATTGAAGTTTTGGAACCAATTTGCAGTCGCAACACGTTTGAAGATTGGACGTTTCCTCATATTCATCATGAGAAGACTCTCGAATAGGTGGATGTATCAGTGTCAAAGTCTGCAATCAAGAGATGCCTTCAAGAAAGTAAATCTTCCTTCCGTGCTCTCCCACGCCTTTTATTTTACTACTCCGTTTCTACTTTTTTCAAATGTCCCAAATTGTTGATAGGGCCACTTACAAATCTTCTACTATCTCTCCGCTCATGTTGGAGACTTCCAATTTTGCACTTTCAAAAACTTTTTCGAATATAATCACAAGGCTGATACATTGTCCTACATAAACTAAATCTATTCCATCGCTCCAGGAAGGAATAGGCAGGAAGAACAGGAAGAACATGAAGAATGCAGATTTGGATCATTATTATTATAAGCAAACTTTTAATCTTCAGACAAATTGTTGTGACTGAAGATTGGTAGCAATACTTCAGTGATGAAAATCAATTATTAATCACAGGCAACTTCATGTCTAGGAGATAGTTAAGAAATGTTCTTCCTACTTCCTCTAAAGCTTTCCAAGTGCTCATTGCTTAGGCCATGAAATATTTAGTGGAAGTTTGTAAAAATAATCTCAATCATACAGCCAGATTCATTCGCTTACGCAACTATAATGCAAATTGCACTTGATATAAAGACATCAATAAAAATCTAGAATATGACAGATTATCCACTCAGTGTTACAATAATGTTTTAAATCATTACTGTTTATTCGTAGGTCATTTTTGATCCAGGGTTGATCCAGAACAATATTTTATTATTTTTTTAATATGGGCCTAAAAACTAATAGGCAGTAAGTTGCTAACTACCTGCCTGTTCTATCCACTAACAAGCAGGAAGTTGCTAACTACCTGCCTGTTCTATCCAGCATCGGCACATTGAACGCTTCTACTGATGAATCTGCAGCTGAATATCAACAGGGCAGCTCTTCTTCGAGGATGCTCTGTTGACGGGGCGCAACTGTCGACATCATGCTGATTTGACAGCCGGCTCCCCGCAGTTAGGCAGCGGGAAGCCAGATGTCAATCAACTTTATGTCATCAGTCATGCCTTCTATACAGAGCATAGTGGAAGAGAAGGAGCTGCTCTGTCGACGTGACATCAGTGGAAGTTGCTGAATCGCCGGCAGGAGCGGTCTGTGACTGGCACCAGGCACATCAGGTAGGTATATAGCAGGTACCTGCTTGTTAGTTTTTAGGCCTATGGTAAAAAATAAAATAAAAAAAGTCCTGAAAAAACCCTTTAACTTAAAATTGGATCCAGTGGTATATGACAAAGCCAACCAGGCTTGGCAATGATCTTCAGTTTTCGTTCACATGTGCTATTTAATATAAATTTTCAATTTTTTTGTCTTAACTCATGAAGTAGATCGAGAAATGTCTGACAACTTAACTAGATGTAATGTAGACTTTGGTAGTTTCGGCAGCAGTATATGAGTTTTTTGCGAAATCTTTCCTGACTAGGTTGGCATGTTCTCATTTTTTCTATCAAACCACCACAATATCAGACATACCAACTATTGGAGGACAATGGAGTTTTAATTCTTATTTGCACATAAATCTCACGTTATCTCAAGACATCAACGTGGCAAACAATAGCAATACCTGAGAAGCCAGTCAGATCCATTGCCTTCAGGTTTGATGCTTTAATGATGGTGACAGTAAGGCGGCCGGCAGTCGGGAGGTAACACAGCGAAAAGTTGATTTCACCCAAGTCGGCTTTCTCCTTCAAATGCAAAACAGACCTTGAATGTTTTCTGTTTTTACAGCAATATTATTTTCAGAAGAGGGGAAATTAGGAATTGAAACGGTTCTGCAATTAAAACCAATTAAAAGAAAACTACGACACAAGGTGTAGACACTTCACCAGATGTTTCCACAGCTCAAACAACATCCTGAAGTAACTTATATACAAAGTCTATCTTTCTAGTCTTCATAATACAACCATCTTTTACTTTAGAGTCTCTTACATTATGTTGTGAACAAAGAAGATCAAAGACGTTACAATGGTTATAGACCAGCTCCAGTTTTCAGGATAAGGTGAAAATAGAGAAAAATCAACTGAGCCCGATGGTTATGACACTACTACCAACAAATCTGACCTTTTTCTTCCCAGTCTCAATCAACAGATAGTATTTAATTTTAGCACCTGGTCCTTTTGTTCTCGAGATGTTGCTGCCAGAGGTGTCTTCTCCTTTCTCCCCACAGAAAATACTTGCATACTCAGGGCTTATGGAAGAATTGAGAGGAGTAGTTGGTGAATGACATCTTTGAAATTATGTAGGACTTGTTGACTTGACGGGATCAGCCAACAGTCTAATGTGTATGAGAGAATATTGACTGTTATTGTATAGATGAAGTCAAGGGACAGAAGGATCCAGCATGTCTGATTTTTTTGACTTGCCGACTTTTTTGTTCCTCAAGAGATAAGTTGCCTGCCAGAGAAGACTGGCCTTGGCTAGCTAAAAGAGAACACAGGAAATGGAAGTCGGGAGAGAAGGCTGCAGGCTGAACGATTAGTAAAACCATTATTCAGTCGACAGCCATCTAAACCATATAAGGGGCTTTAGTTTGTCACTGATGGCCTTTCAAGGGCCCATTTATGATCAATCCAAAGTCAACAGCTATTTGCCCAGGATACTAACGAGATGAGACAAATGAATGATAAGTTATTCATACACCATAGATTATTGTTAGCCAAACAGAACAGATGTCCCTCCTGACTACGCATAAATATACACACTTGGAATGACTGATAAATTTCAGTTGGGGAAGGAGAATAAACCACTAACAGACACTTTATCTATGGAAGCAACAATGGATTGAGCATGCTGAAATCCAACATGCCTAATCTTTCATTCTTCTAGTGGCAGACATGAAGGAACTCTAATGCCCCCTTTACATTTTAGATAGCTGCCAGCTGAACGTTAGTTTGGCCGAACAATCGGCCCACAACGATAACTATCTTCCACGACTCTCTTATTGAAAGGAGCACCCTGCTTACCCTCCATCATTTGTCAGACAACAGCTGTGCGTTACATTAGATTGTCGCAGATATAATCAGATTCGGCTAACATTAGTCTAATACGTATGAGGGCATTCAGTTTGTACCCACGGGTCGATCCTTTAAAAATCAGCAGGTTCCAATTATTTATTTGAATGTTTGTGCCCATATCTACTATACATTGAAAATCCTGGCACAAATGTGTGAAATAACCATTAAAATCTGGAAAAATATACAGCATAAAGATTATCATGAGTCAACAAATGGAGCAAAAGGGATCTAACTGTGAGGCTTAACAATATTGTCATGGAAAATAAAGTTGAAAGTGAGAGGTAAGAAAAGAATAAATTATGTAAGAGCTAATTTAAAGTAAGAAAATGAAGACCCCCTGGTATCTTATCTTAAAACCCCTACTTAAGCATATATATATATATATATATATATGTAAATATTATAACATGCACGAAGCCCATCATGTAAGGGCCATGTAGAGGTCATCCAACTTCCGTTAACACAATCTCTCTTCCAATGAGTAGTCCATGGTGCTCTTCTTTGTCAAGGGATGGCATCCTACTTGTAATAAATAATAGAAAAACCGGCACTAACGTACATTGAAGTAGTTTTCCATGATTTCTTCCATTGATGATCAATAAACATCAAAAGTGATGCATTTCAGCTCGGAGTCTTGTTCAAAAAAAGCCCAAACGCATCATTTATTATGCTTTTTTGATGTTCTGATGAAATAAATCTCAGAAAAAGGACTTCAAAATGCATGAGTGCCGAACTTTCTTTTACTGTTTCCAATGTATAATCTGACTTTGCTTGGATCTCCTAAACAAAGAAGGCATCACAATTAGGGATGGGCGAATCCTGAAATATTCGGAATCGCTAGGCTGTAACGAGTCCGACTTGGAAACTCGCTATTCGTTGCAAGTCTAGCGAGTCCAATGTTAATGAATGGGGATGCGAGTTTTGCAGCGATTCCTGTGCTGGGGAGAAGGAGAATGGGGATGCAGATTTTTTTTTTTTGCAGAGTTTCTTAGCGATTTTGTGTCAGCAGCTGGACACAAAATCGCTAAGAAACTAGGATTGCTTGTATTAAACTGTTAAAAAACTAGCTAGGAGTTCTCTCTCTCTGTTTTGCAGCGATTCCTGTGCTGGGGAGGAGGAGAATGGGGATGCGAGGAGAGAGAGAGAGAGAGAGAGAGAATGAACTCCTAGCTAGTTTTTTCACAGTTTAATACAAGCAATCCTAGTTTCTTAGCGATTTTGTGTCCAGCTAGGACACACAAAACTAGCTAGGAGTTCTCTCTCTCTCTCCCCTCCAGCACAGGAATCGCTGCAAAACTCGCATCCCCATTCTCCTCCCCAGCACAGGAATCCCCCAGCACAGGAATCGCTGCAAAACAGAGAGAGAGAACTCCTAGTTAGTTTTTTCACAGTTTAATACAAGCAATCCTAGTTTCTTAGCGATTTTGTGTCCAGCTGCTGACACAAAATCGCTAAGAAACTCTGCAAAAACTAGGATTGCCATTCATTTGCATTGGACTCGTTACTGTGCGAGTAATCGCTTGGAAACTCGCAGAGTACCGACTCCTGCGAGTCCCCTACTACTCGCAGACTAACGAGTCCTAACGAGTAGATTCGCCCATCCCTAATCACAATGCTAGCAGAAAAGGAAAAGGACATGACCCTTGGCATGGATGATGCCCTTTTCTCATGGTGTTGTAGATAAGGGATTTAAAAAAGTGTCTGCCACTGAGTTCTGTGGTAAGGACCAGAACTATGCTGTGAGCTTAACTTTTATTTTCTATTTTTATTTTCTTTCTCCTACATACTTAGTTGCCATTAATGATATTATCAGTGCCAATCATTGACCTACAAGGTGGTCAATCAGTAAAACAGGAAGTCCGGGCTTAGTGAATGGTTATCCTACTGGGTCCAGTCTTCAGAATGCAAGAGGATCTGATAACCAGTAAATAACAGTAAAATATATCCATCATAGACATGGCATCAGTCATTGTTCTGGGTGCTTGCATTGTTAGTTTGTGCCAGTTTAGTAAACCAGCTAGTCATTTCTTGGCACAAAAAAATTCACTGTTTTGCAGAGGAACGTACATTAAATGCTTTTTTTTGTTCTCCCCTTCTGTAGCCAGTGTTCCTGTCTGCGTTCAGCTATGTCCCAATTCCAACCTGATAAATATGTATGGCTTGTCGGAGCCAGCGATCTGTGGCGCTACAAATCTATTTGTGATGTGAAATAAAAACCGCAGAACAGACTAGTCTCACTAGACACAACAAGGCCTCTGCACATGAAAAGCAACACAATCCAACAAAATTCATCGAAGGCAACATGGAATTGCTAATACACATCAGGATACTCAGGAGGGAATTGTCCCAGCCAAAAGTCTTCTAATGAAATTGCGTAACAACTTTGCTTTATGAATGGTGGAGGTGCTGGTGTTGAGGGTAATGAAAGCATATAACTGTAAGAATGCCAAGTAAATGCAACCAATTAACTAATTACTACCGTAGGGAACGTCTCAGCAGAAATAAATGTCATGTTGGCCACTTTAGTGCAAAATATGCTAATTGAAACCAAAATGAAAGTTCTATTTGCACCGTGTCCCAAAAGGCGTCTCAGATGCTAACCGAGGATTGTTGACTCTTGAGGTGCAATCCAAAAAATAGTAACGATACTACAATGAAAATCCACTCATTTATTAAATACAGTAATTACATTGAAATTAAATCAACAGTAATAGGAAGTGGAGAGGACTGGAAGTGAGATGTCAATTTTACACTTACATGTTTAGAACTTTGTTACCCTTAAAGTGGACCTGTCAAAATAATTGCTTTAAATATGTTGGGAAAAAATCCCTGAATTCCACTGATTCTGCCACTCTTTTTTGTTTAGTGCTGCATCGCTCCATTGCAGAGATATTCACATTTGTTTCTCCTGGAGCGCAGTATGTGAAATCTCTGCTTGTAGTGCAACTGGTCGTTTCTTTGTAGTCTTCTCTGATGTGTGCTTTCATCCCTTCCTCCCAGATGCTGCCAATCTGAGACTGCTCAATCAGGTGTTGTGCTGTGATTGGCAGCATCTGGGAGTAAGGGGTGAAAGCACATGCCCCGAGAGAAGACCAACTACACTGCAAAGCAGAGATTTCACATACTGTGCTCCAAAAAAAATAAATATGAATATCTCTGCAATGGAGCGACGCAGTGAAATATGGAAAAGTGAGGCAGAATCAAGGGAGCTCGGGGACTTTAACAAGATATTTAACTTAATTTTTTCAGCAAATAACAGGTCATATTTTATTGTAGATTGATAATGAACAAGGAAGATAAAAACATGTATAGTGGACCTCTCATTCTATTTTGCAACATATTAATGGAAATATGTAAAATATGTTCTTTTAATTCTGGAGATACTACATTGTTACTAGTTTCAAGGTTGCAAAGGCAAACTGGATGTATAATATTTTGGTGCAAGTACCTCTGAGTATCTAGAAGATTGGTTTAGTATTTGTTTCTGGATCCCTGTAAATGATGCCCTTGAGACATTTCTCAGCTACTTTCCTTGCTAAGAAGACAGATCTTCTGTAGAGGGGAGTCCTACAAAGCCATAGCTAGCAAGTCTTAAATTGTAGAGGAGTCTAGAGATGAGTGAATTTGCCGAAATTCCATATGGACAGATTCAATCTAATTTGCCCCAAAAAGACATTTCCTAGGATCGAAGGTCACCTCAAACCCCAAATGATATTAACTGAAGAGGATGGAAAGGGTAAAAAATAATGAAAGTTCATACTCACCTGTCTTATGACCACCCCTGTACCCACCTCCTGTTACATGTCTCTTGCCATAACTATATAATTTTTTTACTTGTTATAATTGCCGTTGTTCTCCTGAATCTGGTGTTAATTTTCTTTTGTTTCTGTACCTTTCCAGTCCTGAAATATGGCCCAATCTTACCTGAATATAAATTGAGTATATTTAGCCAACTGGGTGTTGTCTTCCAGAAAACGCTCACAAAGAAACATTGAGGACTATGCCCACTTGGCAAAAAAAGTCATTTATGTACAAGGAAGTGATGGCCATATCTCAGGAATGGAGAGGCGCAGGAACAAAAGAGAAACATTGACGGATTCAGAACAGCGGCATTTATACGGGATAAAAAAATCATATGTTTAAGGCAAGTGACAGGTTCTCTTTAAGATAATTAAAAAAAAAGGGTGAATAGAATATAACATTTTACAGTATTTTTTTCCTTTCAGTCCTGTGCTCCTTGCAGAAGACGAAAAGATGAGAAACTGTACAAGAGTCTAACAAAATAGGCTCCTGCGTTACGTGATACATTATACATGACTTGGTATTAATATTTCAGCATGTACGAACCTTAGGTAGAAGCAAAGAGTGAAGGTAAAGTGTAGAAGACAGAAGGAATGTGTGATGATAATGGGCAATGCACGTGTCTAACTATGTGAGAGCCTTGGAGATTTACACAACTATATTTAGACATTGGTGTTTTATTGTTTTTTTTACCACGTATAATTATTAAGTAGCACTAACATTGGACTGCAGAGGATACATGCAGGCATTAATACTTTCTATTACACACATTTCAGGCCAAGTTGCATTATTTTAATCACTTCCTGCTACATCCAAATTTTCATTTTTGCACGTTTCGCATTTTCTTCCCCTTCTTCCAAGTATTATATATTTTTACATTTTTTTTCATACAACATAGCCATATCAAAGCTTCTTCTATGCTTGACGAGCTGACATTTTGAATGGCGTCATTCACTTTAACCATAATGAAAAATTAAGAAGAGGTGGCAGGGATGTCGGCAAGCAGGAGATGCTTCTCAGAAATCTCGTCCGGCATTTACGGAATACTGACTGTTGCTGAATAATAGTCAATTCACTCATCTCTAATTTTGATAGATTAGATTTTTGCTGACATGATAATACAAAGTATGTTTAATTTTTTTTACATTTTTTTTAATCGAGAAAAAGCGGATGATTCAAATTTTCATATATTTTTATTGTGATGTGTTTATAGTTTAAAAACTTTTTTTATACAATTCATATTTCTTGAGTCCCCATTGGGGAATCAATTGGTCAGTATTGTATTATGTAGTAACAATAAAGGTCTCCTATGAAGCCGAGCCACAACCTAGACTTCAAAGAAGCACAAAGATGGTGGTTATGGGGGGCCTGCCAAGACAATCCATCAGCACCCAGTAAATGTGTCATGAAAGAAGGGATAATAAGCACTGGAGATGACCCTTTTCACGGAACACGCCACTTAAATGCCTGACAGGACTCAAACCCAGCAGCTCTTGTGCACAAGGCGGCAGCACTTCCCTCTGAGCTATTCAGCTGGCTGGACAGTTCTTTGCTAACCCACATACTAGTACCTGTGTTGTTCGTGATTGTCTCCACCCAAAGTACCTGATTGTCTCCAGCCCAAGTTACTGATTGGTGCCACCCTGTAGTCTACTGAATGAATACCCTACTTAAACCTGGCAGTGTACTTCCTTCCTTGCATGATTACTGAGCTCCCAGCCTTTAGTCAAGCTTCTTTCCACCTGCAGCTTATCCTCAAGATTATACTGCTGCTACCGTGTACTGACCTCTGGCTATTCCTAACTATGCAACCTGCAGATCCTTTAACTATACTGCTACTCCTGTGTACCGACTTCTGGCTGTTCCTGACTATGCAACCTGCTTATCCTCCCAACTATACCATTGCTCTTGTTTATCAACTTCTGGCTATTTCTGACTACACTACCTGCCAGTGCTGCCCCTAGTGTTTACAATACCACTACTCCAACTCAGGTCAGTCCATAACAAGACCACTGTCAGAGATTGACCGTGCCATTTAAAGGTTAAACAACATCAACTGGAGCCTCCTCCTGAGCCCACTCCACTCACTGGCCAAAAGTAGGACCTCCTGAGTGGGTGAGGGTGCTCCCGTTTGGAGCTGGTGGCATTACCTGTTGGGTCATAGGACTTTTAAGCAAAAAGCAACATTGATTGTTGACCACTTTAAAACAGGAAAAAAAGAACAGATTAAGTATGGTCAAAAACTAAGAAACAATGCATACTTAGCTATCCTCTCATAGTGGTTCTCAGAATCCCCTGCCATGTAAAAAAAAATCAAAGCCATCAGATACAGTGTTAAAATATGAAACGCTTTTCCTAAGAAAACATGTACTGCAGTAATATAAGCCGTCGCACCAAATGGCACCATCTCCTCTTTATAATTGTAAGATATGTTTATTTTTCTTGTCTTTTGTCTTTCAGCTGATAATCCGAAACAGCAGAACTCCCCGAACACGATAACGCAGCCATGTACCAATAGTGATGCTCCCTCGGCAGTTTCCCAGATAAAAAGTTTTCTTCCATCGCAGAAAATTGGCAGCATACTAATTAGCCGCGGTGAAACTGAGCATTTTGCTACTGTTTTCCTCCAGAACAAGCATTCCCGTTGAGAGGACAGTTAAAAAAGACTAGAAGCAGTTTGAAGATTTTTTAACTCTCTGACACCTTCCAAATTGCAAACTACTGAATATGTGCTAAAGTAACTCAGATCCTTATTGCTTATATATCCTAAGCACATACATCCGTGTATGTAATCTTACTGAAAGTGGAGCCATCACTAGATTTCACAAAACACACATCATTTCAAAGATTTTATAGACCTGATGAAACTGGTGTACTAACTGACAGTCCATGTCAAAATGAATCTTGTTTCAAAGCTGCCCTGTCTAATATTGAAACGAAAAACAATTTGTTACAGAGAATGCCAAATTAGGGAGAGGTATCACATTCAGAACCCTAATCTTTTAACAAGAAAGCATATCTGGATCTGCAGGACCCAACATAGGCAATACCACATTTCATCTGTGGGGGCTCTGCAGGAAAACTGCACACAACTTGCTTATTTTGAAACAGAAAACAGATGCAATCTGTGTGATAACCTAGCAGTACCATCTTCTGATTAATAGTTAGGTCCAGAAGTATTTGGACAGTGACACAATGTTTTGGCATTCTAGCTGTTTACCAAAACATATTCACGATACAGTTATATAATCAATATGGGTTAAAAGTACAGACTCTCAGCTTTCAGTTGAGGGTATTCATATCCTAATTAGAGGAAGGAATTAGAAATTACAGCTCTAAAATGTAGCTGCCTCATTTTCAAGGGACCAAAAGTAATTGCACAATTATCACAAAAGTATTTAATGGGCTGCATGGGATTTTCCCTCAATAATCCATCATCAATTAAGCAGGTCAAATGTCTGGAGCTGATTCCAGGTGTGACATTTTCATTTGGAAACTGTTGCTGTGAACCTACAACATGCGGTCAAAAGAACTCTCAATGAAAGAGAAACGGATCATCATTAGACTGAAAAAAAAAGAAATCCATCATCAAGATAGCAAAAATGTTAGGAGTGGACAAATCAACAGTTTGGCACATTCTGCATAAAGATTGGGCACTTGTGAGCTCTGCGTACTGGTGGTGCTCTGTGTTTGGGAGCACAAAAAGGCCTGGATGTACACAGAAGACAACAGTGGTGGGTGATTGCAGAAAAACCCATTCACAACATCCACCCAAGTGAAGGACATTTTACAGGAAGTAGGTGTCTCAGTATGTACAGTGCCGAGCAAAAGAATGACAATGTTTTGAACTTTTGACTTTCAATCGCTCCATATCTCACCATCCACTACTGCTTTGAATGTGAGACTACCATCATTTTATAGATAATCATCTTGGCCATCTCATACATAAATTTGACTTGCAACTATTTAGCATATGATTAGTTATGCAAATTCTTGTCATGTCACTGCATTGTCACCATTAGCTCCTCGCGGTGAAAAAATCTTTTTCTTCCTGAATAATACAAATTATAACCTGTTCTCACATTTCCTAATAGCTCAGTGAGTTATTACGATGATTCTCAAGGGAACGGTCAGTGGTTTGAATCGAGGAGCAGCCATAAGGAAGATTTCCAAAGAAAAGAGAAACAGCATCTTTCAGCTTATCGATAGGCCAAAAAAATTGCCAAACTACATCATGTGAATGCCATGACAGTTGGAAGAATACGACATTGTTGGCAGCGGATTATTCAGGATGCTCTCCAAGCGTGTGACAACAGAGCTTCTTTATACAGGAACAATATATGATAAGCATAATACAGTAGATCAGGAATAAATCATTTGTGTGTCTCTATCTGTGCATTATCTACAGCAGGCTGCTTCTCACAGACACAAGAAATAGTCACATGCTCTCCCTGTGTGAGCTTCTGGGAGTTTTTTTTGTTCTAACTTTATAAACAGCATACAAATCTAGCAACTAAACACTCATAGACAGGAATGGAGTTGTTGCACCAAACATATTCCAATATCCTTACCCAACAACTACTTATCCTGTCAGCCACATTGCGGTTCTAAAGCCCACAAACTTGGCTCTTGATAATGGCTTTGTCATACCATCAGCTATCATCTTGTCAGACTCGCAATACACAGACTTTAGTACACCACGTTACACTAAGTCATGTAAGTGGTGATGTTTTACATCAATGTGCTTAGTCCTTGTACTAATCTTTTCACTGCTCGCAATTTTAATGCATACTTGGTTGTCCTCATAGATAAATGTTGGTTGAGCTAATTGCTTGCCGAAATCTTCCAAAAGTTGTTTCAACCAAATTACTTCTTGACTTGCATAAGCAGCAGATATATATTCTGCTTCTGTAGAGGATAATGCAACTGACACTTGTTTTCTGCTGGACCAAGAAATTGAATTTTCTCCTAACTTGAACAAGTAACCCCTTGTTGATTTACGATCACTTGAATCTCCAGCCCAATCTGCATCCACATAACCTCTGAGAGTGAGATCTCCTGATGCAGATATCTTAAGATTTAGCCTTTGAGTTTCTTTAAGATATTGAAGAATTCTTTTAATTACATTCCAGTCTCTTTGGTGTGGCTTGCTTACATGTTGGCAGAGAATTCCAACTGTGGCTGTGATATCCGGACGAGTTGTGGTTGCTATGTAGAATCATAGAATCATAGAATCGTAGAGTTGGAAGGGACCTCCTGGGCCATCTGGTCCAACCCCCTGCTCAAAGCAGGATTCGCTAAATCATCCCAGTCAGGCCGGTTTCACATTAGCGCTTTTTAAGCGCACGCACGGCCGGGGGTAGCTCCGCCCCCGAGCCGGCTCTCTGCCCGGCGTGCCCGCCCCTTGCTTGTAGCGCCGCCTCCTAGCGGACAGCGGCGCCTGCGATCGGCGCACCCTATCTTTAGCATAGGGTGCGCAGATCGTGCGCAGGCCGTGCGCTAGTTGTGCTTTGACCTGCGCTGCGCACTTCTGACGGTGCGCCGTGCGCGCCAAAATCCAAAAAGTTCGATTTTGGCACGCACGGCGCACCGTCAAAAGTGCGCAGCGCAGGTCAAAGCGCAACTAGCTCACGGCCTGCGCACGATCTGCGCACCCTATGCTAAAGATAGGGTGCGCCGATCGCAGGCGCCGCTGTCCGCTAGGAGGCGGCGCTACAAGCAAGGGGCGGGCACGCCGGGCAGAGAGCCGGCTCGGGGGCGGAGCTACCCCCGGCCGTGCGTGCGCTTAAAAAGCGCTAATGTGAAACCGGCCTCAGATGTCTGTCCAGCCTCTGTTTGAAGACTTCCATTGTACAGAAGTACCCCAACTGCTTGTCTGTAACTCTCACTGCTGGGTAGCAGATCTTCTTCTCTTTCCAACTTTAAGTAGGATGGATCCATTGGTGTTGACACACCTTTGGCTTCTGACATTCCAAACTGGTTTAGTATTGCAGAAATTTTAGAACTTTGGTTGAGAAGAAAACTCCCATCTTCCTCACTCTGGATTTGGATTCCCAAATGATATAACACATTTCCAAGGTCCTTAGTCTCAAAGTGCTGGTTGAGAATTTCACCTAGCTTTGCAATATCCTTTTCATCTTGATGACACATGATTACATCGTCTACATACAGGAGAACATACATCTACTCCTTCACTAATTTTTTTGTATACAAACATGGATCAGCTTGAGATCTTTTAAATCCTTCATCCATCAAACTTTGTTCATTTTCGAGTTCCAAGCTCTTGCCGACTGCTAGGTCCATATAGAGATTTTTGCATTTTACAAACAAGGTGCTTGGTTGGCTCATGTACAACCCTTCTTCGATGTCACCCTGTAGGAAGGCTGTATTGAAGTCAAATTGTCTCACTGTCATCTGCTGAACTGCAACTATGGATATTAAAGTTCTGAATGTGGTTTGCTTCACAACTGGAAAAAATGTAGCATCATAATCTTCACCATTTTTGCGAGTACCCTTTTGCAACCAATCTTGTCTTAAACCGGTGAACTTTACCTTCTGAGTCATATTTGTTTTCGAAGACGCACTTACATCTGATAGCCCTTTTTCCTTGTGGTAGCTCAGTAAGCTCCCATGTCTGGAGTTGGTGAAGGTACTCCATCTCTTCAATAGCAGCATTTATCCACTTCTGCTTCTCGTGAACAGGCAGTTTTTGCATCTCTTGCCTTGACTGTGGCTCTGGTTCAGGAAGTGTTCTGACCATATAAGAAAGGCATCTAGCTAAGATACCTTTGTTTGGCCTTTATGATCTCCTGACTGGAGGTTGACTTGGTTCTTTTGTGTCTTCCTTTGTGGTTTAGAGCTTATCCACACTTTAATGGTTTCCTTTTAGGTGTCTAGGTTTGGTGACTGGGATTCCTGTTCTTACTTCTTTGGTTGAATAACTGGTGTAACTTCATGGAATTTGAGCGATACAGAGTATTAATCAATCACCACATCTCTGTTGTTACTGTGTTGGTCTCTGGGTGTAAGATTCTGTTTCCTTTTTGAGTTTCGCTATAGCCCATAAGGACTCCTTGCTTTGTGTTTGATACCCACTTGGAATGTTTTTCTTTGGGAACATACACAAACGTTTTGCTTCCAAATATCCTGAGGTGCTTCAGGTTAGGCTTCTCGCAGTTCCATAGCTCATAAGGAGTTTTATTTGTGGCTTTACCTGGCACTCTGTTTTGAAGATAGCAAGCTGTCATGATGGCTTCTCCCCAATATGTTGTAGGTAGATTCACATCAAACAATATACTTCTTCCACTTTTACAGAGAGTACGGTTCTTTCTCTCTGCAATGCCATTTTGTCCTGGGTTGTATGGAATGGTAGTCTGGAACACAATTCCATCCTTTTTCAAAATGGTTTGCACCTTACCAATTGTATATTCGGTTCCATTATCTGCACTCAGGGCTTTTGGCATTCTTCTACATTTGTGAAACACTACAGCAAGATATTATTCAAGTTTCTGTGGAACTTCATCCTTACTGTGAAGCAGGTAAGCGACTATATATCTGGAGTAGTCATCAATAGATGTGAGAAAATATCTCTTCTTGCTAGGAGTTTAAAAACTCATTGAACCACATACATCTGTATGTATCAGATCCAGTGGCTGTGCAGATCTAGTGGTGCTTATTTTAGGAAAGGATTTTCTGGACATTTTCCCTTTAAGACAGCTAGTGCACTTCATCATTTGACTACACTGGTTGATTTCAAAACCATTTGCAAGTTGAGCTAGCTTCCTTACTGCTTCTGGGTCTCTAAGACGTCTGTGCCAAACGTGGATACAGTTCTTATGTAGATCATGTTTAGCATTGTACACTCTTTCGTTGCACTTTAGCTGATAAAGTTCATCTTGGATTTTTCCTTCTGCAAGAGAGTGACCCTTCTTTGAGATGATGCAGCTGTTATCTTTAAAAGTAACTACATTCCCCTTTTGCGTGAGCTTCTTTGCTGACAGAAGATTGCTTTCAAGGCAGGGAACATAGAGAACATCCTTTACTGGGATCTTTCTGCTTTGTGCTAAGGAAACTGGACAGTGGAGGTTGCCGTCTCCTACTCCTTCTGAAATCATATAGTGACCATTAGCTAAGATGACAATTTCTGACTTGCTTTCATTAAGGTCAGTGAAGAAATCCTTGCTATTTGTCATATGACTGCTTGCACCAGAATCTATACACCATATATGCTTTGCAGATGGGTCTGTACTGGCATTAAATGCAGCTTCAACACATGCAGAATCTTCCTTTAGGCTGAGTGCAGATGGAGTTTTGAGCCCTGTGGATTTTTCCGTGCAGAATGGAAGAAATCCGCAGGTCAAATGGCCTGCATTTTTCCTGCGGATTTCTTCCATTTTTCACGCGGTTTTCATGCGGTTTTTGTGCGGTTTTCCATTGCGGTTTTCCCCCTGCGGATTTGGTGACAGGGGAGATGGAAAACCGCACAAAAGAAGTAACATGCTGCGGATTTTGTACCAAGGGAAAACCGCGCGGAAAAATCCGCAGCGTCTGCACAGCGGTTTTTTTTACATTCATTTTAAAGCTACTGTACATCACAATGCGGATATGCAACGTTTCTGCGCGGTAAAATCCGCTGCGGAACCGCTGCAAATCTGCATCGTGTGCACATGGCCTTACAGCTGTTCTAACCCTTTGATGACTGTTCTGCTTTTTAAGCTGACTCATTCTTGCTTTCCATAATCTGCAGTCTGCGTTAAGGTGGCCAGGCTTTTTACAGACAAAACATTCACAAGATTATCTTAGATTGCTCTTATATTTAGGGAAACCCTGTGTCTTTAATGCTGTTTCTGCTCTGGATTCATTACTGCTGCTTACATGCTGTGTTTTTCTCTTGAATTCATTCACAAGTTTGCCTTTAACATACTCTAGTGTCAGCTCATCATCTGGCCGTACATCTAGTGCAGTCGTGAGTGTGTCATAACTTTTTGGAAGACCACTTAATAGACGTGCAGCAACATGAAAATCTTTAATTTCCTCTCCAATACCCATGAGATGCTCCACAATCTCTAGGGTGTTTCTTATATAGTCCTGCATATTCTGTCCATCACTTAGCTTAGACTGATACAGCTTTCTCATGAGATAAAACTTATTGCTGGGATTTGATCATTCATGCACTTTCTGTAACTCACCCCACATCTCTTTTGCAGTTGCACACTTAATGAGAGCAAGTACAGAGGGTTCACCACAAGGTGTAAAACTTTAATCAGCCTTAAAAGCAAAAAGGCCAGATTACACTTTGCCAAAAAAAAATATCTGAAGAAGCCAATCAGTTCTGGAAAAGCAGTATTTAGGCAGATGAATCTAAGATGAACCTGTATCAAAATTATGTGAAGAAGAAAATATGGAAAATGCTTGGAATGCATAATTATCCAAAGCACAGAGCATCCTCTGTAAACCATGGCTTGAGCAGTGTGATGGCGCATGCATGGCTTCCAATGGCACTGGGTCTATTGTTCAATGGCAACTAGTGTTTATTGATGATGTGACTGAAGATAGAAGCAGCCAGATGGTCCTGTGTGTACAGGGAGATACTTTCTAATCAGCTTCAACCAAATGCAGCAAGCCTTCTTGTACGTTGCTTGACAGTACAGGTGGACAATGATCCAAAATGTACCATGAAAGCAACCCAGGAAGGAAACCACCTGAGCAATAGGTGCAGAAGTGCATGACTTTGGGATGGGCAGATCTTTTACCGTATTTTTCGCTTTATAAGACGCACCTGATTATAAGACGCACCTAGATTTTAGAGGAGGAATATAAGAAAAAAATATTTTGAGCCAAATAGTGTGCAAAAAACTTTAATTAAATAACAAAATATTATTTTAATATAGTAGACTCAACAGCAGCATTGTAGGTAAGGTAAGAACAGTCCCATGCACCCTAAGTAACAGCAGGAACCATGTTCTGGCTAACAAGTGAGGAGAAACTTTATTCTTCAGGCACCACAATCTTCTAATCAGGGAATCCCAGGAATTCCTCATCACTGCCAAATAGTGTGTAAAAACTTTTAATTACCGGTAAATAACAAAATATTATTTTAACATAGTAATTAGACTCAACAGCAGCATTGTGGGTGACATGTAAGAACAGTCCCATGTACCGTAAGTAACAGCAAGAGCCATGTTCTGGCTAACAAGTGAGGAGAAACGTTAATTGTCAGACACCGCAATCTTCTAGTCAGAGAATCCCAGGAACTCCTCATCACTGCTGTCAGAGTCTAGGAAGCTCAAGTCCTCACAGTAAATAGTATCACTTTCCTCACTGTCCTCATAAAGAAAACCATCTTTGGTGCCATCTAAGGCATTGCTAATTCCACATTTTTCATCCTTTACTGATTCCCATGATGTTTTCACCCACTCACAAACTTGAGTGATAGTGGGCCTCTTCATCCGTCCAGTTGGTGTCAGGTCATGATTGCCAGCAGCCATCCATTTATTCCACTCTTCTCGCATGTAGACTTTAAACGGCTTGTTTATAGAAACATCGAGAGGTTGCAGCTGGCTGGTAAGCCCCCCTGGAATTACCGCGAGAAGGGTCTTCACTTCTTTAAACACTTTTTTTTGTGTTTTCACTATTATGTGCCCTGAACTGATCTAGCACTAACAGGGATGTTTTTTTCAGAAGCCCTACAGGACGTTTGGGCCACACTTTATCAACCCACAATCTCATTCCGTTCTCGTCCATCCATCCTTTCTCGTGAACGTGCACAACAACTCCTTGTGGGATAGCTTCTTTGGGCATGTTCTTTCTTTTAAAAATTAACATTGGTGGCAGGACAACACAACTGTTTAGTGGTTTTTTTCATGTCCTGCAGCTTTTACCGTTACGGTTTTGGCACCCTTTGCATCAACAGTGCTGTTGGATGGCACGTCAAAGGTTAGAGGGACTTCATCCATATTCCCAATCTGGCCTAATTCATATCCATTTTCTTTCTGCTGTCAATTACAAATTTGTGGAAAGACAGAATCTTTGCTTCATATTCTTGTGGCATTTTTTGCCCAATTCTAGTTTTGGTGTGCATAGCAAGGCCACATCTCATAAATCTGAAGCACCATGATCCAGTGAAGTCATTGATGCCTTTCTCAGCAGCAATCCGCTTGGCTTCAAATATGATCATTTTTGTTGAGACCAAAAGGCCATTATTTCTGTGGCGTATGATCCATTCTTTTACGTCCACATCTAAGGCCTCTTTCACACTTCAGTTTTTTACAATCAGTCAAAATCCGCCAGGTTTTGAAAAAAACGGATCCTGAATTTTCTTTTGAGGATCCGTTTTTTTCCCCCATTGACTTCCATTAATGGCGGATTGTGACGGATTGCTGTCCGTTGCATCCGTTTTTTTTGAGGATTCGCCAAAAGTTGCTGTCCGTCACCATCCTCAAAGATTTCAAAACGGAGCTTGCAACGTTTTTTTCTCTGGCGGATCCTCCTGACACTCATTTAACCCGAAATTCTTTCTGGGTGCCGGACAAAAAAAAAAAATTCTCTCTCTCTCTCTCTCTCTCCTCTCTCTCTCTCTCTCTCTCTCTCCTCTTCCCGGCCAGCGGTTCCTTTAAATGTCCTCATTTTCAGGATCCGTCTGAAAACGGATCCTGTGCCATCCGTTCACATCAGTTCAGAACGGATCCGCTTGTCTGACTTTTTGGCGGATTTGAACTGATGCAAAAAACTGAAGTGTGAAAGAGGCCTAACTGGCCACTTTGCACCACGCCTGGGAAGACCAGATCTGCTGTTTCCTGCTTTTTGCAGCTCATCCTCCTGTTTCCTCCACTCTTTTATCATTTTTTCAGTTGGAGGCAGTCCAAAATGTCTCCACTGCTCTGTTCCCATGCTCTTTAGCATATTTCATAACTTCCAATTTAAAGGGGATTTTATATGCAAGCCTTTTCTGCTTTGACATTCTTTAAACTTGCACAATATGGAGCAGCCAACTGTATGGTATTTTCTGCAACAAAATACAGTATTGAAACAATTTTCAGCTCTGTCCTTCATAGTTATTATGGGGGCATTGCAACAGAGAACATGAATGAACACAGTACTATTGCTGTAGAAAAGACATGGGTCGCACATCCAAAAATCGCAAGTTGCCTAGTGGTGTTAGGCAAAAATGTACCATGTTCAACTGAACAAAGAAGTTTTTTGTTTACCGTAACATTATGGTCAGACTTATGAAGCTTACTGCCAAGTCATGCTCAGTGTGTCCATAACTATAAATACTGTAGCCTTAAAGGTGTGGAGCAATGTGCCGACCACCACCACAGCTACAATGAACGAGCAGGGTGGGTACCTGGTGCCTCACAGTACCCATGCTGCAAGGCTGTACACTGCAAGAGGGGTTCTACCTATTTTTGCTCACTAAGAGGTTCGCCGTCATGTGCTAGCGGCTTCATACAGTCTACCGTAATTACGGTAGAATGTTAAACTAAGAACCTCATGTTCAGTTTCATTTTGCCTACCGTAAGTGGCATTAGATGAACTTAGGATTTTAGATGGGTGGCCCATGTCTTTCTCTACACCTATGATGCAGAAAAACATTGTTATGGGGGATCTGCAGGGTACACACTTATGGGGGGAATCTGCGGAGGATGCACTGTTATGGGGAATCTGTGGTGACACACTGTCATGAGGATCTGTGGTGACACACTGTAATGGGGAATATGTGGTGACGCACTGTTATGGGGAATGTGCTGACACACTGTTATGAGGATCTGTGGTGATGCACTGTTATGGGGAATGTGGTGACGCACTGTTATGAGTATCTGTGGTGACGCACTGTTATGGGGAATATGGTGACGCACTGTTATGGGGAATGTGGTGACGCACTGTTATGGTGAATGTGGTGACGCACTGTTATGGGGGATCTGTGGATGATGCACTGTTATGAGGATCTGTGGTGATGCACTGTTATGGGGAATGTGATGACGCACTGTTATGGGGATCTGTGGTGACGCACTGTTATGGGGATTTGTGGTGACACACTGTTATGGGGATCTGTGGTGCAAACTGTTATTGAGGATCTGTGGATGACGGAGTTATGGGGGTTACACCAAATATGGCTACAACTCCCATCATCCATCAGAATACACCCATTGGTACAATATATTCTGAAGGATGATGGGGGTTGTGCTTCCCTTCAAAATGTGTGCTCACCTCTCCCAAGGATCTGGTGCTTGTGGAAATAATGTAGTGCAACAGTAATATTGTGCAGGGACCAGATAATTGATTGGTGGAGGCAGCTCAGCAACAGTTCCCTCCACCAATCACTATCCATCCCTGCAGAGGAGGAGGAGAAACATGCTTCTCTCCCCCTCTGCTTTAGGGCTCCGTGTGCAGCAGAACCCAGAATCCTGCCTGCTGCCAGCTCATTGAGATAGTCCGACCGAGCTCCATCTGCGCATGCGCTGGCTCGGCGGCCATTTTCTTGAAGTCCTGGTACAGCACAGGCACTGGCGCTTATTCCGGTAACCGGAATCTCAGGATACCGGAAGTGCAATGGCGCTGGCTTGCACTGTACTGCCTGAACACCGGAGAAGCCGCGCTGCCTCTCCCAGCTCCTGCACTGCCCCACCGAAGACCCTGCTTTCGACAACCATCCAGCCCAGACCGCCCGCCCGCTCCACAGCCGCCGCCATAAAAGTAAGAAAAATCACTTTTTTTATCAATATTCCGACTGTAAGACGCACCCCCATAATAAAAAGGGAAAGAAAAGTATATATCCTGGTATATATGGCATTGATAGCGGCATTATGGAGGCTGCGGCTGCGACCTCTGCTGAATCTTCACCCGCGTTGAGCATTTTCTTCCTGCTTTTTTTCACTTGCTCACTAACGTCAGAGCACGAGCAAGGGCTTCGTGTCATGCTTTATTTCTGGCTATGTCCACAATTGCACGCCCCTCTCTGCTCGCACGCGCTGTATGACGCAGTTATTTGAAAGCTCAGTAAAGTCTGTAGCACTCAATTAAATAAAGTTTACGGTGCACAGTACCCAGCTTTGGCAGGCTCCTTGTACCCAACTTTGCTAGGCTCGCTAAATCCTGTTTGTGATGCAAGTTGGAGCGCCCCGCGGGGCCTGGGGGTACTCAGTACCGGGCCCGTCGACTTCCATGGGGGACGGTGTCACGGCGGCGGCGAACCGGTCCATGGCCCAGAGGCGTCCAGTAATTAAAATAGGGGAAAGTTGTGTGGTATTTATGTGGTAAAAATAAAGATAATGTTTATAGATGGTGAAATACGTGACGCCACCTGTGGTATTCTAGTCAGAGGTGACCAGCACTGCAGTGTTGCTTCTCTGGGATGGATGTTGGGCGCAGCTATGATGTTGTAGCCCTCCACAGGTAGGGCTGTATTCCCAGAGCAAAGATGTTAAATAAATAGTAAAAATGGCTGTAAAAGTTGGGGTGCAGATAAATGAGAGAAAGACACAGAGAGATGCAGTTTCTTTACCTTTTACTGTTAATAGGTTGCAGTCCGGAGAACCACATACAGGTGGTTGAGTCCGGCTCACCTGGAGGCATTCAGGGGCTCCACCTTGCCAGGTGGGGATTTAGGACCTTCTTTCTGCGCTATATGTGAGGGTCTCCACTGTATATAACTATGCTGCGACTCTCTATTCGTGATGGTTTCACTAACCTGTACGGCTGTCAGCATGAGCCTATTCCACGGGTACCGTCCTTTTCACCGTCGGCCCCGGGCTCCTTATCCGCTGCCGTGCCCTCAGGTGATCAATGTGCACAGGAATTTACAATCCCCTGTACTTTCAGATTCTGCTATCAGGGCGTACAGCTCCTGTCAGCCTAGGACTCTGATGTCCCTCTTTTCTTTATTAGCGCTTTACTCAGGGTCTGCTATATGCAGTATTTTAGCTTTCCCAGAGCCTCTCATCTCTGCTCGTGTCCTTTTCCTCTTGTCAGATCAGCTGCCTGTCTTGAACTGACAGGATCTTCCAGAAAGATCCTTTTACTTCACGTCCTCACGTTTAAACTATCGTCATTTCTCCTCACAGCTCACAGCTGCTTCGTTTCCATGACAACTCCCTCAGCTGATTTCTAGCTGACTCACCAACCCCCTCTGCTGGCCAGAATTTATAAGGCATCTCCCTTTTCTGACCTACAGCAGGAAATTGTGATTTTTAATCTATGCTGCCTAGCATGAGGGTCCTTTTTCTGCCTCCAAGCATGACTTCACCTCTTAGAGGGAGGCGATGTCACTGTGACAACCGGACTCTGGGGTGTCACATTCCCCCCCAGTTAAGTTCAGTACTCCTGGACTGAGGAAAATATAACAAGAATTGTTAACAACAACAATTAATGAAAATCTACAAAGTCTTAAAAATTGTAAAAATTATCAAAAACCAGACAAGAAAAAGAAAACAATAGCACAGTTACTGCAGCGACCAGTCCTTAAGCTGCTATCCAGGAATTGTCTTTGTGCTTGTGCCTGGAGTTTGGTGGCAATCTCCTTAACCCACTTTGTGTGTCATCCCTGGGTGTGGCTACAGGGCACTCTGTAGATGGGCCTGTTTTTCGGCCACGCTGGCAGCTTATTTCCAAGGCCTTTTTGGAGTAGCTATTTACAAATACAGTTTTGACCACACATAGTCCTGTGGCCCAATTGTCCATTAAATGGCTATTGCGAATACTTTAAAAAAGGTTCTTACAGTAAGTCTCTGTAGGCTCTCGTGCTTAACGAATTACTACTATACATTCTTATTACTTTATTTACATTACGTAATCTCTGTAACGGGCAGGGATCTGACCTCTAGTAATACGAGTGGATCTACGCAGTATAGGTATTTCTGATGACCTGACCTGTTCTCTGATGTCTACTGTTGGTGCATTAGTCACTATGCTATAAGTAGACTTGCATAAGATAGGTATTCTAGACTGCCTTCTCTCTACTCCTAGACTCACCATGAGATTGTCAGATTCGCTGTTAGCAGGGGACAGATTTCCACATTCCTCTGCAGATCTAGTATCTGTTACTGGAGCCATTTCATTTAGAGTCTCTTCTTCATCTGGTGCAGTAGGCTGATGAAAGGTTAGTACTGGTACTACTATTGCTTGATTTACTTGTGTCCACGTCCGAGGAAATTATAGTTTGAATCTTTTCTTCCACCTCTACTATGGGCTGTGGCGTGTCTTGGACTTCTTTCTTGTCCTTCAATTGATCAGGGCACATCTTTAGATGATCTCTTGAGACTGCTTTGAAGGTTTCTCCTCCATCTTTGCTGATGATACATACTTTGGTGTTAATAAAATCTGAAGGTATCACGGTGTATGGCTCTGCCTCCCACTGGTCATCTAGTTTGTGAACACGTCTCTTTCTTTTAAGTACTTGTTCTCCTGATGTCAAGGGAACTGCAAGGGTGTGTTGGTTGTAATTTCTTTCCTGTCTCTGTCTTGCTTGGGACAAACTTTTCTCCACACATTCTTGCACTTTGCGGTATTGTTGCAGCCACTCTGTATCCCAGTCTGCATCTGGTGATTTTGTCTCAGGTGTTAAGACTCCCATGTCCAAATCAAAAGGTAACTTGCCAGGTCTTGCTCTCATCAAGTAGGCCGGTAATTGGTGGAGTTTACCGGTATATGATTATATAGCTCTACCAGATCTGGCAACTTCTCTGGCCACTGGTTTCGTTCTTCCAGAGGTAAGGTCTTCAATTTGTAAAATTACCACCTGGTTCATCTTCTCACACATGCCATTTGTCTGTGGATGGTACGGCGTCATTCTGATTTTCCTGCAACCGTACATGTTACAGAACTCCTGGAACACTTCTGCCTCAAAGGCTGGACCTTGGTCGGTGAGCACTTGTTCAGGGTATCCGTGCAGTCGACAAAAGTGTTGCTGAAATGCCTTGGCTGCTGTCTTTGCTGTTTGGTCTTTAACAGGTACGACTATCAAGAACCTTGAGTAATGGTCCACGATGGTCAAAGCATAGGTGTAGCCATTCCTACTCGGAGTTTACTTCACGTAATCCAAGGCTACCAGTTCAAGCGGCTGTTTTGTGATGATCGGCTGCAATGGGGCTCGCTGGCTGTTACGGTCTTTTCTGCGCAGGTTGCATGGGCCACATTCTCGGCACCACTTCTCAATGGAACTCCTCATGCCAACCCAGTAGAATCTTTCACGAAGTAGGACCTCCAACTTCTTCCAACCGAAGTGTCCTGCTCCATTGTGGTACGCCTCCAAGATCATTTGCACATCTCTCTTCGGGACTACCACCTGCCAGACCAGTTCATGTGTGCGTGAGTTGATGTTCCTCGGACACAGTTTACCCTCGTAGATAAACAGCTTGCCTCTCTCCTTCCAAAGCTGTTGTGCTTCCTGTGGATCATCTGGACCAGGGTGTGCATCAGCTTCCGTCAGGCACTCCTTTACTAGACGAACAGCTGGGTCACTGACTTGTGTCTGTGCCCACTCATGATGGGGTAATGGATTCAATGTTACCTCTCGTGCGACAAAGCGCTAATTCCTCACTCTTTGAGAGCGCTGGGCTGCAATTGGATGGTGGAAGGCTGGTAACTCGATTTCTTAGAGTTCTTTTGGATCTTCTCCCCCATCTGGTGAATTGGGCATCCTGGACAACGCATCCGCATTAGCGTTCTTATGTCCTGCTCGGTACTTGATGGTGAACTCGTAGTTGGACAGCCGGGCCATCCATCTCTGCTCAAGTGCCCCAAGCTTCGCTGTTTCAAGGTGGGTTAGCGGATTATTGTCCGTGTAGATGGTGAACTTTGCGGAAGCCAAGTAGTGCTTGAAACGCTCTGTTACCGCCCAGACTATGGTGAGGAACTCCAGCTTAAAGGAACTCTAGTTGTCAGGGTTCCTCTCAGTGGGACGAAGCTTCCTGCTGGCGTAGGCAATCACTCTCTCTCTGCCTTTCTGCACTTGTGACAGCACTGCTCCCAATCCCACGTTACTGGAGTCAGTGTAAAGTACAAATGGTTGGTCATAGTCAGGGTAGGCCAGGACCTCATCTCCTGTGAGGGCCAATTTCAACTTGGTGAAGGACTCTTCTATCCTTTTGTTCCACTCGAACGAAAGATTTTTGTTCTTGGCCTTCTTGGATTGGCCCACTAGAAGATCTTGCAGCGGTGCTGCTATCTTGGTGAAGTTCTTGTTAAATATTTGGTAGTAGCCTACTAACCCAAGAAATTGCCCCACTTCATGGATAGTTCTGGGTCTTTTCCAGTCCCGGATAATGGTGACTTTATCAGGATCGGGTGCCACACCTTCCGCGCTCACCACATGGCCTAGGTACTGCACCTTGGGTTTCAAAAGGTGACATTTGGACGGTTTTATTTTCAGGCCAAAGTTTGACAGGGCTTCGAATACCTCGGCTAGGTGCTTCAAATGGTCTTCGTAGGTTTTGGAGAAGACGATGATGTCATCCAGGTACAGCAGAACGGTTTCAAAGTTTTTATGCCGAGGCAGCATTCCATTAACCGCTGAAATGTTCCTGGTGCATTGCTGAGCCCGAACGGCATGTAGTTAAACTCGCAGAGGCCCATTGGTGTTGTAAATGCTGTCTTCTCTTTGTCTGCCTCTGCCACAGGAACCTGCCAATACCCACTGGTGAGATCTATGGTTGAGAAATAATTAGCAGTTCTCAGTGCAGCTAGTGATTCCTCAATTCTAGGCAATGGGTACGTGTCTTTATGTGTAATGCTGTTAATCCGCCTGTAGTCTACACACATTCTCATAGTACCGTCTTTCTTCTTAACGAGGACTAATGGAGCTGCCCAGGGGCTACAACTATCTCTGATTACCCCAGCCTTCTTCATCTCTCGTAACATACTCTTGGCACATTGGTAGTGGGCTGGGGGTACAGGCCGGTGTCTCTCTTTAATGGGTGGATGATCTCTGGTGGGGATATGATGTTGAACCCCATTTGCCTGCCCAAAATCTAGAGGATGCTTGCTGAAGACCCATTCAAATTCTCGAGCCAACCGGTAAGCCCCATGCTTTTGGTGTGAAGGGGTGGAGTCAGTGCCTAAGTGTAGCTGCTGACACCAATCCTCCTGTTGCCCTTCAGAGCCATTCTCCTCCACCTTGTCAGATGGAAGCAAGGGTTCTAGTGTCTCGATTGCATTGTTACTGACGGTGAACAACTTAGCAAGGGTGGCATACCGGGGTAACTGGACCTCTCTCTCCCCACAATTTAAGATGCGTATTGGTACTCTCCCCCTGCGGACATCAACTACCCCTCTGGCTGTCAGGATAGTGGGCCTACTATCAGAATACATGGGTTCTACCAGGGCTTGGTAATCTTGACCCCTTATGCCTATTGCTGCCCGACACCAAATTAACATTTCACTTCTGGGAGGTACTGCAATGGGGAAAGGATCACTTACTCTGACACTGCCGACTTCTTCACCAGACAGCTCTACCTGTTGTCTCTGCATCAGGGCTCTGATCTCCTTTTGCAGGACCCGTTGCTGACTGGAGCTGGCAGTCTCGGTTACCTGTTGTAACACAATAATTTCGCCAAGACAATTTTCAATTACATTCGTGCCTAAAGTGATCATAGGATGGCATTCTCATTTGTCAATATCAACTATTATCAAACCTTGCGATTGCAATTCTACTTGGCCAATCTTGATGGTCACCTCTTTATATCCCATCTGAGGCAAGGGCTGACCATTGCTGGCAAAAATGGTAAGGTCTTTATCTGGGCTATGAGTAGTGTCTGAATCTGCCCAGTACTGCTTAAAAAGAACATATGGTATCGTTGTCACCTGGGAGCCGGTGTCCAGTAAAGCGTTCATCGGAAAACCGTCAATCACGACAGGAAGGACTAGTCGTCCTCCTACGTACTTGTCTCGCCAATTTGGTGGGCCTGGTCGTCTTACTCCTGGGGGTTGGCCCTTGGCCCCAGGGGTTGCTTGTTTAAATGACAGTATCTTGCTAGGTGTCCTGCCTTGCTGCAGCGGCGACAGATGGGCTGTCCGTCTTCGTCGTAACGATCACTGTCTCTCCCTCTGGTCGGTGGGATCCTCTTTTGCTATTGCCACGGGACGTCTTCTGGACTGGAGGCCAACGGGATCTTCTTCTTTGGAATCACTTGCAGGGACTGCACAGTTTTTGTTAGTGTAGCCACACTTTTAGTTAGTTCCTTGACTTGGAGACGTAAGTCTGCAGCAGAATCCTTATCTCGGGACAGCTTGTCAGTCTAAATAGGGGTCTTTGGAAAGGATGCTGTCTCCTGCTGGTATGTAATTGCAGGATGCTTAGAGGGCTCTTTGCTTCTAGGGTTCGGTTCATGCAGCACTCTGACCCCCGGCAGGCCCGCACAGACCCCCGACAGGCCCGCACAGACCCCCGGCAGCCCCGCACAGACCCCCGACAGCCCGCACAGACCCCCGGCAGGCCCGTACAGACCCCCGGCAGGCCCGCCAGACCCCCCACGGTCACACACAGTCTCCGCCCACGCACTGCTCACACTCCATTATAACGCATCATGATGACATCATTTCAGCATGCCTAACAGAATGTGCCCATACTTCTTAGGATCCTCAACTGGCTCAATGCATTATGGGAACTTCCTATTCCGGTATTCGATATTGTAAAAATATCGGAACTCAGTATCGGAACTCCGATACCGCGAATATCGGCCGATACCTGATATTTGCAGTATCAGAATGCTCAACACTAGGGATAATATGCTTCCAAATGACTCTGGTTGCAAAATATTTCCCGTGAGAACCAAAAGATGAGTCCTTAAAGGGAATCTGTCAGCAGGTTTTTGCTA
Organism: Dendrobates tinctorius; assembly: GCF_039654945.1. Taxonomy (NCBI): domain Eukaryota; kingdom Metazoa; phylum Chordata; class Amphibia; order Anura; family Dendrobatidae; genus Dendrobates; species Dendrobates tinctorius. The sequence continues at coordinate 61,551,803 of NW_027361696.1, forward strand.
TGCAAAATTAAATCAGAATAATGTAGGGGCAGTGACTCTGATTCTAGTGATAAATCACTTGCTTGTCTGCACACTGTCATTTTGATACATTCACAGTTTTCTCTGCTGCAGATCTACCTCAGTTTGGAATGCTGAGCTTTGAATAACCCTGCCCACAATACTGATTGGCTGCTGTCTGTGTACACTGTATCAGTGTTGCAGGCGTGGTTGGACAAGGAGGCACGAGACACCTAGTACTGTAGTGATAATCTCCTGATGATAAAATTGATTGTATTGAAACAGCAACACACAGCCCAGTAAGTGACACACCGCTGGAATCAGGGCCTCAGCCCCTTCATCACGGTGGTCTCAGATTACATAGCAAAAACCTGCTGACAGATTCCTTTTAAAATTCATCATGCCCAATCCTTATATATTGATTTTGGATGCATTTTTTTCACTTATAATTGGGTCTCTAGTCCTAAATGATCTGAGTCCTTATATAAGCCAGCACTTGAAGTAGGGAGTGAGGTCCACCTACAGATGAAAGCATAAAGTTCTGGGATCCATATGATCTTCAAGAGAAAAAAAGTAAATGTTTGCAACTACAATTATGCAAACTCTCCTAAATTTGCCAAAAAGGGGTAAAGTTTACATAAACGCCATCCACAAATGTACAAGGGCAGGGCGAGAGCAAAAAATCCCTAAGTTACCCACTCTAAAGCGTGTCCATGGGTCTCCTGCCTGAACTATTGTCTACCCTTCCCTATTGTGTTTCCCCTTCTGTCAGTGTAAACTGCAGCTCTGGCATTTTATTGAAGGGGATGTCCATTAATTTTTAATACTTTAGTAATGGAGACATGGTGGTCCTAAAATAAAAACAAACATACTGACATACCAGACCCCAGCCACACATCTATACGGCTGTCAGTGTCCCCTGCCAGTCTCTAGGCTTTCTCTTTTGGCGGGAAGTGTCATGTGACTGCTGCAGCCAATGAGCAGCCATAAAAAAAAAGTTAGACGTTTTAGGCTGAAAGTTACCGCTGCAACCAATCTGTGCCATAGATATGGATGCAATGGAGACATGATGCCACCTCTGGAAGAGAAAGCCAGGAGCGCCACAAGGATAACCTGCAGCACTAGGTAGGTAAAACTAATAAGAAGATCAGGATCGCTCAAGGGTTCACTCTCACTGTGGGTATTGTTATAGTTTATGGAATTGTGAAAAAACGGTAATAATCGCCAAGACGAGAGTTTAGTGTCTGCAAATAATTTAGCAGCTTTCCAATTTCAGAAGATTAAGAAGAGTTGATTGGCATGCTCTAAAATCCCCCACACATCCCTTCCTGTGATTCATTGGGTGATTTCCAGAAGTAATGAGATGAAAATATTCCGAGAGCAAACAAATTAATTTGCACATCAATTACGGCAGGTAATTTATGGACGACCTAAACTCTTAAAGTCAAAGCTGCCTGGCTGAACATCTGTGTAGTCACTGTACCATGTAGATGTAGGTGATGGAGGGATAATGTGAAGGCAAATAAAAAAAAAAACAAACAAAGTCCTGTGTGTCTGTCCAGAAATACAAATATTTGGGTTGGGAGATGCTGATTTGCATATGATTTGCATAGTTATAACGTATGCACTTTTTGGTTAAAGCCCGAAGTGACATTAAGAAGACTATATGTCACCTTGAAGTGAGGGGCTTAGAAGAGCGCACGTCGTTCCCTTCATGTGACAAATAACAAAGCGCTTGTGATGCAAAACATCTCTAAACACTGAAGCCCGAGAGAGAGAAAAAGCTCATGGCGTCTTATAAATCATCTTTCATGCCTCAAAGGTCTCGATGGAAGGTAAAGAATGAGAACCTTCCAAATACAGTGAGAAAAGGAGAAAAAAACAACAATAGTTCATTGTTTAAATTCACATTCATTATAGTAAAGAGAACGAATTTAAAAAAAAAATATTTTAAACATATATTATTATTGCTTTTTCTATTTATTATTTTTTTGCTCTTATATTTCTAAACAATAGTTTGAGCACTGGAATTTTTCTACAGGTCCCGTCACAATAAGCTATCAGCTTTACTGTGTAGACTGTGACAGATGAGCAGAGTCATCATTAGAGGGAGGACAAGTTAATGACAGCTTTATTGAACAGCTGGAAGCCTAGGTAAGGCAGAATAGTGAAACCATTCAGCATATACACAGATCTGGCTCTGTATGCAGTTTCTCTCTCATTCTCCATCTTTGGGGAAGGGGCTGAGTTCCATCACTTTCTGGAAATTGTACATTGTCTCACATTCATCTCCCAGCTGTCTTAAAGCATTCACTCCCTGCTGCACTATCTATACAGACAACACAAAAAGTCTGCATACCAATTTTATACTAGCCAACATTAAGCACTGCTGCCCATCTATATGCAATTTACAGAATTTGCAAGAGCGTCGGCACCCTCTTTGGGCATTTGCAGAGAACTGAAGAAGCTAGCGGGTTTCATTGTGCATTACAATGGGAGCAGAACACCATAGACATGCAAGGAACCAACGTTGATGCTGTCCTTGCAAGTTTTGCAAATTGCATACAGAAGGGGGGATGCCTAGAGGATGGGAGGCAGAACTAGTCCAGGAAAATGAACGCCCACTGGACTAATCATGAAAAATTTGCACAGGGTGAATGAAGTATAAAACTTTACTTTGTAAGTATGTAGAGATCATAAAGCCATAAAAAGGAGGTAGTTAGAACACAAATAGCATTGAACCGAGACAAGGTGATGATTTAGGGGGAGGGGAAAGTGGCAGCTGATAGGTTCCCTTTAAAAGCTAAAAATATAAATATCTATCTATCATTATCTATCTACAGTACCTATTTATCGCTTTTGAAGGTAACTGGTAAGATTCTAGAATATCTTTAATGAATTATTCTTTTTGTCAGGGGGTAAACAAAATCCTCACAGAAATTGAGAAATCAATAAGACATCTGTTGAAATAGTTGCTTTTTAGTGGAATCAATGGGATTTTTTACTGAGCCAATTCCTAACACAGATGGATGGAGATCAGAGGTCAATACAATCAATTGTATGACCAGGGTATCGCGGGTGCTCGAGTGAGATGTTAGAGTCACCACAGCCGTATGTATACTGTAGTAGTAGAAGGTTCAGACAAGGATTTAAAGGGAATCTGTCACCTATTTTTTCACATATAAGCTGCCGTCACTGCCATCAGGGGCTTATCTACAGCATTATGTGATGCTGTAGATAAGCCCCTGATGTAACCTGAAAGATAAGAAAAACAAGTTAGATTATACTCACCTGGGGGGCAGTCTGGTCCGGTTGGTGTCACGGCTCCGATCTTCTAGCAATGACGTCCTCTTCTTTGCTTCTGTCGCGGCTCCTGCCCAGGCATAATTCTCCGCCCTGTTGAGGGCAGAGCAGAGTACTGCAGTGCGCAGGCGCTGGGAAAGGTCATAGAGGTCCGGCGCCTGCGCACTGCAGTACTCTGCTCTGCCCTCAACACGGCAAAGAATTACACCTGTGCAGAAGCCATGAAAGAAGCAAAGAGGAGGACATCATCTCTAGAAGATGGGAGGCACCGGACCCGGACCGCGACACCCATCGGACCCGGACCGCCCCTCCCCCCGGTGAGTATAATATAACTCGCTTTTCTTATCTTTCAGGTTACATCGGGGGCTTATCTACATCATTACAGAATGCTGTAGATAAGCCCCTGATTGGGGTGACGGTGCTTATATGTGAAAAAATAGGTGACAGATTCCCTTTAAGAGAATGTCAAAAGAGTGGGGTCCTGTAATACAGGGTGGGCCATTTATATTGATACACCTAAATAAAATGGGAATGGTTGGTGATATCAACTTCCTTTTTTGTGGCACATTAGTATATGGGAGGGGGGAAACTTTTCAAGATGGGTGGTGACCATGGTGGCCATTTTGAAGTCGGCCATTTTGGAACCAACTTTTTTTCCAATTGGAAGAGGGTAATGTGATACATCAAACTTATTGAGAATTTTACAAGAAAAACAATGGTGTGCTTGGTTTTAACATAACTTTATTCTTTCATGAGTTATTTACCAGTTTATGACAACTTATAAAATGTGTTCAAAGTGCTGCCCATTGTGTTGGATTGTCAATGCAACCCTCTTTTCCCACTCTTGACACACTGATGGCAACACTGCAGAAGAAATGCTATTCTAAGGGGGTCAGATTCCCACTCCCATATACTAATATGCCACAAAAAAGGAAGTTGATATCACCAACCATTCCCATTTTATTTAGGTGTATCCATATAAATGGCCCACCCAGGTGTATCCATATAAATGGCCCACCCTGTAGTATTCAACCATTAAGTCGGGTCATGACATTTCTCCACTCATAAATCTTCCACCATCACGTGTGTATGATATAATTGAGAAGTTAAGGAACTGCAGCAACTCAGCCACAAATTAGAGACTCCATAACATAAAAGAGCAGGGTCACCGAGTGCCGAGGGGCAAAGGGCAGAAAAGCCACCAGCGCTCTCCTGACTCCATAACTGGAGAGTCCAGACCTCCTCAGGTATTAACATCAGCACAAACACTTTGACCCCGCCGGCATGATTTTCCATGATTTTGGAAAGCTTGTTGTAGAAGACTATGACCTGCCTCACAGAGTCCGGACCTCAGACTTATTCAACACTTTTGGCATGAACCAGAAGGGAGATTGTGAGCTTGGACCTCTCCCCAACATGAAGGTCAGACCTCACAAATGGTTAACTGGATGAAGGGGCAATAATTTCCACAGATAAATTCAAAATCTTGTACAAATTTTTCCCAGGAGAGTGCAGAGCATGAAAAACTGAATATTAAAGAGATTTTCCAACCTTGCAGTACAAGTGCCATCTGTTAGATGTCTCCTTTAAGTCTAACTCTCTGTCGACTGCCTGTTGTCAAGCGTAATCAGTCTATCAGCAGAGGCACCAAGACAAAGTAGGGACAGGTCTTTGCTGGAGATGAGTGAATAAATCCGAGTTGAATTTAATTAAACAAAAATCGGCATTCTCCAAAATGTGGATTTTCTTTTAAATGTGGATTCAGCAAAAATGGTGACCTTACTAAATAGCCATCAAAATGTAAATTAAAAATTCTTATTAGGAAATACCGCTCCGGTCCAGTCCTCATTGTATATTTAGTTTGTCGCCACTTGTGTTGAATTCTCCAGTTCTACACACGCCATGACATCATGACGCTATGACCTTTGGCACTCACATGCTCAGAACTCCGGAGGTCCCTATCCCAGCGTGAGAGGCCCGGGGAATTTAAGACCTGGGAGGAGCAGATGGTTCGGAGAGGTGAGCAGTTAGGTGAGTAAAGGCCTTTTTTATCTTTTACATATTACGTTATATATGCTTTCTCGTCTGGAGAGATCACTGAGTATAATAAAGGAATTTAAATTTGGAAAGAATGACTTCTCCATTATTCGAATTTCAGGGAAAATCCATGAAAAATAAGCAAATTTGAAATTTGTCTGATCCGCTCATCTCCAGTCTTTTCTCCTTTTCTACTGGCTGTTATACAACATACAAAGAGGCAGACCTTCAATTCAAGGAAATACAAGCCATTGGACAATGGAAGAAGATATGCACACTTGGAAGCAATGACATAACCATAGTGGGTGCAAGGGTTATAATCACACACAGTTGTTGTAACCTAAGGGGCACAAAAGGTCTCTTTGACCCATAAAGAAAGATCAATACTATTAAAGCTTCATGATAGTTGAGGAGGCTGGTGGAGATATTATAAGAGAATCGAGTTACATCACTGCTGGGAAGCAAGTGAAAGGGAGTTACAGCACCTATAGTGCTGACAGAATACAGATCAATGCCCACTAAAAGATAATGAATGGCAAGTTACAGATCATGAGAATTGAGACAGCCCCTGGGTCTATCAGACTGGTATGTGCGCTAACAGAGTTTTAGGCTACTAGGGGTGATGAAGGCAACTAAATCAGGTGTTTCTGCAGGTTTTGTGAGAAATGACAGGTACGCTCTAGAGTTATGTAAACTATCATGATCTCACAGGTTCTTGTGTAATATAACACACCACATAATGTAGTGAGTCCAAGAAATATCTGGCGTCCGTCTAATAGGATTTGCTATTACAAAACAATTAGAAAACAGAATAAATTCACCGATGAAGTGTTACATGGGGAGTTCTGAAAATATTCTCTGGAAGAACATCATTAAATCCACTGTAAGAGAATTATTCCTGCTGAGTTGCCCGTCGTTAATTGACACATTACCAGCAGAATAGAGAAATTTAATAATGCCTTGATTGATGCAACATCCACTAACCCCCTGAGCTTTACTACCGAAACAGTTTGTAAGAATGGTGGCGGATGTGGGGGGAGGAGAGACTATATACGCGCCATGTAGAAAATATGGGGGAAATGACAACTGATAGAGGGTCTTGTCCGTCTGGATGATAGTAGGAATATTACATGGCCCATTCACATAACTGCTATTTCACAGAATACAAAATTACAATCTGCTCGAGATAATGCCACTCCTCTATAGCTATAGAAGGGTCCAAACAAGAGTTACCCTCTATGACATCCATATACTCTAACATTTTTGCTAGGTTTACCCTGTCATTGCTGAAGGGAGCTTGTTTGAAAAAATTTTTTTTTTTTCTTATTCACTTATACAATGACCTAAGGTATAATTAAAATTTGTAGGTACCCATATCAGAGTCAGGAATAAGCCCTTTAACAGAGTCAGGAATTGGCCACAAAACAGAGTCAGAAATCGGACCTTTAACATAGTCAGGAATGGTCCACATAGAATCAGGAATGGGCCATATAACAGAGTTAGGAAAGGGACATTTAAAAAAGTCAGGAATAGGCCACATAACAGTCAGGAATGGGACACATAACAGAGTCAGGAATGGGCCACATAACAGAATAAGGAATTGGCCACATAACAGTCAGGAATGGGCCACATAACAGAGTCAGGAATGGGCCACATAATAGAGTCAGGAATGGGCCACATAACAGAATAAGGAATTGGCCACATAACAGTCAGGAATAGGCCACATAACAGTCAGGAATGGGCCACATAACAGAGTCAGGAATGGGCCACATAATAGAGTCAGGAATGGGCCACATAAAAGAGTCAGAAATGGGCCACATAGAGTTAGGAATGGGCCAAATAACAGAGTTAGGAATGGGCCACATAGAGTCAGGAATGGACCTTTTAACAGAGTTAGGAATGGGCCACATAACAGTCAGGAATGGCCCTTTAACAGAGTCAGGAATGGGCCACATAGCAGAGTCAGGAATGAGCCCTTTGCCTTGATGCAGTAGCAATGAAAGGACAGTTAAAAGTGTTAAACATTGAACCTCCTGCACATAGGAGATCCCATTTAAAGAAGCCAAATTACAGAAAGTCACTAGTGTATGCAACTCAAAAAAGAGCAACGTTTTGGTACCTAAGTAGCCCCATTAGCCTCTGTTCTCTGTGGCCAAATTGGGAAGAAACAAAAAAATAGGACATCTGTTCTTCAAGATCCATTATTTGCGTAGTGTTCTTGAGACTTTGGTCAGCACCAAAGCTGTAGCTATAGAAAGCATTTAGCAATTAGAGATAAGCGAAGGAATTTGAGTGAATTCAATGCAAAAAAATGCAGATCTTTGTAACTCTTTTCTTCTTAGATTCAGCAAAATCTGTCTGGCTTCAATATTTCTGAACGGTAAAAAGCAAACAAAAGGTCACATCTTCTGATCCCCACCACTCGCACTGAAAATCCGTAGGCCTCTCACGATGAGACGGAACTTCTGACGCCGATGAGGCCTGGAATAGTTTTACATGAGTTGTGGCGCACGCTGTGACATCATGAAATCGTGACATTCCTCAAGCTTGATTTTTCAGCAAGAGGCAGTGATCAGAAGATATGGCGAGGACCAGATGGCTGATGGTTCGGAGCGGTGGGTCCATACAGGTATATTTTACATCTCACAATTATTATTAGTTAGGGTTGGGAGAACGTGATAAGGAATATTAAGTTATTTTCTGAGAATAGAATTTCCCTGGAAAATCCATGTGAACAAGCGACTTTGCATAATTTGTGGATTTTATCTAAGTGCCCAAAGGCTTCAAGTTACATTCCTGTTCAGCACGGTTGTGTCTACAACATGGAACCATAGCAGAGCGTTTTACGGCACCATAGGTCAATGCTTTTAGGGTAAAATAACTAAGTAATATCACAAAATTATGCCTTTTTATGAAAGGGGAGGCACAGGAAGATACACCAAATCCCCACTGAGATCTATAGGCACGGTATTACGACTCTATACAGATTCAGCCATATTACAGCCATGTGAAAGAGGTCTTAAGATCTCAATGTATTGTGTCATTATAATTCAAATTATATACAGATATTTGTTTCCCCCACTACTTTGCAATTTACCTCTTGTTAAAAATCCACTCTGTTCTCATGAAAAAAGGTATTTTTTAATTATATAGGGAAAGTAGAGCACACTTGTAAACACTTTGCCACACAGCTTGTAAATGCTTCTCAGAAGAAGGTCAGATTGCTGGGTTGGGCCAGACTTGGCACCCCGGCTCTCCTCCGAAGGAGCAGAGACAAAACTACCTTTGTTTGCAACATCGGAGAATGCACACTTCGAGCCCATGGCTCAGCTGAGCTGTCAGCCCGAACTGTCAATCATTAGGAGTGCACTGTCCACCTGACAAGCAGGAAGATGGGAGGTAGGGGTGCAGTGCGCTCCTAGAGATCAACAAAGATAAAACCTCTCCAAATATTACAGTGTGCTTTGAAATCAAAAGACTGCCCACTGAAAGGGTGGGCTTGCTGCTTTCTACTTTGCTATTGGATATCAGTCCTAAAACAGAACTCCCCTAAAATAAAACCTCTGCAGCAATCAGATGATGTCCCGTTCCAGTTAATCTCCAGATACAGCCAATCACAAGCCAGGATGTCGTCACTGGTAAGGTAGATAGTTTACTGTCACAACATACACTTTAGAGTCTCTGCAAAGACCCCTCATATTTCTTTATGCAGGAGACCAACCAGTTTATAAAAGGTTAACAACTGAGCAGTAGATGGAGACACTAGACTTGAAGCTACGCTGTGGTATTCAAGGCGTCGTGGCCAGAGACAGACCTGAAACGGATTTCAGAGCACCTAAGCAACTGGCTTGTGACGCCACACTCTCTCCTAGGTAAGGATGCCTGAGGGTGCCGGACTGGTCCCTTACACGTTTTGGAAAGGCTCAGTTTCTTTACTTATAGTAACATGGGAGCATTGAATTAAATATTATTTAATAGTATGATTGAGTAGAGCTGTAAGGTATATATAAAATTACATGGACCAACATCCTTCTACTACCCTCTGATGAAGGAAACTGAGTCTTTCCGAAACGCGTAAGGGATCAGTATGCTCCCCTCAGGCATTAGTACCTAGGAGAGAGTGTGACGTCACACACTAGTTGCTCCAGAACGCTGAAATCAGTTTCAGGTCTGTCTCCAGCTAGGACGCCCTGAAAACTATAGACTCTTTGCAGAGATTCTAAAGTGTATGTTTTGAATGTAAACTATCTAATCTACTGCAACTGGCGGTCAACCAAGTGATCGACCACAACCTTATTTATTCTAATTCACTTTTTATATATTTTTGTCATATTGGTTGCTCGATCACATACTGTAACTTCAAAAGGAACCTGAAGTCCTACCTCTTCCGACAAGCCTACAGCCTGCAGTAATCCCCATTCTACCAATCCACTGCATGACCAGCTCTATTCTCACCTCCTATATCCTCACCCATCCCTTGTAGACTATGAGCCCTTGCGGGCAGGGTCCTCTCTCCTCCTGTACCAGTCGTGATTCGTTTTGTTCAAAGTTATTGTACTTGTTTTTGGTTATGTACAACCCTTTTCACATGTAAAGCGCCATGGAATAAATGGCGCCATAATAATAAATAATAATAGTAAGAGACTACTTGAGCAGTACTTTAGCCTTACCGGACCATCTCCCATAGTGCGTGGAATTATACACTTTCTAGTGAATTTTTCAATAATGTGACCTCCGATTCCCAGATTATAGTAATTAAAGACTTACGGAACTGGCTTCCAAGATGTCTCTCCAGATGGGGGTTTCTTCTGTAGGATTTGAGAAATCCAGCAAGTTATCCAACACCACCTGTCCAATGAGGTCATGTCGGGAGAATCTGTCAAAGTCATAGATGCTGAAGTGTAATTTGCGGTTCTGGAGATCATTAAAGGGCACATTAAAATGGAATGTCTCATTAAAGATCGGATTAAGAGTCTTGCGGTGAACTTTAGTCTGGAACTTTTTCTTTCGGTCAGGCAGTAGATACATCTTCACGTATGGATCTGAAAACCCATTGGCATCCTTTGCTGGTAGGTCAAGAGCTTTTAATATCTTTACAACCAGTTGCTCTGTATTGTAGGCATAGCGGAGGATGAAGCTAATGCGTCCACAGCTGGTGGCCTCCAGCTTCTTCATCTGTTCGTCAGCTGACCGCTGCTTATATAGCTCCGGCTTAATCTGACCGATACTGGTGGCCTGCTCTGGTTTTTCATCCACATGACCTGAAAAGTCAGGACTGGATAACTGTTGCGTCATTGGCCTGGGCAACGTACTGTATCTAGAAGTAAAATAAAAGTGGAAAATATTATTTTTCTGTATTACTGCATCTATAACTTGAAGAATAAATTTTTCTTTTGATCAGGACTCAGGAGTGAAAAATTAGATCCCCCCCCAACATGACTGTAAATCTATCTAAGGCTTGGTACACTTTTGGGATGGATTGTAGATTTAGCAGACAGCATGCATAACAATGGAAACCTTTACTACCTCATTATAAGGGCTCATTCAGATGTCCGTTTTGGCATCCAAGTGCTATCCGTGTTTTTCACTGTAATAGTGAATGGGGTCTGGGATTTTTCATCAGAGTAATATCGCAGAGGTATGTTCAATGTTGATCCAATTGGTGGACCAAAATTGACAATGCAAGTCTATGGGGCAGTTAAGAAAAAAAAAAAAAAATCGGACAGCACTCACATGGCATCCAAATGCAGTCAGAGTCTCATGGACTGCTAGATAGGAAAAGAAGATTTTTTTCACATACGAGAAACCTGATGACACTCGGACCAAACTCTGGTGACACTCGAATGAAGCTATGAACAAAAACAATCGATGTCTGAATGATCCCTAAGTCATTGGCTTCAGTTGAGCTATGATGGCATCCATCATACAACAAATTGTTGGAATATGTTTGGTGCAAGAACTCCATTCCTGTCTATGAGTGTTTAGTTGCTAGATTCGTATGCTATTTATTAAGTTAGAACAAAAATAAACTCCCAGAGGCTCACACAGTCACATAGCATGTGACTGTATTTCCTGTTTTTCCTGTGTGTATGAGAGAAGCAGCCTGCTGTAGATGCTGCAGATAGAGACACACAAATGATTTATTCCTGTTCTATTAAGCATACTGTATATTATTCCTGATTGTTCCTGAATAAAGAAGCTCTGTTGTCGCACGCTTGGAGAGTATCCTGAATAATCCGTTGCCAACACAAATCAAGCAGATCATTGCGGCATTTATAACTAGAAGCCAAAATAATATACAATGCAATACGGAGGCAACTGTGCAAATTTCTTAATGAAACCCAATTGTAAAAAAAAAATTAAGGCAAAAATAAATACAATTAAGTAAAAAATGTAGACAATTTCTTAAAGTGGTTATTCTGCCAGGAAAAAGTCTTCGGAAAACATGATGCAACTCAACGAAACAAAGCCTATTCAGCTTACCGATCCACCATTGCTCCCAATCTGATGACTTCCAGACCCTCGTTAATCTTTGGACTTCCTGTTCTAATGATCACAACTCATTGATATAATTATCACCTTTACAACCAGTGATTGGCTGGTTTAGTCACGTGTCCATATTAAGATGTCATCGCCAGAGAAGGAAGTACAAAGACTAGTGGGTCAGGAAGAGTCAGAATGTAGAGGCAGGGATGAGTACTGTAAAACAAATACATTTCTTCTGCAGTCGAAAACTGAAAAAGAAAAATACTAAAATATTTACCTTTTGGATTCAGGTAAGGATGATCATGTGTGGTTCACAGAAACATGACTCTGGTGGTCTATCACTGGCCACATCGGTGATTTGTCATCCAATAAGCATCTAGGAAGATGCGCCAAATCTGTCACACACCGTGTAACTTGTACAAAGTTTTGAACATCTTGTGGTCTAAAACCGACTTCTCTAATTTTATGCTGCCCGATTAGTAGACATTATTAAATGGGTTCCAATATGGTTACCGAATGTGTACACGGAAGGCTGTCAATATATGTACTGTATATTTCTAGGGTATTCACACTTGGCAACATTTTCTGCAATCATCCAATTAATCTGATTGCAGTTTGGAGAAATTAAAGCAAAATTACAGAAGCAACCCCATGTACATACTGAAAATTAATTTTTCAGTTGCCACATGTGAACACAGATGAAAGGGAGTATGACTACAGGATCAGACTACACAGGGTTGGTGTCACGGTTCCACCCCTCAGAGTGTTTGAGATGCAGTTACTAGTGTTGAGCATTCCGATACCGCAAGTATCGGGTATCGACCGATACTTGCTGTATCGGAATTCCGATACCGACTTCCGATATTTTTTCAATATTGGAATTCGGCATCGGAATCGGAAGTTCAGTTGATTGACGGCCTGACGTCATCATGATGCGCGGTGTGTGCGCATCATGATGCGCCGTCATTTCGGGCCTTCCGGGGGTCTCTGCCGGCCTGCCGGGGGGCTGTGCCGGCCTGCCGGGGGGCTGTGTGGACTGCCCGGGGTCTGTACCGGCCTGCCGGTGGTCTGTGCACCCTGTGGGGGTCTGTACCGGCCTGCCGGGGGGCTGTGCCGGCCTGCCGGGGGGCTGTGCTGATGTCCGGGGGTCTGTGCAAGCATCGTCCGATGGGACTACAAGTCCCATCGGGCGATGCCTGCTACCATGACAGTGATTGACACATTAGCCAATGATGGGACAGTAGTAGTCCCATCATCCGGCTAATGTGTTAAATGTTAAAAAAAAAAAAAAAAAAAAAAAAAAATACTACATACATACTACATGCATGCTACATACATACTACATGCATGCTACATACATACTACATATATACTACATACATACTACATACATGCTACATACATACTGCATGCTACATACATACTACATACATACTACATGCATGCTACATACATACTACATATATACTACATACATACTACATACATGCTACATACATACTGCATGCTACATACATACTACATACATACTACATGCATGCTACATACATACTACATATATACTACATACATACTACATACATGCTACATACATACTGCATGCTACATACATACTACATACATACTACATACATACTACATGCATGCTACATACATACTACATATATACTACATACATACTACATACATGCTACATACATACTACATACATACTACATGCATGCTACATACATACTACATGCATGCTACATACATACTACATGCATGCTACATACATACTACATGCATGCTACATGCATGCTACATACATACTACATGCTACATACATACCACATATATACTACATACATACAATACATTCATACAATACATACATAGACATACAGTACATATAACATAGAGTAACATACTTACCAATACTTGTCACATTGTTCCCCGAAGCCATTGTCTTTTCCGGGATAAATATTAACATAACAAACCACAAAAATACTCACCCACGATCCGAAGCAGTCCACGAGTGTGTCCCACGACGATCTTGGGTAGAGAACTGCAGCATCAGATGATGCTGCCGTTCTCTACGGGCTGCAGGAATCCAATGACGGAAGGTAGGTATCCTTCCGCACTGTATTCCTCCGCCACTTAAAAAAAAAAAGTCCCTAGTCTCACTTTATGCCATTGCTGTGTGGGAATTTCCCACACAGCAATGGCATAAAGTGAGACTAGGGACTTTTTTTTTTTTAAGTGGCGGAGGAATACAGTGCGGAAGGATACCTACCTTCCGTCATTGGATTCCTGCAGCCCGTAGAGAACGGCAGCATCATCTGATGCTGCAGTTCTCTACCCAAGATCGTCGTGGGACACACTCGTGGACTGCTTCGGATCGTGGGTGAGTATTTTTGTGGTTTGTTATGTTAATATTTATCCCGGAAAAGACAATGGCTTCGGGGAACAATGTGACAAGTATTGGTAAGTATGTTACTCTATGTTATATGTACTGTATGTCTATGTATGTATTGTATGAATGTATTGTATGTATGTAGTATATATGTGGTATGTATGTAGCATGTAGTATGTATGTAGCATGCATGTAGTATGTATGTAGCATGCATGTAGTATATATGTAGTATGTATGTAGCATGTAGTATGTAGCATGCATGTAGTATATACACTCACTGGCCACTTTATTAGGTACACCATGCTAGTAAGGGGTTGGACCCCCTTTTGCCTTCAGAACTGCCTCAATTCTTCGTGGCAGAGATTCAACAAGGTGCTGGAAGCATTCCTCAGAGATTTTGGACCATATTGACAAGATGGCATCACACAGTTGGCGCAGATTTGTCGGCTGCACATCCCTGATGCGAATCTCCCGTTCCACCACATCCCAAAGATGCTCTATTGGATTGAGATCTGGTGACTGAGGAGGCCATTTGAGTACAGTAAACTCATTGTCATGTTCAAGAAACCAATCTGAGATGATTCGAGCTTTATGACATGGCGCATTATCCTGCTGAAAGTAGCCATCAGATGTTGGGTACATTGTGGTCATAAAGGGATGGACATGGTCAGCAACAACACTCAGGTAGGCTGTGGCGTTGCAACGATGCTCAATTGGTACCAAGGGGCCCAAAGAGTGCCCAGAAAAAATTCCCCACACCATGACACCACCACCACCAGCCTGAACCGTTGATACAAGGCAGGATGGATCCATGCTTTCATGTTGTTTACGCCAAATTCTGACCCTACCATCCGAATGTCGCAGCAGAAATCGAGACTCATCAGACCAGGCAACGTTTTTCCAATCTTCTACTGTCCAATTTCGATGAGCTTGTGCAAATTGTAGCCTCAGTTTCCTGTTCTTAGCTGAGAGGAGTGGTACCCAGTGTGGTCTTCTGCTGCTGTAGCCCATCTGCCTCAAAGTTCAACGCACTGTGCGTTCAGAGATGCTCTTCTGCCTACCTTGGTTGTAACGGGTGGCAATTTGAGTCACTGTTGCCTTTCTATCAGCTCGAACCAGTCTGCCCATTCTCCTCTGACCTCTGGCATCAACATGGCATTTCCGGCCACAGAACTGCCGCTCACTGGATTTTTTTTCTTTTTCGGACCATTCTCTGTAAACCCTAGAGATGGTTGTGCGTGAAAATCCCAGTAGATCAGCAGTTTCTGAAATTCTCAGACCAGCCCTTCTGGCACCAACAATCATGCCACGTTCAAAGGCACTCAAATCACCTTTCTTCCCCATACTGATGCTCGGTTTGAACTGCAGGAGATTGTCTTGACCATGTCTACATGCCTAAATGCACTGAGTTGCCGCCATGTGATTGGCTGATTAGAAATTAAGTCTTAACACACAGTTGGACAGGTGTACCTAATAAAGTGGCCAGTGAGTGTATGTAGTATGTATGTAGCATGTAGTATGTATGTAGCATGCATGTAGTATATATGTAGTATGTATGTAGCATGTAGTATGTATGTAGCATGCATGTAGTATATATGTAGTATGTATGTAGCATGTAGTATGTATGTAGCATGCATGTAGTATGTATGTAGCATGCATGTAGTATATATGTGGTATGTATGTAGCATGCATGTAGCATGCATGTAGTATGTATGTAGTATGTATGTAGTATATATGTAGTATGTATGTAGCATGTATGTAGTATGTATGTAGCATGCATGTAGCATGCAGTATGTATGTAGCATGCATGTAGTATATATGTAGTATGTATGTAGCATGTAGTATGTAGCATGCATGTAGTATATATGTAGTATGTAGCATGTAGTATGTATGTAGCATGCATGTAGTATATATGTGTTATGTATGTAGCATGTAGCATGCATGTAGCATGCATGTAGTATGTATGTAGTATATATGTGGTATGTATGTAGCATGCAGTATGTATGTAGCATGCATGTAGTATATATGTAGTATGTATGTTGCATGTAGTATTTATGTAGTATGAATGTAGCATGTATGTAGTATGTAGTATGAATGTAGCATGTATGTAGTATGCATGTTGTATGTATGTAGCATGTAATTTTTTTTTTTTTTTTTTTTTTTTTACATTTAACACATTAGCCGGATGATGGGATTACTACTGTCCCATCATTGGCTAATGTGTCAATCACTGTCATGGTAGCAGGCATCGCCCGATGGGACTTGTAGTCCCATCGGACGATGCCTGCACAGACCCCCGGAGCCTGCACAGACCACCGGCAGGCCGGCACAGCCCCCCGGCAGGCCGGCACAGCCCCCCGGAGCCTGCACAGACCACCGGCAGGCCGGCACAGACCACCGGAGCCTGCACAGACCCCCTGGCAGGCCGGCACAGCCCCCCGAAAGGCCCGTACAGACCCCAGAGAGGCTGTACAAGGGCAGGAAAGGGTTTTTCTTATTCCGATACCGGAAGTCCCATAGACTTGAATGGGACTTCCGGTATCGGAATCGGCGATACCGATACTTTTTTTAAAGATCGGCCGATACCATCCGATACGATACTTTGAAGTATCGGACGGTATCGCTCAACTCTAGCAGTTACTGACAGCTCGGCTGTCTAATCTGATACAGGGGCGTGCTGAAGCTGTCAGTACTTTGACAGCATGGCCATCCAATCTGGTTCAGGGGCGTACTGAGTTGTCAGTGTGTTGATTGGCTAGTCGAGCTGTCAATCTGTGACTGGCAGGTGTCGGCTGTCTTTTAGTGTTCACTATCCCGGGTAATTGCCATGCCTACTAAGGAGCTTCTCCCAGACCACTGCCAGACGTACTTTCAACAAGTGAGGTTTGTGCTTCCCTGTGCCTTGAGTTCTGTATGCTTGATCTGACCATCCACCTGTTTAACCCATGTTTAACCCCTTCAGCTCTGATCCATTATCCTCCTGGTACTCTGACCTTGGAAAGTTGCCTAACTACGCTTTTGTCTCTTCCTTCTGTTTATGACGTACCCACCTGGCTTCTGACCTTGGACTCCTTGACCACTCTGACTCACGGCTTGACTGTGAGCAGTGACTAGAATTACAGTTTGTTTGCACTCTGTAGTCATAAAACATCTATATAAGAGCTGTATATATAATCAGGTAATATATTTTCAAAGAGGACCTTGTAAAAATCCTTGACCTCCACTGATTCTGCCGTTCTTTTCCATTTTGCTCTGCATCGCATCATTGCAAAAAAATTCACATTTGTTTCTTTTGGAGCACAGTACAGAAATCTCTGGTTATGGTGCAACTGGGCATTTCTTTGGAGTCTTCTCTGGGAACTTGCTGCCTATTAGCAACATCTGGGATGGAGGCGTGAAAATGCACCCCCCCCCACCTAGCAGACACTCTAAAGAAATGACCAGTTGTACTGCAAGCAGAGATTTCACATAATGCACTCCAAAAGCATCAAATGAGAATATCTTTGCAATTGAGTGACACAGAGCAAAATGGAAAAAAGAATCAGAATCAGGGGAGCTCTGGGAATTTTACAATGTATTCAGCTCAATGTTTTTGGCAAATTCACTATTAGTACAATTTGCAAGTATGCAAATTAGTGGTTATCAGTGTTCTTTGCAGTTCTGTGTTCCAATATGAAAATATATAGGTGGACACAGATAGCAAAGTCCCTGTGCAAGAAGTTTATGTCTTGCTCATCAAAAGTTTATTATAGAGCATAAACTTATGTCTCTTTGACAATCCACTCATATTGAGTTATGAAATTAATCAACTTGGTCCACTACATGCAAAAGGATTCTGTTTTACGATGACAGTGGGCTAATTGACATTTTGTGATTCGATAAAAGATTTGGACATCCTGCGAATTAGGTAGTGTTTCTACAGTTTGCGCTACTGCTGTTTTATAATAATAATAAATTTTAATAATAATAAATTTTATTTCTATAGCGCCGACATATTCCGCAGAACTTTACATTTCGGAGGGGATTTGTACAGACAACAGACATTACGGCATAACAATAATCACATAGATTATAACAAATACCAAGAGGAATGAGGGCCCTGCTCGCAAGCTTACAATCTATGAGGAAAAAAAAGGGAGACACGAAAGGTGGGTGGTAACAGTTGCCCTGATTGTATGGACCAGCCATAATGTTAAGTGTGTATCAGTACAGACGCAGAAGGCTAATGGATGCATAAAGCAAGTGGGAACATGATGTGGGGAACCTGGTTATGGTAAAACCTTTGGCTGTGCCACACAGGGATAGATTAGGTTAATATGTTGAGGCGATAGGCCAGTCTGAATAAATGCGTTTTCAGGGCACGCTTAAAATTGTGGGGATTGGGGACTAATCGTATTGACCTGGGAAGTGCATTCCAAAGAATTGGCGCAGCACATTTAAAGTCTTGGAGACGGGAGTGGGAGGTTCTGATTATTAAGGATGCTAACCTCAGGTCATCAGCAGAACGGAGGGCGCGGGTAGGGTGGTATACTGAAACAAGGGAGGAGATGTAGGGTGGTGCTGAGCCATGGAGGGCTTTGTGGGTGAGGGTAATAAGTTTATGCTGAATTCTGGAGTGGATGGGTAGCCAGTGTAATGACTGGCACAAGGTAGAGGCATCAGTGTAACGATTGGTGAGGAATATGATCCTGGCTGCAGCATTCAAGACAGATTGGAGAGGGGAGAGTTTGGTAAGAGGGAGACCGATTAGAAGAGAGTTACAATAGTCGAGACGAGAATGAATAAGAGAAACAGTAAGAGTTTTTGCAGACTCAAAAGTAAGAAAAGGTCGAATTCTAGAAATGTTTTTGAGGTGCAGATGACAAGAGCGAGCCAGTGATCGAATGTGTGGCGCCCATGAGGCTCAGTCGCCACAGAGGTACTGCACCTTCTCCTAAGGTGTAGTGCCCCACCACCTAGGTAAGTTGGGAACTCCTTTCCACACTCCAACACCTGCATCCCACACACAGGATAGTTCAGTAGGTCCGCCTAGCAGCTTCAGGCTGGGGGTAGCAGAGCACCCTTCGTGGAACCCTGCTTCGTAGCACGAGATGTACTGGGAGGTGGGTGGAGTTAGTATAAAAGAGGGGGAAAGTGGAGAATTGTAGGTCAGTCTGACAGAAGGTCAGTCTGGGGTGAGTCCCAGAGACGTTCAGTTCTGAAGTTAGTTTTGAGTTCAGTTTGAGTTCAGTTTAGAAAGAGTGCTGCAGCTGCCTCAGTGATCTGAGCCAGCTGGCACGGGAAAGAAAAGAGAAGGAGAAGGATGTAGACCTGCAACCTCAGCTTCCATAAGAGAGAGAAGAAACAGCACGGAATGAAGGAGTAGGAGAACAGAGAGGAGTTGAGGGTTGGAAGAGGAACCCTGCCTATAGATACTCAGCGCAAGGCCGGGGCCCGGTCCCCGAGGTTGTATGGACACGTATGGTTCTGCAGCAGAAACCGGTGGAGTAGTTGGCTGTAAATGCACTACTCCCATCAAAGACTTGGGACACAGCAGCAACTGGATAGAGAGCCAGGACTTCTGAGAGGGGAGTCCCCGATAGAGGCTACAGCTGTCTGTCATACAAGTAAGGTTCTAGGAACATCTGACAGGAGGAATTCCAGAGAACTACGGTACTGGAGTTCTTCACACTAAAAGGCGCAATAGAGGAGTCGTTCAAGAAAGGCACATGTTGGCGGAGTGTTGGAGAGGAGAACCCTGACTTGCCCGGGAGGTTGACTGAGTCTCTACCCCGGAGGACACGGCACGGAGGCAGGCACCAGTGGGTACCACGAACTGTGAGTAAAGCTTGGAAACTGCAAGCCCTGGTGTCCTCCATTCATTCTCTGTCAACACCTTCAGCACCGCTACATCTGGGTACCAGCATTTATACCATTCTGCGCCTCTCCTCATCCATTGCACCTACACTGCCCTGGAACTACAGCTCCACCTGTGGGGAGCTATACCATCTTTGCTGCACCACACCATCAGTCCCAGCGGATCTTCATGCAGCGTTGGCTTACCATCTCCCTTGCCAAACACCACGGGTAGCGTCACGAACAATTCAAATAAACTTTAACACCATTAACATCACCGCCATTGATATTGGGTGCCCAGGGCCACGGACCGGGTCACTGTTGCTGTGACACATTCCCCCCTGACACTGGCCCGGTACAGGGTACCCCGCTGCCCTGAGTGTTAGGGTGACCCAATTTTAGCGTCACGAACAGGATGACGAGACCCGATACCATCAGGTTCTGTGCGCCTGAAATTTGTGAGACTTCTTGCTTTTGAAAATGTGCAGAAGACCTGATTTAATAGACTGTAAAATGGACATTAGAAATGGCCGCTGGCGCAGAGAAGAAGGGCGTGAAGAGATGGGAGGTCCTAAGAAAAGACCGCGAAGAGTATTGGGCCTTCCCTGCCTGAATTACTATGTGACAGATACATGGCCCACCCCCCGAGGGGTTCGTATACTGGCTTGGTATGGAGGCGGTGGAAGAAGACGCCGCCCCCGGAAGGAGGGGCAGAAGAAGCCAGTGGCGGGAAAGGGGCCAAGGCAGGAAGAAGAATGCCAGAACGCCATTTTGGAGAGTGAGGGAAAGAGGCATGCAGAGCGCGGGGAAACGGATCCCCCTGGCGCCATGGCTGACAGCTCCAACCCGAACTCCGGAATGAACCACCAGCAACTAGAAGGTGAAATAGCTGAATTGACAGCCAGTCTGCAGCTGAAGAAGGATGCCTTAGAGAAGCTGAGATGGCAGCGTGCCCCGGCGGGGCCTACACCAGCGGTACCCTCTCCATCGGTACCTGCCGCTACCACACCGGACTGTCCCCGGGCAGCGTTGATCTACACGTCTACCCTGACTGTGCGGCTAGGTGCCGCTTGCCCGAAGGAGTTACCGGAGGACCCGGGAGTGGAAGCGGAGCTCCCGCCAGGACCTGACGCAGCTGCGCAGGTCCCCGCAGAGACCCCTGCGGATCCGGAGCCACCATCCGCTCCATCACCACCTGCACCGGAGCAGAGGCTGCACCGCCAGGAGGCCCCAGGTATGTCGATGTTCCTCCACCTGGGAAGGCCCTGAGGTGTACTGCAGTTGCAGCGGCTGGCCAGGTCGTCCTGGATCTGGTCTGGGACCGGGATGATGGTGCCATGGGTGAGAACAGGTCCCGGGAAGAGCGGGAGAAAGAGAGTTGGGCAGGATGTCGGGACACCATTCGACAGCTGGCAGCGGAATACCGGGAGAGGGAGCAGAGAAAGAAGGCTGTGCTGGGCCCGGATCTGGCCAGGAAGGAGAGGGCCCGTGCTGGGTATCATGGTCCCCGGGATGCAGCTGGTTGGGGGCAGGTGCTGAATGTAAACCGAGAGAAGGGGTTCGGATTTATTGCGGACCCCAAAAGAATCAGCGACCTGTTCTTTAACCGGCGGGACGTGGAGCCCCATCTGAGGAGGGGGCATCCTGATAGAGACCTGCAGCCTGGGGAGTATGTGACCTTCACCCGGCATGAGGGACTCCGGGGGGTGGTACGCCCTGAATATCCGCCGTATTCCGGAGGAGTTTATCGAAAGGTACAGGCCAAAGAGACCTCTTGCTGCCCCTCCATCCACCGGTACCACTCAGACTGCTCAGGTACCCGCTTCCAAGAACCAGGCTGCTCTTGCATCACCTCCAGTTCAGCAGCCCAAACCAAAAATTCCTGGCTTAACACCGTGGGAAGAGGAGTACTTGAGGATCGCCAACGACTACTTGGAATCTGGTGGCCATTAAAACACTTTTCAAAATCACGTTACCCAGGAGGGTTTTGTTTGCACCAGTTGTGCCTTGTTTCGCTATCATGTTTTTCCGGTAGCACTTTTGTTGCCCTGCTTTTGATTGACAGCGTTTTTCTACATTTGGAACTGAGGAGATCATGAACGCTGTATGATCCAAAACTTTTATTGTAAATAGTTTGCACCTCTTTAGGTGCCCTTTCTTGGTTTTACATATAAAGACACTTTTCGAAGATGATGTCTACCTCAAAAGGACACTGCAAGAGATCCCGGCTGGGAGCGGTGTCCAGCACCTTACAAGAATAACTGTTAAATGTTTTACTGTGAAGTATTTGATAATGTGTTTTACAAGAGTATTAGTAACTGAGAAATGGCTTTTATAGAAGAATTAGGAATGTCTGATTTAGAGATGAGTGTGAATAAAGAATTGGAAGTAGACAGGTGATGGACCAGGTACTTGCGGTCAGCGTCTTGCGTCTAGAAGAGACAGTGAAAGTAGAAAAATAAATGTGTACTTGAGAAGGAAAATGAGAGAAGATGTGTTACAGAGAATAGCACTTTGAATTGAGAATTGCACTTAGAATTAAAATTTTTAGATAGGATTTAAGATAGAATTGTTTGTAACGTTCAAGATGAGTACCTCCTATACTAGGAAGATTAGTATAAGAAAAGTTATTATGCATTACAAAATTTTTGTATGTTTCTTTGCTGTCTACTTTGTTATCTTGCAGCCGCGGACGTGCTGTGTTTAACGGGGGGTATGTGGCGCCCCTGAGGCTCAGTCGCCACAGAGGTACAGCACCTTCTCCTAAGGTGTAGTGCCCCACCACCTAGGTAAGTTGGGAACTCCTTTCCACACTCCAACACCTGCATCCCACACACAGGATAGTTCAGTAGGTCCGCCTAGCAGCTTCAGGCTGGGGGTAGCAGAGCACCCTTCGTGGAACCCTGCTTCGTAATACGAGATGTGCTGGGAGGTGGGTGGAGTTAGTATAAAAGAGGGGGAAGTGGAGAATTGTAGGTCAGTCTGACAGAAGGTCAGTCTGGGGTGAGTCCCAGAGAAGTTCAGTTCTGAAGTTAGTTTTGAGTTCAGTTTAGAAAGAGTGCTGCAGTTGCCTCAGTGATCTGAGCAAGCTGTCACGGGAAAGAGAAGAGAAGGAGAAGGACGTAGACCTGCAACTTCAGCTTCCATAAGAGAAAGAAGAAACAGCGTGGAACGAAGGAGTAGGAGAACAGAGAGGAGTTGTGGGTTGGAAGAGGAACCCTACCTATAGGTTCTCAGCGCAAGGCCGTTCTGCAGCAGACACCAGTGGAGTAGTTGGCTGTAAATGCACTACTCCCATCAAAGACTTAGGACACAACAGCAACTGGAGAGAGAGCCAGGACTTCTGAGAAGGGAGTCCCCGATAGAGGCTACAGCTGTCTGTCATACAAGTAAGGTTCTAGAACATCTGACAGGAGGAATTCCAGAGAACTACGGTACTGGAGTTCTTCACACTAAAAGGTGCAATAGAGGAGTCGTTCAGGAAAGGCACATGTTGGCGGAGTGTTGGAGAGGAGAACCCTGACTTGCCCGGGAGGTTGATTGAGTCTCTACCCCGGAGGACACGGCACTGAGGCAGGCACCAGTGGGTACCACGAACTGTGAGTAAAGCTTGGAAACTGCAAGCCCTGGTGTCCTCCATTCATTCGCCGTCAACACCTTCAGCACCTCTACATCTGGGTACCAGCATCTATACCATTCTGCGCCTCTCCTCATCCACTGCACCTACACTGCCCTAGGACTACAGCTCCATCCTGTGGGGAGCTATGCCATCTTTGCTGCACCACACCATCAGTCCCAACAGATCTGCATGCAGCGTTAGCTTACCATCTCCCTTGCCAAACACCACGGGTGGCGTCACAAACTATTCAAATAAACTTTAACACCATTAACATCACCGCCATTGATATTGGGCGCCCAGGGCCACGGACCGGGTCACTGCTGCTGTGACAGATTCCCCCCTGACACCGGCCCGGTACCGGGTACCCCGCTGCCCTGGGTGCTAGGGCGACCCATGGGGGGCAAAGGAAAGCTCGGAATCAAGCATGACCCCAAGACAGCGGGCATGTTGCTGGGGAGTAATAGTGGAGCCACACACAGAAATGGCAATGTCGGGTATAGGTACATTAGTAGAGGGAGGAAACACAAGGAGTTCAATCTTTGACAGGTTCAGTTTCAGATATAGTGAGGACATGATGTTAGACACAGCGTTTAGACAATCACCGGTGTTTTCTGGAAAGGCTGGCGTGATGTCAGGAGAAGAAGCGTATAATTGGGTGTCATCAGCATAGAGATGGTACTGGAAACCAAATCTACTGATTGTTTGACCAATGGGGGCAGTGTACAAGGAGAAGAGGAGGGGGCCTAGGACTGATCCTTGAGGAACCCCAACAGTAAGGGGAAGATGAGAGGAGGAGCAACCGGAAAAAGATACAGTAAAGGAGCAGTCAGAGAGATAGGAGGAGAACGAGGAGAGAATGGTGTCCTTGAGGCCAATGGAAGCATAGTGAGGAGGAGCTGATGATCCACAGTGTCGAATGATGCAGAGAGATCCAAGAGAATTAGCATGGAGTAGTGACCATTAGATTTAACTGTTAGTAGATCATTAGAGACTTTAGTGAGGGCAGTTTCAGTAGAGTGTAAGTGTGTTATAGGTTTTCTCCAGGTATTCCAGTTTTTCCTCATGCTTGAAAAAAAATATGTTAGGGTATGAGAACATAGAGTGTATCCCTCTTATTTACTTTTGTTGTAAAACCACTTTGCTGGCCATATGTTTAATTTTTCAGCATTTTTCTTCCTCTTTGGAATTTAAAAAAAGCTATTTAAGAAAAAATTAAACACGTGTCACTTCTTTAAGTATCTCTTAAAGAAAAACTATCACAATTAGGGTATGTTTCCAAGTGGCGTATTTGGTCAGGATTTGCTGCGGATTGGATGCTGCGTACAGCCGCAGTGTCCAATCTGCAGTGTCCAGATGTTACAACATAGTGGAGGGGATTTTATGAAATCCCATCTCCACTATGCGTGCAGGGACACCACCGGCATCCCTCCGTATAAGCACTTGTGGCGCGCCTTTATAGACTGCAGTATGTCTATTTATCTTATGGAGACGCCCGGTCTCCGCAAGATAAATAGCACCGTTCTATGAATAGGATGCGGTGATCACCGCACGGACAAAAGCCGGCAACGCTTTGGGTGGGCGGATATCCGCCGCATTTAAAGCGCTGCTAATCCGGAACGTGGACACATACCCTTAGACACTGTCCAATCAAAAAAAAATGTTTCAGGAAAAAAAAAAAAAAAAAAAGAACTCGACAAAAGCACTTTAAAAACTTTTCAAAACCACTTTAGAAAACTTTAAAGACCTCCAAAACTCCTCAAAGAAGGAGAATTTCCTAGAGCGGTATCTATTATAAAAAAAATCTTCATTTTTGACCAACTCAATAAAAAAACACTGTGTGCACATAACCTTAATTGATTTCCTATGAAATTTGCCTTAAAATTTGGGGACTTATGTGTGAAATATTGTGTAGCTTTATAAACAGTGTGGCAAAATCATGTCAGAATGTCAAAACATGTTTATATAGCTAAATTGGATAAGATATATAAAAAAAAATTGAAAAAATATTACAAGAAAATGTGTATACCCTCTCATTAATTGTATCTACCTAGAAGATCCTTAATAAAGAAAAGTTAATAAATATCTACACTATTTTCAGTGCCTGATGTGTGCACCTCAATTCAATTTTAACATGAGATGTCCAGACCAGGCAGCCGGTGCGATAAGCACAGGTGACAACTGTGATCTTAGGTAATCTGTCATGACAGCATCTCCCCTCACTGTGACAGATAAATGGGAAAATCTCAGAGGAAGAATTCGCCGGCTCGATATGAGACTGTCAGATAAAAGCTCAGCATTAGTTTGCTGCCTTACCATGTTATATCTGACTTGTATTTTAGTCCATAGACCCTCAGAGCGCAATAACAATAAACAAGGCGGCTACAATTTATTATTTCATTATAGGCAATTCATATCTCGGACGGAAAAATTCAGGGATATTTCCCACGTAATTTGTTCATATTCCATTGCCGTTTTTACGGCAAAATCAAATTGATTTATTGAATTTTTTTAATAACTAGCAAGATCTCGATTAAGTAAAGAATAAACGTAATAGCTATAAACGCAGTGTAAAATGCAGGGTCTAAATAAAAGGATTTCCATTTGGGAAAATCAGTTGCTATAATTTAGCTTATAACGATTTGAGAATTTTTGGCATTTTTTTTTGTTGAATGTGATTAGAAAGAATGGTATTGTAGCTTGAACTGATTTTCTTAAATGAGACTGAACTGCATTACCAGATGCAACCTATAAGATTAGAGTGGCGCTGTTTCTGGAACAGTTTTCAAATTGGTGGAAATTTGTTGCAAAACAAATAAGTGCCGAAACATCACATATTTGGTTACATAGTAGGAATCATGTCATTCTCATTGGTAAAAAAAAATATGTTTCTCCCTTTTTTTTCACTGCTGGTAATGGGGGAACCTGTCAATCTGCAGGATAATACCGTTCTAAAGCTATGCGGCTGCCAAACTGAAACACTGTATGTCGGGAGGAAATAAACTTTATTCCGCCCGGCAGCCTCCGGCTTTCAGTCATAGAGGAGTGCACAGAGAGGCTACTGTCACTGCTCAGTACATAGTGAGCAGTACCTTTAAACACGCCCCAGCACTGACTGACAGCTGGTTCAGCAGTGCATCAGTTCTGAGCCAGCTGTCAGTGAGTGCCAGGGCGTGGTTACAGCCACTGCTCACTGAGTGCTAAGCAATGACTGAAGCCGCATGGGCCACAACTCTATGACTGAAAGCCAGAGGCTGACAGGAGGAATAAAATTAACTTTCCACCAGGGGACTATACATGTGAAATGTATTGTAAGTTTTCAGTCCCAGGGTGAAGGGTCCCTTTAAGACATTGATTAGAGCTTCAGTGGTATCTACTCATGTAAGATATTAGTCTCTTGTTTAGACCATTAGTGAATGTACAATTTAGGACCTTGATGGTCCATACCAGTTTAGGACATTGATGGCCCCTATTAGTTTAGGACATTGATTAAATCAATCTGTTCAGGACTTTTCTGGAATCAGTCTAGGACATTTATGAAACCAGGAATATACTAGATAAGAATATTAGTGAGGTCACTTTGTCTGGAACAGTTTACGACATTGGTGAAACCATTTTGCTCAGGACTTTGGTGGAATCTACTAGTTAAGGACATTAGTGAAATCATTTTGTTTGGGACATTGATGGATTCTGCCAGTTTAGGATAGTGATTAGAGATGGGCGAACAGAAATGTTTGGTATTTGAACCGGATAGTCATTGTTTGGACATTAATGCCGAACAAGGCTTTCTTCTGAAGTCCGGTGCAGTGTTCGGGATAAGTCCGTGGGGCAGAGTAGAGAGGGAGATTTCTGAGCAGTTCAGGTATCCATTATTTTCAATGGGGTTTGGGGTCTGATGGAAGTTCTTGTATTGTTCTCATACCCGAAATGAACTTTCTAAAAAGTTTTGGTCAGCTACCAAAACTCGAACTTCCACAGGTCCGTCCATCCCTAATAGGGATCAAACCATATTACTCAGGCCAACGGTGCAATTTAATAACACAGAATATTGACAAACCATTTTGTTCAAGACATTGGTGGAAACTACGAGATTGAGACATTGACAAAACTAGGACTTTAGTGGAATCTACAGACACTGATGAAACCATTCTGCGCACGATATTGGTGGAATTCACCAATCTAAGACATTGATGAAACTGGGACTTTGGATGAATCTATGAATTTAGGACATTGATGAAACCATTTTGCTCTTGGTGGCATCTACAAGCCTAAAACAATGATGAAACTAGGGCTTTAGATAAATCTAATAGTTTAAGATATTGATGAAACCATATTGTTCTGGACATTGTTGGAATCTACCAGTAAAGGACATTGAAACAAGTTTTCTCAGGACATTGGTGGAATTTACTAGTCTAACACACTGATTAAACTAAGGTTTTGGATGAATCTACCAGTTTAGGATACTGATGAAAACATTTTGAAAAGGACTTTAGTATCATCTACCAGTACAAGACACTGATGAAACTAGGAACTTTGATAAATTTACTAGTTTGGATATTGATAAAACTATACTGTTCAGGAGTCAGGACAATAGTGGAATCTAAATCTACCAGTAAGGCTGGATTCACACTGCGTTAGGGGGCAATGCGCTGACGGATCTGTTACATAGCGGCACTAACGCTGTGTAACGGGTCCGTTAACGCACCCATTGCCCGCAATGATTCTAACACATGCCAAAATCGGCATGCGTTAGAAAGTATGCGTTAATTCATGACGCACCCTCGAACGCTTCTTGCAGCGTTTTTGGGTGCATTGGCAGTAACGCACAGCAAACGGACCCGTTCGCTGTGCATAGAACTGTATGGGCTAATGCTGGGTAGCCCAAGGTACCTTAGCGCTACCTAGCATTAACGCATACCGTTAGCGCTAGGTCACTAAAGATGTCAAAAATGACATCAGCGTTAGCGCACCCGTTTAACGGATACGTTAAACAGATGCCCTAACGCAATGTGAACCTAGCCTAAAGGACATTGATGAAACCATTTTGCTGAGGACATTGGTAGAATTTTTTTCAATCAAAACAAAGATCAAACGTCTTTGTTCATGATACTGGCGGACCCCGGTGTCAACATTCAGTATACCGACTTGTTTAGGACACTAGTGGAACCTACAAGTTCAAAACATTGGTAATCACTACTTGTACTTTACTTTTTTGGGTTCCTAATTCCCAGTACCTCAGATGAAGACAGACATATCACAAGACCCTAGCATGGCAATACCCTCTATATAAGGAAGGCTCAGAAAAGCAGTACTGGGAGATGCTGTTGTGTTGTGTTTCACAGCTGGTGTACAGGTGTGTGTGGCTTTCTGTCACCGACAATTATATTTATAGAATATTATATAATTGATTTCTATTATAACAGAAGAGTCTCGATACATTTCAACCATGATAGTTAAACAGTAAGTGTATCATGATCTTATTTGCTGCCATCCCAGGCTGAATGTCTCATGTATTAGTCCTGAAATGACTATTAATATTTCATCTCATTATTTTCTTGCAGTACGAAATACTGGAATTTGCCTGTCAACTGGGAAATGTAATAAAAGACATTTGTATACACTTTCTGGCAACGCGAGTATCAGTCTGCTGCTAATTAGAATTGCTTTCTAATAAAAAAAGACACAATGTGGTTAAATATAATCTATTGTTCTTTGTTATCAGCTAATTCTGACTCAGTAGAAACTGAATGAGGAGTTCCTTAATTGGATTTTTTCAGTGATTTCTGGAAAATCCCACTTTTCACAGTGAAAATTTTGCTACAGTTGTATCCAGTCATCTAGAGCTAAATAAAACAGCAAACCACTTCTTTCTCCTTGATAGTTAGTTTGCTACAATGTATCTGGGGAAGTTCAAGCTCAAGGGAGTGCATAGACTTAGTATATCTGTAACAAAACCTCAGCTGTGGGAAGCATTAGGTTACGTTCACACTTGGGTTCTGATCTCCATATTTCTCGGCCATTATCGAAACAGAAAAATGAAACAGAGCTGTCACCAGACGGACGCAAACAGAACCCAACGTACCTCATTGACTAAAAACATGGACTGCTAGGTTGCCGACATTTTAAAAAAATAAATAACTTAAGTTTTTTCAACTTTTTTGTTACCGGTACAACGACAGAACCTGCGATTGAGAGATAACTCTACACTTTTGGTTTTATTTCTCTGTTCTCTGATGGTTGATTGTAGGACATCTGTAGAGTCAGGGAAACTGATGTCTAGTTAGTGCTCATCCGAGAAGAGGTTAATTTGTTTTTTCTTGTGCCAGCACACAAAACTTTTACATTTATTTTCTACACTAAGAATAAAAAACAGGAGAAGCGAACATCTTCGTCACTGTCTTTGATTGCATTTGATCCCATTTTCCCTCCTGCTACGCACCTCTTTTATTTCTCTCTCCATCTATCAATAAATCTTTGTTATTCGCAAAATACTACACTCATCTTCTTCAATGCTGCGGGTGTACAACACATTACTGTCTGTATCATTTGTACAATGTTTTAGGGATTTCTCTGACATCCTCTCACTATTCTTTCTTAAATCACCTCAAAATGCCTGCTGTATTCCCAGCCTCAACTTTTACACAGGCTAAAAGCCCCGTCTCACATAGTGAGATCGCTAGCGAGATCGCTAATGCGTCACCGATTTTGTGATGCAACAGCACTCTCGCCTGCGATCTCACTACATGTGACACGCAACAGTGACCGGCTCCCCTGCTGGATATCGCTAATCGCGCAGCAATGTCCTGGGCCATTTTTTTCGTCGTCGGCGTCGCGCTGGCCAGCATGCATCGCTGTGTTTGATCATTGGATCGTTGCTGCATCGCTGAAGAGATCTGCCTGTTTGGCAGCTTACTAGCGATCATGTAGCGATGCACTAGCGATCATGTAGCGCGATCCCTACCAGGTCGTATCGTTGTCGGGATCGCTGGTGCGTCGATAAGTGAAACGGGACCCTGAGATAGTACCTCCTGATTGTCTGTGCTATACCATTTACTCCGATCCCTGATACAAGTGTCAAAAAGTGCAGTCCCTGTTGACCTAGTGAATATGTAGTCTCTGATATACCACTGATTGTCTCCAGATTTTAGCATCAAATGATGCTCTTCATCATTTCTTATGTAAGAGAAATACCTAAGAGGGAGGTAATGTAGAAGTTGTCTTCAACTGGTTAGGTAAGAAGGCCAATGTAAAATAATATTAAGTGCAAAACTGCAAAGGCAGCAATATCATCCCAGAAAAGTATGACCAGAGAAAGGGTCACAGGAATACAAATTGAAAATTTAGTGCTGGATGAAATAATTATTGTTTTTGCAGGTTTTTTCTGAAGAATAGCAGAAAGAAAATTACACTTTAAGGAACTTGTCACAGGGTTAACGCAACAGAAAGGAGCTAGAAGACCGCAACGTCTAATTGCTCATACTCCTTCGCTGAAAAGAAGCACTTCACCTTCTTTTAAATGGTGTTAATTTCTTTTAGCAAAACAGGGGTTAATCGGCCATGTTGGAAGCTCTGGGAGTCTGAGATCTCAGCTGAGCTCGGTTAGCCACTCCTATCCCCTATACAATCGGGGTCCTGACTGAAACACATCAGAGCTAGCTTATGCTGCATGGCTTGGAGGAGAGGTGGTTGGTGGCTATATTAGAAGGAGTTTGGTGGATTTATCTGTGACTGCTGCGTTCGTTTGTAAGTGTGATAACTCCCTTTCTCCCTCTTACTTTGTTTTTTCCTCATCCTCCACTCCCCAATGCATCCCTCTGTTATATATGAGTGAATATTTGTATGCCTGGTATTTTCAGTTGCCCTTGTTCATCTGGTTGGGGTACTGCGGTGCACAGCTGTTAGGAGTGGTGGAAGACACTAAATAAAAAATAAATAAAGTGCCTTTGCCACCCGGGGTCCACCGTGCGGTGGATGGAAAAACCGCTGCTAGAGAGGCAGAGCACAAGGCGGTAATGTGCACAAGGGTTAGACGGCACCCAGTGCACAAAAGCAAGCTCTGTTATACTCACAGAGCTGCAGGCACAGACCTACAGCGATACAGTCGCGGTATTCGCGGTCACAGGAGTAGCCTTAAACAGCAGGACTACTCCGTCTAGACCTACCATCAAATAAGGTGCGAAGCGTCGCAACCGCGGACGCAGAGAAAGCTGCAACTGCAGCGAGGCAAAAACAGAGCCGCTGGCAAGGCGCTGCAATAACGCTGGCGCAATGCAGATGCTAAGCTGCTGAGCAAGATGGAGCATATGCGTGCTGGTGCTAGCGCTGCTACTGGCTGAACCCAAAACACTCACACAATCGTATTATCAGAGGGAAGGGGTTTCTTAATAAGTCAGTCACCAGTCCAAGCATCCATCACCATACATACAGCAGCAAGTATGAAATACTAGCGCATGGCGGAACAGCCATGCGCGCTTTTTATACCAAACGGGACCTTCCGGAAGTCTCCAAGGCTCCAGGAGGAGCCAATAGGATTAGACACAGGACCTGAGCATGTGACTCCCGAACTCCAATGGGAGCTCGTCCCATGAGCATGCTCAGTGGAGGGAACAGAGGACTTAGCCTCTGGAGAGAGTTGCCGTAAAGGCACTCTCCTCTGCAATCTCCTCTACCGCAGATGAAACGCAGGAGACTGCAGCATGTAAGGGTCTAGATTTCATCATAGGGAAGGAAGAAATCAGACTTCTAACAACAGCAGCTCCCCTCATCCCTGGGTGGGGGAAGGGAACAGATGGGAGGTGAATACAGGAGATAAGGCAAGGTTGGAGGCCCAGGCATCTTCACCTTCAGAAGTATCCCTGGAAATAGGGTGAGTTAGGGTGCCCCCCTAGTATTAGGGACAGGATAGGAGCCCCTGGTCCTGGGTCACCTGCCAACCCAGTCGTCACAAAACTCTGGTTGGTTGGATCCACTGCAGTATTGGATGATACTCAAGTAGGCACAGGCTCTTAATACAACAAAGCCCAAACATTTTAGCAGAAGACAACCCCATTCAGTTATGACATATGGCTCTGCCTGGAACCTCAGATTAATTTCTTCCAGTTGGTCAGGATACCAAAGTCCAGTGCTAATGTTTATAATCAAGGTAAGTGTTGTTATCACCATTAAACGGTTAATCCCAAAAAATAAAGTTATCCCCTAGATAATGAATTAAGTGGAGACTGCCCATGCACAGGCCATGACCATTCAGAACAGGTCTACATGGCCCCTTTCTCAGCCCCTTTCTCAGGGTTCCGTGGCCTCAAGCTCAGCATAACTGGAGGTCCGAGTGGTTGTACCTCTAGCAATCGGTAAGTTATCCACTATTCTATGGATAATTAGATTTTTTTAGGAATAACCCTTCAAAGTGTGTTATTGTATAGATCTAATAGATATCATATTGAAATATATATAAAATCTTCTATATGGATCTGTGTATATTAGATGCAAAACATTGCGACCTTTGACTAAGTGTTTGCTCTGAGAGCTATTAAGGGTTAACTTAAAGTATCAGCATGATAAATGAGCGGACTACATACATTAAAAGGGAGCACGCTACCAAACTATAGTACTGTTAAACATTTTGGGCAGGTGTGAAAAAAAATGCTGCGAAGCAGGAATGCTTTCAAAAACAGACGTGTTAATAGATTATTTTAATCAATTAACAAAATGCAAAGCAGAACATTTTAGAAGATTATATTCAGGTGTATGAATAATGAATAACCGGATACATCAAACAGTTAATAATGATATTTTTTATGTAGGTTAAAACAAATCAGCTGTAAAAGAAACAGGTGTATAGGTGGCTTAAAACTGGGTAAAGGACACATAAACCTGCAACAAAGGTAAAGTTGTGAAGACAGTTTTTGTCACAGGTCATACACCATGGCGAAACTGAGTTCGGTAAAAGACACAAGGTAGTTATACTGTAGGTCTCTCTCAATGTTGAAGACTTTTGAAACAGTGATCGGTCAAGGCAACTTACAGCAGCATTTGAAAAACACATCATGCTTAAAGGGAATCTGTCACCCCATTTTTCGAGTATCAGCTGCCGGCACCGCCATCAGGGGCTTATCTACAGCATTCTGTAATGCTGTAGAAAAGTCCTCAATGTAACCTGAAAGATAATAAAAATGAGTTAGATTATACTCAACAGGGCAGAGCAGGGCGCCTGCGCAGGAGCCACGACAGGCAGCAAAAAAGAGGACGTCACCGGTGGAAGATGGGAAGCGCCGGGCCGCAACACTCATCGGACCAAACCGGACCGCCCCCCGGTGAGTATAATATAACTCATTTTTCTTATCTTTCAGGTTACATCGGGGGCATATCTACAGCATTACAGAAGGCTGTAGATAAGCCCCTGATGGCGGTGCCGGCAGCTGATATTCGAAAAATGGGGTGACAGAGTCCCTTTAAGCATGATGTGTTTGTCAGATGCTGCTGTAAGTCTCCTTGACCGACCACTGTTTCGAAAGTCTTCAACATTGAGAGAGACCTACAGTATAACTACCTTGTGTCTTTTACCGAACTCAGTTTCGCCATGGTGTATGTCCTGTGACAAAAACTGTCTTGACAACTTTACCTTTGTTGCAGGTTTATGTGTCCTTTACCCAGTTTTAAGCCACCTATACAGCTGTTTCTTTTACTGTTGATATGTTTCAAAATTAGTTATATTATACTCACTGGGGGGCGGTCCGGCCTTGGTCCGATGAGTGTTGCGGTCCGGCGCTTCCCATCTTCTTACGGTGATGTCCTCTTTTTTGCTGCCTGTCGTGGCTCCTGCGCAGGTGCACTGCTCTGCACTATTGAGGGCAGAGCGGAATACTGCAGTGCGCAGTGTTGTGAGTTCATTTTCCCCTTCATTACTGAGGTCCGAGGAACTCCCTCTTCTGGTTAAGAAAGGTAGTGAGCCTGAGGCTGATGATGAGGACTGGCTGAGTGGAGTTACAGACTGGATATAAGGCTGCCGACGCCCTTCTGCCCTGCGGGTGATTTCTCTGTGGGATCCTTGGAGACCAGTCTGAATTCCTGCTCCTCCACAGCTAAGTTTGCTGCTCGGCCTTTTGCTTTTGTGCTTTGACTTTGTTTTTGCTTTGTTTTTCTGGATTTCTGCCATTCCCTGCTGGGGTGTGCTGAATTCATTTAGCTCTGTCTTCTGAAAATACCTGAGTGCTGATTCAGTTTTTGAAGCCTAGCTGCTTCAGGGCCTTTTTCATATCAGCTGGTTGGCTTATGTCTTTGATAGGGTTTTGGCAGATTGCAGACAGCAGCCTTCCTGTCCTTTCCTATCTAGGTAGTTTTGGGGCCCCGTCTTTGCTCAGTCTATCTTTCTGTCTGTGTTAGTATTTTCATCTTGCTTCACCGTCATTATATGTTGGGGGCTGCCTATTGCTTTGGGGTCTGCTCTGGGGCAGTTTAGATTTCCCCTTTCTTTCTTTAGGCCTATGTATTTCTCCGGCTGTGATCGAGGGGTCTGGGGCATCGTAGGAACCCCCCACGGCTACTGCTAGTTGTGTTGATAGGTTCAGGGGTCTGCAATCTGATAGTTGCCAACTTCTCTGGTTTTCTGGACTTAGCTTGTATTTCTGCTTTTGCCTCCTACGGTGACTCATTCATAACAGCGCAGGTGCCGGACCTCTCCCGGCACCTGCACACTGCAGGACTCTGCTCTGCCCTCAACAGGGCAGAGCAGTCTGCCTGCACAGGAGCCACAACAGGCATCAAAGAAGAGGACTCACCGATAGAAGATGGGAGGCGCTGGACCCGACCGCGACACCCATCGGACCCAAACCGGACCGCCCCTGGGTGAGTATAATCTAACTCATTTTTCTTATCTTTCAGGTTACATCGAGGTCTTATCTACAGCATTACAGAATGCTGTAGATAAGCCCCTGTTGGCGGTGCTTGCAGCTGATACTCAAAAAATGGGGTGACAGATTCCCTTTAATTCCATTCCAAACTGGAAGATGTCCAGCAGTGCTATCAGCTCATAACTAACAGCAACCAGAAAGGCCAGCTGCACCGATCTACTATGAGGAGTCTACCAGAAATGGTCTTTGTGGAAGATTTGGGGTAAAAAAAAAGCCAGATCATCATTATGGAAACAAGGCCAAGTGACTCAACAATGCGCAAAAACAAAGTTCTTGGTACAAAAACATGACAGCAGCTACTCTGGACTCAAAATGTAAAATATTTGTCTGTAAAAGAAGGCAGCTTGTGACAAGCAAGCACACCATCTTATTTTGATTTCAGACATTTTTTTTGCTATAAAAATATTGTGCTGTCTTGCTGATGCTTTTTAGTGCATTAAGAACAAAGAGAAAAATATAAAGTTGTAATTTAAAATCAGCAGGAAAGATGCCAGCTCCACCATATCATTGATCAATCACAAAAAATCTGCCACTGCTGCTGGCAACTCTTCTATCTCTTTCTCCTCCTATCAATTAATTTCTGTATTAATTGTAAAGTAATACACTCATCTTCTGCTTTGCAGCTATTCAAAATAATTTGCTTGTAGTTTTTATCCAATGCTTTAGGGCTTTCCTACTTAAATGGCTGAGCTGAGCGTCCTCTCACTTTTCTAAATTACCCTAAAATGGCTGCTGCACTCCCTGCCTCGGCTTTTATACACACAGGCTACGATAATCCCACCTTGATGATTGCTCTGTACCATGTCATGTGATAGCTACAAGGCATTCTTGGGAAGACCTTGTGGTGGTAACTGAGGTTATGTCAATCTTCTGTGGCTGGTGCAATCTTCTGCAATGTATAAAAACGCTTTTTGGGGAGATTTACCATTACTCAAATTAGATTTCATTCTATTCGTTCGGCTTATCTCTAGTGGTTGGTTTTCCAGGATATTTGGAACAATCTCATCTCCCTTTTGAGCTACTTGAAAAACTTTGTGCACGTGTATAGAGAAGAACTGATGAAGGCAAAGTGCGATCTCACCAAATATTGATTTGATTTAGATTTGACTTTTGTTCATTCACTTTATATAATGGATAAAAAAAACTATTACTACTTCTATTTGTAAATACATTTTTACTATTTTTTCCACACCTGCCTAAAACTGTTGCACATTCCTGTATGTCTACAGTAATGTGTCTAAGAAACAACCTTCATCTTCCAATGTCATTCCTAAGTACATGAAACATAGGGATCTGTATCGGCACGTAAGGCTTTTTCTGTAGCTCAGTGAACCCCGCGTGGATTCCTATTTGTATGTGTTCACTTGACTGACATGAAACTAATTGTGTATGATATCAGAGATTTGCATATATAAACCCTTCAATTACTCTAGGGGCACATTTCAATCCAATTGTTTAGTTTCAATGCAAATTACATCTACGGTGCCCCGCTTCTTATGATGTCTAAATCCTGCTCCGCTAATTAAAGGGGTATTACATTTTCTGCCAATAAAATC
Source organism: Dendrobates tinctorius (assembly GCF_039654945.1). Lineage (NCBI taxonomy): Eukaryota > Metazoa > Chordata > Amphibia > Anura > Dendrobatidae > Dendrobates > Dendrobates tinctorius. The sequence continues at coordinate 61,588,934 of NW_027361696.1, forward strand.
TTTTTTATATGACACAGAATTTTCCTAAATATTTTCTAAAGCAATTCTTTGTAAGTTTCAAGGAGAGTTGAGCAAAATGATTTTCAGGACCCAGGTCCAACAGCCAGGTCGCCATTCCATGTTCGCCGGACCAAAGCCCTGCAAGAACACTCCTGGCATCTCTTCTAATTAGTAAGCCACCATGATGTGATGGGTGCGTTTAGTCGCAACAAAATTATGTTGCAGTGGCCAGCAAATCAAAAGAGGCTCAGGTAGTAGATCTCCAGTGCATCGGTCCAGCGGCTAATGACTACCAATGTGGCACTGGATTAGGACCAACTTTGATTTCAAGATCTCAACTTGTCATTTACTCCACCAAGATAAACATAGGTTCTGGTCACGAGAAGGACACATGGGGCACAGATTGTTCAACAACATAAATTATGATGATAAATGTATGGTCTTGGTGGATCTGACTGATGGGACACCCATCGGTCTTGAGGAGGGCCCTACGTGTATAAAGCTAATGGGAGCATATCTGACCACTTCTTCATTGATTGTATACAGAAGTGCTGATGGCGCCACTCCATTTACACATTACACTATAGAACCTCTTGGGACCTCTGCTCAGGATCTGTGGGGGCCACAGCATCTGTCCACTTCTTCATTGACTGTCTACAGAAGTGCTGGTCGTTCATGCTCACAACCACCCCATTTACACAATACACTTCAGGACCTCTTAAGCCCCCAGGCCCCCAGAGATCCTGAGCACAGAGGTCCCCAGCATCTGACCACTTCTTCACTGACTGCCTACAGAAGTGATGGTCGTACATGCTCACACCCACTCCATTACACATTACACTTTGGGACTTCTGTGCTCAGGATCTATGGAGGCCTCAGCATCTGACCACTTCTTCATTGACTGCCTACAGAAGTGCTGGTCACACCACTCCATTTACACATAACACTTTTTGGACCTCTGTGCTCAGGATCTGTGGGGGCCTCAGCAATCAGATCCCAGTAATCATGCATTTATCATAGATCCTGTGAGGGTTTAAAAGAGGTTTGCCAGAAATCTATTTAATAAAACCACTGTCTTTCATTTATATAGTAATTATAGTTTCAAATTATTTATGAATATTCCTTTTTCAACTTTTATTGGACATTAGAGCCAAAATTCAACATTAAATTAATTTCTATACCATGTTTCCAGTATCCGAGATGTTTTATTCTAAAAATCAGAAATGGTCCAAACAAAGTCTTCACTAACACGATCGAATAATAAAGTTGTAACAAAAAAACATCACAAGGATAAAATGCACCAGCTGAATAGTGAAAGACTATTAGCACGTTACATCCCGGTAATAATCACATTGCCGGTGTATCTGGATCAGTACGCTTATTTGTATAATTATATGATATGTACGCTTCGTTTGGAGGGGTGAATATTTTATGAAGACACACTGTGCAACAAAAGTTAACACTATTTTCGGAAGATGTATAAGGCTAATGAGAATTAATAAGAAGTAGCCAGTGGACAGATAATTATCCAGTCGTGGAATTACATCTATCGTTTTATGCAAGAGAAGTCAATGAAACTCTTCAAATTAAGAAAGACTTTCCAAAGTCTCCCAGAGGTCTAGTAATAAAAATGCTGTATATTTAATTTTATATGTATGCGGTAAACTAAAAACCGTGCCAAAGCGAGAGACCAGCCAAAACCTTACAAAGAAAACAAGCTCATGTGTGGAGACGAATTCTACTGGGAGATGAGGCGTAAGTATTACCAGATATTATAGGAGAGGGGTAGAAGAAGGTTAGCACATAAATAGAAACATTAGAATATATAATTACAGCCAACAAAAGCATAGAAATTGCTTGATTATCTTGCTCCAACTGGAAAATCTGTATATCAATGACCAGAGGAACCAATGATGAGCCATCAATCTGGTTGGTTGGATGGTGTGCTAGTCAATGCTGTGGTCGGTTTTGTTGGAAATGTCAACTGCAGAGCAACTTGATTTGCGATAATGTTATCAGGGCTTTAAACAAGACTAAAGGGCTACATACACAATATATAGCTGTTGGCGGAACGATGAACATTAGATGGCTGTAAGCCGTCTCCATTGTGTCTCCCATAAACAAGAGCATTCGTCCAGCTGAGTGCTAATTTGCTCTCTTCAAGAATGCTGTCAACAGACATATTTGCTGTTGTGAAGCGGAACCACTAAGCCCCAGGTCTGGGTGGGTTTACTGATGTTGGTGCAGCTGGCAAAATGGCACGTCTTGAGCGAGGATGTGGCAAATGTAAGAATCTTGGGAGCAGAAGATAGGAAGAAGTGAAGTCAGCATAGAAAGCAGCAGGTTACACACAGTGTGCACAAGAGGTGGAGTTCACCAAACTAGAGTCTTGAATTACAATCCAAAGACACAGCTGAGTGTGCTAATGAGCCTTAAATAAGAACATGTAAATTATATCACTAAGGCCTCTTTCACACTTCAGTTTTTTGCAATCAGTCACAATCCGCCAGGTTTTGAAAAAAACGGATCCTCAATTTTCTTTTGAGGATCCGTTTTTTTTCTCCATTGACTTTCATTAATGGCAGATTGTGACGGATTGCTGTCCGTTGCATCCGTTTTTTTTGAGGATCCGCCAAAAGTAGCTGTCCGTCACCATCCTCAAAGATTTCAAAACGGAGCTTGTAACGTATTTTTTTGTGGCGGATCCTCCAGACACTTATTTAACCCGAAATTTTTTCTCCGTGCCAGACAAAAAAAAAAAAAATGCTCTCTCTCTCTCTCTCTCTCTCTCCTTTTCCGGATCCGTCAAAAAAACGGATGGGTGGCATCCGTTGTCATCAGTTCTAAAACGGATCCAGCATCCGTCCTTTTGGCGGATTTTGACTGATGCAAAAAACTGAAGTGTGAAAGAGGCCTAAGCGACAGCAGGCAACCTGCAAAACCTGACATGGAGCACAGCTGAACTAGGAGAAGGAAGTTGAGCCTGGGATACCCAAGACAGGTGTGTAACAAAGCAAAATTGGACATGCCTGATCGACATCTCCCCAACACCCCCATATACATAAAAGTGCCAGCTGAACCCATCAATATTGGCAAATGAGGCTGATTTTAGTCTAATGTGTATGGGGGCTTAAAATACACAAAATATAGCTCTCAGCCGAATAAATTCATCCGATCGTTTAGAAGGCAGTTATCTTTCTTGACTCCATGATACAGAGGGGAGCTCGCTGCTGTGCTCTCTACAAGAGAGCCACTGCCAGATTTCTTTGGCTGTAGGTTATCTCACCAAGAATTTGTCATGGGTTTATCAGCCAGAAAGCTACAGCGTCTGATTCCTCCTACTCTGGCACTGTTTAGAAGCATTTCACCTTCATATTAAACAATGTAGCTTTCTTCTAGCAGTGCAGGGGTTAATCTGCTCAGTTGAGAGCTTTTTGAAGCTTTCCTGCATTAAGGTCCTCAGATGTTTACTGTTAGCCACTCCCCCCTCCTATATATTCTGGGCTCTGGAAAACACTAATTGCCAGAGTACTGTAGCTTCATGCTGCATGGTTTAGGACATGGTAGTTTGCTGTTATTTGAGAAAACATTTTGTGGATTTATCTGAGACTGTTGCTAGGTTTTGGTGGAATATTAATTCCCTCCTTCTCTTACTTTGGTTTTACCCCATCCTCCACTCCCCGGTGTTTACCTGTGTTGTTTGTGTGAGTATATTTGTATGATTGGTATTTTCCATTATGCCTGTTCATATTACCTTGTTAGTCTAGCAGGTGTATTACGGTGCACTACTACTCCCCTCTTCCCTGGGTGGGGGAAGGGTACAGACAGAGGGCGGACTCAGGAGCTAAGGCAAGGTACGTTGCCCCAGTGTCTTCACCATCAGAAATAATCTGGGTAATAGGGCAAGCTAGGGCATCCCTAGCATTAGGAACAAGAAAGGAGCCCCTGGTCCTGGGACATCTGAGAACAGAGTCGTGACAGATCTAATGAATCAGTAGTCCTTATGTCATCTGTTGTATAAGAGTCGGGAAAACTCCATACACATTGGACTGTCATGAGGAACAAGGGAAAAATAGATGTATGTGGAAATTATGTATGAACTCATACTCTGCGGCTTTGGAGTGCACATAATGAATCCACATAATAAAATGTGTTTGACACATTTTTATAATCTGGGCTTATATGGTCCTTCACTTCTTCCTTTTTCTTACATTAGACTGTCAGCCAAGCCCACAAATAACAGAGGATTCAGCCAACGACAGTCTAATGTGTATGGTGGGCCTTAAGGCCTAATTCAGACATTTGTATTTGACTTGTTAATAATAATAATAAATTTTATTTCTACAGCGCCAACATATTCTACAGCACTTTACATTTCAGAGGGAACTTGTACAGACGATAGATATTACAGCATAACATAATAATCACATAGATCATAACAGATACCAAGAGGAATGAAGGCCCTGCTCGCAAGCCTACAATCTATGAGGAAAAAAGGTAGACACAAAAGGTGGGTGGTAACAGTTGCCTTCATTATTCGGACCAGCCATAAAGTGTGTAACAGTACAGACACAGAGGGCTAATAAAGTAGATGCATAAAGCATGTGGGAACATGATGCGGGGAACCTGGTTATGGTAAAACTTTTGGCTCTGCCACACAGGGATAGGTTAGGTTAATGTGTTGAGGCGGTAGGCCAGTCTGAATAAATGAGTTTTCAGGGCACGCTTAAAATTGTAGGGATTGGGGACTAATCGTATTGACCTGGGAAGTGCATTCCAAAGAATTGGCGCAGCACTTGTTTGTTCCATTTGTGTTTGTTCGGGATAAAACATGTACCCCCTCATTGTCCATGGGCATCTTAATTTTGCCACGGGTTTTTATTGTCCGATTAGTTTGCAAAAATCAATTAAAAAAAATTTGCAAATCAAAATCACCTTTTGAAATCAATGGGTCCGGGAACAAAATGGGCAGCATGCAGATACCATCCATATATCAACCAACTGAAATCCATTTTTCACTTTCTATTGTGTTGGAGAAGCCTGGAATTTATTTTTTTACATACGTGAAAAACAGGAATCATGCTTCTGGTTAAAATGGATGCACGTCCAGCACTAAGAAAAAATGATGCCTGAGGGAGGCTTAATTAGAAAAATGAAAAAAGATCCTGCTTATCGCTTGTTTTTTGTTGTGTTCCAAAGGTACTTAATGTCCATATTTGGAAGGAGGAGGATAATGGGCGAGCATGCAGAAGTTTATCATGCTTAATCCTTACGTTTTTAAGGGAGATAAACTTCCATCTGAGATCTCTGGTGACGGCATAGCCCTACCTTCCTAAAGAGAATACATGCACGCTTAGCTATCCTAAGCGTGCAAGTGTATGGATGGATCTGGAGGAGTAGGGACTGACTTGATATGGCAGCACGCAGAAGTTTGTGTTGCAGATTCCAAAAATTGTGGCATGCATTCCATGTTATGACAATGTTCTACCCTAGAGGCACAAAATAGCAGACAAAATAGAGCCAATGTCTCAATAGTGTAACACTGTGTCTCCGAACAATGGCCATTCATAAGGCTTCTGTGTGAGCATGTAGGTGCATACTGTAATAAAACAACCTACAAACTACGTGAAATGCCTGAGGAGCAAATCAACTGGTAAAATGTAGGATTCTTACCTTGTTGTCGGAGCAATATTAGCCACTTGCTGGTGTGACTGTGCATAAGGCATCTGAGATTCCTTGGAAACACCTTGGCTGTCAACTGGTATGTCAGGAGATGTCTGACTTATTTTAATGTTGGCTTCTGGGTAAGAGTCCATGTCTAAATAAGAACGTTCTGGCATCTCCTGTCCAAGCTCCACACGTTCCACCAATAAGTCCCCATAGTGAGAATGGTGGAGGTGGCCATGGTGTCCATGATCCTTCTTCTGAGTTGAACCTTTGTCCCTCCATGGAATCCAACATAACTTCCAAGAGACAAAGAGCAAGACTCCAAGGAGAACTATTCCACAGAAGGTGACAATGACCGATAAGAGACTGACAGAGACATCTGTAAGAAAAGGTTAACGGGAGTTAGTAGGAATATGAACAATGGACTCAATCACAATTATGCTGGTCAAGGTTACAATGACTTATTTCGACAAAGCCAACCATGTGGCCCATTCACAATACGTAATCTAGTGACAGATGTATTCACCTCCTATTACTGAATGTTAACATAACACATAAATCTGACCACAAAGTACAATGAAAGAGCCAAATATCATGTGCTGTATATACAATGGTGTTTCATTATGGGGGCAGAACCATAAAAGTGCAGAATTTCTGGATTCACCTGAGCCCCATAACAGAATGGAGTAGTGGTGTGCATATGTGACCCCCTCTTCCATAGACAGTATATAGAGTTGTGGTCATGCATGTGCACTATTACTACATTTACATGTGGGTAATGAGACCCCATTTTTAGAATCAGTGAGGGTTATATCAATCAGACTCCATCTGTCATAGGTTTGTCACATATCCTTATCTAGTTGTCTCGGAAGCCCTCCATTCTGACACTGAAGACAACCCACACTCCTTATTATCATCTTGCATCTTTCTTCAAGATAGAGTTCCTCCTCTGAAAGCAAAATTGCTATATAAATAAAACAATTCGCTCTACAAAAGAAAAATGAAAATGTAAATTCTTCTCATCCTGAGTCAATATTAACATTTATGAAGCTCATAGAAATCTATCATTACTTTTCATTTAAATGTCATTCTTCAGACAAAGTGCTGAATCTCCTGGCAGGAAATTATTGTCTTTATGCAAATGGAATATGAAATCCTGTCTTCTTACCAGGAGCTCATGACCTTATCAGTATTAACCCAACAGAGATCACAAAAAGAAACATAACTGATTGAAAACATAATAATTAACTCCACTTTATTGCAAGTACTGTGCGTTTAAAATTTACCAAAGGTTCATGTGTTTTCCTCCTTTTAATATACTTTATGATTACTAACTGTGGTATCATTAGTACACCACCTAAATAAGTTTTTAATAATACTCCGTTTTTATCATCAGTCATGATGACAACCTGTTGATTGATCTTGGAATATCCTTCTGACAACTGGAGTTCTTCCCAGAATTTCTATCACACAATGGTTCGTTGTATAATGAGTTTAGGTTGGAACATTCAGCCACAAAAGTCCATTTTTGGTAGACCAAGTTATATAAAGGTGCAGCTGAGTCCACCTAGTGTTCATGTGACCAGACAATGGTATGTGCAGCTTGTGATTACATTGAGAAAAGATGAAGTTAATTAAGGAACACCTGCCATGAGTTATTAGTAGTGAGGAGAGTTTGTGGTTAGAGTTGGACCTGCGAACTATAGATAATGAACCTAACACCCAATGAAGGAGGTTGAACTGGTAAGTTCAAGTCTTGAAGCCATGATTTAAGAGAGTGACATTTCAAACCCCTTAACGGCCTATTATGAATTACATTCTGATTAGTGATGAGTGAGTATACTCGTTGTTCAGGTTTTCCAAGCATGCTTGGGTGTCCTCCGAGTATTTTGGCGTGCTCGGAGATTTAGTTTGTGTTGACGCAGCTGCATGATTTGCGGCTGCTTGACAGCTTGAATACATGTGGGGATTACCTGTTTGTTAGGGAATCCCCACATGTATTCAGGCTGTCTAGCAGCCGCAAATCATGCAGCTGCATCTACACAAACAATCTCTGAGCACGCCCAAATACTGGGAGGACACCTGAGCATGCTCGGGAAAACCGGAGCAATGAGTATACTTGCTCATCACTAACTGTAATCTGTCCTGAGACTATGTTCCTTTGTCAGGTGGTTACCACCAAGTACTGTCCCTTGACTCTGTTGTGTAACTGCCAAGTTATGTCCCTCAACTTTGATGTGTAACCACCAAGTTTTGTCACTCCACTATGATAAGTAATCGCCAAGTTCTGTACCTCAACTTTGATGTGTAACCACCAAGTTCTGTCCATCAACTATGATATGTAACCACCAAGTTCTGTCTCTAAACTATGATTTGTAATACCAAATTATTGACCCTTAACTCTTACTTGTAACTGCAAAGTCCTGTCCTTCAACTAGGATGTGTAACCACCAAGTTCTGTCCCTCAACTTAGACGTGTAGTCACCAAATTCGGTCTCAATTATGATGTGTAACCGCCAAGTTATGTCCTTCAACTGTTATACATAACTGCAAAGTTCTGTCCTTCAACTGTGATGTGCAACTGTCAATTTAATTCCCTTAACTTTTGTCATGATCTAGGTTGGATTATGACAGATTTTGCAACTGCCAAGTTCAGTACTTAAACTCTGATGTGTAACAACCAAATTTGAATCCAAAAAATGTTTTGGATTCAATTTCCATGAATCCAGCAAAATGCCAGCTAGCCAGCCATTATTTTCCTGTCTTGTTTTGAGAGGTGTGAAGAATTTAAAATAATAAAATTATATTCACCTGTCTTTACACCAGTCTTCAGATCTTCTGGTGCTCCCGGTTGTTGGCCTGAAATGATTATGTGGGGGCAACACACGTCATTGATGTAGTCAATCACTGACCTCAGTGCCGAAATAAAATGTTGGAAGAACCAACGAAAAAAGTACTGTGAAGCTGTAGCAGAGGCATTGAAAGAACAGTAGAGGGCCCAGTTGAGTATAATGTCATTTCATTCTTAAGCTTTGGGGTATGGAACCATTCAATAAATGCTTTTTTCATGACAAGATCAACACTTTCATTTCAGACTGATATTATTTGGACAAAATCGAATCTGCTGGCCAAATTGAGCAAATTTCTGAAAATGTGCTCATCCCTATAAACAACTCCTTTAAGCACAATGTCCACCTCTAATTTAAAGGGGTATATATACAGTGCAGAAAAAAAGTTTGGGCACACCTTCTCATTCAAAGAGTTTTCTTTATTTTCATGACTATGAAAATTGTAGATTCACTCTGAAGGCATCAAAACTATGAATTAACACATGTGGAATTATATAATTAACAAAAAAGTGTGAAACAACTGAAAATACTGTATGTCTTATATTCTAGGTTCTTCAAAGTAGTCACCTTTTGCTTTGATTACTGCTTTGCACACTCTTGGCATTCTCTTGATGAGCTTCAAGAAGTAGTCACCGGAAATGTTTTTCACTTCACAGGTGTGCCCTGTCAGGTTTAATAAGTGGGATTTCTTGCCTTATAAATGGGGTTGGGACCATCAGTTGTGTTGTGCAGAAGTCTGGTGGATACACAGCTGATAGTCCTACTGAATACTGTTAGAATTTGTATTATGGCAAGAAAAAAGCAGCTAAAGTAAAGAAAAACGAGTGGCCATCATAACTTTAAGAAATGAAGGTCAGTCAGTCCGAAAAATTGGGAAAACTTTGAAAGTGTCCCCAAGTGCAGTGGCAAAAACCATCATTTATTGTACATTTTGTGTACCTGGCTGTCTGGTGACATCACACATAGGACATAAATCCTAAAGAACGTAGAGTCTCATCTAATTGTTTCCCATTGAGTGATTGCTTCATGAGGACGTAGCTTCCATATCAATGTAGAACTCCACCACTTATGGTTAAGCAATCAATGTAAGGATCAGAAGAAGTGTTTTCTGTAAGTGATAACCTATTGATTAAGAACAGACTGTACACACAAGAGGCGGCATGAGTAACAATGCATTGGAAGCATAGCCCAGGGGATGCTCACAAGGGTTCATCAGTAACATAAAGAATCATCACCCTAATATGCACAAGGAACAGAACTCTGTGCAAGATGATTGTTTCTGCGTCTCTAGAGAATTCACAAGCGGTAGCTAAAAGCAATTACCTAAAGTACTATGTCTCAGAACCAAAAACTGTGCAGCTTCTAAAAGCTCTTCCGTTGATCTCCGGTTTATTTGTAATATTGAAATTACTGATTTCCATCGTAATTTTAGAAAAGGGTAAGCCTATTAACATGTCGGTGTGTCAGAGTCTGAGGGTTAGGTTCACTTGGTGAGGTGGATCCTCAAATTCAAATGTCCTAGTGGGCACACAGACCATGGGCGTCTGTGCAGCAGGCAGTTGAAGCACGTAGGAAACAGATAGCAGAAATAATGAAGAGTGTAGACAGACAGGAAACTGGGAAGAGCAGAGGTTCTGGACAATGAAGATAGGTAACAGAGGTCCTGGAGACCGCAGACAGGTAGCAGACGTCCTGGAGACTACAGACAGATAGAAGAGGTTCTGAAAGCTGCAGGCAGATAGTAGAAGTCTGGTTACTGCAGACAAGTAGCAGAGGTCCTGGAGACCACAGACAGGTAGCATACATCCTGGAGACCACAGTTAGGTAGAAGAGATTCTGGAGGCTGCAGGGAGGTAGCAGAAGTCTGGAGCCCACAGAGAAGTAGCAGATGTTCTGGAGGCTACAGACAGGTAACAAAAGTCTGGAGATTACAGACCAGTAGTAGAGGTCCTGGAGCCCATAGACAAGAAGCAGAGATACTGTCCTGGAGACTGCAGACAGGTAGCAGGGATTCTGGAGGCTGAAGGCACACAGTGATCTGAAGTCTTAATACAAAGACACAAATGTGTTTCTTGGTAGGCCTTATATAGGCCCAGGCAGAAGATCACATGAGAGCATGCAGGGCCATTTGTAAAGTCAGATGTTGAGACAAACGAAAGTTTAGCAAACCAGGGTGAGGGGAGCAGAGCCGGAACCCGGGAGAGGTGTGTAACACCAAGTATGGACTGTGATACACAAACTCCACAGCCGTATAGATGCAGGTGGGTAGACCTACAACTGGACTGTGACATATGGATGTGTAAATGCAGCATAACATGCGGAAATTGGTAGCCTCAGATTGACGTCTGCAACTGCAGAAATCTTGCACCCTGAAAAATATTTTTTCCTACCATGTTTGATTCAACCCTAACATGATTGACCCTCTTTGACAGTCAGGAATCTCTAGGGAATCCACTCTTAAGAATGCTACATGGAGCGAAATAATGAAAGAATAAATCAAAAAGAAATATTTTCTCCTTGCCGCAGTTGGCACCTTTACAGCTGCACATGGAGATTTTACTACCTGCAGATTTTGCACCGTTATATGATATATCTGTGAGTTATAGTTTTATTGTCGATTCTTTACTGTCTCTGGTCTCCTGTGGGGAAGATACCTGTTTTAGTGCATTCCTCCACTTCTTCAGTGAACTGGAGAATACTAAGTACTATGCTGAAAAGGATAATGGAAGCGCACTATTAGGGATTCAAATGGTACGTAGGGATTCTGGGAACTGAATCACTTAGGTTCTCAGTTGGATTGATAACATGACAAATGTTTATCTGGATATATACTGTATGCTAAATCTCATCTTATTAAATGGGCAAAATTTCAAACAAGCAACGTTCCCTTTATTTTCAAGAATGAAGGGTTTTTTAGTTCTATTGCGTATAGTTCATTGCCAAATTTACTCGCCACCTCTGAAAGAGGTTTCCTAGGCAAAGAGTGTGCACATGCATGCTCTTTGCTATACAGCTTGTAAGCACGGCTAGATTACTGATCTCCAGCCAACTTTAGTAACACTGATCAAGCAGAGGAAAAGCGAATTTTGCTAGTAGTATTAGAGTGCATATATCGGGCCAGGGGCTCAGCCATGCAGTCATCTCAAACTGTCAATCATCAGCATACTAGCCCCCCAGCAAACAGGGAGCCTAGAGGCTGGGGAGCAGGGTGCTCCTGAAGACAACCTGAGACAAGCCAATGCATTTTGCTAGGACTTTCTGTTGGTAGACCACCACCAAATGCACTAGGAAACATCATTCCACTTTGACTTCTGTTGGTTTTCCATGTATTTCTCCAAAGGCTGCATGGTTAACACTTTATTGACAACTAGCTGAAGAACCCGGCGCTGCCCGGGCATAGTAACTAACTGTGGTTAGTTATAGCAAATTATAATTATCCTTCATCCCATAGTCCCCTGCCCATATACCCATCATACATAAACGCCATCTCATAGTTGAGTGCCCATATACCCATCACAGATCCTTCATCTCATAGTCCCATGCCCATATACCCATCATACACATCCTCCATCCCATAGTCCCGTGCCCATATACCCATCATACATATCCTCCATCCCATAGTCCCGTGCCCATATACCCATCATACATATCCGCCATCCCATAGTCCCGTGCCCATATACCCATCATACATATCCTCCATATACCCATCACACATCCTCCATCCCATTGTCCCGTGCCCATATACCCATCATACATATCCTCCATCCCATAGTCAACCATTTTGACATCACATCATAACGAGCAGTGGGGCTTGCAACCTATGATGACATCAGCGTCGCCATGGCAACCATTATGACATCATAATGAGGGGTGGGGCTTGATACACACACCCTTTTTCCCCATTATATAGATAGGGGCAAAATTGTTTGGTGAATTGGAATGCGCGGGGTTAAAATTTCGCCTCACAACATAGCCTAGGACGCTCTCGGGGTCCAGACGTGTGACTGTGCCAAATTTTGTGACTGTAGCTGCGAAGGTGCGGATGCCAACCCCGGACATACACACATACATACACACACCTGAGCTTTATATATTAGATTGTTGACTTTGGAACCCCTAAAAATAGCTGAGCCAACAAAAACTAGTGATGAGCGAGCGTGCTATGATAACTTGTTACCGAAGCATGCTCGTGTGCTATCTGAGTGTCTTCGGCATGTTCGAAAAATATGTTTGAGTCCCCACGGCTGCTCGACAGCCACAACACATGCAGGTATTGCCTGTGAACAGCCACAAGACATGCAGCCGCTCCCTTAGATTCTTTCTCCCCTATTTTTTTCTCATAGACTTGTATAAGCGACAGATTGTGATAGATGGCCTCAATTTCGTCTGTCGTTCGCTGGATCCGTCGAAAAATTTTTGTTCAGCGGCCAGACATGATGCACAAAGCAACGTTTTTTGCGTCTGTCAAAAAATCGGACAGTGACAGATCCATCGCTGTCCGTCGTTTGCTGGAATGAAAGCCTATGGGTGCAGGATCCGTCGTCATCCGTCAAATGACGGATGCCAGCGATGGATCCGGGTTTTTTTTTCCACTGAGCATGCTCATGACAGGTTAAAACACCAAAGAAAGAATAGATATATACCCATAGAATACATATATACAGTCATATGTTAAAGTTTGGGCACCCCTATTAATGATAACCTTTTTTCTTTATAATAATTTTGGTTTTTGCAACAGCTATTTCAGTTTCATATATCTAATAACTGATGGACTCAGTTATATTTCTGGATTCCAATGAGGTTTATTGTACTAACAGAAAATGTGCAATCTGCATTTAAACAAAATTTGACCGGTGCAAAAGTATGGGCACCCTTATCATTTTCTTGATTTGAACACTCCTAACTACTTTTTACTGACTTCCTGAAGCACTAAATTGGTTTTGTAACCTCATTGGGCTTTGAACTTCATAGCCAGGTGTATCAAATCATGAGAAAAGGTATTTAAGGTGGCCACTTGCAAGTAGTTCTCCTATTTGATTCTCCTATGAAGAGTGGCATCATGGGCTCCTCAAAACAACTCTCAAATGATCTGAAAACAAAGATTATTCAACATAGCTTTTCAGGGGAAGGATACAAAAAGTTGTCTCAGAGATTTAACCTCTCAGTTTCCACTGTGAGGAACATAGTAAGGAAATGGAAGAATACAGGTACAGTTCTTGTTAAGCCCAGAAGTGGCAGGCCAAGAAAAATATCAGAAAGGCAGAGAAGAATGGTGAGAACAGTCAAGGACAATCCACAGACCACCTCCAAAGACCTGCAGCATCATCTTGCTGCAGATGGTGTCACTGTGCATCGGTCAACAATACAGCGCACTTTGCACAAGGAGAAGCTGTATGGGAGAGTGATGCGAAAGAAGCCGTTTCTGCAAGCACGCCACAAACAGAGTCGCCTGAGGTATGCAAAAGCACATTTGGACAAGCCAGTTACATTTTGGAAGAAGGTCCTGAGGACTGATGAAACAAAGATTGAGTTGTTTGGTCATACAAAAATGCGTTATGCATGGAAGCTAAAAAACACAGCATTCCAAGAAAAACTCTTGCTACCCACAGTAAAATTTGGTGGAGGTTCCATCATGCTTTGGGGCTGTGTGGCTAATGCCGGCACCAGGAATCTTGCTAAAGTTGAGGGTCGCATGGATTCAACTCAGTATCAGCAGATTCTTGACAATAATGTGCAAGAATCAGTGACAAAGTTGAAGTTACGCAGGGGATGGATATTTCAGCAAGACAATGATCCAAAACACCGCTCCAAATCTACTCAGGCATTCATGCAGAGGAACAATTACAATGTTCTGGAATGGCCATCCCAGTCCCCAGACCTGAATATCATTGAATATCTGTGGGATGATTTGAAGCGGGCTGTCCATGCTCGGCGACCATCAAACTTAACTGAACAGGAATTGTTTTGTAAACAGGAATGGTCACAAATACCTTCATCCAGGATCCAAGAACTCATTAATAGCTACAGGAAGCGACTAGAGGCTGTTATTTTTGCAAAAGGAGGATCTACAAAATATTAATGTCACTTTTATGTTGAGGTGCCCATACTTTTGCACCGGTCAAATTTTGTTAAAATGCAGATTGCACATTTTCTGTTAGTACAATAAACCTCATTTGAATCCAGAAATATAACTGAGTCCATCAGTTATTAGATATATGAAACTGAAATAGCTGTTGCAAAAACCAAAATTGTTATAAAGAAAATAGGTTAACATTAATAGGGGTGCCCAAACTTTAACATATGACTGTATATATATATGTGTAAAAAATAGGAACAGCACAAAATACCTTAGAGCAGTGCACGCTTCTCTAGACACCTCAATGTCCTTAGATAACAGCAAAAAAAAAAAAGCAGCACCAAAATAAGTAGTGGTGTGAACTGTTTAATAGCCTAGTGGCGTGGCGACGTTTCGGATATGGCAATCCTTTCTCAAGCCTGAGAAAGGATTGCCATATCCGAAACATCGCCACGCCACTAGGCTATTAAACAGTTCACACCAGTACTATTTTGGTGCTGCGTTTTCTTATTTTTTATATATATATATATATATATATATATATACACATACACATGTCATTGAAACACATATACAGTATATATATTTATAATTCATAGAGTTCTACATAGCATAATAGCCGCTAAATCAATTGCCGGCTTCAGTAAAATCATTCCCGAAGCCGACAAGATATGACACATGGCTTACATATAGTAAACCATGTCATATCAAAACGATTTATGCATGTCAGTGTTTAATCAATTTAGTAGCTTGTGTTAGGAAAAATTTGAAACTCTATGGATTAAATTTAAGGCTATAATCGCGGAAAAAAATTGCGTGGGCTCCCGCACAATTTTTTCTGCCAGAGAGGGAAAGCCAGTGAGTGAGGGCAGATATTAATAGCCTAGAGAGGGACCATTGTTTTTGGCCCCCCCAGGCTAAAAAAAATCTGCCCCCAGCCACCCCTAAAAAGGCGCATCTATAAGATGCACCATTTCTGGCACTTAGCCTCTCTGTTCCCATGGCCTTTGGCAGTGGCTCATGGGTTAATAATAATGGGTTATTATCACCTTGCTATTGAAAGGTGTCATTAAGCCAGGTTAATAATGGAGAGGTGTCAATAAGACAAATATCCATTATTAACCCTAGAATTGTAAAGGGTTAAAAAAGACACATACACACACACATTATTTAAAAAATATTGAAATAAATACATAAAGTTTTTGACAAAATTTATTATTCTGACAATCCAAAAAAAGCCCTTGTTCTGTAAAAAAAATAAAATAAAAAAAAAAACAATATACATACCTCTCTGCTGTTCAGTCAGATCCCCCGCTGCAATCCATCACAAGGGGTAAACTAGTTTACAACAGGGACCGGTGCTAATGCTACCGGCCCCACTGTAAACCAATGCAGAATGAATGAATTCATATCTGCGCAGGTACCCCGGCTGACCGGAGATGAACTGATTAGTGTTGGAAAGTTTCTGAACTTTTTCCCACGCTGTCAGTTCACCTCAGTCCCCAGCTGACCTGAGGTGATCTGACAGCATGGGAAAAAGTTCAGAAAACTTCCCATGCTATTGAGTTCACTTCAGGTAAGCCAGGCACTCCGCGCAGCCTCACTGATGTCAGCAGTAGTCAGATCAGGCGAAAAAACAGTTTCGTCGCATCAATTTTTCACGATCTGTGACAGATCCGTCGATCCGACGGATTGTGACTGAGGTAAAAAACTGACGTGTGAAAGTAGCTAACACTGAGAGAAGAGAGGAGAAGCACAGAGTGACATCAGAACCAGAAGCAGTAGCTTTTTTTTTCCACTCACTCATCTAGATAAAAGAATTGCAGACACACTGCTACTTCAAATTGGTAGAAAATTTTGTGAAAACAATTTAGAAAGCTACTTAACTTTTCACAGAAACAACAAATAAACCATAAATATAAAAATAGCCTTCATGTTTAAAGCCAAGACGTTGGGACGGGAAAGTATAAAGTGATCTCTGATGTCAATTTTTTGAGTTCTTCCACCTTATATGAGAATGTCAGTGCTAGTTCATGAACTCTGTTGGCATCTTGCATTTACGACTGACCTATCCATCACCCTTCTATCTCCTGGCCTCCAACATGGATATGCTTCCATAGAAAGCTTCAGCTGATGACAACAATGTACAGAATTATCCACATCTGGAGTTTTAAGAAATTTGGAGAACACAATTCACTACTTCGAGGATTTCTCTCATTCAAATGACACAAAATTACAAGCCATTAATATGAGAACACGTGATTGGCCATGAGGGACCATTAACGATGATCATCAGCACTGTCTTTTTAGCTAGTGATGGGTATGCTCTTAATATTCTACAAGGAGAGGATTCATTCACATTGGTAGAACTTGTAATCTAATTTACTTAATTTTAAAAGAGGGTTGACAGCTAATAAAATTAGTTAAATGAGTTTAAAGGGGTTGACCAGTGAAGATAAGGTATCAACTACCTGCAAAACAGGTGATAGCAGTTGATCAACTGCTAAGATTCACAGTGATCAACGGAATATAGAACTTTTATCCCTGTGATAATGGAACCAAAGAGCATGTGCTTGAACACCGCTCCATCTATTTTCTATGGGACTGCGGGAAAAAGCAGAGCGCACTGCCAGGTAGTCCCATAGGTGATGAATGGACAGGTGGTTGGAGCACTTTTACCCCCCCTGAATAGAACGGCAGAACGTATGCTCAACCATGGATACCCAGCGTTGCACTCAAATCCAGAGAGAGTGAATGAGCGTGCATGAGCTTGTGCACTGCTTCTCCATTCTATTAGGGGTAACAGTGCCCCAACTTCAGCTCCATTCATTCCCTATGGGTCTAAAAAGTGCACTCTGCTTTCGAGCATGCGCACTGACGCTCCATTCATTAACGTAAAAGAGCCCCATTCTATTGATCATTGTAGGTTCCAGTGGTCATATCCTCGTCAAATATGTGGATAAGTGACAGCTTGTGTTGCCCCTTGAATTTAGTACGTTATGCACCACTTTACAACTAGCATATTGATACTTTATCAGAAGCTCCGGTCTTAGCTTCAGGCAGGGTCTTTCCGGTTACTGTCAGACACAAGAAAATACTTCTACATGATCATTGCTGTGTGGGAAGGGGGCTGGCTGACTGCTCAGGTGAATAGCTGAGCCAGCCTCCTTCTATGTTAAAGTCAACGTGTAGACAGGGGGTGGAACTTTCTACAGGATTTCTACAATTGCCCAGTTTGTGGCAGCCTTGCTCTCAATCATTTCTTTGTGAGTGATGGCCCTGCTTATATCACCACTGCTTCTCCTGTAGAACCAGTACCACTAATTTATCAACTCCCGCCCTGGGATTTATAATGAGCCCCCTCCCATATTGCCCTGGACCCAAGCAATAAGGTCCATTTGGTTCCCGATCTGTGCAAAGTTCTTCCACTTTTCTAAATCTGTTATTATTGACCTAGTTTTCTCACCTTGTTCACCGCCTGCCCTGACCTCCCACATATCTACTGTTTTACAAAATCCACCTACCCTGACCCCAGTCTCTTTGACTCTGTTTTCTGGCTGCAGCTTTGCTACAGTGCACTGGATTCCATTACAAATGCTATTATGGGTAGCAGCAGCCTGGAGATTACCAGTAGTAGGCCGGGGTCAGACTTGCGAGAGCAATGCGAGAAAGTCGCATCAATACCCGACACTACCGGTCCCGAGTGTAGTGTCGGGAATTGATGCGAGAGACTCGCGCAAGTTTCTCCCATTGCTCTCGCAAGTCTAACCCCGACCATAAAGTCAGCATCTTTGTATGTGGGTTAGAGAGTAAAAAACGGGCACCCCTTGGACGCAATTCCCAATTTTTATCTGATTAATATAGTGGATTGACATCATCTTGGATAAACCATGTGTCATATAAGTGACTATCCCATATAAAAAGTAACGGAAGGATTAGTTCTTCTGATGCTCGGCTCCCCGGTGGCGTTTACTTATTTGTATCTTGCATTATTAGAGGGAGCCGGAGTTTTATGTAATTGCAATATATTTACATAATATCTTCTCAGCAGGAGATTAATGCTCCCAGCAGGGACGATGCAACTGTAAATTCATTATCTGTATTATTACTATTTCACTATAAATGTCATTATGAAAGGACTCCATTGTGTGTGCAACTGGGAGATTCTGTAAAAACAAGGCAGGAGATGTCTTTTTCATCTCATATTTGCAAAGATAACTCCACAGAGGGCTCAAAGCTTTGATCTAAGGAGAATAATGCCAGAAAAAGATCCAGCCTTGAGTGTCTGTTATTGTCTGCAACGCTGACGTCACGACGATAACGCTGCAGCCAATCAGTTTTCAGTGACTGACTGCAGCATTTTTTTAATTTAATTTTACCAGAGGCAGGATGAACATAAACAACATTTAAGTTTTTTTAAAGAAATATTTCATTTTAGTAAAATAATTTAACATTATTCTAGACATTGCTATTTATTACAACTAATTCCCGCTGCTGATCATGAAGGGACAGGTCCTGTTTTTTGCACATACTTTTACACCACACAATTTTTTTATTTTTTTTCATAAATCACCAGTAAACATGAAAATCAGTAACTTTGTAATATATCTGAGAGAAATCTGATTCCTTCTCATCCTGGACTGATATTTCATTCACTGTATTCAGTGGTAATATGTTTTCAGTGAATACAAGTTTTTTCTCCCAGTTGCTGCTTACAAAAAAGATTAAACTGTAACTGTCATTTTAGGAGAACTTGCAGCAGAATATCTGTGTGTTCCACTAGCTCCTCCCCTCTCCAGAAACTCTTATAAGCACTAACTGTCACTTCCTATGTCAGTAATGGGGAAGCATGTCTACAGTGAATACAGATTTTCCCATTTGCTGCTTAAAAAAAGTTTAAACTGTCATTTTAGGAGAACTTGCAGCAGAATATCTGTGTGCTCCACTAGCTCCTTCCCTCTCCATAAACTCTTATAAGCACTAACTGTCACTTCCTATGTCAGTACTGGGGAAGCATGTCTACAGTGAATACAGATTTTCCCATTTGCTTCTTAAAAAAAGTTTAAACTGTAACTGTCATTTCAGGAGAACTTGCATTAGAATGTTTGTATGTTCCACTAGCTCCTCCCCTCTCCATGGATTGTTATAAACACCAACTGTCACCTCTTAAGTCAGTGCTGGGGAAATCTGTATTTAGTGAACACAGATTTTACAACTGAATACAGAGTTTCAAGAGTAAAAGATCAGTCCTGGAGGACAAAGGAGCAGATTTAGCTGATTATATATATTACAAAGTTTATCTTTTTATGTGAACTATTGATTCATGAAATTTTTTTTTAAAAAGATGGATAACCCTTTACATTTCAGAAGAAGTTACAGGCTTTCGATTTAGACAATACATTTGTATTAGAAGGGTTCTCTGCAGATAAGTCGACCACAAGACGATCACTTCACGTAAATGTGACCCCAATCAATACTCTGATCTCAGTCAGCAAGTGCTTATTTTTCCAACAGTGCCTCCACAGGTCAAATCAAGCATTACACAGGTCATATTGGGTCCTCCAGAGTAAGAAGTTGTCTGTATTGGGTAGCATGTTGGCTCAGTGGTTAGCACATTAGCCCTGGAGTCCTGGGTTCAAATCCCACAAAGGACAATATCTGCAAAGAGTTTATGTGGTGCTCCCATGGGTTTCCTCCCGCATTCCAAAAGACAATAATGTCTGCAAAATGCCGTGGAATTAATAGCGCTATATATGCAAGTCAAATAAATAAATAATAGGACAATCTCTTAAAAAAAAAACAAAAACAAAATTTAGCTCAAAACTAAGCAGAAAAGGGGAAAATGAATTGAGCTGCTACTTACTCTTTTTTTAGATAATGATCGCCCGGCAATCAAATGATTGTCTCAGCAAATGACATTTTTAAACTTCCAGGCCGTGAAACATTCGTTATGCAGTGGCCACTGCAGGATATATGTGGTATTGCATGGCAAAATTAAAATGAATGGGTAATAATTTAATATATGGTGGTGCTAATTTGTCCTTTGCTTTTACAGACAGAGGAAACCTCTTCTATGACATCAATATTCAGCTCATTTATCTGTAGATATAACTCTGTAAGGCTGAATAATTCTTAATAAGATAAGTGCAGTAAAACATACAAAGACTGTTCACGAGGTGATATGATGCAATAGTCGCTGTGCCATTTACTGTATGATCCCAGTGCATCATTAGGCAAAGAGATGTAATTTACACCCCAAGAAGACAAAGTTTTACAAACAATTTTCAACACAAAGGAATCAGTGATTTATTTCTCCCTGGAGGACACATTACAGAGAATGTGTCATGATTCCAGTGCAGGTTTTTGAGCTGCACGTCAGGGGTTAATGTCTGGAGCTCAGTGCAGGTTTTGACCTGCACACCTGGGGTTAATGATTGTGGCCTCTTTCTGGTTCTTGGAGAGCTTCTTAAACCCCTGGGAAGCTCCAATCCCTGCCAGTTATACTTTTGCCTTTGGCAGAGTGTGCTGACCTCTGTGTGCCTGTTCGTTGTTATAGCTTGTTTTTATGGTTCTGACCCGGTTCTGTTTCCTGTTGTGAGTTTGGCTGTTGATTCTGTACTGCGCTACCCTCCCTGTGTATGACTCATTGCCTGTGATCTGACTACTCTCTGCTCACCCCTCTTGTACCTTGCAGCTATCTCTGTGTATGACTCATTGGCTACGTCCTGACTATCCTCCCTGTTTATGCCCCTTGGTAACTTTGTCTCGCAGTTACCCTGCTAGGAGTTCTCTTGCAGCTCCTCGCTCTCTGGAACTTAGGCCACGCCCCTAGCAGTCACATGCTTCAGGTCCTGCGGCTCTGAAATACGCACGTACTCGGCTGCTGCCCGCTCCACAGGTATCTTTGAGCACAGTTCGCTTTACTCAGGACATGCGCACTGGCTCAGTGAGCAAGTTCAGTGCGATGTTTCTGACAGAATGAAGTCAGCTACATCAGAAGATCAGGAGGAATTCTCTGCAGCATTCATGTTCCTTGTTTGTAGCACAATTTTACTGACAGCATGGGCTGGAAGACGACAGATTTAGTGTTCCTTATAAGAATGGCTTCTATCACTATCAGATCTCGGTATCTCTCTAGTCAGGGCAGATTGTTGCACCTGAGAGGATCTGCGGCAGCCACCTTATCTGCTTGCTAGAGTTGAGCGACTTTTGGTTTTTTAGGGTCGCGTTTCGTTTCGTGAAACCCGACTTTTCCAAAAGTCGGGTCGAGCAAGATCGTCCGATTATAGGGAAAAGTCGGGGTCGTCCCGAAACACGAAACCCAATGTAAGTCAATGGGGAATAAAAGTCGGCAGTGAGAGGAGGACAGGAAACACACCTACAGTGCCCATTTGAATGCCAAAAGCATCAATTCTTCTTACTTAAGCTTGTCAACCTTAATTAACTTCATAATACAAGTTACGCACTGAAAAATGGGGGTTATTTGGCTAAAGTTGTGGGGGGGGAGGGCTGGCTGCAGGTTTTCATGTGCCCTGGGCGAAAGAGCGCCCCTTTAACACATACCAAAACTCATCATGCTCCGATACGGCAGATAAATAGCGGTATAGTACAATGAAAAATACCTCACTTTTTACATCTCATGACGAGGCCCATCTATTTCTCCATACAGAATCATTGGTCCCATATAATGTTTGAAACAGTATATGATGAGCTCCACATAATGCTACAGTATATGTTGGTCCCCATGGATGAAGCTCCACTGTCTTATGGGCCCAAATAATGCTCCAAACATAATGGGCCCCATTTCTAATGCTCTAGTGTATAATGGGCCCTGTAAATGCTGCTCCAGTGTCTGATGTCCACCTTTGGAATGTTCCAGTGTATGGTGGGCCCCATCTATCATTCTCCAGAGTATAGTGTTCCCCAAAAATTGCTGTCCCAACATTGAAAACAATCAAATAAGTCTCCTCGCAAGGGAATCCCTGTACTTGTCTGGACTCCTCGTCGTCCCCATCTTCCATCTCACTGCACAGTATTTCAACTTTGCAAGTGCTGTGATCCTGGGCAAGCAGGGGGGGCCCACTCGTTGGCGACGGCACTGGCACAGGGCCCCTGATAGTACGGTGGTGTGTCTGATGGCGGGTGGGCCGAACCTGCACTTTCATCTGCAGCTTCCTCTTTGTCACCGTGTAAGATGGAACTGTATATGGGAAGGGTAACCTGAGTTTCATCAGGGTCAGATTCAGGTCGTGTAGCGTGCGAGGGGAATGTAGTGGTCTGGGTCAATGTACCAGCAGATTCATCGAGCAGTGGCTGGGCATCAGTGCACTTGTGTCGCCCCCAGGAGTACGGTCGCCACAGTGGCATTACCTTCTTCCTAGGGAGTGTGATGTCATGCTTGGGAGCAACGAAGGATCTCTCTAGCAGGTTAACTGATTGGGCGGCGTTATTCCCACGAGTCACGACCCTCCAAACAGCGTTCATGAAGGCAAAGTGTTTGTTTTACGTGGGCAGTATGGTTGCAAAGCTGAACCTTAAAGGAATGTCCAGAAGGGCACCACCAGGAGTGGAGCCTACGGTTAAATTCGACTCCACCTGGGAAACCTCAACCATGCCAGCTACAGAACAGATGCACACATTGCAAGCTTAATTCCGTTAACGAACGAGACTCCTTCATGCCCCGCGGTCCGAGTCCGGCTTACTAGAGGGACACGTGAGGCTCTGGCACATGAGATTGGCCAATAACTGGTATGTCATGCCCTTACATGTCCGTGGCTGCATGTGCGCTACACTGAAAAGGCCAGCGTTTGTCGCTTACAGGTGCAGATAACCCGCTGAACAACGTTAGTGATGGGGATCACTGATTACAATTATTACCCGCGAACAATGATTTCCCAGTAAGTGCAGGTCAACCGCAGTTCCGGAATTAGGCCTAACCGTCATTCCTGAAAAAATGAAAAACTTACGTGTGCAAACCACAGGTGCTGTAGCTTGCTTAACAGCTCGCCAGCCGTTCTCACGCCCAGTATGGATTACACGTGATTGCACAAAGGTGAGAAAGGGTACCGTATCCCCAGATAACATGTATGGATAGCGTACACATTCAAAATATATGTCTCAGGAGGCAGGCTCAGACGGTGTTAGGCCCAGTATGGATTGCACGTGATTGCACAAAGGTTAGAAAGGGTACCGTTTCCCCGGATAACATGTATGGATAGCGTACACATTCAAAATATATGTCTCAGGAGGCAGGCTCAGACGGTGTTAGGCCCAGTATGGATTGCACGTGATTGCACAAAGGTTAGAAAGGGTACCGTATCCCCAGATAACATGTATGGATAGCATACACATTCAAAATATATGTCTCAGGAGGCAGGCTCAGACGGTGTTAGGCCCAGTATGGATTGCACGTGATTGCACAAAGGTTAGAAAGGGTACCGTTTCCCCGGATAACATGTATGGATAGCGTACACATTCAAAATATATGTCTCAGGAGGCAGGCTCAGACGGTGTTAGGCCCAGTATGGATTGCACGTGATTGCACAAAGGTTAGAAAGGGTACCGTTTCCCCGGATAACATGTATGGATAGCGTACACATTCAAAATATATGTCTCAGGAGGCAGGCTCAGACGGTGTTAGGCCCAGTATGGATTGCACGTGATTGCACAAAGGTTAGAAAGGGTACCATTTCCCCGGATAACATGTATGGATAGCGTACACATTCAAAATATATGTCTATACATCAGGATATATGTCTCAGGAGGCAGGCTCAGACGGTGTTAGGCCCAGTATGGATTGCACGTGATTGCACAAAGGTTAGAAAGGGTACCGTTTCCCCGGATAACATGTATGGATAGCGTACACATTCAAAATATATGTCTATACATCAGGAGGCAGGCTCAGACGGTGTCAGGCACAGTATGGATTTGACGGCCCAGATTACACAGCGGAGGAGCAGGGAGAGGTAAAGATTGCAAATGCTGGGGCCCTGCCCAAGCAAGGGGGGCCCACTCGTGGGCGTCGGTACTGGCACTGGGCCCCTCATAGTACAGCGGTGTGTCTGACGGCGGGTGTCACCACCACAGTCAGAGACACTTGATTGCACTATGAGGGACCCTGTGCCAGTGCCCGCGCCCAAGAGTCGGCCTACCCACCTGTCCAGGGCAACGGCACTCGCACGGTGTCGTGCGCTAGGTGGTGACCCCGGCCATGGGGGGGAGGCAGCACAGTTAGGGAGTTTTAGAAAGTGGCATATGTTGATGTTGGACATTCAGCTGATGCAAAAGGCGAAATAGGTGAAGTACCAGGAAGAGGTGGACCAAAGCAAGCCATTTTTCTGTCACCCTATGTGTCATCAGGGGAAGGTGGGACAAAATCCTTGGAAACCCATGCATGGTTCATTTTAATGAAGGTTAGATCATCCACATTTTGGGTTGACAGACGGGTCCTTTTTTCTGTCAGGATTGATCCAGCTGCACTGAAGACTCTTTCCGATAGCACACTTGCAGCTGGGCAAGCGAGCTCCTGTAAGGCATATTGGGCCAATTCAGGCCAGGTGTCCAGTTTAGCGGCCCAATAGTCAAAGGGGAATGACCTGTGTGGGAGAACATCGATATGGGAGGAAAAGTAGTTTGTAACCATAGTTGACAACTGCTGTCTCCTGTCACTTTCCATCGATGCAGTATTACCAGTTGTGTGAGCGGTATTTGAAAAATCAGTCCACAACATTGTCATGAAACCCCTGTCTCCAACGCCACTTCTGCTGTGTGCACCACGAACACCTCTGCCAAGCTGCCCCCGGCCCGTACGGCTCATGTGAGAACCATCACCGCTGCTGTGTGCTGGGAATGCCTCAAGCAACCGATTTACCAGAGTTGCTTGTTTATTAGCCAATATTAGGTCAAGGTTCTCCTGTGGCATGATGTTTTGTAATTTGCCTTTATAGCGTGGATCCAGGATGCTGGCCAACCAGTAGTCGTCATCGTTCATCATTTTGGCAATGCGGGGGTCCCTTTTTAGGATCTGCAAGGCATAATCTGACATGTGGGCCAATGTTCCCGGTGTCAATGATGCACTGCGAGTGCTGGGTGGAGGAGCACTTTCTGGCAAATCCACATCCCTCCAGTCACGCACAAACCCTGTACCAGACCTTGCCACGCCAACATTTTCACTTGCCCCACGAGATGCATCCTCCTCCCCTAAGTAATCATCCCCATCATCATTCTCCTCCTCTTCTTCCTCCACCTCGTCCAGGAGAGGTCCCTGAGCAGACAATGGCTGAATGTCATCAAGGATTCCCTCCTCCTCTTCCTCCTCATCAACATTGGCTGCAGACGCCTGCTCCTTAAGGTGCGTCAAAGTTTGCATGAGCAGACGCATAAGTGGGATGCTCATGCTTAGGATGGCGTCGTCTGCGCTTACCAGCCGTGTGCATTCCTCAAAACAATGAAGGACTTTACAGAGGTCTTTCAGCTTCGACCACTGCACACCTGTCAACTCCATGTCTGCTCTCAAAGTGCCTGGCCGTGTATCCTCCCACAAATGCATTATGGCCTGCCTCTGCTCGCACAGCCGCTCCACCATGTGCAGGGTGGAGTTCCACCTTGTTGCAATGTCGATAATGAGGCGGTGGTTGGGAAGGTGGAGCAATCGCTGCAGCTTCTGCATACGAACGGAGTGTACAGGCGACCGGCGGATGTGCGCACACAGTCTTCGCACCTTCTGGAGCAGGGCTGTTAACTCCGGATAATTTTTGAGGAAGCACTGCACCACCAGGTTCAAGGTGTGAGCCAAGCAAGGTATGTGGCTGAGTTTTGAAAGGGCTATGGCTGCCACAAAATTACGGCCGTTATCACTAACTACCTTGCCTGCCTCAAGATGTACACTGCCCAGCCATGACTCAGTTTGTCGCTTCAAGTACTCGGCCAGCACCTCAGCGGTGTGTCTGTTGCCCAAACACATCATCTGCAACACAGCCTGCTGACGCTTTCCACTAGCTGCTCGATAGGGGGACACATCGTGTGCAACAGTGGCAGCTGCAGATGGAGTGCTCGTACGACTGCGCTCTGTGGACGAGCTTTCGCTTCTGGAGGAGGAGGAGGAGGAGGGTCGAACGCCTACAGCCAACTGTTTCCTATACCGTGGGCTAGGCAGCACTGTCCCACCAACCCTGTCCCCTGTGGACCCTGCATCCACCACATTAACCCAGTGCGCAGTGATGGACACGTAACGGCCCTGGCCATGCCGACTGGACCATGCATCAGTTGTGAGGTGCACCTTTCCGCTCACTGACTGCTTGAGTGCATGGACAATGCGGTCTTTCACATGATGGTGGAGGGCTGGGATGGCTTTGCGAGAGAAGAAGTGGCGACTGGGTAGGTCATAGCGTGGTACTGCATAGGCCATGAGTTCGCGGAAAGCTGTGCTTTCCACCAACCGAAAGGGCATCATCTCAAACGAGATTAGTTTGGCAATGTGGGCGTTCAAACCCAGTATACGCGGATGAGAGACTGAGTACTTTCTTGACCTACTCATAGTGTCTGGGAGGGTGAGCTGGACTTGAGAGCTGCATATGGTGGAAGTAGCGGTGGACAGGGCGGACTGAGAGAGGGTTGATGATGGTGATGGAGTTGGTGTTCTTTCTGATGGCCTAGAATCAGTCTTTCGTTGATATAACAGTGGGATTCCCTGACTGCTGTGGCCTTGCAACGACACCTCAACATTTGCAGCTGTGTTAACCGGTGGGCTTACAGTGGGGGAAACAATGTAGCGTTGCTGACTACCTTCGATGTGATCAGTTGCACATGTGGCACTTCAGGTTTGGTGTTGTGTCCACGCTTGCAAGTGCATGCTGGTTAAATGTCTAAGCATGCAACTGGTATTCAAATTTTTCAGATTTTTCCCTTGGCTAAAGGTCTTTGCGCACTTCTTACAGATAACCTTGGCCTGATGATGAGGATTTTGGTCAAAAAAGTGCCACACTGCACTCTTCCTACTTTGGCAGACATTTTGCAGCTTAGCACGCTGTGATCTTTTGACCCTCTGGACAAGCTGTCCAGCAACTCTTTTGATGTTTGGAACCTGTCTTTGGAGTGCTCCGGGCCTGCCAGATAACAGCTGTTGCGATGTCGATGTCTGCTGTGGATGCTCCTCATCTGAGCTATTGGAAGCAGCACCCTCTTCCCCCAATGGATGCCAATCTGGGTCAACAACTGGGTCATCCATCACCTCCTCTTCTATGTCATGTGCACCTTCCTCTGTGTCACCGTGTATGGTGGTATAGTGTGCGGGAAGGGGCACCTGAGTATCATCAGGGTCAGAATCTGGCTCTGTACACTGCGAGGACAATGTAGTGCTCTGAGTGAATGTACCAGCAGAATCATCCATCAGCGGCTGTGCATCAGTGCACTCCATGTCAGATTCATCTTGGCCTGGGTAATTCACCATTTCACTTGATAATCCAGGCATGGTATGTGAAAACAGCTCCATGGAGTAATCAGTAGTATGGCCTGCGTCATACTTCAATCTTGGTTGGGGTGAAGGACACAAGGAAAGGTGTGGTTCATGAACATGAGCCTCCAATGACGACTCAGTGCTTTTACTTTTCACAACTGAAGAAGAGGAGGCGATAGAGCTGGAGGCTGAGTCAGCAATGTAAGACAAAACTTTTTCCTGATGCTCTGGCTTTAAAAGCGGTTTGCCAACTCCTAGAAAACTAAGCGTTCGAGGCCTTATGTAGCCAGAAGATGACGCAGGCTCAACACCTAATGCATTCGGTCCTATTTTGCTCTTGCCACTACCATCAGATCCACCACCAACACCATCATTACCAGCTGCCAACCCCCGCCCAATTCCACGGCCTCTTCCACCAGCCTTCCTCATTTTTGGTAGAAATGTAGACAAAATCCAACAAACTATATAGTAATGTAAAACAAGGTACAAGGTGTCTATAGGACAGGGGAGATTTAGAATTTCAGCAGACACTTGTGGACACTGGGCACTTTTGGATTGTGTGAGGCCCACTGATATCTGAGCGCTATGTGACAGGCTCGATGGCACAGCTGTGACCAAAGTGACTAGAGGATAAGGGAGATTTTGAATCTCTGCACACACTTTTGGACACTGGACACTTTTGGATTGTGTGAGGCCCAATGAATATCTGAGCGCTATGTGACAGGCTCGATGGCACAGCTGTGACCAAAGTGACTAGAGGATAAGGGAGATTTTGAATCTCTGCACACACTTTTGGACACTGGACACTTTTGGATTGTGTGAGGCCCACTGATATCTGAGCGCTATGTGACAGGCTCGATGGCACAGCTATGACCAAAGTGACTAGAGGATAAGGGAGATTTTGAATCTCTGCACACACTTTTGGACACTGGACACTTTTGGATTGTGTGAGGCCCACTGATATCTGAGTGCTATGTGACAGGCTCGATGGCACAGCTGTGACCAAAGTGACTAGAGGATAAGGGAGATTTTGAATCTCTGCACACACTTTTGGACACTGGACACTTTTGGATTGTGTGAGGCCCACTGATATCTGAGCGCTATGTGACAGGCTCGATGGCACAGCTGTGACCAAAGTGACTAGAGGATAAGGGAGATTTTGAGATTTTGAATCTCTGCACACACTTTTGGACACTGGACACTTTTGGATTGTGTGAGGCCCACTGATATCTGAGCGCTATGGCACAGCTGTGACCAAAGTGACTAGAGGATAAGGGAGATTTTGAATCTCTGCACACACTTTTGGACACTGGACACTTTTGGATTGTGTGAGGCCCAATGAATATCTGAGCGCTATGTGACAGGCTCGATGGCACAGCTGTGACCAAAGTGACTAGAGGATAAGGAAGATTTTGAATCTCTGCACACACTTTTGGACACTGGACACTTTTGGATTGTGTGAGGCCCACTGATATCTGAGCGCTATGTGACAGGCTCGATGGCACAGCTGTGACCAAAGTGACTAGAGGATAAGGGAGATTTTGAATCTCTGCACACACTTTTGGACACTGGACACTTTTGGATTGTGTGAGGCACAATGAATATCTGAGCGCTATGTGACAGGCTCGATGGCACAGCTGTGACCAAAGTGACTAGAGGATAAGGGAGATTTTGAATCTCTGCACACACTTTTGGACACTGGACATTTTTGGATTGTGTGAGGCCCACTGATATCTGAGCGCTATGTCACAGGCTCGATGGCACAGCTGTGACCAAAGTGACTAGAGGATAAGGGAGATTTTGAATCTCTGCACACACTTTTGGACACTGGACACTTTTGGATTGTGTGAGGCCCAATGAATATCTTAGCGCTATGTGACAGGCTCGATGGCACAGCTGCTGTGACCAAAGTGACTAGAGGATAAGGGAGATTTTGAATCTCTGCACACACTTTTGGACACTGGACACTTTTGGATTGTGTGAGGCCCACTGATATCTGAGCGCTATGTGACAGGCTCGATGGCACAGCTGTGACCCAAGTGACTAGAGGATAAGGGAGATTTTGAATCTCTGCACACACTTTTGGACACTGGACACTTTTGGATTGTGTGAGGCCCAATGAATATCTGAGCGCTATGTGACAGGCTCGATGGCACAGCTGTGACCAAAGTGACTAGAGGATAAGGGAGATTTTGAATCTCTGCACACACTTTTGGACACTGGACACTTTTGGATTGTGTGAGGCCCACTGATATCTGAGCGCTATGTGACAGGCTCGATGGCACAGCTGCTGTGACCAAAGTGACTAGAGGATAAGGGAGATTTTGAATCTCTGCACACACTTTTGGACACTGGACACTTTTGGATTGTGTGAGGCCCACTGATATCTGAGCGCTATGTGACAGGCTCGATGGCACAGCTGCTGTGACCAAAGTGACTAGAGGATAAGGGAGATTTTGAATCTCTGCACACACTTTTGGACACTGGACACTTTTGGATTGTGTGAGGCCCACTGATATCTGAGCGCTATGTGACAGGCTCGATGGCACAGCTGTGACCAAAGTGACTAGAGGATAAGGGAGATTTTGAATCTCTGCACACACTTTTGGACACTGGACACTTTTGGAATGTGTGAGGCCCAATGAATATCTGAGCGCTATGTGACAGGCTCGATGGCACAGCTGCTGTGACCAAAGTGACTAGAGGATAAGGGAGATTTTGAATCTCTGCACACACTTTTGGACACTGGACACTTTTGGATTGTGTGAGGCCCACTGATATCTGAGCGCTATGTGACAGGCTCGATGGCACAGCTGTGACCAAAGTGACTAGAGGATAAGGGAGATTTTGAATCTCTGCACACACTTTTGGACACTGGACATTTTTGGATTGTGTGAGGCCCAATGAATATCTGAGCGCTATGTGACAGGCTCGATGGCACAGCTGTGACCAAAGTGACTAGAGGATAAGGGAGATTTTGAATCTCTGCACACACTTTTGGACACTGGACACTTTTGGATTGTGTGAGGCCCACTGATATCTGAGCGCTATGTGACAGGCTCGATGGCACAGCTGTGACCAAAGTGACTAGAGGATAAGGGAGATTTTGAATCTCTGCACACACTTTTGGACACTGGACACTTTTGGATTGTGTGAGGCACAATGAATATCTGAGCGCTATGTGACAGGCTCGATGGCACAGCTGTGACCAAAGTGACTAGAGGATAAGGGAGATTTTGAATCTCTGCACACACTTTTGGACACTGGACATTTTTGGATTGTGTGAGGCCCACTGATATCTGAGCGCTATGTCACAGGCTCGATGGCACAGCTGTGACCAAAGTGACTAGAGGATAAGGGAGATTTTGAATCTCTGCACACACTTTTGGACACTGGACACTTTTGGATTGTGTGAGGCCCAATGAATATCTTAGCGCTATGTGACAGGCTCGATGGCACAGCTGCTGTGACCAAAGTGACTAGAGGATAAGGGAGATTTTGAATCTCTGCACACACTTTTGGACACTGGACACTTTTGGATTGTGTGAGGCCCACTGATATCTGAGCGCTATGTGACAGGCTCGATGGCACAGCTGTGACCCAAGTGACTAGAGGATAAGGGAGATTTTGAATCTCTGCACACACTTTTGGACACTGGACACTTTTGGATTGTGTGAGGCCCAATGAATATCTGAGCGCTATGTGACAGGCTCGATGGCACAGCTGTGACCAAAGTGACTAGAGGATAAGGGAGATTTTGAATCTCTGCACACACTTTTGGACACTGGACACTTTTGGATTGTGTGAGGCCCACTGATATCTGAGCGCTATGTGACAGGCTCGATGGCACAGCTGCTGTGACCAAAGTGACTAGAGGATAAGGGAGATTTTGAATCTCTGCACACACTTTTGGACACTGGACACTTTTGGATTGTGTGAGGCCCACTGATATCTGAGCGCTATGTGACAGGCTCGATGGCACAGCTGCTGTGACCAAAGTGACTAGAGGATAAGGGAGATTTTGAATCTCTGCACACACTTTTGGACACTGGACACTTTTGGATTGTGTGAGGCCCACTGATATCTGAGCGCTATGTGACAGGCTCGATGGCACAGCTGTGACCAAAGTGACTAGAGGATAAGGGAGATTTTGAATCTCTGCACACACTTTTGGACACTGGACACTTTTGGAATGTGTGAGGCCCAATGAATATCTGAGCGCTATGTGACAGGCTCGATGGCACAGCTGCTGTGACCAAAGTGACTAGAGGATAAGGGAGATTTTGAATCTCTGCACACACTTTTGGACACTGGACACTTTTGGATTGTGTGAGGCCCACTGATATCTGAGCGCTATGTGACAGGCTCGATGGCACAGCTGTGACCAAAGTGACTAGAGGATAAGGGAGATTTTGAATCTCTGCACACACTTTTGGACACTGGACATTTTTGGATTGTGTGAGGCCCAATGAATATCTGAGCGCTATGTGACAGGCTCGATGGCACAGCTGTGACCAAAGTGACTAGAGGATAAGGGAGATTTTGAATCTCTGCACACACTTTTGGACACTGGACACTTTTGGATTGTGTGAGGCCCAATGAATATCTGAGCGCTATGTGACAGGCTCGATGGCACAGCTGTGACAAAAGTGACTAGAGGATAAGGGAGATTGGATTGCTTTTAAAAAAGCAGTTTGCGGAGCAGTGGGTAAACAGCAATGCCAGCCTGTCAGGAAGCCTTAAAAGGCAGCCCAACAACCAACACCACTGATACACCACAATATAGCCTCCCCTTGCACTGCACACACAGTGACTGGTGTGTTGTGCAGGCCAAATTGCTAGCAGCAGAAGCAGTTTTTTTTTCTTCTCAGCAGGACAAAAAAAAATATTGGGATTGCTTTTAAAAAAGCAGTTTGCGGAACAGTGGGTAAACAGCAATGCAGAAATGTCAGGAAGCCTTAGAAGGCAGCCCAACAACCAACACCATTGATACACCACTATATAGCCTCCCCTTGCACTGCACACACAGTGACTGGTGTGTTGTGCAGGCCAAATCGCTAGCAGCAGAAGCAGTTTTTTTGTCTTCTTCCCTGCCTAACTCTCTCCCTACAGAATCAGCAGCAACCTCTCCCTATACTGAGATCGGCAGAAGTAAGATGGCGGTCGGCGTGCACGCCCTTTTATACCCCCTGTGACGCCCACCAAAGCAAGCCAATCACTTGCATGCCCTTCTGAAAGATGGTGGTGACCCCTGCCTATGTCATCACGTTGCCCACAGTGTCCGTGGATCCTGATTGGCTGAAAAAGAGCGCAAAACAAACTTTTGAAACGCGACTTTGGCGCGTAAGTCGCCGACCTCGTGGCCGACCTCATCCTAGGTTCGGGTTTCGTTTCATGAAACCCGACTTTGACAAAAGTCGGCGACTTTTGAAATTTTTCGACCCGTTTCGCTCAACTCTACTGCTTGCTGATTGATGCAATGCTTAAATTGATCTATGGATCTATGGATAGAGAGATACATTTGTGCTCAAAAGTTTACATATCCCGGCAGAAATTTCCTTTTTTGGCCTTTTTTCAGAGAATATGAATGATAACACCAAAACTTTTTCTGCTCTCATGGTTAGTGGTTGGATGAAGCCATTTATTGTCAAACTACTGTGTTTTCTCTTTTTAAATCATAATGACAACCCAAAACATCCAAATGACCCTGACCAAAAGTTTACATATCCCATTTCTTAATACTGTGTATTGCCTCCTCTAACATCAATGACAGCTTGAAGTCTATTGTGGTAGTTGTGGATGAGGTTCTTTATTTTCTCAGATGGTAAAGCTGCCCACTCTTCTTGGCAAAAAGCCTCCAGTTCCTGTAAATTCCTGGGCTGCCTAGTATGAACTCTGTGTTTGAGATCTCCCCAGAGTGGCTCAATGATATTGAGGTCAGGAGAATGAGATGGACCTCCAGAACCTTCACTGTGTTCTGCTGTAGCCAATGACAGGTCGACTTGGCCTTGTGTTTTGGATCGTTGTCATGTTGGAAGGTCCAAGTTCGTCCCATGCGCAGCTTCCGGGCTGATGATTGCAAATTTGTCTCCAGTATTTGCTGATAACGTGCTGCATTCATCCTTCCTTCAACTTTGACCAAGTTTCCTGTGCCTTTGTAGCTCACACATCTCCAAAACATCAGCAATCCACCTCCCTGCTTTACAGTAGGAATGGTGTTCCTTTCATCATAGGCCTTGTTGAACTTTTATGGTTGTGGCCAAAAAGTTCAATTTTGGTCTCATCACTCCAAATTACCTTGTTCCTGAAGTTTTGAGGCTTGTCTCTGTGCTGCTTTGCGTATTATAGGCAAGATATTTTGTGACATTTGTGCAGTAATGGCTTTCTTCTGGCGAGTCAACCATGCAGGCCATTTTTCTTCAAGTGTCTCCTTATTGTGCATCTTGAAACAGCCACACCGCTAGTTTCAGAGAGTCCAGTATTTCAGCTGATGTTATTTGTGGGTTTTTCTTTGCATCTCAAACAATTTTCCTGGCAGGTATGGACTAACTTTTTGTTGGTCTACCTGACCGTGGTTTTGCTTTTACAGAGCCCCTGATTTTCCATTTGTTAATCACAGTTTGAACGCTGCTGACTGGCATTATCAATTCCTTGGACATCTTTTTGTATCCCTTTCCTGTTTTATACAGTTCAACTACCTTTTCCCGTAGATCTGTTGACAATTCTTTTGCTTTCCCATGACTCACAATCCAGAAACATCAGTGGCTAGATGAAAGATGCAAGAGTCTGTCTGGATCCCAGAAACTCACTCGGATTTTATGCAAACATACTGATTACAAGCAAATGAGTCACAGGTGAGGATGTTACATTTAGTAGCCATTCAAACCCATTTGTGTCAACTTCTGTGCATGTTATCAGGCAAAAATCACCAGGCTATGTAAACTTTTGATCAGGGTCATATGGATGTTTTGGGTTGTCATTATGATTAAAAAAACAAAACACAGTAGGTTGACAATAAATGGCTTCACCCAACCACTAACCATGAGTGGAGAAAAAGTTTTGGTGTTATCATTCATATTCTCTGAAAAAAGGGCAAGAAAGCAACAATTCTGCCGGGTTATGTAAACTTTTGAGCACAACTGTAGATAGATAGATAATGGATAGAGAAAAGAAAATGAAAAGCAGCACAGGCAGAGAGTGTTCCTGGGTGCTGTGCCTCCAAGGCAATGACCAAACCTCCATATACAGACAAAAAAATGAAGGCAGCACACCAGTTCAGGGTGAAAAAGTGTGGCTATTTAATTGCCCAAAATGGCGACGTTTCAGCTCAGGATTGTGAGCTTGAGAAAGGCTCACAATCCTGAGCCAAAAAGTCGCCATTTTGGGCAATTAAATAGCCACATTTTTTCACCCTGAACTGGTGTGCTGCCTTCGTTTTTTGTCTGTGGATAGATTGATAGTTAGTTAATAGAGATACAGTAGATACATAGATAGATAGATAGATAGATAGATAGATAGATAGATAATAGAAAAAAAAAAGCAGCACCAAAATAGTAGTGGTGTGAACTGTTTAATAGCCTAGTGGCATGGCAATGTTTCGCATATGGCAATCCTTTCTGAGCTTGAGAAAGGATTGCCATATGCGAAACGTTGCCACACCGCTAGGCTATTAAACAGTTCACACTACTACTATTTTGGTGCTGCTTTTTATTTTTCTATTATCTAAGGACATAAAGGTGTCTGGAGAAGCGTGCACTACTCTAAGGTATTTTGTGCTGTTCCTATTTTTTACACATAGATACACTGTAGATAGATAGATAAATAGATAGATAGAGTCTGAATGTTGACTCTTGAATTGATGTTTGTTAAATTGTTGAAGGGCTGCTGCTTAACTAGTATATCAGTTCCTACAATTTATTGTGCTGCTATCCTTGGAGGACAGGGATGCAGGGTCATCAAATAATCAATGTTTGCTAATATGTTGAATACCAAATGTATCATTCCATGCAGTTTGTTGACCTGCAAACATTGAAGGTCAAACTATGTATGCAGATTGATTGAACACTTGAACAATAAGACCCTCGTGTCTCTACATCCAGGATCAGGGAAGGAAGGTTCATAAATGTAATAAAAGCTGTTCATGATTACAACTTCAATTTTACAATTACAGAGTACAGCTCTTTAGTCTAAACTTCTGCTCAAAAAGTTTGATAAATGGACATTTTATTATTTGATATAATTTTAATGGGTTGCCTCATAACAAACATGACCTTCATACGAGCCATCACTGAGCCATTTTTGGTACTCACAGCAGATAGTATAGTCTGTATATAATCCTTATTAAACCTGTTTCTTTCCTTTTTCCCCATGTAAACGACTCCAGACCAGAATGACGTGTATGATACATTTTATATCGCAATGTCTCCTCTCTTCCCTCCTCAGATACTGGACTGAAATCCTAATTGTATTATCTGTATTAATTCCATGTGTTCCTATTTTGGAGCCAATGATTCAAGAAATTATTGATCTTTTTTTTTCATAAAATCAATACGATATTTCTATTAATGGCCACCTGGCGTCAGCTTGTTTATAAACCGCTCAGCTATTTTTACAATGTAACTTTAATCCTGCGCATCTTCATATAAAATGCAGCAGAAAAACATCATATTATGTCTGAGCTGAAGAAATGAAACATTGTATAAAAATATGCATCCCATGTACGCCTTGCGTGGCCCTCGGAGTATCTCGACACTTTTGAACGCATAATAATAATGTTTGCATTCATTCTCTCTGTATCCTAAAGCAAACTTTTCAATTATTAACACATGGAATAACGTCTAAGCCGAAGATAAAGTGCTGGGACTCAGGAACCTTGCATAATGTTTTATCCTATGTGTACAGTTGATTTAATTAGTCATAAAGCAAAAATATATATAAAAAAGAAGCACGATGAGGCTTCCGCCCAGCTTCTAAACTAAAGGCATAAGTATTATAAATAGCACTATACAACAATAAACAATGCTACAAGTTCCTAAATGTGGGGCGTCAATACCTCCATAGACAACTAGCAGTTGCAAGCACGGTAGAGATATAAATGTGATTTCTAATGCGGTGTTTGGTTTCCCTTTCTAGAATGGTATTTGGTTGCCCCTTTTTACCCTTTCTATGATCCTTAAATCATTCACCTCTTTATTTATAATCAATACAGATTTTTCAGAGAGTCCAGCACAGGTCCTCACCATATTGTAGAGAATATGATGGGACCAACTAGTGCCGGTCCTCATTTTCTCCAAGGAGACAGATATCATCCGCATGGGCTGCCTTTAAGTGAATTACAATTACCCATTGATCAATGATATAAAAAAGATCCCCAGTCAGAGGCCTCTCACCTAGTCAAATCAGATCTCCTGCTTTATACTGATAAGGGGTAAACACCCTGAAACGCATGCCTGGAAATGGAGTGCCTGGTTTGGCTTCTAATCCTAAGTCATGTGGCAAGGCTCTTTAAATGGTCGATATTGACTTTTAGGATTGCTACAACCAATAGGTAGTGTAAGAGATCATGTCTTCTGTAAGAGGCTATTTACATATATAAATTCACAGAGGAGCATTTCATGGCCTATAAATCTCCTTATATCGACTTGGCCCTCTCCACAAGGAGAAACATTACCTCCTTAGTCCCTCAGTATGAGGCCTCTCACCTAGCCAAAACAGATCTCCTGCTTTTCACTGAGGAGGGTATAACACCCCAAAACGTGTCTAAAGACAGAGATTTTGGATTGGCCCTTTATTCTAAATCATGTGGCAATGCTTTTTAATGGGTTGACATTCACTTTTACGATTGATACATCTAATAGGTGCTGTCAGAGATGAAGCCATCTTCCTTTAGAAGAGACTATTTGCATAAAAATATTATATTTTTGAATTTCCAATTACATTAAAATAGAGTTAAAATTATGAATAAACCCCTGGAGGTTAAGAGGTCCTAAGTGTTTGTCCGTTCAAAATCTCCACAGACAATTTGCAGAAGCAAGCACAGAAGAGATGAAAATGTGATTCCTCTTATGCTGCTTGGCTTCCTCTCGTAGGACAGAAGGGTTGATGCGTCTTTGTCCCTTTTCATCCTTGATCTTTAAATGAATTGACTCTTTATTTACAATCATTACAGATTTTCACGAGATTCCAGCACAAGTCCTAACCATATTGTAGAGAAGGTAAAGGGACCAACCAAGGCTGATCCTCCTCTTTCCAAGGAGCCACTTATCATCCACATGACCTGTCTTAAGGTGAATTGCAAATACCCATTGATCAAAAATATATTTTTTTAATACTTATTTTGCCCCAAAGTCAAAGGCCTCTCACTTAGCCAAATCAGATCTAGTGCTTGGTACTGACTGATGAGGGGAAAATACTATGAAACATATATTGTATCTGCAAATGGAGATTTTGTTTTTGGCTTCTTACACTAAGTCATGTGGCAAGGCTTGTTAAAGGGGTCAATACTGACTTTTAGGATTGCTACAGTTGGCACCATCAATCAAGTCCTCTTTTTTTTCAAAAGGCTATTTGCATAAAAATGAATATTTTTTTAAATTCCTATGACATTAAAATAGAGTTAAAATGATTACTTAAATCCTGTAGGTCTAGTATTAGGTCCTAAATGTGGAGGGGTCAAGATCTCCAGAGACAATTATTAGTTGCAAGCACAGAATAGGTCAAAAGGTGATCCTTATTACAGAGTTTGGCTTCCCCTTGTAGAAATGAAGGGTTGATGCTTGTTTGCCACTTATCACCCTTTCCATAATCCTTCAATCAATTCCCCCTTTGTTTGCACTCAATACAGATCATCTGGAGAGTCCAGCAAAGGACCTCACCACATAGTAAAGGAGAGGAGAGGATGGGACCACCAAGTGATTGTCCTCCTCTCTCCAACAAGCCAAACATCATCATAGGTATTTGTAATTCACATAAAAGAAGTCTATTGATAAATTATATTAAAACAAAACATATTTCAGCATTTTCAACTCCATGTAAAAGTGAAGTTAAAATGATGGGTAAAAGATTGGAGGTCTAGTATAAGGTCCTAAATATGGGGCTGTCAAGATCTCCATAGATTAGCAGTTGCAAACACAGAAGAGATCAAAATGTGATTCCTAATGTGGTGCTTGCTGGTTTTGCCACATAGGACACAAGAGTTGTTGATTGTACCCACTCTACACCCTTTCCCTTTGATCCTTGTTAAATTCCATCAATGTTTGAAATCAATACTGATCTTCTGGAAAGTCCAGTCCAGAAGATCAGTAGGCTCAGAAGAAGTAGGTCCACGTTACCATAAAATAGACAAGGCCATGGGACCAACAAAAGCTGGTCCCCCTTTCTCCATCATCTGCATGGGTTGTTGTCTTTAAAATAGAGTAAAATTACAGTGTATAACCTTAACCGGGAGTAAAAGCCTGGAAACCTGCAGGGTCCATTGCTCCTAGCAAAAATAACAGCTGAGAGAGAAAAGCGAGGACAAAGGATATTTTAAGGTTACGGGAAGTTTGAATGTTTCTGCTGGGCATTACTCCAGTCATAGAGGATCCATATCTACCCACCCATTAGCTTGTTTACAAAGTTCACCATTGATGGCCTCAAGTAAAGTGACCTGAAACATCTGTCCAAATACGACTGGTGTACTGCAGATGAAAGTCCTAGTTTTGTCCACTGCAAAGATGGCTCCAAGTTACCAAGCTACACATCAAACTTAAAGTCCAACAATA
This sequence comes from Dendrobates tinctorius, assembly GCF_039654945.1. Taxonomy (NCBI): domain Eukaryota; kingdom Metazoa; phylum Chordata; class Amphibia; order Anura; family Dendrobatidae; genus Dendrobates; species Dendrobates tinctorius. The sequence continues at coordinate 61,628,741 of NW_027361696.1, forward strand.
TGTTGTGGTTAAAATTCCACCAGGTCAAGAGTTCGTGTGCCAAAAGAAATCCACCTGTGGCCATTATGGGTCATGACACAGACCGATACCTTCAAATGGACATCATAATTTTTGCAAACAAGGCCAGGTGTAGGATCAGTGCAAAGGAGGAAGCACTAGGCCTTCAAGCCTTGGAGTAGAATATGTGATGTTGGAACCAATATCTTAGGAAGCTCACATTTTCTATGTGAGGCCATATCCCCTCGATATAAGCTCCAGTTCAAGAGTCTATAATATTTTGATTCCAAGAGAAGATCAATGGAATTATCTCATGGTAATGACTATGGCGGACTAGTAATATTTTGCTATACCACTCATGGCTTATCTCTTTTTGACTATTATACTAATCCTTCTTTTTCTCCCTCCTTATCTCAAATATGTTATTTACCCCCGCTATTAATCACAAAACATATGATGACACACCTCACTCATACTACAACCTCATCTAAAATGATGGCAGAGAGTATTAATTAAGCAGAACTAACTGATGCGATATACGTGTGAGAGAGCGCTCAAGGAAAATAAAATATTCATTAGAATACTCAGTGCTTTAATATAAACTACTTTAATTAAGAAAGGATGAAAGCCGTGCTCTACATGTATGTCATCACATTCACATTAACTAAGTAAGAGTTTAATAAAACTGCAAGCACATTAAAGCCATAGGACAGTATTATTATAAGCGTCATAGGGAATTACTTTAAAATATCATAAGAATTGATTATGGGTAAAGTAACAAAAGCTTTTTAGGAAAGTAAAAACAATAACAGTATATAAGTTCTTGGTTTCTAATACAGAACCATACATTCAGCCCTTTTGGATACTATTGGGCCTATGGTGGGAAAATAGAAGAAGCCAGTCCAATCCAATTACAAAATAAAGGTCCCTGTACACATTAGAGCAGTGTTCCCCAACTCCAGTCCTCAAGAGACACCAACAGGTCAGGTTTTAAGGATTTCCTTAGCATCGCCCAGGTGGTGAAATTATTGCCTGTGCAGGTGAGCAGATCTCACCTGTGTAATTTTAATGGAAATCCTGAAAACATGACCTGCTGGTGGCTCTTGTGGACTGGAGTTGGGGAACACTGCATTAGAGTAATGTTGGCCAAACTCAGGTTACCCAACATTCTGATCAGTATGAGGTGCCTGCCAACTGATAGTCAAGGAAAAAGTTGATCGATCATGTCTGGTTTCAGATTGCCAATTGCTTTCCACTCCCAGAGTCAAGCCACCGACAGCCAGTGGGTTTCGAGAACACAAGAGCTCTTATGGGAGTGTCGGACGAGGTCGGCCAAACGATCAGTCAAAATGTTGTTCCGCCAACTACCATCTAATGTGTATGGCTAGCAAACATGTTTGAGTCCCTGAATCGTAAGGAAACAATGGAAAAAAGTGAGCTGAAGGTCAAGACATCCGTCTCTGTTAAAATCCCCCCATACACATTAGATAGCTGTAGACCAAACGATCGTTTGGCCGACACTTATTTCTCCTGGCTCCCCCATGCACCGGAATGCTCGGTTCTGCCTACCACTCCTGTGTTCTGTATGAAAGACCCCTTTACAAATTGAACCTGAAAAACAAAAGGATCAGTCATTGGAAATCTTATGGGCAGATCCTCCAGTCCACCACATCATCCATTTGGGGAAGAATTGGGAGACCTCCATGCACATTAGACTGTCGGACCATCCTGCAAATATCAGCGGGTTCAGCCACCTTTGATCTATGGTGTATGGGAAATCCTATGCACAGATTCTCCTGTCCTCCACATCATCCATTGGGGAAGAATTGAGGGAACTCCATATACATTAGACTGTTTGACCAGGATGCATGTTTGGTGGTCAGCTATATATCCTGACTCATAAACATGCACTGTCATCCCACTGTGCATGTTTATTTCAAAGGTAAGAGGGGATATGTTGCTGTTAGACCATATCTAGTAGAGGCTTATTTTGTGTAAGAACAAAGGATGGGGTATGTTGAAGAACATCATGTCAAATCGTTTTATACGATTCTGATGGCCCACTATTTAGCTACATGTAATATTACCTGCCCCTTGATAAGTATTGGAGAAGTGGAGGGCACTGCTCATAAATTTCAAAACAAGAGGGCTCACTAAGGGCCTGGAAAAAACATGACATAGAAGAGCAAGAAAAAAGATCATGCCCATATATAAAGGAGCACCTCAATTGAATATATAAAGAATAATGACACTTTATTAGACAATATTACAAAAAGCAAAAAAAGCACACAAAGCATATTAAAAACATTTAAAATACAAAAAGGACCTACTATGAGTTATGCCTTATTATAGAAGCAATGACTTACCACACCTACTAATCTCCCAAAGAACCAGATAAGTACATAAAGCCACTGTCAAAGGTATTGCACATCATAAATATAATACATATGTAGCAGCATCAGATAATACTTCAGTGGCTATAAAGTGTATATGAGAAATACCATGTGGGCCCAGAGATCCACAGGAAAAAAAAAAGCGTATGAGAAGAGAGTAGTTTAACCTGTTGAATGCAGGTCTCTCAGCAATGGCAAAAGGTAAAAATACCAATAGCGCACAGATTTTATAAAAGATGACAAAAAAACTTAAATGGCTATGAAGTGCATAACAATAGTACCATATGGGCCCAGAGAAACACAAAAAGGCATGTGAGAAGAAAGTAGTAAGCCTGTTAACCCCTTCCTGACATCAGACGTACTATCCCGTCCACGGTACCCGGGCCCGTATGACCGTGGACGGGATAGTACGTCTACCGCGATCAGCGGCGCCCACGTGGTGAGCGCCGCTGATCGCGGCCGGGTGTCAGCTGATTATCACAGCTGACACCCGGCACAATGTGTCAGGGGCGGTCACGGACCGCCCCCGACACGTTAACCCCTTGCACACCGCGATCAAACACGATCGCGGTGTACCGGGGGTTAAAGGGAAGCATCGGCAGGGAGGGGGCTCCCTCCGTGCTTCCCTGAGCCCCCCACGGCAGCGCAATGTGCAGCGCTGCTACGGGGGGCTCCTTTCCTCCAGGCCCCCGAATCCAAGATGGCGACGGGGGCCTTCGGGGGCCTGAGGAAGCTGGCTTCCTCAGTGCCTGCAAAGCGCAGGCATGAGGAAGCCTTCTGCAGTGCCTGTGTCAGATCGCTGATCTGTCACAGTGATCTGTGATGTGACAGATCAGCGATCTGTCACAGGACAGTGATGTCCCACCTGGGACTATTTAATAAAGTAAAAAAAAAAATAAAAAAGTGTAAAAATAATTTTAAAAAAATCGCCAAATATATTAGAAAAAAAAAAAAAAAAATTCCCCCAATAAATCCATTTTTTGGAAATAATAAAAAAAAAACAATAAAAGTACACATATTAGGTATCGCCACGTCCGTAACGACCCGCCCTATAAAACTGTCACATTAGTTAACCCCTTTAGCAAACCCCTTAAAAAATAAAAATAAAAAACGAAGCAAAAAATAATGATTTATTATCATACTGCCAAACAAAAAGTGTAATAACGCGCGATCAAAAAGACGCATATAAATATCCGTGGTACCGCTGAAAACGTCATCTTGTCCCGCAAAAAACAAGCTGCTACACAGCATCATCAGCAAAAAAATAAAAAAGTTATAGCTCGCTGAATAAAGCGATGCAAAAATAATTATTTTTTATATAAAATAGTTTTCATTGCATAAAACCGACAAAAATTTAAAAAAAGACCTAAATGAGGTATCGCTGTAACCGTACTGACGTGAAGAATAAAACCTCTTTATCAATTTTACCGCACGCGGAACGGTGTAAACGCACCCCCCCCCCAAAAGAAATTCATGAAACGCTGGTTTTTGTTCATTCTGCGTCCCAAAAATCGGAATAAAAAGCGATCAAAAAATTCCACGTGCCCGAAAATGGTACCAATAAAAACGTCAACTCGTCCCGCAAAAAATAAGACCTCACATGACTCGGTGGGTCAAAATACGGAAAAATTATAGCTCTCAATATGTGGTGATGCAAAAACTATTTTTACAATAAAAAGCGTCTTTTAGCGTGCGACAGCCGCCAAACATAAAAACCGCCATAAATAGTGAATCAAACCCCCCTGTTATCACCCCCTTAGTTAGGGAAAAATAATAAAATAAAAAAAATGTATTTATTTCCATTTTTCCATTAGGGTTAGGGTTAGGGCTAGGGGTGTGTTGGGGTAGGGTTAGGGCTAGGGTTAGGGTTAGGGTAGGGTTAGGTTTAGGGCTAGGGTTAGGGTTAGGGCTAGGGTTAGGGTTAGGGCTAGGGTTAGGGTTAGGGGCGTGTTGGGGTTCGGGTTGGAGTTAGAATTGGGGGTTTCCACTGTTTGGGCACATCAGGGGCTCTCCAAATGCAACATGGCGTCTGATCTCAATTCCAGCCAATTCTGAGTTGAAAAAGTCAAATGGTGCTCCTTCCCTTCCAAGCTCTGCTATGCGCCCAAACAGTGTTTTACCCCCACATGTAGGGTATCAGCCTACTCAGGACAAATTGCAAAACAATTTTTGGGGTCCAATTTCTCCTGTTACCCTTAGGAAAATAAAAAATTGGGGGCAAAAATATCATTTTTGTGGAAAAAAATGATTTTTTTATTTTCACGTCCGAGTGTTATAAACTTCTGTGAAGCACTTGGGGGTTCAAAGTGCTCACCACACATCTAGATAAGTTCCGTGGGGGGTCTAGTGTCCAAAATGGGGTCACTTGTGGGGAGTTTCAATAGTTTAGGTACATCAGGGGCTCTCCAAACGCACATGACACCCGCAGACCATTCCATCAAAGTCTGCATTCCAAAACGTCACTGCTTCCCTTCCGAGCCCCGACGTGTGTCCATACAGTAGTTTTCTCCCACATATGGGGTGTCAGCGTACTCAGGACAAATTGGACAACAACTTTTGGGGGTCCAATTTCTCCTGTTACCCTTGGGAAAATGAAAAAATTGGGGACTAATTGATCATGTTTGTGGAAAAAAATACGATTTTTTTATTTTCATGCCCGGGCATTATAAACTTCTGTGAAGCCCTTGGGGGTTCAAAGCGCTCACCACACATCTAGATAAGTTCCTTAGGGGGTCTCGTTTCCAAAATGGGGTCACTTGTGGGGGTTTCCACTGTTTAGGTACATTAGGGGCTCTCCAAAGGCAACATGACACCCGCAGACCATTCCATCAAAGTCTGCATTCCAAAACGTCACTACTTCCCTTCCGAGCCCCGACGTGTGTCCATACAGTAGTTTTCTCCCACATATGGGGTGTCAGCGTACTCAGGACAAATTGGACAACAACTTTTGGGGGTCCAATTTCTCCTGTTACCCTTGGGAAAATGAAAAAATTGGGGACTAATTGATCATGTTTGTGGAAAAAAATACGATTTTTTTATTTTCATGCCCGGGCATTATAAACTTCTGTGAAGCCCTTGGGGGTTCAAAGCGCTCACCACACATCTAGATAAGTTCCTTAGGGGGTCTCGTTTCCAAAATGGGGTCACTTGTGGGGGTTTCCACTGTTTAGGTACATTAGGGGCTCTCCAAAGGCAACATGACACCCGCAGACCATTCCATCAAAGTCTGCATTCCAAAACGTCACTACTTCCCTTCCGAGCCCCGACGTGTGTCCATACAGTAGTTTTCTCCCACATATGGGGTGTCAGCGTACTCAGGACAAATTGGACAACAACTTTTGGGGGTCCAATTTCTCCTGTTACCCTTGGGAAAATGAAAAAATTGGGGACTAATTGATCATGTTTGTGGAAAAAAATACGATTTTTTTATTTTCATGCCCGGGCATTATAAACTTCTGTGAAGCCCTTGGGGGTTCAAAGCGCTCACCACACATCTAGATAAGTTCCTTAGGGGGTCTCGTTTCCAAAATGGGGTCACTTGTGGGGGTTTCCACTGTTTAGGTACATTAGGGGCTCTCCAGAGGCAACATGACACCCGCAGACCATTCCATCAAAGTCTGCATTCCAAAACGTCACTACTTCCCTTCCGAGCCCCGACGTGTGCCCATACAGTAGTTTTCTCCCACGTATGGGGTATCAGCATACTCAAGACAAATTGGACAACAACTTTTGGGGTCCAATTTCTCCTGGTACCCTTGGGAAAATAAAAAAATGGTGACTAAAATATCATGTTTGTGGAAAAAATACGAATTTTTTATTTTCACGCCCGGGCGTTGTAAACTTCTGTGAAGCACTGGGGGGGTCAAAGTGCTCTGCCATGCGCCCAAATAGTGGTTTACCCCCACATGTGGGGTATCAGCGTACTCAGGACAAATTGCACAATAACTTTTAGGGTACCCTTGGAAAAATAAGAATTGAGGGTGAAAAGATCATTTTTGTGGAAAAAATATGATTTTTTAATTGTATGGCTTTATGTTATAAACTTCTGTGAAGCCCATGGGGGTTCAAAGTTCTCACCACACATCTAGATAAGTTCCTTAGGGGGTCTAGTTTCCAAAATGGTGTCATTTGTGGGGGGTTTCCACTGTTTTGGTACATCAGGGGTTTTCCAAACGCGACATGGTGTCCGATCTCAATTCCAGCCAAAAACGTCAAATGGCGCTGCTTCCCTTCCGAGCTCTGCCATGCGCCCAAATAGTGGTTTACCCCCACATGTGGGGTATCAGCGTACTCAGGACAAATTGCACAATAACTTTTAGGGTCCTGTTACCCTTGGGAAAATAAAAATTGGGGTGAAAAGATCATTTTTGTGGAAAAAATATGATTTTTTAATTGTACCGCTGTACGTTATAAACTTCTGTAAAGCCCTTGTGGGTTCAAAGTTCTCACCACATATCTTGATAAGTTCCTTGGGGGGTCTAGTTTCCAAAATGGGGTCACTTGTAGGGGGTTTCCACTGTTTAGGTACATCAGGGACTCTCCAAATGTGACATGGCGTCCAATCTGAATTCCAGCCAATTTTGCATTGAAAAAGTCAAACGGCGCTCCTTCCATTCTGAGCTCTGCTATGCGCCGAAACAGTCGTTCCCCCCCACATATCAGGTATCTGCGTACTCAGGACAAATTGCACAATAACTTTTGCAGTTCAATTTCTCCTGTTACCCTTGGTAAAATAAAAAAAATTGAACCTGAAGTATTTTTTTTATGAAAAAAAGTTAGATGTTCATTTTTTTTTAAATATTCAAAAAAATTCATGTGACGCACCTAATGGGTTAATAAACTTCTTGAATGTGGTTTTGAGCACCTTAAGGGGTGCAGTTTTTAGAATGGTGTCACTTTTGGGTATTTTCTATCATATAGACCCCTCAAAGTGGCTTCAAATGTGATGTGGTCCTAAAAATAAAATGGTGTTGTAAAAATGAGAAATCGCTGGTCAACTTTTAACCCTTATAACTTCCTAACAAAAAAAAATTTTGGTTCCAAAATTGTGCTGATGTAAAGTAATCATGTGGGAAATGTTACTTATCAAGTTTTTTGTGTGCCGTATCTCTGTGATTTAAGGGCAAAAAAATTCAAAGTTGGAAAATTGCGAAATTTTCAAAATTTTCGCCAAATTTCCGTTTTTCTCACAAATAAACGCAAGTTATTTGAATGAAATTTTACCACTAACATGAAGTACAATATGTCACGAGAAAACAATGTCAGAATCACCGGGATCCATGGAAGCGTTCCAGAGTTATGACCTCATAAAGGTACAGTGGTCAGAATTGTAAAAATTGGCCCGGTCATGAACGTGCAAACCACCCTTGGGGGTGAAGGGGTTAAATACAGGTCCCTCCACATAGCCTAAGAAGAGAAACTAGTAGCACACAATGTTAGGGAAGATATCAAACCCATTCCTGGGCTGAAGTATGCTCACACACCAGAGTGAGTGTGGATCCTAGAGTCTGAGCCAGGGCCATGGCAGTAGGGAGAAAGATGGTGTGGGATAGGTTCCCATGCGTATCGCCACAATTGTACCTTCCTCAGGGGAAAAAGATAGCTTATTAACAGGCTTATTACTTTCTTCTCACATGCCTTTTTGTGTTTCTCTGGGCCCATATGGTGCTATTGTTATGCACTTCATAGCCATTTAAGTTTTTTGTGTCATCTTTTATAAAATCTGTGCGCTATTGGTATTTTTACCTTTTGCCATTGCTGAGAGACCTGCATTCAACAGGTTAAATTACTCTCATACGCTTTTTTTTTTCCTGTGGATCTCTGGGCCCACATGGTATTTCTCATATGCACTTTATAGCCACTGAAGTATTATCTGATGCTGCTACATATATATTATATTTATGATGTGCAATACCTTTGACAGTGGCTTTATGTACTTATCTGGTTCTTTGGGAGATTAGTAGGTGTGTTAAGTCATTGCTTCTATAATAAGGCATGACTCATTGTAGGTCCTTTTTTGTATTTTAAATGTTTTTAATATGCTTTGTGTGCTTTTTTGCTTTTTGTAATATTGTCTAATAAAGTGTCATTATTCTTTATATATACAATTGAGGTGCTCCTTTATATATGGGCATGATCTTTTTTCTTGCTCTTCTATTACCTGCCCCTTGATCACAAATTTGTCAATGCTTCTATCAACTAATAGACTGGGTAACTTGCTAAATGATTGGTCAGATGCTGCACATATCTGTATATTTTGCATTAAGTGTACTGTGCTTACGTAGGAGTTGGGGGGCCTACCGGGAAATTCACCTGTTCTCCTGTGGGCCAGTCCGAGCCTGTCCTCATAATGTACTTCATTTAAAACCCCAAAATACCTATTTGGATGTATTACAGGTTAATTTTCTAGATGCTTTCTACACAGCCATTTGTTTACCAGATGACCTTCCAGTCCGTCATGATTTACAGCTCCTAATAGCCTACATCTTCCATAATGATGTATCACCATCTCCAGATCTGGCCACCACATCTGCCTGGTATTCTCCCAACCCTTCTATTCCACTTCCCAAAGATATGTCAAATTTAAAAAGAGACTGGATATTGATGTAAAACTAAGAATGCAACTGAAAAGCCCATCACCACACGCTCTGTCTATGAAGATATATCTTCAGCCCTTGTATTTGATGTCGCAAAAATTCTTGATTGAAATGCACAAAATATCATCAAAAGTGTTTAGATCCTCAACGATCAGTGGTGATCAAGTTAATAAGTGTTCATTTTCCCTGCAGTGCCACCACAGGGGAAATGAAGAATTGCACATCCTCCCAGAGCTTGAGAGGTTCATTATAGGATAACTGGCTACTAAGTGGGAGTACCGAATAATTGATGACTTTAAGAAGAAAATTTCTTGGATTTTTTAGAACTTTTTTAAATGTTTCCTCTACTTTGAAGAAACAAAAATAACAAAGATACAGATGCATACAATAATTGTTTTAAGGAAACACTCAGATTTCTTTAGTTTTCACTTTTTCATTATTTTTGACCAGAAGGAGTATGATGGGATCTAGTATTCTGCACACATATCGCATCCACGGTTATCGTTAAATAATTTAAAATATTATGTCGTCTCATTTTTTATTCAGTTATTGATTCAGTGTGGTCATAAAACATTTTGCGTCAGGAAATAGTTATAGCTCATGCATGCTGAGTGACAAATGTTCCTGTTCTCTGCCTAGATCAATGTCCTCCTGCCTTACGATATGTGTTTCTTTTTACCTTAAAATGCTGAATTTGCTAGTTCACCAATAATTATGGAAGAATCATCTAAAGCAATCTGCTGCAGAGGACATAAAAGAAACATGAGATGTGGAATCTTCCAAAAACTACTGATTCAATCTATTTACAGGGAATGTGTCATCAGAAAATGACCGATTGTTTAAATCATATTTTAATGGTGAATGTATTTTTTTTGTAAACATCGATAATTTTTTTTAGTTGCTGTATCGGTGCCTCTATTGAAAGAAAAAATAAGAAATCTTTTCACACTGGCTATTAGGGATAATTTTTAGACTCACACTTCCTGTTTCTTATAAAAGAGTTTTCAGAAGTCTCATTACCCTCACAGACACAATTATAATGACAGATAATAAAACAAGATCCACCATTAAAACCAGGGAATGTGTCAGCTCTTCTACTCATGTCTTTTACCATATTTAGAGCATGTGGCTTTCCTGAAAGAATGAAAGTAGCCAGTGTGAAAATTGCGCGATTTCAGCATTTTTTTTAAATATATTGTGATTTGAAAGACAAAAAAAAAGAATATCCAATTTCAACAATAATTCATAAAACATTCCCTTTAAAGGGTTTGTTTTCTATATTCAATATTTTTGGGGGTTTGAAATGTCCGTCAGTTGTAAATTAACCAATAGATGTCCCAATGCTAAGACCAACATTTTAAGTAATATCTGAAGGACCTTAGCTGTGAATAATTTTCCTGCAGTGCCCCCACAGGGTAAACTAAGCATTACACATTGCCAATTGAAATTGATGCTCCATCTCAGCATTGTAGGTCCTGCAAAGTGAGAGAAAATTATGTCACCTTGGTATTCTAATAATTAGACAAACTGATTATAAGAGCTAGGCTCATATGTACCTCTTAATACCTCAAAATTGGATTACGAATATTATAATACTAACCCAACTGGTATCCATAAATAACTTAGTAAAAAAATATCCTACTTTTATGGCACTCACAATGATGAATGTTAATTATAGAGAGAAGGGACCAAATTTGCCCAATTTATTTTATTATTTATGACATGATTTGTATAGTCCACTAAAGTCGAGCAAAAAGATTCTGACTGCCCTGGTTCAGAAATTCAATCTGGTCCTCACACAAAGTCATGACATTACAAGACCCTTGTAAATGCCGGTCTAAGGGTGTTGGTTGAAGAAGTAAAAACTGCCCAGTCTGGTTGCCATGTTGAACCAATTTGGATGTTAGACCAATTCAGCGTTAATGTTGTTTTTCTAGTGAACACAGTAATCATGCTGGAAAGCCCTCAAAAATTAAAAAATGGCAAAAATTATTTCCAAATAAACTCTGATTCATCGAACTACACTACATAGTTCAGCATTACACTTAAGACAAATAGAATTGGCAACTGAAAAACAAATCTGTGCTGAATATTGACCAGAACTCTCCCAAAAAGTCAGATTTACGATTCTTGTAGAAAACTTGGCAGTCAGGTACATGTTGTGAGCAGATAATTTTATTTTGTCCAGGCAATCCAAAAACAACGAAACGTTTCGGTGCCACAAAGACCTTCATCAGTCAGACTGCATATAAAGCAAAAAACAAATAAATATATATAAATGTGCACAGAGGGTATTTAACCCATAGACTTCCACACTGCTGCAGCATGTGCTGCATATCCTGAGTGTTCGTTTCTGCCTGTAACCCTGTGCACACTGCAATCTGGTAAGAGGGACCCTAGTTACTTCATTCTATGTATTATGTCACTTGTGCATTGTTCAGAGCTTTCACTGTGCATCCATGCACAGACCTCTCACCCTAAGGCTATGTGCACATGTTGTGGATTTTGCTTGCAGAAATTTCTGCACCTCTTGGCAGAAAACGCAGTGGAAAATGCGCACGTTTTTGATGCGTTTTTTGTTGCGGTTTTTCATGCAGTTTTTTACGCGTTTTTGTAAATCCATAGAGCTAAATAAAGATATATTATTTAAAAAAAAAAAAGAATTGTGATGTCATTTCCTCGTTCAACCTCTTTTTCATTATCTATTGAAGACCATAATATCATTACATACCATAATGTTCACACACACAAAACAAATATAAGTGAATATACTGTATATATACTGCTTATGTGTGTGTGTAATACCAAGCCCGAGGTTTAGTAATGAACAGGTGTCAGCCAGATACCATCATTAATTAAATAGAACATAAAGAATTAAAGATACACACACACACACATCTGCATGAAACTCAATATCTGCTTATTTAAAAAAAAAAAATTAAAAATTGCGTGGGCTCCCGCATAATTTTTATAACCAGCAGAGGGAAAGCCAACGGCTGAGGGCTGATGTTAATATTCTGGGAAGGAGCCAATAGCCATAAAGGTTCCCAGACTATTAATATCAGCTCACAAGTGTTTGCTTAGCTTTTACTGGCTATTTTACAGGGGAATCCCAGAAAAAAAATTGACATGGGGTTCCCCTATAAAATCAAAACAGCAAAAGCTAGGCAGACAGCTTCAGCCTGATATTAAAAGCCTGGGAAGGGGCCATGCATATTGGCACTCCCCCAGGCTAAAACATAAGCTCTTAGCCGCCCCAGAAATGGTGCATCTTAAAGATGCACCAATTCTGGCACTTAGCCTCACTCTTCCAACTTGCCCTGTAGTGGTGGCATATTTGTGGGGTTGATGTCACCTTTGTATTGTCAGGTGACATCAAACCCACAGGTTAGTAATGGAGAGGCATCTGTAAGACACCTATCCATTACTAATCCTACAATAAAAATAAAATAATAAACCGACATATAATATTTGCAAATACTTAGAAGAAAAAAATTGCGGCACTCACCATGTTGCAGAAAGTCTCAAAAAATCCTTTATTTCACCTCTAGGGTCTAGGCCTTTGAGTCTGGAAAGCTGGCTTGGGAGGAATGTGGGGAGTGCAGGAATGGACGATGGCCGTTTCGCGTGTTAACGTTCCAATGGATCCAGGACAAGTATTTGCAAGGATATGCTTATTTCATTGCAGAGAACCATAATATTGTTGCATGTGCTGAAGGAATTCATTTAAATAGAGGACCATTAGTTAAAAGGCATGAGACTGCTGTTTGGCTCTGGTGCAGTTCACTTTTTTTCTTCCATTGCAACATATAATACTCCCTGTCCATCGTAGTCCATTTACTGTGTGTCCCACGGCGATCTCACGTGTAGAACAGTCACATCGGGAGATGTGACTGCTCTACCCAGCCTCCGGCGATACACTGACAGGAGGTTTACGCTCCCGCAGTGTATCACTGCGCTGTCGTGAGAGTTTACCGGAGTTCATCAGCTCCACTGCTCTCACTTACAGCACTACCACGTGTGAGAACTTTTCATGTAGCTTTGCTGTAAGTGAGCAGATCAGCTGATGTACTCCAGTGAACTCTCATGGCAGTTCAGTGGTACACTGCAAGAGCGATTACCTCCTGTCAGTGTATCGCCGGAGGTCGGGTGACATCGAAGAGGGACACTCAGTATTAAATGGACTATGGCAGACAGGGAGTATATGTTGATTAATTATTTTTGATTGCTTGCAGGAGATGCTGGCATCGGGGATTAGGTGTTCGGTGAGTATGTATATTGTATGTGATTATGTCAATGTTTTGATTTTTTTTTTTACAATTGAACTCAGGCGCCGGATGATGAGACTATTCTCCAATCATCAGCTCATGCTGTATCTATATATGTGACAGCAGACATTGGCGGATGGGAGTAGTAGTCCCATCAGACACCTAAGTACAATCACTATGGGCTGTTTGTCGCATGGGTACACACCCACAGATGCCCGCACACACCCGCAGACAGACGAACACATTCTCTGCCCATACACTCTTCCTCCTTCTGACATCATTTCTTTTGACAATTCTGCAGCGCTTTTGGCAGCAAATGCACAGCAAATCCACATACCTTTTTAGACCTGCGTTTTTGCTGCAGATCTGACTGACTCAATGGAAGTCAGTGGGTGAAAAACGGTGCAGATCCACAAAAAGAATTTACATGCTGCGGAAAATAAAACGCTGCAAATAAAGATGGAAATTTCCGCAGCATGTGTACAACAATTCAGGAATTAACATTGCTTAAGTAATTCATTGCGTTTTTGGAGCATTTCCAATCGGAAAAAACGCTGCGGAAACGCAACAAATCCACAACGTGTGCACATAGCCTAATATGTTTGAGTCATTCACTGCCATAGAGAGATCTGTCTAGATTTGTCAGTGTGTATGTCTTTAGCTGCAGTTAGCATGAGTTTTTTTTTCTCTTTCTGGTTTCATTTTCAACCAATTTTGTTCCTTCTCTCTTTTTCTTTGCTTTGACCTTTGGTTATGACTCACTTTTATATATCATTCTGGCCCCCCACCTTTTTGACTGATTATTTCTCTTTTTCCTTGGTGGATTTGTGCCTTGTTATATTATCCCTTCTTTACATCTGATTTGCATCTGATTTGCATCATTTTTTTACCGTATGTATTTACATTTGTTTTTTGCTTTAGTGAAGGCCGGAGCAGGAGCCGGGTCCTCACCACCACCCAGGCGTGGGCGGAGGCCGGCATGACAATGGGGGGGTGAGGATAGGGGGTATTGATTAGAGGGCGGTTTTGTGAGGGTCGTTTTTAAGCCTGGGTTGGGGGGTGGGACTTACCATTTCCCGCTCTCCCTGGTAGAAATCGGTCCCTCCATCATCATCACGGCTGAGGTCGACCGGCTGCTGAAGGGTCTGAGGGCTGCTGCCACATCGCAGCCTCAAGGATGGCTGGAAGAACAGATCGCTGGCATATTGAGGACGTCGGGTCCAGCGGGTGAGCCCCCTGCATGCGAGTGGTGTCCTCGCAGCGCGAGGCCTCGGTAGAGGCTGTCGCCCGACGTCACCCCTCAAACCCAGCAGAGGCGCAGGAGCCCCTCCAGGGACCCTTCTGGCCGGGCGCCGATAAATTCTCGTGCCAGCCAGCCCCGGCCTAGGAGGAATCCGATAACCAGGCCGGGTCCATCGGCGGTGGTGCTTAGGCCTTCAGCGCGTGGTGGCTGGGGGTCAGAGCCTACATGCAGCCTGGGAATCCTAACATCAGCGGGGGACGCTGCTGCGTCACTCCAGCGTCGCGGTCTGCTGCGACGCCAAAGGGAACAGGAGGTGTCCGTGGACTCACACCTGCCGCAGGAGCATCACGGTCCGACGAGGCGGTGTCAGCCCTTGCTTCTATATCAGCGGACTGCCGTACCGCTCCAAGGGGGACAGTAAAGACACATGAGACTGGAGCTCAGGGGGCCGCGGACGCCGGGCTGAGTGCTGTGGACAGTTCAGCATAGACTCTGCTTGTCGGTCCGGTACAGCTATCTGAGGTTTCCCCTTCCCAGTCGGTCCATTCGCCTGGGGAACTCGCAAGCTCTGGGGTGCCGTCTTCTGGCGAGGGGCCTCCGGATGTCGGGACAGACGGTCGTCAGGAGTCCGTTCTGCTGGCTGGAGGGGTTACAACCCCCTTGCGGCCTTGTGAGTATAGGTCCATGTTTTGTTTGTCTCAACAGTTGCAGGGGTCCCCTGTCCCAGTTGTAAGGCAGGGTATTGGGGTGGAGGGCAGGGGTTTGAGTGATTTGGGGTCTAATTTGAATGCGTCCGTAGGGGAAGTGTTGTCAAGTGTGTGGGATTTGCTTGGTCGGTTGGAAAGGGGGGTGGCAGCGCCGGGGCATTTAGCGGCGTGGATGGCTCCGTTATCCGGGGGGTGTTTGGTCCAAACAGGTCAGTCGTGGGTTCAGTTAGCCTTCCGGCACTGGTGTCCATGTCTGTACAGACGGAAAAGGAAAGGAGTGCTGGATCCATTTGGATGATAGGGCTCATGGGGAGGTGTATGTTTGTTTTGAGGGACCATTGGGGGCACACTTAAAGAAGGAAGTGCGGGAAAAGATATGGAAGGATGAGTATGTAGAGATTTTTTCCTTGCTTACTTTGCAGGAATTTAATTTAGACAAGGGGAAAAAGGATGAGAGTAAGAAGAATGAAGAGGAGAAGCGCAGGTGGCGTTTGATTCCTCAAATGTTTGTTAATTGGCTTCAGGCTTTTGCCATATTGGCGAGCGTTATTGGGAAAAGGGTGCCAGAGTGTTGTTCCTCCCTTTTTTGTTCCATGGATTCCATCGGGGAAGCTCACAGGTGTTATGGCAGTCAGGCTTGGCTCCGTTACGATGAGCAGTTTCGGCAGCACAAGGCGATAAGGCCGGCAATTCGGTGGGATCAGAAGGACATAGGCCTGTGGTTAAAGATCACGGCAGCAAAGAGACCTAGTAATTCCTTTCAGGGTGGGGCCAGATATTCCGGCCACGCCAACAGTCACTTCGGGGTCCAGAGGTCAGGCGGGGGGATCACAAGTCAGGTTTATGTTGGCAGTTCAACGACGGTCAATGTAGGTTTGGGGCCAATTGTAAGTTCAAGCACCTCTGCTCCCATTGCAATGAGGCCTCACACGGGGCTGCAAAATGCTTTAAGAAAGGAAAGCCCAAGTCAGGGGGGGTCTAATTCTCAAGGGAGAGACTCCCGTGAAGTTAGCAAAGACGGTCCCCTATCTAAATAGGTACCCAGTTAAGGATAAAGCGGCATTGTTGCTTTCGGGTTTTACAGTTGGTTTTAAAATTCCCCCTCCACCTTTTGTTATTCTTCGGGTTCTCAAAAAACTACATTCGTCGATGGTTCATGGGGATGTGGTTGCAGGCAAATTAGGAAAAGAAGTTGCTCTGGGCCGCATGGCAGGTCCTTTTAGTTCCCCTCCATTTGAAGACCTAGTGGTGTCGCCATTGGGAGTGGTGCCCAAGAAGGAGCCGAATAAATTTTTTTAAAAAAATGACATCATTTATCTTTCCCTCGGAGAATGTCAGTAAATGATGGTATCGACCCTGAACTTTGTTCGGTGGTTTACACATCTTTCGATGAAGCGGCAAGGTGGGTTAGGGCATGTGGCAAGGGGCTCTTATGGCAAAGACGGACACTGAATCTGCCTTTCATTTGCTGCCGGTTCACCAAGAGAGCTCGAAATTGTTAGGTTGTTTTTGGAATGGGGAGTTTTATGTCGATCGTTGTTTGCCTATGGGTTGTTCCCTGTTGTGTGCATATTTCAAGGCGGTTAGTTCTTTTTTGGAATGGGTAGTGCGCAATGTTTCTGGTTTTGATTCGGTGATCCATTATTTGGATGATTTTTTATGCGTAGGCCCAGGTGAGTCTTCTTGCTGTTTGAGCATTTTGAGAACATTGGAGAGGGTAATGGGTAAGCCTTGGCCCCTGAAAAGACGGAAGACCCGAGTACTTGTCTGCGTTTTCTGGGTATTGTCATCGACTCCGTTAAGTGGGAATTCCATTTACCTGAAGACAAAGTAATTGCTTTACGACATGAGGTAGCAAGGGTGAGGTGATTAAAGAAATTGACTTTGAGGGATCTACAGTCATTGCTCGGAAAATTGAACTTTGCCTGTCGCATCATCCCGATGGGGCGAGTTTTTTCTCGACGTTTGGCCGGTGCTACAGCAGATGTTCAGGCGCCACATCATTTTGTCCGGCTTTCAACGGATCACAGGGCTGACCTGGCAGTTTGGCATTCCTTTCTGGAGCAGTACAATGGTCATTCCTTGCTCATGGAAGAGACGGTGGACAATGATGTTTTGGAGTTGTTTACAGATGCGGCTGGTGGTGTCGGTTTTGGTGCTTATTTCAAGGGGCAATCGTGCTCGGTGCGGTGGCCGGCTGACTGGTTTTCGTCTGGTTTATTCCGGAATGTCGCTCTATTGGAGATGTTTCCAATCTTGGTGGCTGTCAATCTATGGAAGGAGGAGTTTCGGAATAGGCGGGTCCGCTTCAATTGCGACAATAATGGGGTGGTGTGTGCCATCAACAGCATTTCGGCATCCTCGCCTCCGGTGGTTCAGGTGCTTTGCCAGTTGGTTTTGTCCTTTTTGTCTGTAAACTCTCAGGTAACAGTGATTCATGTTCCTGGGGTTAAGAATGAGACTGCTGACTCTCTCTCTCGTTTACAGTGGGAACGTTTTCGTGTGTTGGCGCCCGAGGCGGAATCCAAGGGTTTGGAATGCCGAGAAGCACTCTGGAGTGTGGTATCCGTGCCGCTGATTCCTTAATTAGGGCTTCGCTAGCCCCCAAGACCTGGGCTGTGTATCAGACGGTTTGGGACTCTTGGGAAGGTTTGCTGGAGGGTAATGCTGGTTCGGTGCCACCTAAGCATCAAGTGGGCACCTTGCTGTCGTGTTTGGGACATGGGTCCTTGGCAGGTTGGTCTTCGGCGAAAGTCTCGTGCATTATGGTCGCCCTGGCTTTTGGTTTTAGATTGCGGGGCCAACCGGATTTGACAAAATTGTTCTTAGTCAGACAGGCAGTAAAAGGCTTTCGAAGAAAAAAGAGCCAGGGTGATACGAGGCGCCCGGTCACGTTTGGCCTTTTGGAGAGGTTTGGGGAGGTTTTGGAATATTGTTGTAATTTCTTCTTTTTAGGTTGGCTTCTTCATTGGCATTCTTTGGGGCGCTTAGGGTAGGGGAACTGGCTGTTCCTAGTAAATTTTTGTGTGGGGGTCTTTTGGCCAGGGATGTAGTCCACACGGAGCGTGGGGTGGAATTTTGGTTACGGAGGTCTAAAACAGATCAAGAAGGCAGGGGCACGTTGGTTCTTTTGGGCCCAGTTCAGGATTCTTTAATGTGTCCGGTGGCTTGTTTATTGCGTTTTCGTTCTTTATGGCCCAGCCCGGATGGTCCGTTGTTATGTCAAGATGATGGTTCCTTTTTGTCCAGGTATCAGTTTACCGCCATTTTCAGGCATGCTTTGCGAGAGTTGGGTTTGGATGAATCGCGTTTGCTGCTCATTCCTTTCGTATCGGGGCGGCAACTGAGGCGGCAGTAGGTGGGCTTGGAGCTGAAGCAGTTCAGCGTATTGGCAGATGGCGGTCGAGGTGTTTTCGTGGTTATGTTAGGCATGAGGAGGCATGTTCAAACGCGGGTCGGTAATGTTGATTTTTCTTGATGTTGTCTGTTTTTTCCAACTATAGGTCCCACCCCTTTGCTTGTTTGGATATTCGGCCATTCGTACATCCATTGGGGAGCGCTGTAGGCTGATGTGAGGAAGGAAGGTAGGCAGCTCGGTTTGCCCAGGAGTGCGGCAGTCATCAGGTGGCTTGGTGTTGTGAATTCATTTTCTGGTCTGCCAGTCGTGAGTTCTCTTTCTGGGCTCCCTCTGGTGGTGGCAGGAGGTGGTGAAGCTGATTTAATTAGCAGAGACCTGCCACCTGATAATGAGGATGATGATTGGACATCTGGAGTCTCAGACTGGATTTAAGACAGCCGACTCCCTATTGCCATGCTGGTGATTTTTTCTGCCTCTTCAGGTCTTGGTTTCCAGCTCAGTTCCTGTCATCTCAAGCTAAGTTTTCTCTGCTAATGTCCTCATTTGATTTGGTTTTGTCTATTCAGTTTCTGTGTGGTCGGCCAGCCCCAGTTGGGGCTGTGCTGAATTTCCACTCTTATGTTACTGTATTTGCCAGTTTGCTTTTTGTCCCTTATTAGATTGGCCTCTTTTTGCTCTGTTCTCAGAATATGCCAGAGTGCTGATATAGTGGGTGAAGTCTAGTGACCTCAGGATTTTATTGGTTATCAGAAGTGTTGGACATTATTTGCAGGGTTTTTTGGTGTGAATGCAGACAGTATCTTTCCTTTCCTGTCCTTTCTAGTTAGTGTAGGCCCCATCGTTTGCTCAGACTATTTTCCTACCTGTGTTTGTGCTTTCATCTTGTTTCACCGTCAATACATGTGTGGGGGCTGTCTATTCCTTTTGGGTCTGCTCTGGGGCAGTTTAGTTTTCCCCTTTTCTTGCGTTAGGCTCATTTAGTCCTCCGGCTGTGACGAGGCGTCAAGATTCATCGTAGGTACGCTCCACGGCTGCTGTTAGTTGTGTGGTTAGGATCAGGAGTCTGCAATCTGCATAGTTACCAACCTCTCTGGTTTTCTGTGACTTAGCTGTTTTTTTTTCCTCCTCGGTGACCCATTCATAACAGCTTTGCTTGCAGGGGATGACTTGGTGCAGAGTGCTGTGTGAGTTCCAGAGCAGCGCTCAGTTGGACAAGGCTCCCAACATCTTGGTTCTTCATGTGGGTGGTAACGACTTGGGGGTCAGGCCTTTTAGGGAACTGGTCAGGGATGTGAAACATGATTTACTACGGTTGTGGGTGTCTTATCCTGGGATTACCATTGTTTGGTCTGAGATTGTGTCGTGAAAGAGTTGGTGATATCTCAGGTCTGTGGAACAACTTAAGGCTAGGATCAAAGTTAACAGAATGGTTTCTGCATTTGTTGTTAGGAATGGGGGTCTGGTGGTCAGACATTTTGATTTGGAGAAAGGGGTTGATGAGTACTGGTTGGCCAATGGCGTGCATCTGAATGGAGTGGGTAGTGATATCTGGGCACTTGGTTTACAGGATTGCATTGAAAGGGCCATGGCTTTTCGTTGTGGTGGGGTCTCGGCCCTTTGAGGTGTTCAAAGGCCCGCGTTGTGGTGGTTGGGGGGAGTCCTTGGAGTTGGTTTAAAAATTGGTACCGGGATCCATAGGCTTTATGGTTTCCTCCATTCGGAATCAAATCTATGTTTGGATCTGGTGAAATGGGGTGGGAAAGTCGGCTAAGTGGTCGAATCCCCCAGGATGGGTGGAGTGAACATTGGTATACTTGTGGTATGGTGCTCCCGAGCCAGTAGGGTAACGTCTGGGGGTAATACAATTTGGTGGTTGTTCACTTCATATTTGGTATTTACCAGATTTTCGGAGCTTCAAGGACTCCTCCCATCTAGTTTAAAGAAAATGTTATTTTTTGAGAGTTCTTTTATTATGTTGTTATTTAAATAAATAAAAGGCTGCTGTGGCCAAAATTATTCCAAATTTGAGGTCAGTCTCCTTTATTTGAGGGTTTCTGTCTGGGAGTTTGGGGCATGTTTCATCCCCGGCAAGAATTCACCAGTACCAGTGTCAATATGCAGTCTGACTGATGAAGGCCTTTGTAGGCCTGAAACGTTTCATTGTTTTTGGATTGCCTGCACAAAATAAAATTATATGCTCGCAACATTTACGTGAGTGTCAAGTTTTCTACAAGATTTACATGGGATAGGATCCTAC
The DNA here is from genome assembly GCF_039654945.1 of Dendrobates tinctorius. NCBI lineage: Eukaryota > Metazoa > Chordata > Amphibia > Anura > Dendrobatidae > Dendrobates > Dendrobates tinctorius. Next base: position 61,649,560 of record NW_027361696.1, read on the forward strand.
TTGGGCACCATCCACAGAAGTGCCGTAATTACCTTTTTTTCAGATTTACCATTGTCTTTGGTGGAAAATGTGAAAAATGTTGGCGCCTTTTTAATTTTGGGGGCAAATTTTTGCATTTAGTCATAGAATAATTTATGTATTGTTTAAAATACAGTTTGCATCTTTTACTGGATAAGGAAGATGTATCTTTCTCGGGATAGGCCTGGATTAGCTGGAAAGGAGCTGCTGCTACAAGCACGCTAAAAATGATGTAAAGTTAAATAATAGCTGGTGTATAATTAATCAAATGTGTCTAAAAATTCACCATATTTATCATTAATCATCCAGCAGTGACTGTTATAAATTTGACACATTTGTATATTGTCTAGTCTAAGTTTAGACTGTTGTGTACATCTTGATCAAGGTTACAGCAGCACAGTGCTCTTCATGGAGAAGGGAGAATGAAGGAGCAGCAGTGTGAAACAGGGGAAAAGAGAAGGGAACAGAAAAAGACACTCCTGCTGATTTTTAGTAAATGTTAACCTCACCCTAGAGCTGGATTCACAGTTACACTTCTCAGTACTGCTCTTTCATGTCCCTCTATGCCGCTGCTGCTTTTGAAAAGGTGCTAGATAGAGACAGGAGATCGGGAAACCCTCATATCTTTGAGATCTGTGTATGTGAAACATCATACCATATAGCACTAGCTCAGAGAAAACTGAAACTAAATGAAGTGACTGCAGGGGAGAAAACTAGTGAAAAAGGCAAGATACAAGTCAGATAATGGTCTTAAATAGCATTTTCCCTCAGCATGCCTTACCATTAAAGTCAATGTAGAAAGGAAGCATACATATCACCAAGTCTGAAGATCAGATTCATCAAATTAAGGTTAATTTTCAACATTTTGCCCAACGTTAATTACAATATCCACAAGATTAACCGAACCCTCGTATCTTATCAGAACTCTAGACATTTCCCAGGGTGAGATTTACAGTTAGCTAATCTAAGTATTAAGTTTTGTGAAATTTCCAGAGCAAAACAAATTTATTAAATTTTAGCATAACAACATTCACAACTCGCAAGTTAAGAGAGGACCATCTGTCTCCAAAAAAGCTGAAAAACAGAATACCAAGCAATATATATGGTAGAGATGCACCTCTGTGGGAAAGGAAATACATAGAGAATATCCAGAATCGGAAGACAGAAGGCAAGTGGGCCCCTTTTGCAAATCCCACATGCTCCAATGCTTTTAAAGACTTAGAGAAAGGTTATCTAAAAACAAAGCTGTGTGAAAATACAGAACATCTTGACTAACAGGAAGAAGGACCAGTTCATTAGTGGAGAATCTTACAGAGAAAATGGACATCTTTTGTATTTGAACAAGAAAACACAGTATTTAGCTGATAAAACCATTGCTTTAACTCCCATCCTAGGCTACATCTTCTATTAGTTATTGCAGTGGTTTTCTTACCATCCATTCAGACAGCTTCTTGTTTCCTGCTGGAATCTCTGATTCTCCGTGCACTGAGCTGCACACTGCCCACAACATTCATGCTGCTGCACAGAGCGCAGGTTACAGCCTCTCCTGTGCTTAAAGGCAGGGTCGGCATTAGGGGCAGGCAGACCAGGCAACCGCCTAGGACCCCCCGCTAATAGCGGCAAATCATGCAGCCGCTATGGGGCCCCTAAGAGAGGCCTGATGCCACCCCCCCGGCATCGCGCATTCAACTTATAAGCATCATAGATGCCGATACAGTTGAAAGCAGTGAAGGAAGAGAGAGCATCATGAGTCAGAGTCAGAGGGGGAGTGACACTCCGTCTCCAATCACTCCCTTTGTGCCCCTGAATCAGCATGTGCCAGCAGTGGAGCTGATGAGACGCTGAGACACTCTGCAGAAGCCAGAGCAGCAGGGGAACAAGGAGGAGAGTTAAAATATTCTGTGTCTGCTGCACTATAGTGTGTGTGGGGGGACTGAAATATACTGTGTGGGGGGGGCTGCATTACACTGTGTGTGGCTGTTGCATTATACTATGTGTGGGGGGGCTGCATTATACTGTGTGTTTGTGTTGGAGCTGAATTATACTGTTTGTGTGTGTGGGGCTGCTTTATACTCTGGGGGGCTGCCTTATACTCTGAGGGGGCTATATTATACTGTGTGTGTGGGGGGCTGCATTATCCTCTTAGGGGGCTGCATTATACTGTGTGTGTGGGGAGGGCTGCATTTTACTGTGTGTGTGAGGGGGCTGCATTATACTGTGTGTTTATGGTGGGTCTGAATTATACTGTATGGGGGAGCTGCATTATACTTTGTTTTGGGCTGCATTATGCTCTGAGGGGGGCAGCATTATACTGTGTGTGGGGGGGTGCATTATACTCTAACAGGGCTGCATTATAGCACCATTATATTCTGAGGGGGCTGCATTATGCTCTATGAGGGGACTACATTATACTCTATGAGGGGAGCTGCAGTATACCCTGAGGGGGGCTGCAGTATACTCTGAGGAGGCTGCATTATGCTCTATGAGGGTACTCTATGAGTGGGGCTGCAGTATACTCTATGAGGGGGGCTGCAGTATACTCTATCAAGGACCATGGGGAGTGCATTTTACTATATTTACTATATGGGACGTGCATTATACTGTATCGAAGACTATCTGTACCAATCATTCCGCAGTCGGAGTAAGGGTAGGTGCATACGGTCAGTAAACAATGTGGGTTGGATGCTGCATACATCCGCAGTGGCCAGATGTTACAGCATAGTGTATGGAATTTCAAGAAATCCCATGCCCGCTCTGCGTCCACAGACGCCCGCAGCTCACCCATGTAGATGGACATGCGGTGCGTCTCTCCAGACCGCTGCATGTCTATTTATCTCGTGGAGATGCAAGTCTGCGCAAGATAAATTTCACCGCGTAGAATGTATTGGACGCGGTGAATCCACACGTTTTAGTTATCAATAGCCGACAGCGCTTTGGATGCAGAAAACGTGCGCTGCGTCCAAAGCGCTACCAATTACTGAACGTCTGCACATACCCTAAAGCGGCTGAGAAGCAAACGTTGAACGACTTTAACCCCTTAACCCCCGCTTTTTTCGGTTTTGCGGTTTCATTTTTTGCTCCTCTCTTTCCCAGAGCCATAACTTTTTTATTTTTCCATCAATATGGCCATGTGAGGGCTTATTTTTTGCAGGATGATTTGTGCTTTTGAACGACACCATGTCGTGTACCAGAAAAAAGGAAAAAAAACAAGTGCGGTGAAATCGCAAAAAAAGTGCAATCCCACACTTTTTTTTTTGTTTGGCATTTTTGCAAGGTTCAGTAAATGCTAAAACTTACCTACCATTATGATGTTCTAGGTGACTGCGAGTTCATAGACACTAAACATGACTAGATTCTTCTTTATCTAAGTGGTGAAAAAAAATTCAAAACTTTGCTAAAAAAAAAAAATTGTGACATTTTCCAAGACCCGTAGAGTCTCCATTTTTTGTTATCTCGGGTTGTTTGAGGGCTTTTTTGCTTGCCAGGTTGATGTTTTTAATGATACCATTTTGGTGCAGATACGTTCTTCTGATCGCCCGTTATTGCATTTTAATGCAATGTCGCGGCAACCAAAAAAACGTAATTCTGGTGTTTTGACCTTTTTTTCACTACGCCGTTCAGCGATCAGGTTAATCCTTTTTTTTTATTGATAGATTGGGCGATTATGAATGCAGCGATACCAAATATGTGCAGGTTTGATTTTATTTTTTAGCAAAATTATGCCAACATAGTGTCTTCTTTGGCATATAATTGGCTTATATATGTTTTATTTAACTATTGAAATCATGGATGACTATGTTTTTCAATACCATACAACAGATCTAGAATGTAATGCCGTAAAAGGCTTTTTTGTGACTTAAAGGAATTCTGGCAGTTCTTATAATAAAACACCTATTCTTTTTTTGATATAATATAGTGTACAAAAATAAGTTATCTGATAAAAGCAGTAAACTAAGTACTCCTGAGTAGTCATCTGGGTGGGGCTCAGTGAATAAGCTGTAATTACAACTATTGCGCTGTTATGGTCGTGAAGTGTAATCTCCCTTCACTATCTTCAGAGATCAGTTGCATGCAAAGGGAATAATGAGCCTCAAGTAAGTACACTTTGCCTCACTGCATAAACCTCAGCACAGAAAGTAAGTGTTTACCTTTCCCCAGAGCTGGATTCACAGTTACACTACTCAGTAGTGTTGTATAATGTCCTCCATGCTCCTGCAGCTTCTGAACATGAACTACAAAGAGACAGGAGAGCAGGAATTCATAATGTATGTGTGTGCTGCGTATGGGAGACATCATAGCACACAGTCTTACCCACTAGCTCAGGGAAAATTGTAATGAGAGATATTCTGGGACATCAATCTGTCCACAACTGAAATGATTACGGCCTGAACTTTAAAGAAGATTTCCACTATTTTTATATTGAAGATCTATTGTTCACATGAGTTGCACATCTGACACGTGTTCGCCCTAACAACCAGCAGAACAGCATGGTCCTGTACATTGTTTAGTGGCTACAACCATGTACTGCAGATCCGCTCCTATTAAACAGAATAGTAGCTGATCTGCAGGACCCACCATTAGCCGCTACACAGTGAATGGAGCTATGCTGTTCGGTTCCATTCTGCCAGTAGCAACTACCGTGAATGGAGCTGTGCTGTTCCGCTCCTTTCCGCCAGTAGCAGCTACACAGTGAAAGGAGCTGTGCTGTTCCACCAGTAGCCATTACACAGAGACTGGAGCTGTGCTGTTCGGCCACTAGCCATTACATGGTGAATGGAGCTGTGCTGTTCCGCTCTGTTCACTGCATACATCCAGTCGCTGCTTAATCTGGTAACAGCTGATGGCTGGGCTCATCAGGTGTAACACCCACACAGATCTGATATTGATGTCCTACACTAACCGCAGGTCATAAATATAAAAGCAGTGAACAACCATGGTTTAGTATATCTTTACGACAATCAACACTTGATTGGTGACAATTTGACACTTGAAGGCCATATTTGAAATCTCCAGCCAGAGATAGTGCCCTCCCTACCCCATAGGTTGTACCCGATATTGAGACCACCCTGGAATATAATGCTGATGGTCATAGGTATATTCCATTTATTGGACTCAAGAATGCCCCTATTTCTTCACTGCAGATTACGTCTGTTTTCTTTTTTTGCAGAAGGCGGAGATTTCAAGGACTCGGAGCGATGTGTATTTAACATAAAAAAGGATTATCAATACAAATCAAAAGATTATTGATATAAAACCGTGGGATCAATGCTGAATTAGCATGGAACTCGTTTCATCTTCCGGACGCCGTCACAATCTGACCGTCTGAGCTCCTGGGTGCAACGTATCTATTCAGGCTGTCGCGATGTATTACCGCTAACATGTATTAACATCTACCAGATGTACATTATTAACAGGGGCGCTAATTTGGTTAGAATAGGCTTCCTAGTATGTCACATTCATGTCTCCTGTCTAAATTAGCAGCAAACCAATCCTTATGACAAAGTCCCTCATATTCTTTGGCTAGGGCTTCATCGCAAAGCCAGGTTGCCCAAAAATTGGAAATTCGTTACCTACACGGTGCAATAATATTTACCCTAAAAGGGTAAACGTTGCAGACATTGCTTCAATCCCTACACATTTTTCAGATGTCTACTTGTAAGAGAAATGAATTAGTCATTGATTCTACTTTTTCTCTTGGTCCTCATTCACACATCCGATTATCGCGTACGAGTGCTATCCATGGTTATGGGGCCATTCACACGTCCATGATTTTGGAAAATTGTAGAGACATGTCCAATGGGTCAGATCAAAATTGTTAACGCAAGTCAAGGGGTCTGTGAAAAAAATCAGATGGCACTCGGATGACATCCAAATTTGGTCCTATTTTCGCAGACCCTTAGGAGAAGGTGGAGAAACTTTTTTTTTATTGACGCATGACTAAAACTCTAAGTAAAGTCTGATCAGAATAATCGATCAGTTTTTCTCGTAGGTGGAGATATCGGAAGTCTCAATGAGCCCTTTGGTCTCATGTAGACATTGGTGCAAGTCCGAGAGTACGCTTTGTGGGAAAATTTATGCAAAAATTTACAGGGTAAGTTGATCAGCGTTTACGTCAAATGTTAAGCTGTATTCACATGTTGCATTCTTGCTGCGTTTTTTAATGCAAATTAAAGCTGTTTTTTACAGTTCCAGCAAAAGCTAGGAGATTGAATAAATCTCATGCACACGCGTTTTTTTTTCCAGACTGAATCGGAAAAATGCTGTGTTTTTTTAAATGTCGATTCTTCGAGCATTTTTGCACCCCTAAAAAGCAATGAGTAAGTGAAAAATAAAATCATGCAAAAAAAAAAAAATTGCATCTGCATTTTTGAAGCGTTTTCAGTTAATAAAACTAACTTTAATAAACACGTACAAAAGACAAAGCACACGTATTATCCGCGCCCAAAAAAAAGCACAGCAAAAATGGAAAACACTGAAAAATGGGTGTTTTGAATGCAGCATTTTTTTTCTGCCAAGAGAACAGCTTTTGACTGAAGAAAAAAAAATATGTAGCAAAGACTGCTGCGTGTGAACATAGCCTTATAAAGGATGCTGAAAATCTACAATGAAATTAACAAAAACATTGCTTTTTTTTCTGCAGACAAAACCTGCTCTTTTGGCAGGAAAAATGCTGAGTTCAAAACACCCATTTTTCAGTGTTTTCCACGTTTTTTGGGTTCTGATTGCATGTTCAATAAAGTTAGTGTTAGGCCGGAGTCACACTGGCGAGGAATACGGGCGCGTGAGAGGTGCAAAAAACACGCATTACACACGGACAAATGATTTTCAATGGGGTCACTCGCACCAGGCGTATTTTTCTCTTCCGTATCCTACGCTCCGTGCCAATCGCAGCATGCTGCGATTATCAGCGTACTACGCCCGTAGTACACCAATGCAAGTCAATGGGTGCGCAAAAAATACGGATTACACACGGAACACACGTGTGACCTGCGAGCAATACGCAGGTCTTTTGGATGGTGACAGGAAATGGGCCAATCCATCATCAGGAAGCCTAGACATGCAAATGAGCTCAAAAACCACTCCAGACATCCAGGAAGTACGCCTCCACGGAGTATAGCAGCAGCATGGTGTCCACATATATTAACGTTGAGATGCTCATTGTGCTGGTGCAGGAGCGTCCCGAAATATGGGACCCACGCGATGCTAATTATGCAAACCGGACAAGAAAGGAGGCGTCATGGAGGCGCATCTGTCGCCAGATGTACCATGACTTTGGGGACAGACCACGTGATGAGCAGCATAAAATTCGTAAGTGCAACCATAAAAACATCATTAACCTTAGCGCACGCTTAAAAATGATTCTACAATCAGAACCCCCCTTCCTGGGCATGTAATTTTATTAGCCTCATGAGGCCGTTACATTAGGATGTGACACGTGGCTTCACACAGCCATAATTAGGGGTTAGGCCACAAGCTCCTCATCCTCCTAGCCAATAAAATTATTAAGTGTAGCTAATGAGACCCTGTGTATCGGCCCAATTACATATGCCACCATGGGTAGAACGGAATAAATTCTTGGACTTTAAGTGCGCTGCCAGACAAATTCCATAACAACACAAGGTATTCCGTATTAACTGTGGTGCGGTTCCGCTGAGGACCGTTGGACGTGCAGCAAGCTGACATCCTATACAGGCTTAACTTTCTCTTTGAGAAGGTGAGTATAATACCTTTAGTAATTGTACATTTTACCCGGATAAGACCCTATTGCGCGCTTGTTTCAACCTTTTAGTGCATACAATTACCATGGGTAGAAAGCACACCCCAGAAGGCCCCATGCCTAGACTGCTGTTAGAAAATGTTACCTCTCAAATATGTGATTTTGACAATCTTTCCTGTCACATTGCAGTGGAAGATGTGATGAAACGCTGGCGCAGCATCAGGGACCAGTTCCGCCGGGAACGCCAGCAGCGGTCCAGGAGTGGGGATGCTGGGCATGTCAAGAGAAAATATATCTACTATGACCGGCTGAACTTCCTCGCCCCAATTCTGGATCTGAGACCGTAAGTACATAGCTCACACCACATTACACAAATACATTACACAAATACTTTACAGGGACAAAAATATTGATGTATTTTTGCCTCTGTTCTATTTCATAACAGAACTCAATCCAACCTTACGGATCGAGGAACAGCCTCAGAGGCAGAGCCCATTATAGATCCTGTAGGGGATGAGGTGGCTGGCCCATCTTCTCCCCCTACAAGAAGGATGGCTGAAGATGAGGGATCACAAGATCACACAATGGCTGCCCTACACACCACACCACCAGGACGGTCTGCTGCTGCCACCTCGCCCATCCTGGAAGAGCCGGGCAACTTGAGCAGCAGCCCAACTGCCCAGATCAGGTCCTCCCCACAGGCTGCTGTAGTATCACGGCGAACAAGAAGAAGGTGCCAGGTCACTCTTCAAGAGAGTAGGACCAATGTGGACACAGGGGTCCTAAATTATTTGCCCAGAGTAACAACAGATGATGGTGAGGAGGCCTATGCACGTAGCCTCACCCTTTATCTCCGTGCCCTTACCCGTGAGGTCAGGCTCCGTATTAGGGGATGTATTCAGATCCTGCTTGATGCAAGCACCCCCCCCAATACCCCATATGAGGTTTTGAATTTCTGGAGAGGTGGCAGCTCTCACCACGAAATTTAATGCGCATGAGACCATCTACACAGATGCTTGCTCAAGCAGGGTCTGAACAGCCCCTAATACGTGGGCCAACACCTCAACCCCTTCCTCCCCCTACCCAACCGTCTATACCGCAGCACCAAATGTCTTCCTCAAGCCAACCCCACCAATATGGCCACTTGTACCCACCCAGTGTTGGAGGCTGGTCCCAACCTGGTTGGGGACGATCTGGCTATCTTGGTGGGTATGAGCCACGGGCCTACCAGAGCCAACAAGAAGCCCATCACCATCATCAGTACTCTGGCCAGTATCCCCAACAGTCCCAGGAGGCTGGACAATTCCAGCATCATGGGCACCAGTATGGCCCCACACAGGGCGATGTTGGCCACAATGTCCAGCAGCACCCACAGGCTGTTGATCCATGTTCCCCTTCCCCAACATATGAGGATTTATGATTCTGATGGTTGGAGATGTCCAGTCATATGTAACTGGTGCTCCTAATCTAAATTTAAAAACAGGTGTTCTCCTTCACCAACATTTGGAACATAATGTAACATTCACATTTTTAAATAATGTTTTCCAAACATATGAAACAATCCATCATGACAGGCAACGCTACCTCACGCCTTTCAGACAGATATTACATGTGTGTAGAAAAGAGAATCTTTAAATGCACTATGCTGTAAACTGAAAGGATGAAAATACACTACTCACTTGCAAACGCATAGGAAAGGCGTGCTCGCCTTAGTTAAGTAGTCACCTTTTTTGTTTGCAATGTCTAGGACAAAATTTCTAGGCGACAAGCATTCAGAATAACCCGCTTTCTCTATGTATTAACAAGTGAGTTTTGTATTTTCATCCTTTCCGGTATAGCAAGCTTAAATATTGTCTGGTGTACAGACAGGTAATATCTGTGTGAAAGCTGTGAGGTAGCCTTGCCTGTCATGGTGGAATCTTTCTATGTTTGGCTAACATTATGTGGAAATGTGAGTGTTATCTTGTTGCCTTTATTTTAGTGATGGAGCTCACCTTTTGTTGGCAAATCTAGGTTAATGTAGTGATGCAGCAATGTTTTTTTGGCCTAATGTTTGTGGCTGTTTTGTTCTGTTATGTTCACTTTACAAGTTAAAGAAGGCACAAAGGGTCATTTTGGCCATTGCCAAATTTGTGTTATGGCAAAATTATGTTTGCCTTTAAGCGAAAAAAAAAAAAAAGGACAAAACTAAATATTTGTCTACTCTACTTAACGTCTCTGTGTGATTTTTCACAATCCCTCACAACATACTAACATACACCAACCAATGCACTGAAACACTCATAGAATCATAAAGGCTTGAGTAATATATAATTTGACACACTTAAAGCAACAAATTATAACATAGACACAGCAAGCTCTTGCCAAGAAGTTGCCCCCTCAGGTGAGATAAAGTAATTAGTGAAAATATCACGCACTTTGAGGCCAGAGAGCGGTCTATGTTGAGGGATGATAGGTTGGCTCACCCTGCGCACATTGTCCGGCCTACGCACAACACCATCAGAGAAGGAGCAATCATGTATCCTGGTGAAGTTATGCAGAACACAGGCTTTCACAACTTCATTCACATTTTGCTCACTCAACTGAATGGCAGACTGGAGTACCCGCCATTTGGCAGAAAGAATCCCAAAGGAACACTCCACCAGTCGCCTAGCACGTGATAGGCGCAAGTTACAAATTCTGCGCCTGTGGTCAAGGTTGCGCCGGGGATATGGCCTCATGACATTGCGCGATAACTGAAAGGCCTCATCTGCCACAAGGACATAAGGGACTGATTGTTCGGGGGAGCCTGGTAGCTGGCGTGGTGGGGGTAGATCCAACTGGTTGGTGCGTAGCCGCCGAGCCATTATGGAAGTATTGAAGACTCTAGAGTCTCCCGTCCTTCCATAGGCCCCAATGTCAACAATTATAAACTTGTATTGAGGGTCTACCAGAGCCAACAATACAACAGAAAAGTATTGTTTATAATTGAAGAATTGGGAGCCTGAGTTCGGCGGCTTACGCACCCTGATATGTTTGCCATCCAGGGCCCCAATACAATTTGGAAACTGGCAGTCCTCCTCAAAGTCCCTTGAAATCCTTAACCAGTCTTCCATCCTGGGCTCGGGCATGACCACTTGATGGAGTCTTGTCCAGATTTGTGCACATGTAGACCTCACTATGCCTGAAATGGTGGATTTTCCTATGAGAAACTCATGGTGGAGGGAGGCATAAGACAGGCCAGTGGACAGGAAGCTGTAGAACAACAGAAATAGTAAAGTTTAGAATGGCTAAAGTAAAAAAAAATCAGTTACATGCCGACCAAACTTGTTAGGAAATGATAGAGAAGAACACACACATGTTTGGTTGCACAATGACTAAGTGATATGCAGGACATATTAGATGTAACATTCTGCTGTGTCAGGTGCTTCATATTTGGAGTAAGATGATGGCATTCAACTTTGTCCAAGAAGGGCAAAAAACATAATTTAGCACACACATTAGGAATATAGAGAATGTGGTTGTGTAGTACATACCGTATTGTGAGTAGAAGTCGCTCCTCTGCAGATATGGCTTTGCGCATCCTTGTGTCCTGAAAGGTTATCACAGGGCGCACTGTCTCCAAGAGTCGATCAAATTTGGCAATGCTCACGCGACAGTATTGGTAAAATTTCTCCGGATGCTGCCGCAGAGAAGAATAGAGGCGGTGAAAATGCCCTCTGGTGAGTCGTTGCATCAAAAGTGGATGGACCCACATGCGTCTCCTCCTCCGCGGATCCACTATCACAGGATATGGTTGCCCAAAGCGCCGTGACAAAAGCCAGGTAAAGAGAACCTGCTCAGTTGTATTGAATCTCAGACCCTCTGCCATGCTGCACAAAGAACACCAACACACCTCGTGAAAGCAAGGTGCCAAATGTACAGAATGTAGGCATCCACCTGTTTCTGAGTGTCTAAATAGGGTGCAGGCTAATGATTTAAATTGTTTGCAGGCCTGAAAACCGTTAAAAGTCCATTTTGCAAGGCTGCGAGAAAATCTCGCAATACGGATTGCATACGGATGCCACACGGATTACATACGGATGCACACATGCGCAAAATACGCGACCTCACCCTGCTTACGGATGACCTACGGAGCACTATTTAGTGGTCATTCATCCATATTACGCAAGTAAACTACGGACCGTATTTTGCGCAGGTTAGTGTGACTCCAGCCTTAGGCTATGTTCCCACGACGCGCGTTTGATGTTGCAGATTTTCTGAACCCATTAAGTCCAATAACTTACTTGCACTTTTTCAAAAATACATAGTAAAAAAAACTCACCAAACCCATCATGGGAATGTAGCTTCAAAAACGCTGTGAAAAACAGGTTTTATGAATGCAGTATTTTTCCTGCCAAGAAAGCAGGTTTGGTCTGCAGAAAAAAAAGCTGCATGTGAACATAGTCTTCTGAAAATCAGCAACAGTTACTCAATGATACATGAACTTTTTAGGACTGATTTTGCTTCTGCGGATTTGTCCTGCAGTGATATATTCTGTACATGTGAACGTGTCCTTAAAGAGGCGCCAAGACTGAACTTACACTTTATTGGTTTTGCAAAATCCATCCTCCTGCCATCTTTAATGAATTACCGGCGCGGCCTTACTGACGGATCTGCAAATCCCAGATGATTGCATGCAGTGAACGTGAGATCTGAGCTGCCTCCAATCACTTGTATTGCGGCCATTACTGGTGCAGCTCACCTTCCTCTGGCATAGCCCCGACCGCCGCTTCTTGCCTTTGTATCTGGTAAATAATTCAGTGTCTTTAGACAGTGACTTTTCTCCACTCTATTTGTAACAAACAGGTTACATGCACGCTCTATTGATTTCTCTTCTTGGGCCGCATGTCTAAGCTTTCTGCCAGATTCTGCAACTACAATCTCTGTGCAAATGTCATCACTTTGAGAGCGCAACGTGAACACACAGAGGAGCGGCAGGTGTTTGTCGAAAGGAATTGAGAGGTCACAAGTCTGTGCTAGCCAAATGTTGCCAACAACTCTGTCAAGGACCAAGAAAATGTTATTAAAGGAGCATACATACAGTCAACAAAACCTTCGGGGCAAGGCAAGTATTTTGCACCCCCCAAACCTGTGAACCATTAGAACTAGTGATGTGCGAACATGCTGGGATAAGGTGTTATCTGAGCATGCTCGGGTCCTAACCGCATGTCTTCGGCATGTTCAAAAAGTATGTTTGAGTTCCCTGCGGCTGCATGTCTAGCGGCTGTTCGACAGGTGCAACACATGCAGGGATTGCCTAACAGACAGGAAATGCCTGCATGTGTTGCAGCTGTCAAACAGCCACGAGTCATGGAGCTGCGGGTACTCAAACATATTTTTCGAATACTCCAAAGACACTCGGTTAGCATGCTCAGATAACACCTCGTTCATTCATCATTAATAGTAAACCTTTGGGGCAAGGCACCCCCCAAACATGTGAACCAATCTATCAGTCCAGTATTGAAACTAAAAGTATTAAATATTGATGATTTTGGTAAAGTAGCAAAATTTTCATAAAAAGTGATCGATTTTTTGCTTTTTTTTAATGTATAAATCCCCAACCCTAAACCAATTCCTAACCCTAACTTTAAAGGCATGTTTAAAAATTGCATTTTTGCCATTTTGTTTTTCAGTATCTGCTGCAAGAAAAGCAGTGTTTTCTATTAGCAGCAAAGTGAATTAGATTTTCTAAGTAGTTTGTTTTTCCTTGCACATTTGAAGCAGGTTCATATCTGCAGCACATGAATTCTTTCAGCTGTTTTGCAGCGTTTTTTCACCCATTCAAATGAATGGCGGGAAAAAGAGAAACAAAAACACAAGTATCTTATCTCGCATTTTTCTTGCCAGCACTCACAGCATTTTCTGCTGCAAATACTTAACATACCCTTACCTTAGTTAGGGTTAATACAGCAAAAAAGGGTCAGCATTGTTCACCTGCCCAAGTCTCAGGATGCATCAAACTCATGTAGTAAAGATGGCAGCAAAATAGGTTATCTAATAATATGGGTGCCACTAATAGGCTGTAAGCCATATACTGTGCATTATCTGTGTGTGTCCAGCACCCTCTACAAGCTTCTTTTGTGCAATTTAATACTAAGCAATCACCCCTCCATGAATTGGTGTTGTTCTGTCTCCGACATAACTCACAACCTTTGACTGTCTATTTGACTATTTTGATAACATACAATGTGATTGCTGTATGTATAGAATGTCCAGGTTTCTATATAGTTTAATGTTTTCTGTATCTTTGGCTCCATCTACTGACCAAAGTCATAACTGCAGTGTTATTCTATTTACTTTCATTTTCGCTTCTATATTTTCCCTCCAATCCACAGTGTATTCTGGGTAAATTTGCAAAGCATCATGGTCTATTCCAGCCCCATTTTTCTCTCCAGTCCTCCATTTTCTATCAAGCCTGCATTTTTGGAACATCTCATTCCTCTGCTCCCCTTGTGTCAGCATCGGTGGTATGTAAGCATGCTCCCTGTATATGATTTCTGTCTCATATTAGCCAGCTTAGTTACCTCCTCCCGCTCAGCTGGTAGTGCAGATTGTGTATGCTATGTATATTGTGTATTTCCATGAACCCAGTACTGATTCTATGTATCTGTTTCTGTTTGTAGTTTCACCAAATCTATATACCCTACGTTCAATAAAGCACAGATTCATCTACAGTCTCCCTTATTGGACCCTGGTATAGCTTTAACAGTTTAGCTGCTTGTTAAGCTACATGAATCCTGGTTCATTTAGTGAGGACATGACAGGTATGTTGTGAGTGGTTGTCTTATCTCTATTTTGCACCTGTGTTGCCGCCATCTTTACTACATGGGTTTGCTGCATCCTGACAGTGCATTAGTTCGGAGACACTGCTGCCCCTTTTATGCTGTATTAATTCTTGAATTTTTGAAGGAGTTTTAGTCTAGGTCAATCCTCGCGGTGATTTGCGGTGAACTCAGTATTTTTTTTCTCATGATGCTGAGGTCACCACAGTTCAGCCTGACTGGGAAGCCACCTCAGTGACTGGCAGTAACCTCGATGATGTCACCGCCGGTCACTGATGCTGCCACCAGTGGTTCTCAGTCTGGATGGTTGCATCTTGGCCCTGTCCAGGTTGAAAACTATTTATCCCAAGACATAAATTACGGCGTGGGGAAGAACGACCAACAGGTGAGGGATATTGTTGTTTTTTTTTTTTTTAACTTTTTTTTTTTTTTTTTACAGGATATGTGGGCTTCTGTGGAATAGGCGTTAGGTGGGTATAACTGCGTTTGTTATTTTTAAATAAAAAAGGAAAAGTGTTTTGTTTTATTTCTAATAAAGGACTTTATTCTGGCTGTGTTTATTTACCATACAACCATAGGATTAGTAATGGATAGGTGTATTACAGACGCCTCTCCATTAGTAATCCATTGGCTTGATGTCATCTGACAATCAAAGGTGACAACCCCATAAATATGAACCCCACTTGCCGCCGCTACACTGTGTGCTGTGGGGATTTGCTGGTTTGTAACCCGGGAACAGAGGGTATGAATGAGTTATCCATACTCCCAGCCAGTGGGCGTGACCTCACTCTCCATACTCTAATCTAGTGATGAGAATGGCCAGTGGTCGTGTACGACTAGAGGGCTTGACCTCGCTCCATACAAATGTATGAAGTGCGAGGCTGCGTCCTCTGGCCGGGAGTATGTATAACTCATACATACCCTCAGGACCCGGCTTGCACTAGGGAAATGAATGTCTGCAGTCACACAGAGTGACTGTAGACTTATCAATTTGGACCGAACAACCCCTTTAAGTCATGGATTACTTTCTTCTATCTGTCCCCTGTCTTTGCTAACCTACAAATAGAAGTGGAACGAACATTTGGAAGAGAGTAGCACACCATACTGAATCAGACATCACAAGTGTGTTTGTAGTCTGTAGCCACGGCGACACATTTATCTGAGCAGGAGCTGCTTATGCAACATGGTATGTTTATTACAAAGGTTGCTTGCAAACGTACAGGTTATGTTACGCATAAATCAAATATTTACAAAGTGCTGCTTACCAATAAAGTGTTGTTAGCGTGTTCATGGTAAATAATGATTGCTTTGGATTTTAAGGCTGTGTGCCCACGATGCGATTTTTAAGCGTTTTTGCTGCGATTTTCGGCACGAAAATGTTTAAAAATCGTGTAAAGAACGCCCCCCCATGCATTCCTATGGCATTTCGCACATGCTGTGCTAATGCTGCGCTTCTTTCCGCGGCGGAATCGCATTGCGGAAAAAAATCGCAGCATGATCATTCATGATCATTCATCATCATTCAAAGAATTGCCGCGATTCCACACCCATAGGAATGCATGAGAATCGCTTACTTCCCGCATGTGGCTATGCCCACCATGCACAAAGTTAAGCGTCTCATGTGCGGTTGGTACCCACGGTGTGGAGGAGAGGAGACTGTCCTCCAGGCCCTGGGCACCATACCCCTGTAAAAAAAAGAATAAAAAATAAAAAATCGGGGTATATTTACCTTCCGGCGTCCCACGCTGCATTCCCGGCCTCAGCGTTCCCAGTAATGCCTTGCGGCAAGGTCCTGTGATGACGTAGTCTCGCGTGACTCTAGCGGTCTCGCGAGATCGCTATAGCAACGCGAGACCAACGTTATCACAGGTCTCGCAAGGCATTACTGGGAACGCTGAGGCCCGGGATGGCTGCGCGGGACGTCGGAAGGTAAATATAACCCGATTTTTTATTTTTTTATCATTTTTAACATTTTATCTTTTACTATTGATGCCGCATAGGCGGCCTCAATAGTAAAAACCTGGTCACACTTGTCAAACACTATGTTTGACGAGTGTGACCAACCTGTCAATCACTTTCCAAGCGATGCTTAAAATCGCTTGGAAACTGCTTGAGAAAAATCGTGCGATTTCTGGGAAGGAGTCCGGTTTTCAGTGTGCGTTTTAACACGCAACGTGGGCACATAGCCTAAAGCTGAAATACAAGAGCTAAAATGTGTTTTGTTTATCTATTATTTAGGAATGTCCATGTTACCAATTCTACATCATAGGATCTGGAAAGTCAGTGTTAGGTGTCAGGTTCCTGCCTCTGCACAGGAGATCCCGACCCTTGCCTTCTGCGGTCTCCTATTCCTCGCCAGCCACAGAGGAGGCTGCTCAGCAAAGACGTCGTTTCCGGAGTCTTGCTCAGTCTAGCACTGTGGGTTTGGTTGCTGCTGCCACCTCTGGTCCAGCTATAGCAACGCATGCTGTCAGCAGCAAGCTACTCAAGGGACTAAGTCCTCTTTTCAGTCTACTGAGCATGCCTATGGGACAATCTCTCATTGGAGATCAGAGGTCACATGCTCAGGTCCTTCTCCAGCTCGGACTGGACCATCAGGAAGGTCCTGGAAGGACGCTCCTATAAAAGGTTTGCATGGCTGCTCGGCCACACGCTATTATACACTGTATTTGGTAGAGATGTGTGTGATGATGGATGCTTGTGAACCGCTGAATGTCTCATTATGAAACTCCTTCCCTTTGATACGCATGTTATTAGGGTTAGAGTTCAGAGTCAGCGCCGAGTTGTGACACTGCCTAGCTCCTCACACATGATAGCGCCTGTGTGCACCAATCTACCTAAGGCACCACGCTACCGCAAGTAATGCAGCATTCGTGCGTGTCGTATGCGCGTTCCAGGCCTGAGTTTAGGCTGGTTAGTGGCATCCGCCAGAGCTGCGCTATGCGGTAAGCAACGTTCAGCTGCACCCCGTGACTTCTAACAGGGCACAGCATCCTATAGGTGTCTGTTCAGGCATCGCAGTTGCGGTGCCGAGCACTAAGAATCATAGAATCGTATAGTTGGAAGGGACCTCCTGGGCCATCTAGTCCAATCCCCTGCTCAAAGCAGGATTCGCTAAATCATCCCAGACAGATGTCTGTCCAGACTCTGAAGACTTCTATTGAAGGAGAACTCACCACCTCTCGTGGCAGCCTGTACCACTCATTGATCACTCTCACTGTCAAAAAGTTTTTTCTAATATCTAATCTGTGTCTCCTCCCATCCAGTTTCATCCCATTGCTTCTAGTCTTTCCTTGTGCAAATGAGAATAAAGATGATCCTTCTACAATGTGGCAGCCCTTGAGATATTTGTAGACAGCTATTAAGTCTCCTCTCAGTCTTCTCTTTTGCAAGCTAAACATTCCCAAATCCTGCAACCTTTCCACATAAGACAGGGTTTGCAGACCGGTCACCATTCTGGTCGCTCTTTTCTGAACTTGCTCCAGTTTGTTGATGTCTTTTTTAAAATGCGGCACCCAAAACTGGACACAGTATTCCAGATGAGGTCTGACCAAAGAGGAGTAGAGGGCAATAATGACTTCCCGTGATCTAGACTGTATGCTTCTGTTAATACATCCTAGAATTCCATTTGCCTTTTTTGCTGCTGCATCACACTGTTGACTCATATTCAGTCTGTGATCTATTAGTATACCCAAGTCTTTTCACATGAGCTGTTGGGCTTAGCCCTATTCCTCCCATTCTGTATATGCTTTTTTCATTTTTATTGCCCAGATGTAGTACTTTGCATTTTTCCCTGTTAAAAACCATTCTGTTAGTTGCTGCCCGCTGCTCCAATTTATTTATATCTTTTTGAATCCTCTCTCTCTCTTCTCTAGTATTAGCTATCCCTCCTAGCTTTCTGTCATCAGCAAATTTAATCAGTTTACCCTCAATTCCTTCATCTAAATCGTTGATAAAGATGTTGAACAATACAGGGCCTAGGACAAAGCCCTGTGGTACCCCACTTGAGACATTCTGGATGTGCAGCCATTTAAGACTACTCTTTGGGTCCGATCACTAAGCCAGTTATGAATCCACCAAACAGTTGCCTTGTCCATTCCATACTTAGTCATTTTTTCAATAAGGATGGTGTGAGATACTTTGTCAAATGCTTTGCTGAAGTCAAGATATACTATATTTACAGCATTTCCCTGATCCACCCAATCAGTGATTCTGTCATAGAAGGAAATTAAGTTAGTCTGACATGACTTATTAGTTACAAACCCATGCTGACTCAGTTTAATCACTTCATTCTTATCCAGGTACTTACATACATGTTGTTTAATTTGTTGAAAGATCTTTCCTGGTACAGATGTCAGACTCACCGGCCTATAGTTGCTTAGGTCCACCTTCTTCCCCTTTTTGAAGATAGGAACAACATTTGCTCTTCTTCAGTCTTCTGGGACTTCTCCTGTTCTCCAAGAATTTTAAAAGATTATGGAGAGGGGTTAAAAAATTTCTTCTGCTATCTCCTTCAGTACTCTGGGGTGTAATTCATCTGGACCTGGAGACTTGAATTCATTTAGTTTAGCTAAGTGTTTCCTCACTATCTTTCTGTCTATAGATATCCTGGATTCTTCTATTCTCTTAATAGGACAGTGAAGAACAGTTGATGATACATTTCCTTTCTGAGAGAAAACAGATGCAAAATAGGAATTTAAAAGTTCAGCCTTCTCAACATCCTGTATTACCATGCCCAGCAAGTTCTGCAGACGGCATTATATTCTTCTTTAGATATGCCTCCCTCTTTCCATTTTATAAACATTTCTTTCTTTTTTAGCATGTGCTTAAGTTTTGTGTTCATCCTTCCTGGTTTCCTTAAATGCTTCCTATTCTTCCCTCTTTTCGGAATTGTTAACAATTGTGCTTTGAGATTTTCATTTTTCAAGATTTCCCATCCTTCCTGGACATTTTGTCCTTTAGGATATCCAGCCATTGAATCCCTCCAATTCTCTTTCTGATTTCCCTTAAAATCTGCCTTTCTGCAATCTAACCTTGACGTCTGAGTCTTCACAGGTCTTCCTCCTCTAGTTATCCAAAATTCTAAAATAGCATGGTCGCTACCTCCTAGGGTCCCAGCCACTTTTACCTCCTCAACCAATTCCTCCCTGTTTATAAGGATTAGATCCAAGGTAGCAGTTCCCCTTGTTTTCTCCCCTATCTTTTGGAAGATAAAGTTGTCAGCAAGAGAGGATAAGAATTTCCTTGACCTATTACTGTTGCCTGAGAGAGATTCCCAAAAAATGTCATGGGAGATTTCAACTATCCAGACAACTATGTCATATTTTTTGGAGAACTCGGCCATTTGATGCATAAAGAGTTCATCCATATCTTCAGCTTGCACAGGCGGCCTGTAGTAAATGCCTACAATGGTGTCCTTTCCATTGTTCTGTCCTTGTATTCTTACCCAAACAGTTTCCACAGAACTCCCAGTCTCTCAAGCTTCAATCTCTGTGCAGATATACGCGTTTCTAACATACAATGCAACACCTCCTCCTCGTTTATCAAGTCTGTTTCTTGCAAATAAGTTGTATCCTTCTAGTCTTGTATTCCAATCATGTGTATTGTCCCACCAAGTTTCAGTGATTCCAATGACATCATCTTTCTTTTCCTGCGTTAGTAGTTCCAATTCTCCTTGTTTGTTGCCCATGCTTTGTGCATTAGTATAGAAACATTTTAGTTTGTGATTGGTTTCTGTTTCTCCAATATTTTTATTAATTAGATTCTTTGTCTTTGTTCTTCCTTTCCACTTCTAATAGCAGAGTTCTCAATAGCATTTGTCAGGTGTATGGCTTTTTCTGGTCTTTTGCTTCCCTTCCCATGTTGTTCTAGTTTAAAGCTCTCCTTACAACTGTATCAAGGCGACTTCCAAATACATGTTTTCCAGTCTTCGTAAGGTGCACCCCATCTCTAGCAAGTAGTCCATCGTATAGGTAATTCACTCCATGATCCAGAAATCCAAATCCTAGCTGATGGCACCAGTGTGACTAGAGGGACTCTATCCCAGTGTCTCAGGGGTAGAGTCCTGTGTCTATACACCAGTGCTCACATTGCCGAACTCTGTGAGCATAAACAGGCTGCGGCATTTGTGTTTGGCGGTCGGGCGGCTCTGTGAGGTAACAGAGTCCGCCTCTGTACACACTAGGTGGGGTTAACCCCGTGTGTTTCTCTATTGTACCGCCATATAACGTTTGCCATTACCGAGCAGCAGTTACCATCTCTGCACGATGGACCCCGGGCTGCGAAAGCACCTTATACCTTCTTTATTATTTGGTGCGTTCCGCCAGCCCGTAACAGTCGGTGAGTTAAGGTTATTTGGTTTGGAAATGGTCTCCTACTGATAACGCCAATTGTTTTAAGTTCGACTGCAGATCTCAAGGGCAAAACTGAGAGTTGGAAGCAATCTCTGCCCATCCGGTTTTTCACAGCTCCTCAGTGACCCTCCTTCCTGCAGCTTCTGAATTTCTGCCCACCTGGCATGACTGACAACTGCTCAGTCTCCCGTTCCTCCTCCCTGCTGCTGCTGAGATCTCACACTGAACAATAGAAGCTGCACCGATCAGTCAGGCTGGTTGATTAGAGACTAAATACGTCTGAACTCATGCGCTCACTCACTTTTTAAGTGGACTCACATTAAATGTCAGGTTTTACACAATCAATGTTATTTGGATTTTCAAAATAAGCACATCAGTCTCAACTGGTCTAAGATAACGTTTTCATTAAATATGCATTTTCGTTTGTGAAATCTCGTGACAGATCCCTTTAAAATGGGTTGTTTGCTTTACTCAAGTCCATTTTGTTAATAAGTGCCCTCAATAATTCCAGGATGGTATGTTGCTGTTGACCCCACTGAGACAATCTGTCAACTGTAGTGTTTGTCTAGCAGCAAGTGCTCAATTTCTCTGCAGACCCAACACAAGGGAATGAAGGAGACAGCTTTTGAAGTTCCTGTAAAAATCCTTAAGCATACTCGATTATTTTTGGAGATGCTGTTTGCTCTAGCAAATAAATAAGGATCCTTGAAGGGTACATATCATGCTAAAATAAACTTCTGACATGTCATAGTGACATTTCAGAAACTTTAAAGGGAATTTGTCAGCAGGTTTTTGCTATGTAATCTGATAGCAGCATGGTGTAGGGGCAGAGACCCCGATTCCAGCGATATATCACATAGTTTACTGGGTGCAGCAGTTGTGATACAATCACAGTTTTCTCCGCTGCAGAGCTC
The DNA here is from genome assembly GCF_039654945.1 of Dendrobates tinctorius. Lineage (NCBI taxonomy): Eukaryota > Metazoa > Chordata > Amphibia > Anura > Dendrobatidae > Dendrobates > Dendrobates tinctorius. Next base: position 61,671,365 of record NW_027361696.1, read on the forward strand.
GGAATGATGAGCCTTGTATAACTCCACCCACGACACTGATTGGCTACTTTCTCTGTACACGGTATATTGACAAAAAACTGCCAATAAGTGTTGGGGGCGTGGTTGGACCAGGAGACACGAGACAACTAGTCCTGTAGTGATAAAACACTGATTGCATTAAAGCAGTAAAACACAGCCAAGTAATTGACACAATCCTGGAATCAGAGACACGGCCCCTATGTTATGCTAGTCTCATATTACATAGCAAAAACTTGCTGACAGATTCCTTTTAAATCCACATCCTGCTCAATCCCAGGTGCTGAGTTTTGCTTCCTAGGAATGAAACGGATGGTGTTTGTTTCTCCTTTGCTCTCTTTTCATTCCTCTTGGGTTGAACCCTATCAATAGATTTACAGTTCCTCGGAGGAGGAGTCCTGCACAGATTATCACCAACCAATAGCAAAAGGGATAGAACCAATCAAGGCTGTGATCCATCTCTCTTTGGGTCCCATAAATTGCTGTGCTATGGACAGTTTACTCTTGACAACTTGATATTGACATCGGTCATCACAGTACTGTCATTGCAAGTAGCAGAATTCTGAATTCGGCTCTGAATGGGAGGAAAGTATTTACTTGTATCTTACAGCCTAAAGCTTTTAAAGCCACATTATCTTCTCTGATTGACAAACAGATTCCCGTCTACTTTATGTTCATGGCTTAACAAAAGAAAAAAAAAATGTTTTGCATGATTATTCATAATTATAGAAAATGTTCCATTTTTTACTTCATCCTGACAGTTTTATCTTTCCTTCAGCGCTTAACCTCCTTAAATGCCAAGGCCATCAGAATTCCCAGCATCTCCACTCCTGGTCCAGTGCGCAAGAAACTGCGATTGTCGAAATGAACCTGATTATTGCTATTAATAAGCTGTCGGAGAAATCACAGGTCGGGGAAATCTCCAGTACTATTAGACACAGCCTAGGTCAACATGTCATCTATTGACATATTACTCCATGTGTGGCCGGGAGACTGCTCCTGGGACATGCCGGAAAGATGAAAAAAAAAATCAGGAGGTAATTTACTCACATTCACAGTAAAATGGGTCTCGGCAGGGAAAATAACAGCCTTTTTCTCTAAATTGCCACAAAGTGTCACAATTTACAATAATTGCAAGAGAAAATAACAAAATTGAGAGTATTTTGCGGACTTGTGGTCTCGAAAATTCCGTGTTTAGAGACCTTAGTATTTTCTACGAACGATATATTAGTTCTTCTATTTCTAAAAAAAAGACTAAGAAGAAAAATCTCTTTGACCAATGGGTACGTGCACACGACTTTTCTTTAGGCAGGATGGCCCACCGGGTTTTTCAAGGGGAAGATGTTTCAGGAAACGTTTCTTAAGGCAACGTTTTTTCGATGAACGTTTGGCGAGTTTTTGTTGCCATTTTTCTACACCATTGAGTGAAATTTTTTTCCGAAAATAAGTAGTATATAGTATATAGTTATTAAGGTTGAAGGAAGACTTTAAGTCCATCTAGTTCAACCCATATCCTATTCTAGCTTGTCCTAGCATGTTGATCCAGAGGAAGGCAAAAAAAAACCCATGTGGCAAACAGTAAGCTTCACATTGGGGAAAAAAAGTCCTTCCCGACTCCACATACAGCAATCAGACTAAAGTATCTCCCTGGATCAACGCAATATTAAGGAAACTAGTGTATATAACCTGTAATATTATACTTTTCAAGAAAGGCATCCAGTCCCTTCTCAAATTTTAGAAGTAAGAGTAAAAAACTCTGGTTAGATTAAAAAACTAACCAAAAACTCATTGTAGGAATGTAGCCTAAAGCATCACGTTCAGTATTTTAAGAGTTTTTTTTTCAGGGCATTTTGCCAGGTGGGTTTCGGAGCAGACCCCCTTGGAAAAGACATGTGTGCACTGAGCACCAGACTGGGATGCCAAGGGCCCATCATTAACACTGGGTCTGGTGGCCCACAGTTCAAATATCACATAAAGTTGGAATCATCACATGCATGGTGGCCCACTGGAGGTTTCTCCTGTCTCCTGTTCTCCCGTGGGCCAGTCCAAGCCTGTGTGAACCTACACTAAAGTTGCAATCATCACGTGCATGGTGGCCCATCGGAGGTTTCTCTTGTTCTCTCATGGGCCAGTCCAAGCCTGTGTGAACCTACACTAAAGTTGGAATCATCAAATGTATGGTGACCCACCAGAGGTTTCTCCTGTTCTTCGGTGGGCCAGTCCAAGCCTGCGTGCACCTACCCTAAACTTGGAATCATATATGCAGTTTTTGGGCATTTTTTTTCCAAAAATACAAACAATGATTGATCCAGAAAGAGGGAGTGGGATCAGTCCTTTCATTCTATATTTTATTTAAATTTTTTTTAATCCGGTCCAGGCTTTGGATCTTAAAATTGCACCAAAAATGCCAAGTGTGATTCCAGCCTTCGGGTGCTTTTACATGTGCCGCTTTGATAAAGTTTTTAGATTAAATTTTTGATGAAAATGTCAGGGACATAAAGGATATGAAATTATTTAGTAAAGATTTTGCTTTTTTCTTAGGGTAGGTGTTACGGCCACCCGGTCCCACGATACTTACCCGGGCTCCTGCCGTATCTCTGGACTAGGTCTGCGCCGTGCCTCGCTGGCACTTCCAGGTCCTCGGAGGGTCCAATGCGCGTGCATGGGGTCCCGGCAGCATGCTCCTTCTTCACGTTATACTGTGGGAGGGTCGTGACACGGAAACTCCGCCCTGTCATGGCGACCACCACCGGATATATCAGTCTGCCTTCTGCCATGGGTAAGTGCCTGAGTATCGTCTGCTTGTCTGTATGATACCGGTTGGTATCGTTGCGGATATTCCCTGTATTCAGGTCCCCTCTGCCCTGTCCTCAGAGCAGTACACTTCCCAGTGTGCACTCTGCCCTGTCCTCAGCACAGTACACTTCCCAGTGTGCACTCTGCTCTGTCCTCAGCCTGATACACTTCCCAGTGTGCGCTCTCCACAGACCCTGCCCGACACACTTCCCAGTGTGCGTTTTGCCCTGTCCTCAGCCCGGTACACTTCCCAGTGTGTGCCCTTTCCTGAACCTAGTACACCTCCAGCCAACGCTCTGCCCTGTTCCGATTCTGCTTCCAGAGATCCTAGTTTCGTTCCTGCCCCGTGTCCACGAGTTCCCTGATATTGTTCTCCTGCTCCTACTTCCAGTCCCAGTCTCTAGCTTTCCAGTCTCTCACGCTCTCCTGGTGTCTTCTGTCACCGACGAGCCGGCCCCAGCTATTGCGGTATACTTTTCCTCTGGGCCTACCTCAAACGCTCCACCTGCTCAGCTCGCCCAGGGACGGTTGGTTCCGTGATCCAGTGGGTCCACTCCAGGAATCGTGACAGTATAGCCATGGATCCCGCTGGTACCTCCCTTCCGGCTCAAAAGGAGTTAGCATTTCTGCACGAAAATCAGAATTGTATCATGTCCTTCATGAAGTCCATGGATTCTTGCCTGACGTCTTTGCAGTCCTCTGACCCGTTTAACGCCTCGCACCTTGCTGGCCTTCAACAGAAACTTGCGTTACAATGGGTCACACAGTCCCGTATATTCAGTTACATGGCCTCTGTGGATGGTAGGCTGAATAGTCTCCAGTCTGCATCCACAGCCTTGGCTCTGGCTGGAACCCGTGATTCGGCATCTGTACCCCAACCCCCGCCTCGCTTGGTAAAGCCGCCCAGGTACAGTGGTGATCCCAAACGTTGCAGCGGATTTTTGAACCAATGCCACCTCTATTTTGAACTACTATTGCAGCAATATCCCACCGATCGGGCTAAGGTGGTGTTTGTTGCCTCTCACCTCGAGGGGGAGGCTTTGGCATCGGTAAATCCGTTGTGGGAACGTGACGATCCTGTGGTGTCACAGTTGTCAATATTTTTGGAGACCTTTCGTAGAGTGTTCAACGTGCCGGGTCATTTGGCCTCTACCACTGAGTCTCTATTTAACCTCCGTCAAGGCTCCCTCACTGTAGGTCAATATGCCATACGCTTTTGCACGTTGGCTTCTGAGCTAGGCTGGAATAACAAAGCACTAGTAGGAGCCTTTTCGCGGGGACTGTCGAGTCGAATTAAGGATGAGCTCGCAGGATGAGATACTCCAGATTCGCTGGAGGATTTAATTTCTCTCGCCACACGTATCGACCTACGGTTCCAGGAGAGTTCTCGTGAGGTCACTCGAGAGAGATCTGGTTGCCAATTTTCTTCTGAACCTAGGTCACTTGGTCTGTGATCCGTGGTGTCTTCGCCCTCCTCTGCTCAGGAACTGATGCAAGTAGATTGGCTTAAATTGGCGGAGCAACGATGCAAGGAAAGACGCGCACATGGTCTCTGTTTCTATTGCGGTGATGCTTCACACTTGCTTCGTTCTTGTCCTGAGCGTCGGGGAAACTGCTCCACCTAGGACGGGTAAGGGAGGCCTCACTAAGTGTAAGTGATTCCTCTCCACCTCTAACTTTGTCAGTTCTACTTTCCTTAGGTTCCAAACGCTACTCTACGGAGAGATGTGGATTCAGGCGTGGCAGGTAACTTCATTAGGCAAGAAGAGGTCGAGAAGTACCGGATACCTGTCAGGACCTTGGAGAATCCTCTATTGATTTCTTCAGTGGATGGCAGGCCTTTACCAGAGACTGTCACGAAGGTTACCCAAGAGGTGGGGTTACAAGTGGGCATTCTGCATCGGGAGAAGATAGCTTTTTATGTTTTCTCTAATTTGTCCCATGCTCTTCTTCTTGGACTCCCATGGTTAAGGGCAAATGAGCCGACTCTTGATTGGCGCTCGGGGGACATACTTCATTGGGGCCTGTGCTACCAGGAGAAGTGTCTACTGTCAGTTCGACAGATGTATGGGTATGTCACATCCGGTTACCACTCCCACGGGGTTACCAGCCACATACTGGTCCTTCGCGGATGTCTTCAGCAAGAAGGAGGCAGAAAGCCTTCCTCCACATCGACCGTATGACTGCCCGATTGAGTTTATTCCTGTTGCCATCCCTCCAAGGGGTAGAACTTACCTGCTTTCTCCAACTGAGACCCAGGCTATGTCAGACTATGTCCAGGAGAATTTGGACAGGGGCTTTATTCAGAAATCCTCTTCTCCCGCCGGGCCGGATTCTTTTTCGTCAAAAAGAAAGACGGCTCTCTTCGTCCCTGTATTGACTACAGCGGTCTGAATTACATCACAGTGAAGAACAAGTATCCGTTGCCGCTGATCCTGGAGCTCTTTGATCGTTTGAGGGGAGCACGGATCTTCACTAAACTCGATCTTTGTGGAACCTATAATCTGTTCAGTATCCGGTCCAGGGATGAGTGAAAGACCGCGTTCAATACACGGGATGGACATTACGAGTATTTGGTCATGCCCTTTGGCCTCTGCGATGCTCCCGCAGTTTTCCAGGAGTTTGTCAATGATATTTTTTGTGACCTCTTATACTCCTGTGTTGTATATTTGGATGACATTCTCGTCTTCTCTCCGGATCTATCGACCCATAGACGGAATGTTTGACAAGTGTTGCTACGTCTGAGGGAGAACCGTTTCTATGCCATATTTGAAAAATGTATTTTCGAGCAGAGGTCTTTACCCTTTTTGGGATACATCATCTCTGACGCGGGGTTAAGGATGGATCCTGAGAAAGTGTTCGCCATCCTCAACTGGACGCTGCCTCTTGGAGTTAGGGCCTTTCAACGATTCCTCGATTTTGCAAACTATTACCGACAGTTAATACCTCATTTTTTCCTCAATGACCATGCCAATCTCGGCACTCATTCGCAAAGGAGCCAACCCCAACGTTTGGTCTACAGAGGCTAAGGACGCCTTTCTGTCCTTGAAACAGGCATTTGCAAACCGCTCCGGTGTTCCACCGCCCTGAAGCATGCAGGCCATTCGTCCTCAAGGTGAATGCTTCCTCTACTGGAGCTGGGGCGGTGCTGTCTCAGAAGTCGCCGTCCAGTAACTTGCGGGTTTTTCTCCAAAGCGTTCTCTACAGCCGAGCGCAATTACTTGGTGATAAGGAACTGTTGGCCATTAAGTTGGCTCTAGAGGAGTGGCGATATCTGCTTGAGGGGGTGGTTCATCCGTTTGTAATTTTTTCCGACCACAAGAAAAAAAAATTTCCACTCCTGGAATCGTGACAGTAGGATCACACCACCAATATCTCCGCTTCTGAGAAAATCGGTCACATTATTCTGATCAGATTTTGGTCAAAGTGGGATCAGTTTTTCTCGGAGGTGGAGAAAAAAAAAGTGGTCAACCCCTTTAAGAAGCTATTCCACATCACTGTTTATATTTCAGCTGCCGATACATGATTGGTTGATTAGTGATGATCACATGTTTTAGAGAAGAAATACTTTTCTAAAACTTACTCGCAGTCATACTGTACAACACAGAGAAATCTTAAAGGATATGGGCATATTTGAGGAATTTTTTTTTTACCTGAATACATACATTTTGGTCTAAAAATATTTTTTTCAATTAGATTTTGTCAATAATGTTGCAGCGTTTGCTCTTTGTTTCTTTGCACATTGCTGCCTGCAGAACGAAGTAACTGAGAATCCATCAGTGAGCTCGTTCTGACACGTTTTAACTCTTCCATCCAACTTTCTTTTTTTTTTTTTTAGCTCTTCTGCGCTGATTCCTGACCAAATCAAAATTTCACCTTAAGCTTGATGCAGTCTGTGGTCAGGAATCAGCGTAGAGGAGCTCAGAAAAAGACAGATGGAACAGTTACGAGTTCACTCAGCTATCTCATTCTGCAGGCAAAAGGGCAACATTTTTAACAATGTAAATTTTAAAAAAAATATTTTTAGGCCAAAATATATCTTATTTAGGTAAAAACAAAATGAAATAAAAACAAGAAATACTTTAAAAAAGTAAACAGAAAAAATAAGTAAGTAAACTGAAAAATAAACAAAAAAAAAATATAGATTACTTTGGACCATGTCCCAATATTAGCTTTAGCAGAAACATAACACACAGTAATAATTATAATACATTTGAATCAAGTGAGAATTAAAGAAAAAAATGCATACAAATTACCTGAATCTGTATAGCGCGGCACACCATTGTTTCGTTGGATGTCATAAAATTCCAGACATTTTTCATCTAGTTCATTCTTATAGCAAAGTTCTTTCATCAACCGCACTGTGATGGTGCAAACATCCTCTTCATAGTCCCCGGACATCTCGTAATACCATCTCTCAACACTAGGAGCATAAAAATAATTTTAATATATATATAATAAAAAATATTTAGATAGATTTTTTTTTCACCTCTGTATTTGAGATGGATGAAATTTTACCCAGACAATAAGAAAATAGCATCTGAAATAAATATACTGAGCATTCATTCAATTTTTTCCTCCCTGTCTTTCAAGAGCTATACTTTTTAAGTCTACATAACCACATGAGGGCATGTTTTTTTTTTATTTTTAAGGTTCAAAGTGTAGGTTTTCAAATATGCCACTCATTCTACTACAAAATGTATCAAAAATGGGTAAAAAAAATCCAAAAGGGGTGAAATAAGAATGATTTCCAATGGGTATGATGCAGGCTCAACCCCTGTGCCTGCTCCATATAGGCTTTTACATATAAATGTAAGGCAGTGGTTGAGATGGGGTTAAGTAAGATCAGTACCTACACTAAAAGTATCAATGTACTGTATTAAACACCAACTTCTCTACTAAAAAGTATCTACTTAGAGTTCAACATACATCTTTACAGGAGTTCAAACTTTTTTTTTCTGATTCTGAGCTCCAAATCCCCTGCATAGACATAGAATTAAATGACAAACTTATGCTTCCCTGCAGCTATCAGATTTTTCATCTAGCTGAATGTATAGAGAGTGGGAAATAAGCTCCTAAACTCCTTCTGCGGAATATTGATTCAAAGAGGTTTTCCACCTTCGAAGGATTTTTTTTTAAATGAAATGCATCTATTTTGGCCTAAAAATCCTTTTTATAACTGAGTTTCATTAAACATTTTACAGTGCTTGCCTTCTGTGGCCTCTGTGTTGCACTGTCTATTGTTGCCTGTGGAAAGAGTTAACGGAGTATATTTCAGTGAGCTCGTTCTGACGATCCAATGGTACAGTTTGTAGATCTTTTATCTCTTTTTTCTGAGCTCCTCACAGCTGATTTATGACCACAGACAACATCAAAGTTGAATGTGCCTAAAAACAAAAGGTTTGCAAAAACAAAAATCTTAAAGAAACCCAATTGCAAATATGATAGTCAGCCCCCAAATAACTTCTGCCAGCAGTGATCACGCTGTGTTTGTCATCCATGGAACTCTGAAACAGACAAACTCTATATTAATGTTCTAATGCAAAATTTTGGGATTAGCACATGAAATACTATTTTTCCACACATTTTATGCTACGAGCCATCTCTCGGGCAGAGGCGAACCAGATACCGGAAGCTCGTTTGCACATACAATAATGATTTACTATGCCAACTATAATCTCTAGAGATTTCAGACTACACCGATAATCTCCCGGCTATGCTGTTGCTCTCAGACGCTTGCAGACGGTCAGTGCAACATTGTATCAGCAGGTGGCTTAATAAGTGCAATCAAGAGTTAATTAAAACTGCAATTCACCTGACATCCCCAATGCTGATTTTATAAAAGGATGGGGGATCTATCTCTGCAGACATAATTTGCAGCAAAGAAAAAAAAATTCTAAGAGCCATACACTGATTACAGATTGTCCCACAGCCCGAACTCCCAGCAATTGACTGTAACCGGTGAGGAAACCAAACAGCAAGTGGTTAAAAGATAAATATAATAATAGCACAAAAAAAACAAAAAACTAAAAAACTATTGCATGACATACAGTAGTTACTTGTTTGAATTGTAGGGTCCATTAGGGTGAGATCCCCCCCAACATTGTTAAATCAGAAAGGCAAAAGATTATGGAATTTTAATTTTTTAATGGCTCCCCTCAGGCATGAAAAGCACATAAAGAAGTTAACAGATTCCTGAAAAGTTTATTGAGTGGAGCGAGCGGAGTGCAAGTTCATGTAAAATCTATGGAGTAGAGCGAGCGGAGTGCAGGTTCATAGAAAATCTATGGAGCGGAGTGAACGGAATGCAGGTTCACAGAAAATCTATAGAGTGGAGCGAGCGGATTGAAGGTTCATAGAAAATATATGGAGTGAAGCAAGTGGAGTTCAGGTTCATAGAAAAATCTATGGAGTGAAGTGAGCGGAGTGCAGGTTCATAGAAAATCTATGGCGTGGAGTGAACTGAGTGCAGATTAATAAAAAATCTAATGAGTGAAGCATGTGGGGTGCAGGTTTATAGAAAATCTATGGAGTGGAGCAAGCGGAGTGCACGTTCATGGAAAAATTAATTGAGGGAGCGGAGTGCAGGTTTATAAAAAATCTATGGGGTGGAGCGAGCAGTGAGCAGATTCATGGAAAATATATAGATTGGAGCGAGTAGTTTGCAGATTCATGGAAAATCTATGGGAGTAGAGCTAGCAGTGTGCAGATTCACAGAAAGTTCATGGAGTGAACCATGAAAAATCTATAAAGTGGAGCGAGCAGAGTGCAGGTTCATAAGAAATCTATGTAGTGAAGCAAGCGGAGTACAGGTTCCAAGAAAAAACTATGGAGTGGAGCAAACAGAAAGCAGATTCAAGAAAAATCCATGGAGTAGAGCAAGCAGTGTACAAATTTATGGAAAACCTATAGAGTAGAGTGCTGCTGTGTTTTCTTTTTCTATATAATGCAGCTATCGCAGCTGGCACCTCTTCACAATTAGGAGGTGCTGGTCAGGTTTTTTCTTTATATTTTATTAGTGGAGGTGTGACTGCCTCCAGCCTGCATCTGCACTCCTCCCATTGACCAGTAGGTGATGTATATCAGTTCTACCATTATTTTTAATCTTTAAAGATTCAATAATAACAGGGTCTGTACCACAGGACTTGGCGTATAGCAAATGTGATGCCAATATTCAAAAAGGCGATATAAACTGAACTTGGAAATTATAGACCAGTAAGCTTAACCTCTACTGTGGGTAAAATTTTGAAGGGTTTTCTAAGAGATACTATACTGGAATATCTGAAGAAGAATAACCTCATGACCCAATATCAACATGGGTTTATGAGGGACCGTTCCTGTCAGACTAATCTGATAAGCTTTTATGAAGAGGTAAGTTCCGGACTGGACCAAGGAAATGCAGTGGACATGGTGTACATGTACTTTTCAAAAGCTTTTGATACGGTGCCACACAAAAGGTTGATACATACATAAAATGAGAACAATGGGGATAGGGGAAAATATGTGTAAGTGGGTTAAGAGCTGGCTCAGGGATAGGAAACAAAGGGTGGTTATTAATGGAGCACACTCGGACTGGGTCACGGTTAGCAGTTGGGTACCACAGTAGTCAGTATTGGGCCCGCTTCTTTTTAACATATTTATTAATGACCTTGTAGGGGGCATAGAGAGTAGAATTTCAATATTTGCCGATGACACTAAACTCTGCAGGGTAATCAATACAGAGGAGGACAATTTAGTATTACAGGAAGATTTATGTAAACTAGAAGCTTGGGCTGATAAATTTAAGGTCATGCACTTGGGCAGAACAAATAAGATGTATAATTATGTGCTTAATTGTAAAACACTGGGCAAAACTGTCACTGAAAAAGCCCTGGGTGTATGGGTGGACAACAAACTCACATTTAGTTGCCAGTGTCAGGCAGCTGCTGCAAAGGCAAATAAAATAATGGGATGCATTAAAAGAGGCATAGCTGCTCATGAGGAGAACATAATTTTACCTCTATACAATTCACTAGTGCGACCACACTTAGAATACTGTGTACAGTTCTGGTCTCCGGTGTATAAGAAAGACATAGCTGAACTGGAGCGGGTGCAGAGAAGAGTGACCAAGGTTATTAGGGAACTGGGGGATTTGCAATACCAAGACAGGTTATTACACTTGGGGTTATTTAGTTTGGAAAATCGAAGACTTCATGGTGATCTTATTACAATGTATAAATATATGCAGGGACAGTACAAAGACCTTTCTTATGATCTTTTTACTCTTAGACCTGTGACGGGGCCAAGGGGGCATCCTCTACGTCTGGAGGAAAGAAGGTTTAATCATAATCACAGACGCAGGTTCTTTACTGTAAGAGCAGTGAGACTATGGAACTCTCTGCTGTATGATGTTGTAATGAGTGATTCACTACTAAAATTAAGAAGGGACTTGATGCCTTTTTTAAAAGTATAATGTTACAGGGTATATATACTAGACTCCTTGATAGGGCATTGATCCAGGGAACCTGTCACGCTCACCTCCCCGGCTCCCGCTGTCATGCTCACCTCTCCTTCTCCTGCTCGTCCTGTAGCTTCAGTGGCTGCCGCTCTGACCGCCGCTGCCGCATCTCTCCCTGGCCGTGCTCCTGCGTGTTCCCGCTGCCTCCCATGCCTCCACGTCGCTCAGGCACTTCTGGTCCTCTCGGCCCGCCCCAACTGCTGACGCCTGTCCATCAAGTGCCTCTTCTCCTGTCCTGCGGCCGGCCTCAGCTCCCTCCCAGGTACGCAGGCGCACGCCCCCCTAGACTAGGCACCCTATCCCATGGGTCCATGACTCTGCCGCACCCTGACCCGGAAGTTCTCCAGCGTGCCCTATTTCAGGCAGCCTCTCCCTATGCTCTCTGCCTGACTATCAATTGCGTTTCACATTCTGATATCGGGTCCACGCTCTCCAGCGTACCTTCTGTCTCTGCGCTTCGTACCTTTCCTGGTTTCCCGCTAGTTTCCCTATTTGTTACCCTCCTGTGTTTCCTTCCAGGTCTCGTCCGTTCCTGCCTTCATCTGCTTGTTCCAGCGTCTCACCCGCTACAAGTTCCTGCCGCCTCCCTGGCTGTCCACCACCATCCTCATGGCTACAGCAGTCTCCCCTGTGGTCGTCACCACCTTCCGTCTGTTCGCCTGCACGTCCCCTGCCTACGTCTTCCTCCGGTTGTCCCCAGGTATCAGCTTCTGTGGCGATAGTCTCCCCTGGGTCTGCCCCTAATGCTCCCTGTATAGGGGGTGGTACACCTGGCCAGCTCGCCCTAGGGAGGTTCGTCGTCGCGGTCCTGAGGGTTCAACTCCCGGAGCTCTCTCAGTATCACAGAACTAGACTGCCGTATGTGGAGTCGGGTAAGAATTTTTTTCCCCAATGTGGAGCTTAGTGTTTGCCGCATGGCTTTATTTTGCCTTCCTCTGGATCAACATGTTTAGCTATGGGTTGAACTAGATGGACTTAAAGTCTCCCTTCAACCTTAAATACTATGTTACTATTTTACTATGTTACTTAACCATTTGAATTGTAGGCTCATGGCCTGGGAGAGACATGTTGTCGTGCTACTACAGTGCAGGATAGCGCAACCTCCACCAGGGGGTGTTGGTGAGGGAATAGAGGTTGCACACACAGAGTAGCAACACTGAGCAGTAGCGCAAGTGCCACCACGTGGCAAAAGAGTGGTCAGACGGGCCAAGTCAGAAACAGTCAGGAGGAGAAGAACCAGAGGTCACATCAGTACACGTGGTCAGAAACAAGCCAGGGAATCAGCAACGGTCAGAAGCGGATAAGACAAAGACAAAATACAAAAGCAGGTCCGAATGCAAGTCAAGTCAAAACCAGGGAGTCAACAAACTTACAGGGAAACACTGAGTCAGGACAGACAAAGGGGATAAATAGACACGGGGCAAGTCAGAGATCACAGCAGGATAAATCAGGATATACGAGAGTCAGAAACACACCGAAGGCAGAACTATAGCTGACACCACCTTCAGGATGCAGCGGAGCTAAATAGCAAACCTGAACCAGACTGAGGCTGAGAAAAGTTAACCCCTGAAATGACACGTTTTGTCCATTTAACTGTAGGCTAATAGCTCAAGAGAGGTATGTACAGTAGAACAGGGACCCATCAGAGGGAGGTCACCTTGCCACGGTTGATGAGCACCCATGGATTTGCCAATTTATGCACTAAGAACCTTCATTTTTGTAAATTCATCTTACTGAATAATAATACAATTTAGGTTCATTGTTTTCAGTGTATGCATATATCTTGGCTCCTATAGAGTGCTGCTGTGTTTTCTTTTTCTATATAATGCAGCTATCACAGCTGGCACATGTTCACACTTAGGAGATGCTGGTAAGGTTTTTTCTTTATATGGAGTAGAGTGATCTATGTGCACATTCATAACAAGTTTATGACGTGGAGAAAGCAGTGTGAAGATTTAAGGAAAAGCTGTGGAGTGGAGCGAGCAGTGCAGATTCATGGAAAATCTATGGAGTAGAGTGAGCAGTGTGCAGATTCATGGAAAATCTATCACAAGCAATGTTCAGATTCATAAAACGTCTATGGAGCATAACGAGCAGTATACAAATTCATAGAAAGTCTTTGGAGTGGAGTGAGCGTTGAAGGCTGATATTATTAGGCTGGGAATGTCCATGGATATTGGCTAGGGATAAGCGAGTATACTCGTTAGGATTCGGTACTCGGCGAGTAATGCGGTACTCGCGGTGCTCGAATATTACCGAGTAAATATCACTACTCGCCTCGCAATATTCGGATCTCCCACCTGGCATGTGTCAGCCAATCACAGTAAAGCCACCACCTTCTTTGTTGTGGCATTACTGTGATTGGCTGGCCGCGCAGCCTCATATGTGTGTGTGGGGGTCTGTGCGGGCTCTTAGAAGCTACTCGTAACGAGTACAGCGAGTCCAAGTAGTTCACTACTCGCTCATCCCTAAATTGGACTTTTCACAGCCTAATAGGACCAGCCCTCAGCCGCTCCATAAATGGCGCATCAATTAGAAGCAACAATTCTGCAGTTTAGCCTCGGCTCTTCCCGATTGCCCTGGTGCATTGGCAGTCGTGGTAATGGTTTTGGGGGTTGATGTCAGTTGTGTAATGTTTGTGAGAACTTACCGTGGTTCTCACGTTGCGAGTGGTGACATTAGTAAGGTTACCGCAATTCACCAGCTGTGAACTGCAATAACCTTACTGATGTCACCACTCGTCACAGTTGCCGGGTTCTCGCACCACACAGCTTGAGAATTGGCAGTGGCTGCATCTCCAGTGTATGATGCTTCATTCTCTGAATGGGGCTCGATAGACTGGATGAAGAAGACGGGGATCGTCGTGGGACCTCCATTTGGATTACAGCAGACCCTGTTGATTATATTTTTATGGTAATAAATGGGTTAAGAGGGAATTTGTCAGAGAATGCTTTTTACAAATATAGGACTTTTGTGTGTGCATCTTTCCTTCTTTTGACTACAGGATTGGTAATGGGGTTGTCTGACTGACGCCTCTTCATTACTAACCCCTGGGCTTGATGTCAGGGGACATTACACAACTGATATCAACCCCAAAGCCATTACCCCAATTACCAATGCAAAAGGGCAATTGGGAAGAACCGAGGCTAAAAGGCATTAGCTACTAGAATAGGGTCCCGAATGGGGCACCCATTGTTAGCTCAACATTTTCTTATAGGGCTATTACAAATATTTTTGTAGATATCTCCTATACTTCCTAACCATAGGACAGGAAATAGGGTTGATAAGAAGGTGGTGCATTATCTTAGGAGCCATACCAACTGGTCCCAACCTCACAAGAAAGAATGATCCAGTCATGGACCCTTCAAATAATGCTCACCTGAGTTTTGATAGGTTCCCTTGAATGCTCACTCAATGTGAGGAACATTTCAAAAAGGATATGTTATACACAGGCCAATTTGTGCTCCATTGCCAGGTAAGAATATCACATGCTCTCGTTCCCCTTGTCTCTCACCTTTCATACAGTTTCACATAATTTCCAGGTTTTCTTCCAGATGCACCAGTTCCTTTGAACTGGGAAACATTGTCAAAGTCTTTGTAGTCTTCTCATGAGATTGTCGCGACTTCCCCTTGGCTAGTGAGCAGAGCTGGTTCATTGACTGATTGGTGGCCAAGATTTACATCTCCGAGCCCACTGCTCACCTGAAGAGTCAAACTGTATGGAAGATAAAATGGAAATCTTGGTATCAAATGAGCACAAATCCATATAAGCAAAGCAGAAGGCATCAGGCAGGACAAGTATTATCGTTTTTGGAACTGTGCAAATGTGGGTTTAAAGCCCAGAGTGTCATCATGTGACAGATCTAAATCAATCATTAATTCTGCACCTGTTCCCTACTCCCCCTTTTTTCAACTAGATGACACTTCCCTCTGTCAAAACTTTCATTTCGCCCTGGTAATAATTCATGTGGTGATTAGGATTGTCTTCCAATTCCAAATTGTTTTTGTCAGAAGGCTTGAACATAATTAGTTACTATATAAAGATTCTGAATAAATGATATTGCATGGCTGGGATTCAAAGGATTAAATAAAAAAAAAGATCAAGAAAAAAATGTGTAATTCAACTTTGCAGTCATTTTCACGATTTCATGCATCTAAAATCTAATAAAAATGCCCCACTGTTTCATACAGCTCTTATTTCAGACCTACTGTACATGTCTACATGGTTAGACTCTGAAAAAAAAAACCTCATACATTTGTCAAATTCTGCAATAAAAATCTACTTCTTGTTGGAAATAAATGACAATCTTTTTACTTTGTTTTGTGCAATTGGCCCGATGAAGACCCCTATTCTAGTTGAAGCGTGCTTTTTATTCTACACAATTTTACCTTTTTGGTCAGGAGTGGCACCAGTTATATTTTACTTTCTGTACATATCCGCAACAGAATTTTGCCCATACTTAAGGATTTTTATTATATGCCAAAAACTCAATCTCCATGGAAGCGAAGGTTGAGCATACGCCCCACTACACTATTTGTTCTTTACGGGACTGCAATAAGTAGAAAAGAGATTTACTTGGCTTTCGCTGAATAGTTAGCAGGCTCAACTTCCACTCCATTGAAAGGGGTCACTGAAATGCTTTGGTCTCTGTTTTTTTGGTGGTACCAGGGTTACATCTCTAGCATTCAGAAAAAGATCAGACATTCTCTAAAAAGGGTATAACTTGTGAACATGGTTCACATTTTTTATAGCACCATTCCTAGCATCCAATGTATCCCCTCTCGATAGGATGGAGATGGAGACAACTTCCTGTTTGGTTGTGGTCAGATCACTGGGTCCACCCTATGATCTAGTAAAGAAGACTCTGGATCCTGGCAACCAGTCTGCAAAACCTCCTCTTGAATTTAGCAGAGATGCGCATGCTCAACCTTCTCTCCATTTATTCTCTACTAGCTGAAGAGCCCGGCGCTGCCCGGGCATAGTACCTAACTGTGGATAGTTATAACAAATTATAATTATCCTCCATCCCATAGTCCCGTGCCCATATACCCAACATACCTATCCTCCATCCCATAGTCGAGTGCCCATATACCCATCACACATCCTCCATCCCATAGTCCCATGCCCATATACCCATCATACATATTCTCCATCCCATATACTCATCATACATATTCTCCATCTCACAGTCGAGTGCCCATATACCCATCACACATCCTTCATCTCATAGTCCCATGCCCATATACCCCTCTCTTGCGTGACATGCATATAAAGCGCCGTATTACACCATGTGCCCATACTAGGAAGTGCCTGTCTTAATCCTGTTCATTTAGACACTGTTCATATGTTCAGGTTTTAAATACATTAGATACCTTGACGAGGTGGAGTGGCTTGGTATGCACTTTTGCAAAAAAAAGTATCGACTAAATACCCTGTATTTGTTGTCATCTTTTTACCAGCACTTGCTGATTATTGTCATATTTTTTACTGCAGGGTATTTTTGCACATTTGTTATTCTGTGCTTTCTTTTTGTGTTCCATATACCCATCATACATATCCTCCATCCCATAGTCCCGTGCCCATATACCAATCATACATATCCACGATCCCATAGGCCCATGCCCATATACCCATCATACATATCCTCCATCCCATAGTCGAGTGCCCATATACCATCACACATCCTCCATCCCATAGTCCCATGCCCATATACCAATCACACATTCTCCATCCCATAGTCCCATGCCTATATACCCATCATACATATTCCCCATCCCATAGTCGAGTGCCCATATACCCATCACACATCCTTCATCTCATAGTCCCATGCCCATATACCCACCATACATATCCTCCATCCCATAGTCCCGTGCCCATATACCCATCATACATATCCGCCATCCCATAGTCCCGTGCCCATATACCCATCATACATATCCTCCATCCCATAGTCCAGTGCCCATATACCAATCACACATCCTCCATCCCATAGTCCCGTGCCCATATACCCGTCATACATATCCTCCATCCCATAGTCCAGTGCCCATATACCCATCACACATCCTCCATCCCATAGTCAAACATTATGACATCATAATGAGCGGCGGGGTTTGCAACCTATGATGACATCAGCTTCGCCATGGCAACCATTATGCCATCATAATGAGGAGCGGGGCTTGATACACACACACTTTTTCCCATTATGTAGATAGGTGCAACATTGTTTGGCGAATTGAAACGCGCGGGGTTAAAATTTCGCCTCACAACATAGCCTAGGACACTCTCGGGGTCCAGACGTGTGACTGTGCCAAATTTTGTGGCTGTAGCTGCGACGGTGCGGATGCCAATCCCGGACATACATACATACATACATACACACACTTGAGCTTTATATATTAGATGTACTGCTCGTGAAAGTAGAGTACAGTGCTCCACTAAAAGTCGAGCTTGCACATCTCTGCTCCAATTACACCATGTCATTCTGTAGAGCCATGTTCCTTGGAGCCAAATATGTTCTTCGAGAAATTAATGGGGGAACCAGTGGTTGAATTTCTGTAGCAATTGGAATGTTATCTCCTATCTCAGGGATAGGAGATAAATTTGGAGCACCTTGCATGCCCAGCATTATTTAAAGAAGCATTTTTTTATTTTCTTAATATATTTGTCACGTACCCCGTCCTGTGTGAAACGGCCAGCAGGCCGGTAACTAATACAACAGGACACGGCACGTGTAATTGTCCAGTGTGACACGGCCCGCAGGCCGGTAACTAATACAACAAGACACAGGGGATAGGGAAATATTTACAACGGTGGGCCCTGCGATAGGAAACGGGGGACGTGGAGACCTCCTGCACTCCCCTGTGTCAGTATCCCTAACACTCCTAACGCTCCCTATACAGGCTCCTCACCTGTCGCCGATCAGGATACCTGTCACCCTAGAAAACCCTACACCTATTCCTTACTAGGGAGCTGGGTGGTGCAGGCATTGGCCCCACCGCTGTACTAACACCAACATGAGGAAAAGTGACAAACAGGGAAACACTTAGCTTTGCTCTGATGCACTTGCTCCTGGCAACAGAGTCCAACACCTCAGTGCAACTTCCTCCCACCGTGTCCAACAGCTGGGTGCAGCTATACAGCAACAGCGTCCAGCACCCGAGTGCCGCCTTGGAGCAACAGAGTCCAGCACCTGAGTGCAGCTGTCCAGCAATGGAGTCCAGCACCTGAGTGCAGCTGTCCAGCAATGGAGTCCAGCACCTGAGTGCAGGTCCAGCAACTGAGTGCAGCTCTACACCATAGCTGCCACTCCACCAAGCTTTGCAAGAATTCTTCACTGACACCATAGCTGCCACTCCACCCTGCTTTACACGAACTCCTCGCTGACATCATAGCTGCTACTCCACCATGCTTTACACGAACTCCTTGCTGACACCATAGCTGCTACTCCAGGACTCTCCTCAGCTCCTTCCTTCACCCAAGATGGTTGGAAAAGCCCAACAACATCACCAATGTGAGTGAGCACAACTGACACACCTTTATTGAGTAAACACACCTGTTAGTGATTCCCGTGCAATTGCACTAACCACCACCGGGGGGCAAAACTATCTCTAAAAACACCAGTCCAATGACCATACTGGCCACCGGGGGCAAAACTATCTCTAAGCACACCAGTGCAATGACCATACTGGCCACCGGGGGCAAAACTCTCTAAGCACAAAGCTAGAGAGAGGAAAAAAAAAAAGGTTACCGGTGCTCTTATCTGACATGATCCTGCATGGATCATGACAATATTGCAGTCATCATATTATATAGCACTGTTTACTTACAATTGCTCATTTTGCCTTTCTACCCAGTTAAATATTCTCATATCCATTAGGTCTATGACATCACATGACTAAAAACGGACTTGCTGAATCCTTCAAAGCTCTGTTGACACAGGAAGTATTTTTTCTCTGCATGAGTCATCACTGGGTAAGTCACTGGCAGAGGGAAGAGGGAGCAGCTGGGTCACAAGTTGAAGAGGAGGATGACTCCTGAAGGGAAATGAGACTTCCTGCTTCTACATAGAGCAGAAAAGAAGAGAAGAAGTAACTGGATAGAAAGTCAAAATGAGTAATTGTAAGTACACAGTGCTGTATAATATGATGGCATTAAGGGGATAAAAACTTTGATGTGAGAGCTTCTTTAAGGTGGCACTTTTGCACACTGCTATTTTTAGTAATTTTTTTTTTAACTCTTGACGTGACAATTTTATTTTCAATTTTTTCTTAGTCTTCCAAAAAAAATGTTTGTGTTAATGGGACTTGCATTTTTTTGCGAACTTAAAGTGCGTGATTATGAGAAATGCTAGGATCACGTGATTATTGAGTTATTTGGAGGCAAAATTTGGCAAGTGCTGCAGCTTTCAGAAAGCTAACGGTGTGTAATAGACACACTGTTAGAATTTTGCTCTGTCCGATCAGTGGTCACGCGACTGCAAGTAAGCAACTTGCATGCAAGCAGATGAGAAGCTAATTTGCAGATGACCTCTGTATGCAAATTGCATGCTTGCAATCACGTGAAAAACATTTGAGCTGAATCCTAACATTCTGTATGTTACACGCTGGAAGTAATCGCCAAGACTTGGCAACTCCTCTAATTTGTAGTTTTTGTATAGCTCTTCTGAATATGCTAGCACCATTTAAGCAACAGGAAATAATAACCCTTAAATACTAGTGCTCTTTGGTGGGTGAAAAAATCCTAGTCCTGCCAGTGTCTGCCAGCTTGGCCTGCCTACTACAACTGGAGTACAGTCCCTGTTCTGGTGCTTTGTCAATTGCCGTCGGACAGGATTCCATTAAACCGCAGTTAATAAAGAAGCAGTTGAGGTTATAAAAAGCTTTTGTGGACAACATGGAAATTGAAATGTCACTCTCCACTCACAAAACTGTAATCTGTAGTGAAATTACCCATCCCCCGAATCACTTAGTGCACCTTTCTCTATATTTATATTTCTTATCCATAATGGTTTGTCTGGAGGTTTGTTCTGTTAACAGGCGGCAAGGGGAGAAGCCTGCAGGAGGATAAGCATGGGTCACGGCCTTCTTCCCTGCCGATTTAAATGCCTAATGTGATTCTAAAAGACTAGTAAAAAGAGCAAAGCTTCAAAGTACAAAAATACATTCATGTTTTCTGTTACTACACACAAAGCTATTCAGGAAAGGATGCTGACAGTAAAGGGTCCCTGTGCAGGACTTGTGTGCAAAGTACACACATGCACATAAGCATGTATAAACTGGTTTTATGTACATTTTTAGATGGCTAGAGTTATAGGTAAGACCAGTTTGAAGGAAAAAAAAAATATATATAAAATAAAAATATATAGGGCTGTCTAATTAGCACAGTCAGATGGTGAAAGGAGAAGAATGATGGGAAACACAAATTAGGGAGAACAGTGATCTGTGATAGTTGAAACCAACAAATGGCAACTTGTAGATCAGTTGCTCCCCTTTCCCCCACGGACACTTGAGCTGGCGCACATGCAGTATGTCCACCTTTCATTCGTTTGCTGCTGATATAGAAGAGTTAATGGTTTGCTTTATATCACTTTAATTGCCTTGAAGACCTTGTATTGCCTTTTGCCTATTATTGCTAGAATTATTCTTATGTAGACTATTAGTCTCTGTTTTCAAGGAAGCTATACTTGTTATCATATTTGTTCTCCATAGTCAGTAACAACATGTTCTGGGTACATTGTAAACATGGTATAACCCTGAAGGTGATGGTGGGTGATGGTGGGGGCTACATGAGCTCCATAGAATTACATATTGTTGTAAATGGTATAAAAGATTGCCTTGTATTTCATTACGTCAGATAACGTGATTTGACCACGACTCGTGTGTGTTGAGTCTCTTTGTCTCCAAGCGCTTGTGAATTAAGGGCGAAAAACTCCTAATCCGGACTCACTGGTGATCTGGCATATCTGACGCTTGGTCAGAACAAAAAGCAGCTACAAGTTACAACAGATTTGACGCCCAACGGGGACCGTGGAAACCAGCCTATTCGGAATCCGTATGTGGGAGCTTCCTGGGAGGTTGAATATGCAGAATCCAGGCTGCTGCAGGTGAGAACATTTATTCTTACATTGATTCTGCGTCTGCAACCTCTCTAAGGATGTCTACATATCTCTGGGTAAGACTGTACAACACGGTTCAAAAGAACCCACATCACCAGTGAGTGGTGAGTATGTCCATATGAGAGTTGAATAATACAGTATTAAGATAATGGGATAATAAATTGAATTTTGGAGGAAAATTCAGGAAATTTCGAATTTCAAAAGATCCATTCATTTGTATTGATAAGACTATGCTCATTAATTGAGGTTCATAAGTAATATACTTTTTGTAGCTGGTTGATTTTTAGGGTTTTTAATTAAGTAATGCTTTATTAAAACCAAATATTGTATATTGTACCTAAGACATTCCACTAAAGACTGGCGTTTTTCACATAGTTCCGTTTCTCGTTAAGTTAATTCCACACAATAAGACAAGGACGTGTGGCTCATTATTCGTGGCTCAACAACTGACAGAGCTCCAATGAACTATGAGCTAAAAGCTTAGGCTTTTATTAAAAGGTGCTAAATACTAAAAGGCCGGATTCTGATTCTCTCTCAAGGACAATTACAGTCGACGACGACAGAAAAGTGAAGAGCGACAAAGTGAACAGTCTGTTCTCAGGTGTCGCCATTCATAAGAGATGAATTGATGTTTTGTCGCTTTTACCAATGTCGGGAGTATCAATTCACCTTGAATCATTATGTCAGAGAACAATTATTGGCCCTGGGGATAGTCTGTCCCAAAAGTTTGCCTTTAATTTACTTATGTCATTGATGCTGGAGGAAGAAATCAACATCACTCAACATATAGAGGTGAGGGGGTCCTATTAAAATGTCCCCCATTGATGCTGCTTAATGTCTACCTGTAACACAATCTATATGCATGTTATATATTGGGTAAAGGTGAATAAAATGGTGTTCACAGTTAAGTCCGCTCTATGTAATGTGAGTGCCGGCTTTTCTATATCGGATAGGTACTGGATCCCGTTGCTGCTGCTCAACCATTTAGATGCTGGAAGTAATCACTAATAGCAGCACTAAAAGAGTAACTGTTATCAGGTCAAAAGTTACAAGTTTTTGCTCTTATTTTATTCCCACAGCTTTACGGAGTATTCCGATTTTTGTATTTTTAGAATTAGTCATATGGATCCAGAGTTATGGGTCGTTTTGTTTGGTGCAAATTTGTATGTTTTTTTACAGGGTTTGGGGACATGGCTCACGGGATCCTCTGGGGTGTGTCTTTAGGCTGATCTGTTTTTCTCCCTGGGGGCTAAGTTCTCTTGGTAAAGACCATAATAAATTAGCACCAAAAAAAAATGCCCATGTCTCTTGAACCGTGTCGTAGATTTAAAAACAGATGACTCAGGAAGCAGCAAGAATAAATTAAAACAAAAAATGGAAACTTTTGACCTCCTAAGTAGTACACATACCTCATATCCAGCCTATATTACTGGCAGAAACCTATTGACCTCATATCCAGCCTATATTACTGATAGAGACACACAGAGCTCACATCCAGCCTATATTACTGGGGGAAACATACATACCCCACAGCCTTTCTAGATTACTGGTAGAAACAGACATCATATCCAGTCTATATTACTGATAGAGACACACAGACCTCACATGAAGCCTATATTACTGGGAGAGACATGCAGAGCTCAAACCCAACCTAGATTACTGGTAGAGACACTCTCATAAGAGAAAAGTCTGAAAACTGGATCAGTTTGCAAACAGTATCTCCGGGAGCCTGACATAAATGAAGGAATGAAGATGTTCATATTGTTTAAAGGTTATCACCTGTCCATAGCCAAGACCAAATGGAGCAGCATGCTCACTGTGGCTCCATTCATTGTCTACTAGACTGACAGAGACAGCCGAGTTAGTACAATGATAGGTGACCTGAGTGTATGGACACGGATTAACTAGATGGGACAAGATCATTGAATATATTTCAGAGGTTATTCTTATTTCCAGTCAAGGACATATGCACCATAGGAGCATCCATGATAGTAATATATGGCACATCAAGGAAGGGGGCCAAAATCAGGGTGCCCGATCTTTCCTCTACGTAGCTAGTGAGAATCTGCAAAAGGGCCTCCCAATCTACAGAATCCTCCAAATTAACAAATAATCACAAATTTTTTTCCCAAGATATAACTAGGAGGAACAAAAATCACCCATCGGACCTATTACCAGGATAACATCTCGACAGTGTTGAAGACATAGGTTCCAACATTAGTCCCCATGGGTGATGCCGCCCCTACACCCAGCCCTGCCTTGGTTGTGCATTACTGTACTGCTACAGTTCACATCATCTTTTGGACTATTTGGAAATATTGTGCAAATTTAAGGATTTTTTTTTTTTGCTGTAATCCCTTTAAATGGCAGCTAATTTGTGTAATCTACAGAATGAACTGCAAAAAAAAAAATCAACTCAAAAAGACATTTATCAACCATTTTCTAGAAAATATTAGTATTAAAATGTATTATTACCTAGTAGGAGGTTTAACCACAAAACATTATCTTTTGTAAAGGAACGAAATTGTCTTAATATTTCCGATCTGTCCTCAGATAACGTCTATATATTATCGGATGAAGGAAGAATTTTCAGAAAATGTCATTAAAATCTTCCAGGCTTACAGAAAAGTCATTTCTAAAACAGAGCCGCCCTTACCAACAGGCTATATCTATATATTGCAGACCATCCCAGACCAGAGCTATCGAGCTCATTGATTGTCTGCAGCGGCGTCGATTGATAACAGACATCAGGAGTAGTAGTGGAAAAACAGTAGCCATACACATGGGATAGCGGTCAACCAATGGCAGACAACTATCTCTCTTGGTTCCCTACACAAAAGAGTGCTGGGCTCTTTGAGATTCATGTTGTTTTCAACAAGGAGAGAAGAGAAAACCGCTGCCAAACTCTTCTGGCAGTGGCTTTTATCTATGGTAAACAAAATAAATCAGTTGTTGAAATTCCAGCTGCCCGATCCTCATCATCACCCCAGACATCAACTGTTGGGTCAGAATAGGTGGGCTTCCATACACTTTATATGTTCAGCCAGTCTGGTCAAAATCGAGAGGCTCAACTGATTTTTTTCTCATGTGCATGAGGTGTCTTTTGACCTCCATTAATAATTATGTTTTGAACGCCATATTTGCTGGTTTACAGATTAGACACGATATCCTTTCTACGTAATTTCCAAAAATTGTTTTTTTTAGCTACCCGCTGAAGTCTGCGTGACATAACATTTGTTCCTTGTGAAAACGGAGAACCCTTCGCAAAATTGGTTTCCTACCACTGACTGTCTTAAGCTGAGCTAAGATGTGTTGCACCTTAAAATGAAACCCTAAAATCTCTTTGCAATTAGTCTGGTTAAATGCTTTGGGTATTTTCACTCCATATAAATCCAGTAATCTGCTCTCTACAGCGACACAAATAAAGCTCGTCTCCCATGTGTGAATAAGTAAAAATAAATATGTGAACCGATGAAAAGCTTAGTGAGAACATTTCCATTAGAAAGATAGACCCGTGCTGTCTCAGCTCAGGAAATCAGTTTTTTTCTAGTTTTATTGAAAAAAAAAAAGTTTCAATAATCCATTGAAGGTTCTTAGACGGTTTTGCCCAAAAGGCATGCGCTCCCTATGTGGGAAGGATCAAGGGAAATCTGTCAGTCTGCAATATATGAAAATATCCTGCACTATTATAGCAGAAATCAAGCGGAAGAGAGCAGGAAAAAAAAATCAAAGGGAAATTCATGCATCCCAAGATGAATTTTAACAATACAAATATGCCCAGATGTTATATATTGTTCGTGGGGGCCCATATGTAGAAGACAAAATGGATTTATTACTGTTCATCACAAGATATAGGGCCGGTTCATTATTGCGTTGACATCTCTTTTTGTCTAGTTTTTGGTGGCTTTCTGCTGTTTTTCAATTTTTCTTTTATTTGCTCCTTTTCTAAAGTCTATTTTATATGTGATTAACCCTTTTTTTAGGTTTTTGTTTTTCAGATGCCTTCGCGACTTATTAGGAAGTCTCTCCAGATTTTTGCGCATATGTACCGTATGGCTGCAATTTTGGGTGCAAATTGTGCGTTGTCTAGCAAAACATGCACATTTTTGCTCTAAAAAGTTGCAATAAAAGCTGATTTTGCACTAACTTTCTAAATCAGGTATATCAACTTCAAGCAAAAAAAGCCTTGACGAAAACCTCAAGACAAAAAAAAGTCATGTAGAAACCCGCAAATGATTTATTCGGATCGTAGTGTTTGCTTGGTTCGTCATTTTTATTGATGCTGAAAATGACCGGTGTTGCAGTACGAGCCTAGACCCTGTTCATATGCCCTATTGGGGGACATGATTGTCCCGCAGAGTCCATTATTTGAGCCATAATTGTAGGAGAGGCACCAGTACTGGATGAACGAAACCATCTTTGTATCACAAGGACTGCAATTCATCTGAATAGCTGCCATGTAATACTACATTTCACCTGCAGTAGCCACTGCAGTATAAAAGCCCCAGCTTAAAGTGCCATTAGCAAGAGCAATGGTGATCAGTCGATCGACCGATTAGCCACATTTTGAAAGGGATGAATATGAATAACTTGTCAATTTATATAAAAACATAATTTCACCTTCCAAATTATTTATATGTGCATGTAGATCTTCCAAAGACCAGTGCAGCAATACTTGCACATGGCCAGTCCGTTCCTCCATTACTGAGAAATCAGCGTTTAAATTGATATGCAAATAAGGCTGAAGAGCTATGGTAGATCTGAAGCCTCTGTCACTCCTGCTTAACTTACGGCTCCTTTGTCTGAAGTTACACAGCATAGAGGCTGTCAGTCAGGCAGGAGGAGGCGGCACTGGTAAGGGAATAGAGCTGGAGTGACAGAGGCTTCAGATCTGGCTATTTTCATAATGGTTATGCTTTTTTTTCACAGCCCTTGTAACTTTTGGTGTTTGAACAAAGTGGACATGGTATGATCCAGAGATTTTTACCCAAGTCATCATTTGCGACTTTTAGAAGTGTCTCAGCATTTTTTCACAATGGTCCTCCAGTATCCTAGCAGGACGCAAAATCAATTTTTTTTGCACAGTTGTAGTATTACGTGTGACATTATAAGGTTCTTTAGAAAGATCGAGGAAAATTTCACTCTAATAAGGCAGAGAAAAGGCAAAAATACAATATTTTAATGAGCACCAAAGTTTTTAAACCTCGTGATGAGTCTGGTGCTAGGTCAACCAATGAGAAAAGAAAAACAATATGGAAAATCTAATTTAAAAAAATACAGCCATTGATGAATTGGGACCATTTAGTATGAACGACTCCTGAGAAAGCATTGCAAAATCAAATTTCTTGTTCAAAGATTGTCATCTCGTACCAATAATCTCAGGATATGAGGATCTTAGTGAAAGGGTAAAGAAGGACACATATGTATTTTTCAATATTGAGGTGTTTCTGTAATATTGGAAAACCCAAATAGCAGATTTTCAGTTTTCCGCCAATGGGCGAAACTAGAATGGATGCAGGGATTGCAGTCACTTCTTAACCCCTGAGCCTTGGGGGAGGCCAAAAAGTCCTTTTGGACTTTATGAGAAGACCAATATTATTAAAGACCCGTTATAATTGGGGCCCTTTTAGAGATTATGCATTGGGGCACACAAGCATCAAGTTTCACCGCTGCTTCATCAGGTGATTGATTCTTGTTTGCTACACAAAACTTTTCCTTCTGTTCCACTTGACATTTAGTCAAGCCATATTAAATATTTTTCTCTGCAATGTATGTGATACCAGCAGGAGTTAATCTCATAGTTTGTATATCTTAGAAGGAGATCTTAGAACGATGTGGGAGTAAATGGCTTCTCGCGGAAGGTGATTCCACACGGAGATCAGGGGAAACGTATCGAGTAGGAAGAATATTCTTTATGCATCTACTATGAACATAAATATAATATAGAAAAGTCATTTTACGCCTCCTTAATGTCATGGTGAGTAGGTTGGCATTTTGTGCCTCATCTCTAAATAATATCAATTTCCTTGAGAATGAATAAGCACTTTGTACCTAGAGTGCATATAAAAAAAGATGTTGATGTTGACTTTTTTCATGCCAATTAATAGGAAAAACTTTAAAGTAGAATTCTTAAAAGTAACAAAGAAATCTATCAAATGATCTACAATAATTAAGAGTCAAATAACGTACCCCAGTCAAGGTAATATAAAGCAGAGGTAGCGCATCCCGCAACCGTATGCAAACTTTTTTGACTTGATTGTACAGTATATTTTATAATTGGACTAAACTTTCTTTTTCTGATACAAACCATTAAACGCCCTGAACAAATGAATGCGAAAAATAAAAAAGTACAATTATTAAATCCTGACTGCCTGCACTCATCACTAGAGGGCGCTTAGAACTATACACTCAGCACAATAATAAAACAATGTACAGAGCTCTCCTATTTTATTTTGTCTTTTTGAAATATTAAAATAATTTTCCATTTTTGAAAAATGTTTGGTGCTTTACTCACACATCCAAGAGTCCAACGATACGTCTCCACTAGAGTTGAGCGAAACGGGTCGAAAAAATTCAAAAGTCGCCGACTTTTGGCAAAGTCGGGTTTCATGAAACGAAACCCGACCCTAGGATGAGGTCGGCCACGAGGTCGGCGACTTACGCGCCAAAGTCGCGTTTCAAAAGTTTGTTTTGCGCTCTTTTTCAGCCAATCAGGATCCACGGACACTGTGGACAACGTGATGACATAGGCACGGGTCACCACCATCTTTCAGAAGGGCATGCAAGTGATTGGCTTGCTTTGGTGGGTGTCACAGGGGGTATAAAAGGGCATGCACGCCGACCGCCATCTTACTTCTGCCGATCTTAGTATAGGGAGAGGTTGCTGCTGATTCTGTAGGGAGAGCGTTAGGCAGGGAAGAAGACAAAAAAACTGCTTCTGCTGCTAGCGATTTGGCCTGCACAACACACCAGTCACTGTGTGTGCAGTGCAAGGGGAGGCTATATAGTGGTGTATCAGTGGTGTTGGTTGTTGGGCTGCCTTCTAAGGCTTCCTGACATTCCTGCATTGCTGTTTACCCACTGCTCCGCAAACTGCTTTTTTAAAAGCAATCCCAATTTTTTTTTTTTGTCCTGCTGAGAAGAAAAAAAAACTGCTTCTGCTGCTAGCAATTTGGCCTGCACAACACACCAGTCACTGTGTGTGCAGTGCAAGGGGAGGCTATATAGTGGTGTATCAGTGGTGTTGGTTGTTGGGCTGCCTTCTAAGGCTTCCTGACATTCCTGCATTGCTGTTTACCCACTGCTCCGCAAACTGCTTTTTTAAAAGCAATCCAATCTCCCTTATCCTCTAGTCACTTTTGTCACAGCTGTGCCATCGAGCCTGTCACATAGCGCTCAGATATTCATTGGGCCTCACACAATCCAAAAGTGTCCAGTGTCCAAAAGTGTGTGCAGAGATTCAAAATCTCCCTTATCCTCTAGTCACTTTGGTCACAGCTGTGCCATCGAGCCTGTCACATAGCGCTCAGATATCAGTGGGCCTCACACAATCCAAAAGTGTCCATCCAGTGTCCAAAAGTGTGTGCAGAGATTCAAAATCTCCCTTATCCTCTAGTCACTTTGGTCACAGCTGTGCCATCGAGCCTGTCACATAGTGCTCAGATATCAGTGGGCCTCACACAATCCAAAAGTGTCCATCCAGTGTCCAAAAGTGTGTGCAGAGATTCAAAATCTCCCTTATCCTCTAGTCACTTTGGTCACAGCTGTGCCATCGAGCCTGTCCCATAGCGCTCAGATATCAGTGGGCCTCACACAATCCAAAAGTGTCCAGTGTCCAAAAGTGTGTGCAGAGATTCAAAATCTCCCTTATCCTCTAGTCACTTTGGTCACAGCTGTGCCATCGAGCCTGTGACATAGCGCTCAGATATTCATTGGGCCTCACACAATCCAAAAGTGTCCAGTGTCCAAAAGTGTGTGCAGAGATTCAAAATCTCCCTTATCCTCTAGTCACTTTGGTCACAGCTGTGCCATCGAGCCTGTGACATAGCGCTCAGATATTCATTGGGCCTCACACAATCCAAAAGTGTCCAGTGTCCAAAAGTGTGTGCAGAGATTCAAAATCTCCCTTATCCTCTAGTCACTTTGGTCACAGCTGTGCCATCGAGCCTGTCACATAGCGCTCAGATATTCATTGGGCCTCACACAATCCAAAAGTGTCCAGTGTCCAAAAGTGTGTGCAGAGATTCAAAATCTCCCTTATCCTCTAGTCACTTTGGTCACAGCTGTGCCATCGAGCCTGTCACATAGCGCTCAGATATCAGTGGGCCTCACACAATCCAAAAGTGTCCATCCAGTGTCCAAAAGTGTGTGCAGAGATTCAAAATCTCCCTTATCCTCTAGTCACTTTGGTCACAGCTGTGCCATCGAGCCTGTCACATAGCGCTCAGATATCAGTGGGCCTCACACAATCCAAAAGTGTCCAGTGTCCAAAAGTGTGTGCAGAGATTCAAAATCTCCCTTATCCTCTAGTCACTTTGGTCACAGCTGTGCCATCGAGCCTGTCACATAGCGCTCAGATATCAGTGGGCCTCACACAATCCAAAAGTGTCCAGTGTCCAAAAGTGTGTGCAGAGATTCAAAATCTCCCTTATCCTCTAGTCACTTTGGTCACAGCTGTGCCATCAAGCCTGTCACATAGCGCTCAGATATCAGTGGGCCTCACACAATCCAAAAGTGTCCATCCAGTGTCCAAAAGTGTGTGCAGAGATTCAAAATCTCCCTTATCCTCTAATCACTTTGGTCACAGCTGTGCCATCGAGCCTGTCACATAGCGCTCAGATATCAGTGGGCCTCACACAATCCAAAAGTGTCCAGTGTCCAAAAGTGTGTGCAGAGATTCAAAATCTCCCTTATCCTCTAGTCACTTTGGTCACAGCTGTGCCATCGAGCCTGTCACATAGCGCTCAGATATCAGTGGGCCTCACACAATCCAAAAGTGCCCATCCAGTGTCCAAAAGTGTGTGCACAGATTCAAAATCTCCCTTATCCTCTAGTCACTTTGGTCACAGCTGTGCCATCGAGCCTGTCACATAGCGCTCAGATATCAGTGGGCCTCACACAATCCAAAAGTGTCCATCCAGTGTCCAAAAGTGTGTGCAGAGATTCAAAATCTCCCTTATCCTCTAGTCACTTTGGTCACAGCTGTGCCATCGAGCCTGTCACATAGCGCTCAGATATCAGTGGGCCTCACACAATCCAAAAGTGTCCAGTGTCCAAAAGTGTGTGCAGAGATTCAAAATCTCCCTTATCCTCTAGTCACTTTGGTCACAGCTGTGCCATCGAGCCTGTCACATAGCGCTCAGATATCAGTGGGCCTCACACAATCCAAAAGTGTCCATCCAGTGTCCAAAAGTGTGTGCAGAGATTCAAAATCTCCCTTATCCTCTAGTCACTTTGGTCACAGCTGTGCCATCGAGCCTGTCACATAGCGCTCAGATATCAGTGGGCCTCACACAATCCAAAAGTGTCCATCCAGTGTCCAAAAGTGTGTGCAGAGATTCAAAATCTCCCTTATCCTCTAGTCACTTTGGTCACAGCTGTGCCATCGAGCCTGTCACATAGCGCTCAGATATCAGTGGGGCTCACACAATCCAAAAGTGTCCAGTGTCCAAAAGTGTCTGCAGAAATTCAAAATCTCCCCTGTCCTATAGACACCTTGTACCTTGTTTTACATTACTATATAGTTTGTTGGATTTTGTCTACATTTCTACCAAAAATGAGGAAGGCTGGTGGAAGAGGCCGTGGAATTGGGCGGGGGTTGGCAGCTGGTAATGATGGTGTTGGTGGTGGATCTGATGGTAGTGGCAAGAGCAAAATAGGACCGAATGCAGGAGGTGCTGACCCTGCGTCATCGTCTGGCTACATAAGGCCTCGAACGCTTAGTTTTCTAGGAGTTGGCAAACCGCTTTTAAATCCAGAGCATCAGGAAAAAGTTTTGTCTTACATTGCTGACTCAGCCTCCAGCTCTATCGCCTCCTCTTCTTCAGTTGTAAAAAGTAAAAGCACTGAGTCGTCATTGGAGGCTCATGTTCATGAACCACACCTTTCCTTGTGTCCTTCACCCCAACCAAGATTGAAGGATGACGCAGGCCATACTACTGATTACTCCATGGAGCTGTTTTCACATACCATGCCTGGATTATCAAGTGAAATGGTGAATTACCCAGGCCAAGATGAATCTGACATGGAGTGCACTGATGCACAGCCGCTGATGGATGATTCTGCTGGTATATTCACTCAGAGCACTACATTGTCCTCGAAGTGTACAGAGTCAGATTCTGACCCTGATGAGACTCAGGTGCCCCTTCCCGCACACTATACCACCATACACGGTGACACAGAGGAAGGTGCACATGACATAGAAGAGGAGGTGATGGATGACCCAGTTGTTGACCCAGATTGGCATCCATTGGGGGAAGAGGGTGCTGCTTCCAATAGCTCAGATGAGGAGCATCCACAGCAGACATCGACATCGCAACAGCTGTTATCTGGCAGGCCCGGAGCACTCCAAAGACAGGTTCCAAACATCAAAAGAGTTGCTGGACAGCTTGTCCAGAGGGTGAAAAGATCACAGCGTGCTAGGCCGCAAAATGTCTGCCAAAGTAGGAAGAGTGCAGTGTGGCACTTTTTTGACCAAAATCCTCATGATCAGGCCAAGGTTATCTGTAAGAAGTGCGCAAAGACCTTTAGCCGAGGGAAAAATCTGAAAAATTTGAATACCAGTTGCATGCTTAGACATTTAACCAGCATGCACTTGCAAGCGTGGACACAACACCAAACCTCAAGTGCCACATGTGCAACTGATCACAACGAAGGTAGTCAGCAACGCTACATTGTTTCCCCCACTGTAAGCCCACCGGTTAGCACAGCAGCAAATGTTGAGGTGGCGTTGCAAGACCACAGCAGTGAGGGAATCCCACTGTTATATCAACGAAAGACTGATTCTAGGCCATCAGAAAGAACACCAACTCCATCACCATCATCAACCCTCTCTCAGTCCGCCCTGTCCACCGCTACTTCCACCATATGCAGCTCTCAAGTCCAGCTCACCCTCCCAGACACTATGAGTAGGTCAAGAAAGTACTCAGTCTCTCATCCGCGTACACTGGGTTTGAACGCCCACATTGCCAAACTAATCTCGTTTGAGATGATGCCCTTTCGGTTGGTGGAAAGCACAGCTTTCTGCGAACTCATGGCCTATGCAGTACCACGCTATGACCTACCCAGTCGCCACTTCTTCTCTCGCAAAGCCATCCCAGCCCTCCACCATCATGTGAAAGACCGCATTGTCCATGCACTCAAGCAGTCAGTGAGCGGAAAGGTGCACCTCACAACTGATGCATGGTCCAGTCGGCATGGCCAGGGCCGTTACGTGTCCATCACTGCGCACTGGGTTAATGTGGTGGATGCAGGGTCCACAGGGGACAGCGGTGGTGGGACAGTGCTGCCTAGCCCACGGTATAGGAAACAGTTGGCTGTATGCGTTCGACCCTCCTCCTCCTCCTCCTCCTCCAGAAGTGAAAGTTCGTCCACAGAGCGCAGTCGTACGAGCACTCCATCTGCAGCTGCCACTGTTGCACACGATGTGTCCCCCTATCGAGCAGCTAGTGGAGAGCGTCAGCAGGCTGTGTTGCAGATGATGTGTTTGGGAGACAGACACACCGCTGAGGTGCTGGCCGAGTACTTGAAGCGACAAACTGAGTCATGGCTGGGCAGTGTACATCTTGAGGCAGGCAAGGTAGTTAGTGATAACGGCCGTAATTTTGTGGCAGCCATAGCCCTTTCAAAACTCAGCCACATACCTTGCTTGGCTCACACCTTGAACCTGGTGGTGCAGTGCTTCCTCAAAAATTATCCAGAGTTAACAGCCCTGCTCCAGAAGGTGCGAAGACTGTGCGCGCACATCCGCCCCTGTACACTCCGTTCGTATGCAGAAGCTGCAGCGATTGCTCCACCTTCCCAACCACCGCCTCATTATCGACATTGCAACAAGGTGGAACTCCACCCTGCACATGGTGGAGCGGCTGTGCGAGCAGAGGCAGGCCATAATGCATTTGTGGGAGGATACACGGCCAGGCACTTTGAGAGCAGACATGGAGTTGACAGGTGTGCAGTGGTCGAAGCTGAAAGACCTTTGTAAAGTCCTTCAGTGTTTTAAGGAATGCACACGGCTGGTAAGCGCAGACGACGCCATCCTAAGCATGAGCATCCCACTTATGCGTCTGCTCATGCAAACTTTGACGCACCTTAAGGAGCAGGCGTCTGCAGCCAATGTTGATGAGGAGGAAGAGGAGGAGGGAATCCTTGATGACATTCAGCCATTGTCTGCTCAGGGACCTCTCCTGGACGAGGTGGAGGAAGAAGAGGAGGAGGAGGAGGATGATGATGGGGATGATTACTTAGGGGAGGAGGATGCATCTCGTGGGGCAAGTGAAAATGTTGGCGTGGCAAGGTGTGGTACAGGGTTTGTGCGTGACTGGAGGGATGTGGATTTGCCAGAAAGTGCTCCTCCACCCAGCACTCGCAGTGCATCATTGACACCGGGAACATTGGCCCACATGTCAGATTATGCCTTGCGGATCCTAAAAAGGGACCCCCGCATTGCCAAAATGATGAACGATGACGACTACTGGTTGCCCAGCATCCTGGATCCACGCTATAAAGGCAAATTACAAAACATCATGCCACAGGAGAACCTTGACCTAATATTGGCTATTAAACAAGCAACTCTGGTAAATCGGTTGCTTGAGGCATTCCCAGCACACAGCAGCGGTGATGGTTCTCACACGAGCCGTAAAGGCCGGGGGCAGCTTGGCAGAGGTGTTCGTGGTGCACACAGCAGAAGTGGCGTTGGAGACAGGGGTTTCATGACAATGTTGTGGACTGATTTTTCAAATACCGCTCACACAACTGGTAATACTGCATCGATGGAAAGTGACAGGAGACAGCAGTTGTCAACTATGGTTACAAACTACTTTTCCTCCCATATCGATGTTCTCCCACACAGGTCATTCCCCTTTGACTATTGGGCCGCTAAACTGGACACCTGGCCTGAATTGGCCCAATATGCCCTACAGGAGCTCGTTTGCCGAGCTGCAAGTGTGCTATCGGAAAGAGTCTTCAGTGCAGCTGGATCAATCCTGACAGAAAAAAGGACCCGTCTGTCAACCCAAAATGTGGATGATCTAACCTTCATTAAAATGAACCACGCATGGGTTTCCAAGGATTTTGTCCCACCTTCCCCTGATGACACATAGGGTGACAGAAAAATGGCTTGCTTTGGTCCACCTCTTCCTGGTACTTCACCTATTTCGCCTTTTGCATCAGCTGAATGTCCAACATCAACATATGCCACTTTCTAAAACTCCCTAACTGTGCTGCCTCCCCCCCCATGGCCGGGGTCACCACCGAGCGCACGACACCGTGCGAGTGCCGTTGCCCTGGACAGGTGGGTAGGCCGACTCTTGGGCGCGGGCACTGGCACAGGGTCCCTCATAGTGCAATCAAGTGTCTCTGACGGTGGTGGTGCGCACCCGCCGTCAGACACACCGCTGTACTATGAGGGGCCCAGTGCCAGTACCGACGCCCACGAGTGGGCCCCCCTTGCTTGGGCAGGGCCCCAGCATTTGCAATCTTTACCTCTCCCTGCTCCTCCGCTGTGTAGTCTGGGCCGTCAAATCCATACTGTGCCTGACACCGTCTGAGCCTGCCTCCTGATGTATAGACATATATTTTGAATGTGTACGCTATCCATACATGTTATCCGGGGATACGGTACCCTTTCTATCCTTTGTGCAATCACGTGCAATCCATACTGGGCCTAACACCGTCTGAGCCTGCCTCCTGAGACATATATTTTGAATGTGTACGCTATCCATACATGTTATCCGGGGATACGGTACCCTTTCTAACCTTTGTGCAATCACGTGCAATCCATACTGAGCCTAACACCGTCTGAGCCTGCCTCCTGAGACATATATTTTGAATGTGTACGCTATCCATACATGTTATCCGGGGATACGGTACCCTTTCTAACCTTTGTGCAATCACCTGCAATCCATACTGGGCCTAACACCGTCTGAGCCTGCCTCCTGAGACATATATTTTGAATGTGTACGCTATCCATACATGTTATCTGGGGATACGGTACCCTTTCTAACCTTTGTGCAATCACGTGCAATCCATACTGGGCCTAACACCGTCTGAGCCTGCCTCCTGAGACATATATTTTGAATGTGCACGCTATCCATACATGTTATCCGGGGATACGGTACCCTTTCTAACCTTTGTGCAATCACGTGCAATCCATACTGGGCCTAACACCGTCTGAGCCTGCCTCCTGAGACATATATTTTGAATGTGTACGCTATCCATACATGTTATCCGGGGATACGGTACCCTTTCTAACCTTTGTGCAATCACGTGCAATTCATACTGGGCCTAACACCGTCTGAGCCTGCCTCCTGAGACATATATTTTGAATGTGTACGCTATCCATACATGTTATCTGGGAATACGGTACCCTTTCTAACCTTTGTGCAATCACGTGCAATCCATACTGGGCCTAACACCGTCTGAGCCTGCCTCCTGAGACATATATTTTGAATGTGTACGCTATCCATACATGTTATCCGGGGATACGGTACCCTTTCTAACCTTTGTGCAATCACGTGCAATCCATACTGGGCCTAACACCGTCTGAGCCTGCCTCCTGAGACATATATTTTGAATGTGTACGCTATCCATACATGTTATCCGGGGATACGGTACCCTTTCTAACCTTTGTGCAATCACGTGCAATCCATACTGGGCCTAACACCGTCTGAGCCTGCCTCCTGAGACATATATTTTGAATGTGTACGCTATCCATACATGTTTTCCGGGGATACGGTACCCTTTCTAACCTTTGTGCAATCACGTGCAATCCATACTGAGCCTAACACCGTCTGAGCCTGCCTCCTGAGACATATATTTTGAATGTGTACGCTATCCATACATGTTATCTGGGGATACGGTACCCTTTCTAACCTTTGTGCAATCACGTGCAATCCATACTGGGCCTAACACCATCTGAGCCTGCCTCCTGATACATATATTTTGAATGTGTACGCTATCCATACAAGTTATCCGGGGATACGGTACCCTTTCTAACCTTTGTGCAATCACGTGCAATCCATACTGGGCCTAACACCGTCTGAGCCTGCCTCCTGAGACATATATTTTGAATGTGTACGCTATCCATACATGTTAACCGGGGATACGGTACCCTTTCTAACCTTTGTGCAATCACGTGCAATCCATACTGGGCCTAACACCGTCTGAGCCTGCCTCCTGAGACATATATTTTGAATGTGTACGCTATCCATACATGTTATCCGGGGATACGGTACCCTTTCTAACCTTTGTGCAATCACGTGCAATCCATACTGGGCCTAACACCGTCTGAGCCTGCCTCCTGAGACATATATTTTGAATGTGTACGCTATCCATACATGTTATCCGGGGATACGGTACCCTTTCTAACCTTTGTGCAATCACGTGCAATCCATACTGGGGCTAACACCGTCTGAGCCTGCCTCCTGAGACATATATTTTGAATGTGTATGCTATCCATACATGTTATCTGGGGATACGGTACCCTTTCTAACCTTTGTGCAATCACGTGCAATCCATACTGGGCCTAACACCGTCTGAGCCTGCCTCCTGAGACATATATTTTGAATGTGTACGCTATCCATACATGTTATCTGGGGATACGGTACCCTTTCTAACCTTTGTGCAATCACGTGCAATCCATACTGGGCCTAACACCGTCTGAGCCTGCCTCCTGAGACATATATTTTGAATGTGTACGCTATCCATACATGTTATCTGGGGATACGGTACCCTTTCTAACCTTTGTCCAATCACGTGCAATCCATACTGGGCCTATCACCGTCTGAGCCTGCCTCCTGATGCATAGACATATATTTTGAATGTGTACACTATCCATACATGTTATCTGGGGATACGGTACCCTTTCTCACCTTTGTGCAATCACGTGCAATCCATACTGGGCGTAACACCGTCTGAGAATGATAGATGGGGCCCACCATACACTGGAACATTCCAAAGGTGGACATCAGACACTGGAGCAGCATTTACAGGGCCCATTATACACTAGAGCATTAGAAATGGGGCCCATTATGTTTGGAGCATTATTTGGGCCCATAAGACAGTAGAGCTTCATCCATGGGGACCAACATATACTGTAGCATTATGTGGAGCTCATCATATACTGTTTCAAACATTATATGGGACCAATCATTCTGTATGGAGAAATAGATGGGCCTCGTCATGAGATGTAAAAAGTGAGGTATTTTTCATTGTACTATACCGCTATTTCTCTGCCGTATCGGAGCATGATGAGTTGTGGTATGTGTTAAAGGGGCGCTCTTTCGCCCAGGGCACATGAAAACCTGGAGCCAGCCCTCCCCCCCCACAGTCTGTAGCCAAATAACCCCCATTTTTCAGTGCGTAACTTTTATTATGAAGTTAATTAAGGTTGACAAGCTTAAGTAAGAAAAATTGATGCTTTTGGCATTCAAATGGGCACTGTTGTTGTGTTTCCTGTCCTCTTCTCACTGCCGACTTTTATTCCCCATTGACTTACATTGGGTTTCGTGTTTCGGGACGACCCCGACTTTTCCCTATAATCGGACGATCTTGTTCGACCCGACTTTTGGAAAAGTCGGGTTTCACGAAACGAAACGCGACCCTAATAAACCAAAAGTCGCTCAACTCTAGTCTCCACTGCTGCTCCTGGTGTCTGCTATTGTTTACAGTGCTAATGTCACATCAACGGTCCTGCAGCCAATCAGTGAGCTCAGTGGCTCTGAGTGGCTCATTGTGCAGAGCTGATGAGCTCACTGATTGGCTGCAGGACTGTTGATGTGACTTGAGTGCTGCAGATAAAAGGAGCAGCGATGGGTACTCGGCGTTGGAGGGCGCCTAAAGCCTCAATTTTTTTTTCGTTTTTTAAAAATCGACCAGAGGGAGAGGGTTTTTCCGAAAAGACCCTCTAATTTTTACTAAGTTGCAGTTTTCTTGCAGACTGCAGCAGATTTCTCTCCATTATTTTAATGTATCTTGCTGCATTTTTCTAGCTCGTTATCTAGGGAGACCTCCCTGGAACTTTTGCAGTTTATGGTGCTTTCGAAGTGATAATGGCACTACGCAGTATCTCGCTTATGCTAAATAAGGCCTAATGAAAATTGTAATTACAGTCTGAAAATTTTTCACTTGATCATCAACTGTCTCCACTTGATAGTCTATAGAAAATGTTTAGTCTAATGATTTTGGTCTTGCTAAAGGGGTTGTTTCCTATTTTAAAGGGCACTCAGCTTTTTTATTCCCGAACAGGAAAAAAGATGTTTCATCCTGTAAAAAACTGCGCAGGTCGCAGTCAATTAGTGCCACTGTTCGAATGCAGTAGTCACATGATACCTTCCACCATATGCTAATGCCAAAAGACCGGGAACACAGTACAGAGTGTATAGGACTGGCACATGTCAGGGAGTTAAAAAAAAATATATATATATTTCTCTTATTACCCCGGGCCCAATAAGTTTCACTTTTAAAGCATGGACAACAATTTTAGTTCTTCCATACACATCAGAGAAAATGAGTCCAAACTCAACAATTCCAACGGAATCAGCCAACGGGAGCCTCACAATGATGATGATGTTTGAAGGAAAGAAGGGTTGGTCTGGTTCAATATCCATACTCAATTTTTTGCTCTTTAGAGAGATAAAGTTGCTTCCTGAGGTGTGAGAACATATGACGGCTTGGTCAAAAAAGACCGGCATGTGTAGGAAGGTATCCATGGTCCAAAAGGGGATATTGTACAGCAACAATAGAAAGCAATTAAAACTTAGCCTTTAATCATATAAGATACAAAAATGTCATTGTGCACATATTGAAAAAAAAAAACATACTGCCTACGTTGTTTCAGGAAGAAAAATAATCAGAAAAAACATGTCCAAAAACTCAACTATTTCAACGGAATCAGCCAACGGGAGCCTCCAGATAATGATGTTTGAGGGAGAGAAGAGTTGAACTGGGTGAATATCAGAATTCGAATTTTGGTCTTCAGAGAGATACAGTTGCTTCTTGAGGTGTGAGAACACGATTGGTTGAAAGCGGCATGTGTAGGAAGGTCTACATGGTACAAAAGGGGATGTTCTACCAGCACCAAAGGAAAGAAGTTAAAACTTAGCCTTAAATCATCATAGGATACAAAAAATAATCATAATTACTACGCATTTCAGGTAGAAAAACCCTTAATCATAGCTATGATTGTTTTTCTACCTGAAATTTGTCAGCATTATGAGGTTTTTTTAATATGCGACCATTCTGCCTATTTCTTATCCCACCTACTTTCCTTCGGTGCTGGAGAACATCCCATTTTGGACCATTGAGAGCTATTTGACCTGGAAGCCAGACCAGTGCATACTCCATGCACCACACACAGACAATACACTATCTACCGTAGAAGTTTACTGGGATACTTACCTCTAGCAGAGGAATGGTGAGCCGAATTGACACGTTCTTTTTTGTATGTATGAGGAACAGTGGCCTCAAAAAGTTGCTGTTGTCCAAATGAGAGCTCGTATAAGGTGTTGGAGTGACCTAAAATAATTTTCCAGACACTTTTTTTTTTTTAAAATAGGTCAGAATGGCTTTAAAATAAAAAAAGTGTTTCTAACCTTACTGATTGCCAAATAGGTCAGAATGGCTTTAAAATAAAAAAAAAGTGTTTCTAACCTTACTGATTGCCTGCCAATCCCATTTAGATGCTTACCGTATCCCGGTAGATCTCTACTTCCTGGTTCTGTTCGACACAAAGGACATGCCACTTCCTGTTTTAGATGGATCATCAGTGTGGCCATTGGTTGTGTGTGCGGACATTTCCTGTGTGGCAGGAAATACTAGGAAGTAGGAACCAGCAGGAACCTGGGAAGCATTGCAACAGGTGTAGCGAGGGACTGAATACGAAAGTATCACTTTTTTTTAAATGCCATTCTGATAACTTGTTCTTCTTGCTGTTTGTTGAGTTTTTTTCAGTACAAAAACTTCACTTTATCTGCCTCATCTCACACATTAGCAAGGAGATAAAAAAAATAAGTAAATAAAAATAACCCACAAATGCTGAATCAGACTACACAGAGTAGTCTGTCACAATGGAGACACATGGGTCTAGATAGGCGCTGTAGACAAATAAATAATATTTTTAAGTCAATATTTGCCTATTTCAGTTTTGGATGCACTGAATTCATAAAATAATTACAAATTAAATCTACATAATCCACATTAATATTTGTAAAGAGGCTGTCATTAGAGTTGAGCGACTTTTGGTTTTTTAGGGTCGCGTTTCGTTTCGTGAAACCCGACTTTTCCAAAAGTCGGGTCGAGCAAGATCGTCCGATTATAGGGAAAAGTCGGGGTCGTCCCGAAACACGAAACCCAATGTAAGTCAATGGGGAATAAAAGTCGGCAGTGAGAGGAGGACAGGAAACACACCTACAGTGCCCATTTGAATGCCAAAAGCATCAATTCTTCTTACTTAAGCTTGTCAACCTTAATTAACTTCATAATACAAGTTACGCACTGAAAAATGGGGGTTATTTGGCTAAAGTTGTGGGGGGGGGAGGGCTGGCTGCAGGTTTTCATGTGCCCTGGGCGAAAGAGCGCCCCTTTAACACATACCACAACTCATCATGCTCCGATACGGCAGATAAATAGCGGTATAGTACAATGAA
Organism: Dendrobates tinctorius; assembly: GCF_039654945.1. Classification (NCBI taxonomy): domain Eukaryota; kingdom Metazoa; phylum Chordata; class Amphibia; order Anura; family Dendrobatidae; genus Dendrobates; species Dendrobates tinctorius. Next base: position 61,712,647 of record NW_027361696.1, read on the forward strand.
AAATACCTCACTTTTTACATCTCATGACGAGGCCCATCTATTTCTCCATACAGAATCATTGGTCCCATATAATGTTTGAAACAGTATATGATGAGCTCCACATAATGCTACAGTATATGTTGGTCCCCATGGATGAAGCTCCACTGTCTTATGGGCCCAAATAATGCTCCAAACATAATGGGCCCCATTTCTAATGCTCTAGTGTATAATGGGCCCTGTAAATGCTGCTCCAGTGTCTGATGTCCACCTTTGGAATGTTCCAGTGTATGGTGGGCCCCATCTATCATTCTCCAGAGTATAGTGCTCCCCAAAAATTGCTGTCCCAACATTGAAAACAATCAAATAAGTCTCCTCGCTAGGGAATCCCTGTACTTGTCTGGACAGGTGCTGTAGCTTGCTTAACAGCTCGCCAGCCGTTCTCACGCCCAGTATGGATTGCACGTGATTGCACAAAGGTTAGAAAGGGTACCGTATCCCTGGATAACATGTATGGATAGCGTACACATTCAAAATATATGTCTCAGGAGGCAGGCTCAGACGGTGTCAGGCCCAGTATGGATTGCACGTGATTGCACAAAGGTTAGAAAGGGTACCGTATCCCTGGATAACATGTATGGATAGCGTACACATTCAAAATATATGTCTCAGGAGGCAGGCTCAGACGGTGTCAGGCACAGTATGGATTGCACGTGATTGCACAAAGGTTATAAAGGGTACCGTATCCCCGGATAACATGTATGGATAGCGTACACATTCAAAATATATGTCTCAGGAGGCAGGCTCAGACGGTGTTAGGCCCAGTATGGATTGCACGTGATTGCACAAAGGTTAGAAAGGGTACCGTATCCCCGGATAACATGTATGGATAGCGTACACATTCAAAATATATGTCTCAGGAGGCAGGCTCAGACGGTGTTAGGCCCAGTATGGATTGCACGTGATTGCACAAAGGTTAGAAAGGGTACCGTATCCCCGGATAACATGTATGGATAGCGTACACATTCAAAATATATGTCTCAGGAGGCAGGCTCAGACGGTGTTAGGCCCAGTATGGATTGCACGTGATTGCACAAAGGTTAGAAAGGGTACCGTATCCCTGGATAACATGTATGGATAGCGTACACATTCAAAATATGTCTCAGGAGGCAGGCTCAGACGGTGTCAGGCACAGTATGGATTGCACGTGATTGCACAAAGGTTAGAAAGGGTACCGTATCCCCGGATAACATGTATAGATAGCGTACACATTCAAAATATATGTCTCAGGAGGCAGGCTCAGACGGTGTTAGGCCCAGTATGGATTGCACGTGATTGCACAAAGGTTAGAAAGGGTACCGTATCCCCGGATAACATGTATGGATAGCGTACACATTCAAAATATATGTCTCAGGAGGCAGGCTCAGACGGTGTTAGGCCCAGTATGGATTGCACGTGATTGCACAAAGGTTAGAAAGGGTACCGTATCCCTGGATAACATGTATGGATAGCGTACACATTCAAAATATATGTCTCAGGAGGCAGGCTCAGACGGTGTCAGGCCCAGTATGGATTGCACGTGATTGCACAAAGGTTAGAAAGGGTACCGTATCCCTGGATAACAAGTATGGATAGCGTACACATTAAAAATATATGTCTCAAGAGGCAGGCTCAGACGGTGTCAGGCACAGTATGGATTGCACGTGATTGCACAAAGGTTAGAAAGGGTACCGTATCCCCGGATAACATGTATGGATAGCGTACACATTCAAAATATATGTCTCAGGAGGCAGGCTCAGACGGTGTCAGGCACAGTATGGATTTGACGGCCCAGATTACACAGCAGAGGAGCAGGGAGAGGTAAAGATTGCAAATGCTGGGGCCCTGCCCAAGCAAGGGGGACCCACTCGTGGGCGTCGGTACTGGCACTGGGCCCCTCATAGTACAGCGGTGTGTCTGACGGCGGGTGTGCACCACCACCGTCAGAGACACTTGATTGCACTATGAGGGACCCTGTGCCAGTGCCCGCGCCCAAGAGTCGGCCTACCCACCTGTCCAGGGCAACGGCACTTGCACGGTGTCGTGCGGTAGGTGGTGACCCCGGCCATGGGGGGGAGGCAGCACAGTTAGGGAGTTTTAGAAAGTGGCATATGTTGATGTTGGACATTCAGCTGATGCAAAAGGCGAAATAGGTGAAGTACCAGGAAGAGGTGGACCAAAGCAAGCCATTTTTCTGTCACCCTATGTGTCATCAGGGGAAGGTGGGACAAAATCCTTGGAAACCCATGCGTGGTTCATTTTAATGAAGGTTAGATCATCCACATTTTGGGTTGACAGACGGGTCCTTTTTTCTGTCAGGATTGATCCAGCTGCACTGAAGACTCTTTCCGATAGCACACTTGCAGCTGGGCAAGCGAGCTCCTGTAAGGCATATTGGGCCAATTCAGGCCAGGTGTCCAGTTTAGCGGCCCAATAGTCAAAGGGGAATGACCTGTGTGGGACAACATCGATATGGGAGGAAAAGTAGTTTGTAACCATAGTTGACAACTGCTGTCTCCTGTCACTTTCCATCGATGCAGTATTACCAGTTGTGTGAGCGGTATTTGAAAAATCAGTCCACAACATTGTCATGAAACCCCTGTCTCCAACGCCACTTCTGCTGTGTGCACCACGAACACCTCTGCCAAGCTGCCCCCGGCCCGTACGGCTCGTGTGAGAACCATCACCGCTGCTGTGTGCTGGGAATGCCTCAAGCAACCGATTTACCAGAGTTGCTTGTTTATTAGCCAATATTAGGTCAAGGTTCTCCTGTGGCATGATGTTTTGTAATTTGCCTTTATAGCGTGGATCCAGGATGCTGGCCAACCAGTAGTCGTCATCGTTCATCATTTTGGCAATGCGGGGGTCCCTTTTTAGGATCCGCAAGGCATAATCTGACATGTGGGCCAATGTTCCCGGTGTCAATGATGCACTGCGAGTGCTGGGTGGAGGAGCACTTTCTGGCAAATCCACATCCCTCCAGTCACGCACAAACCCTGTACCAGACCTTGCCACGCCAACATTTTCACTTGCCCCACGAGATGCATCCTCCTCCCCTAAGTAATCATCCCCATCATCCTCCTCCTCCTCCTCTTCTTCCTCCACCTCGTCCAGGAGAGGTCCCTGAGCAGACAATGGCTGAATGTCAACAAGGATTCCCTCCTCCTCTTCCTCCTCATCAACATTGGCTGCAGACGCCTGCTCCTTAAGGTGCGTCAAAGTTTGCATGAGCAGACGCATAAGTGGGATGCTCATGCTTAGGATGGCGTCGTCTGCGCTTACCAGCCGTGTGCATTCCTCAAAACACTGAAGGACTTTACAAAGGTCTTTCAGCTTCGACCACTGCACGCCTGTCAACTCCATGTCTGCTCTCAAAGTGCCTGGCCGTGTATCCTCCCACAAATGCATTATGGCCTGCCTCTGCTCGCACAGCCGCTCCACCATGTGCAGGGTGGAGTTCAACCTTGTTGCAATGTCGATAATGAGGCGGTGGTTGGGAAGGTGGAGCAATCGCTGCAGCTTCTGCATACGAACGGAGTGTACAGGCGACCGGCGGAAATGCGCGCACAGTCTTCGCACCTTCTGGAGCAGGGCTGTTAACTCCGGATAATTTTTGAGGAAGCACTGCACCACCAGGTTCAAGGTGTGAGCCAAGCAACGTATGTGGCTGAGTTTTGAAAGGGCTACGGCTGCCACAAAATTACGGCCGTTATCACTAACTACCTTGCCTGCCTCAAGATGTACACTGCCCAGCCATGACTCAGTTTGTCGCTTCAAGTACTCGGCCAGCACCTCGGCGGTGTGTCTGTCGCCCAAACACATCATCTGCAACACAGCCTGCTGACGCTTTCCACTAGCTGCTCGATAGGGGGACACATCGTGTGCAACAGTGGCAGCTGCAGATGGAGTGCTCGTACGACTGCGCTCTGTGGACGAGCTTTCGCTTCTGGAGGAGGAGGAGGAGGAGGGTCGAACGCATACAGCCAACTGTTTCCTATACCGTGGGCTAGGCAGCACTGTCCCACCACCGCTGTCCCCTGTGGACCCTGCATCCACCACATTAACCCAGTGCGCAGTGATGGACACGTAACGGCCCTGGCCATGCCGACTGGACCATGCATCAGTTGTGAGGTGCACCTTTCCGCTCACTGACTGCTTGAGTGCATGGACAATGCGGTCTTTCACATGATGGTGGAGGGCTGGGATGGCTTTGCGAGAGAAGAAGTGGCGACTGGGTAGGTCATAGCGTGGTACTGCATAGGCCATGAGTTCGCGGAAAGCTGTGCTTTCCACCAACCGAAAGGGCATCATCTCAAACGAGATTAGTTTGGCAATGTGGGCGTTCAAACCCAGTGTACGTGGATGAGAGACTGAGTACTTTCTTGACCTACTCATAGTGTCTGGGAGGGTGAGCTGGACTTGAGATATGGTGGAAGTAGCGGTGGACAGGGTGGACTGAGAGAGGGTTGATGATGGTGATGGAGTTGGTGTTCTTTCTGATGGCCTAGAATCAGTCTTTCATTGATATAACAGTGGGATTCCCTGACTGCTGTGGTCTTGCAACGACACCTCAACATTTGCTGCTGTGCTAACCGGTGGGCTTACAGTGGGGGAAACAATGTAGCGTTGCTGACTACCTTCGTTGTGATCAGTTGCACATGTGGCACTTGAGGTTTGGTGTTGTGTCCACGCTTGCAAGTGCATGCTGGTTAAATGTCTAAGCATGCAACTGGTATTCAAATTTTTCAGATTTTTCCCTCGGCTAAAGGTCTTTGCGCACTTCTTACAGATAACCTTGGCCTGATCATGAGGATTTTGGTCAAAAAAGTGCCACACTGCACTCTTCCTACTTTGGCAGACATTTTGCGGCCTAGCACGCTGTGATCTTTTCACCCTCTGGACAAGCTGTCCAGCAACTCTTTTGATGTTTGGAACCTGTCTTTGGAGTGCTCCGGGCCTGCCAGATAACAGCTGTTGCGATGTCGATGTCTGCTGTGGATGCTCCTCATCTGAGCTATTGGAAGCAGCACCCTCTTCCCCCAATGGATGCCAATCTGGGTCAACAACTGGGTCATCCATCACCTCCTCTTCTATGTCATGTGCACCTTTCTCTGTGTCACCGTGTATGGTGGTATAGTGTGCGGGAAGGGGCACCTGAGTCTCATCAGGGTCAAAATCTGGCTCTGTACACTGCGAGGACAATGTAGTGCTCTGAGTGAATGTACCAGCAGAAACATCCATCAGCGGCTGTGCATCAGTGCACTCCATGTCAGATTCATCTTGGCCTGGGTAATTCACCATTTCACTTGATAATCCAGGCATGGTATGTGAAAACAGCTCCATGGAGTAATCAGTAGTATGGCCTGCATCATCCTTCAATCTTGGTTGGGGTGAAGGACACAAGGAAAGGTGTGGTTCATGAACATGAGCCTCCAATGACGACTCAGTGCTTTTACTTTTTACAACTGAAGAAGAGGAGGCGATAGAGCTGGAGGCTGAGTCAGCAATGTAAGACAAAACTTTTTCCTGATGCTCTGGCTTTAAAAGCGGTTTGCCAACTCCTAGAAAACTAAGCGTTCGAGGCCTTATGTAGCCAGACGATGACGCAGGGTCAGCACCTCCTGCATTCGGTCCTATTTTGCTCTTGCCACTACCATCAGATCCACCACCAACACCATCATTAAAAGCTGCCAACCCCCGCCCAATTCCACGGCCTCTTCCACCAGCCTTCCTCATTTTTGGTAGAAATGTAGACAAAATCCAACAAACTATATAGTAATGTAAAACAAGGTACAAGGTGTCTATAGGACAGGGAAGATTTAGAATTTCTGCACACACTTGTGGACAGTGGACACTTTTGGATTGTGTGAGGCCCACTGATATCTGAGCGCTATGTGACAGGCTCGATGGCACAGCTGTGACCAAATTGACGAGAGGATAATGGAGATTTTGAATCTCTGCGCACACTTTTGGACACTGGACACTTGTGGATTGTGTGAGGCCCACTGATATCTGAGCGCTATGTGAAAGGCTCGATGGCACAGCTGCCTGTGACCAAAGTGACGAGAGGCTAATGGAGATTTTGAATCTCTGCGCACACTTTTGGACACTGGACACTTGTGGATTGTGTGAGGCCCACTGATATCTGAGCGCTATGTGACAGGCTCGATGGCACAGCTGCCTGTGACAAAAGTGACGAGAGGATAATGGAGATTTTGAATCTCTGCGCACACTTTTGGACACTGGACACTTGTGGATTGTGTGAGGCCCACTGATATCTGAGCGCTATGTGACAGGCTCGATGGCACAGCTGTGACCAAAGTGACGAGAGGATAATGGAGATTTTGAATCTCTGCGTACACTTTTGAACACTGGACACTTGTGGATTGTGTGAGGCCCACTGATCTCTGAGCGCTATGTGACACGCTCGATGGCACAGCTGCCTGTGACAAAAGTGACGAGAGGATAATGGAGATTTTGAATCTCTGCGCACACTTTTGGACACTGGACACTTGTGGATTGTGTGAGGCCCACTGATATCTGAGCGCTATGTGACAGGCTCGATGGCACAGCTGTGACCAAAGTGACGAGAGGATAATGGAGATTTTGAATCTCTGCGCACACTTTTGGACACTGGACACTTGTTGATTGTGTGAGGCCCACTGATATCTGAGCGCTATGTGACACGCTCGATGGCACAGCTGCCTGTGACAAAAGTGACGAGAGGATAATGGAGATTTTGAATCTCTGCGCACACTTTTGGACACTGGACACTTGTGGATTGTGTGAGGCCCACTGATATCTGAGCGCTATGTGACACGCTCGATGGCACAGCTGTGACCAAAGTGACGAGAGGATAATGGAGATTTTGAATCTCTGCGCACACTTTTGGACACTGGACACTTGTGGATTGTGTGAGGCCCACTGATATCTGAGCGCTATGTGACAGGCTTGATGGCACAGCTGCCTGTGACCAAAGTGACGAGAGGATAATGGAGATTTTGAATCTCTGCGCACACTTTTGGACACTGGACACTTGTGGATTGTGTGAGGCCCACTGATATCTGAGCGCTATGTGACACGCTCGATGGCACAGCTGCCTGTGACCAAAGTGACGAGAGGATAATGGAGATTTTGAATCTCTGCGCGCACTTTTGGACACTGGACACTTGTGGATTGTGTGAGGCCCACTGATATCTGAGCGCTATATGTGACACGCTCGATGGCACAGCTGCCTGTGACCAAAGTGACGAGAGGATAATGGAGATTTTGAATCTCTGCGCACACTTTTGGACACTGGACACTTGTGGATTGTGTGAGGCCCACTGATATCTGAGCGCTATGTGACACGCTCGATGGCACAGCTGCCTGTGACCAAAGTGACGAGAGGATAATGGAGATTTTGAATCTCTGGGCACACTTTTGGACACTGGACACTTGTGGATTGTGTGAGGCCCACTGATATCTGAGCGCTATGTGACAGGCTCGATGGCACAGCTGTGACAAAAGTGACTAGAGGATAAGGGAGATTGGATTGCTTTTAAAAAAGCAGTTTGCGGAGCAGTGGGTAAACAGCAATGCCAGCGTGTCAGGAAGCCTTAAAAGGCAGCCCAACAACCAACACCACTGATACACCACAATATAGCCTCCCCTTGCACTGCACACACAGTGACTTGTGTGTTGTGCAGGCCAAATCGCTAGCAGCAGAAGCAGTTTTTTTGTCTTCTTCCCTGCCTAACGCTCTCCCTACAGAATCAGCAGCAACCTCTCCCTATACTAAGATCGGCAGAAGTAAGATGGCGGTCGGCGTGCACGCCCTTTTATACCCCCTGTGATGCCCACCAAAGCAAGCCAATCACTTGCATGCCCTTCTGAAAGATGGTGGTGACCCGTGCCTAGGTCATCACGTTGCCCACAGTGTCCGTGGATCCTGATTGGCTGAAAAAGAGCGCAAAACAAACTTTTGAAACGCGACTTTGGCGCGTAAGTCGCCGACCTCGTGGCTGACCTCATCCTAGGGTCGGGTTTCGTTTCATGAAACCCGACTTTGCCAAAAGTCGGCGACTTTTGAATTTTTTCGCCCCGTTTCGCCCAACTCTAGCTGTCATTACTTTGGTACTATTAAAGAAGCTCTAATCGGTTGAAAATAGTTAAGACATGTAGGATTCTAAAAAATGGCAAAATGTAAACTTACGGTATTTAAAAATAAAACCTAACGCGTTTCGGGTAGAAAAATTAAAAAAGGTGGGCATTAGAGTGAAAATGCAAATGTTCCCCAACCTACAGCTCTGTAGCTGTTGCAAATCTGCAATCCGCCACAGGTTGGGGGATCCTCTATAAAGGTAGTACAAAGCCTGGGTATGACAGGTAAAACTGTCACTTCTTCTACTTGTTCCAGGATAATTTTATTAGGTTTTATATTGTCTCTCACATGACAGCTGTGTGATTCCCTCTTGTCTTATCTGTCACATGAGGCTTGTACGTGTTTCTCCTACAGATTCATACATCCATTTGGAGCGTGACATGTGACGCGCGTCAGTGCCCACTTTTTCCCAGGGTATTGCGATCGGCGATGGTATGGCTACGAGCCTGCTATTTAAGATGACAATTATCAGAGTATTAAAGAGCATTTTTCCAAACTATACATGTCATTAATAATTATTAGAGCATGACATGTCCTCGCCTGCTGCTTCTCATCTCGCACTCTGCCCACCCACCTCTGTGCCACCTCTGGAGATATTCTTGGGCTCATGAGCATAATACTAAATGCATCAATAAGATGTAAGACACAGCCACCAGTCAGACACTTGCAGAATTTTAGAATTGACGCATCTATCAATTGATTTGTGGCAATATTTTAATTTACCTAATATTACAATTGTGCCATAATTTGCAAACTTTCAAAATCAAAAAGGAGGGGCACGGACAAAATTGGGCAAAATTAATCACAAATTTACGGATGTTCATAGCATTATATTTAAAGTGGTTTTCTGCTTTTCCCAGGTTGCAGTTTGTTTCTGGCCTTTATTCACCCTACCCAGGTCCAGCGCTAAGTCTCTGGGTCGCCCTCCCAGGGCTGCGGGGTACTCGGTACCGGGCCGGTGTCAGGGGGATGTGTCACAGCAGCGGTGACCCAGACTGTGGCCCTGGGCACCCAAGTCAATGGCGGATGTAGTTGTAGTTAATGGAATGGAATAGTTTTTGACGCCACCTGTGGTGCTCGGCAAGGGAGGTGTTAAGCCGACGCTGCAGACAGATCCTCTGGGACAGATGGTAGGATGCAGCAGTGATGGTATAGCCCTCCACAAGCAGGGCTTGTGTCCCAGGTCAGTGTAGTTGTAATGGTTGTGGAAAGGCGCAGGCAGCGTAAAGGATGGTACCCAGATGTAGTGGTGCTGAGCGGGTTGGGGCAAGAATGAATGGAGGACACCAAGGCCTGCAGTTCCAAAGCTTTACTCACAGTCTGCGGTACACAAGGGTGCCTGCCTCCGGGCCATGTCCTCCGGGTCAGAGACTCAGCCAACCTCCAGGCCAGATGGGAAGCTCCTCTCCAACACTCCGCCAACATGTACCTTTCCTGAACGACTCCTCTATTGCGCCTTAAATTGTGAAGATCTCCAGTACCGTGGTACTCTGGAGTTCCTCCTGTCAGATGTTCCTAACAATTCTACTCGTATGGCAGACAGCTGTAGCCTCTCTCGGGGACTCCTTTCACCGGAGTCCTGGCTCTCTATTCAATTGCTGTTGTGCCCCAAGTCTTAGTTGGGAGTAGTGCATTTACAGCCAACTACTCCACCGGTGTCTGCTGCAGAGCCATAAGTGTCCATACAACCTCGGGGACTGGGCCCCGGCCTTGCGCTGAGAACCTATAGGCAGGGTTCCTCTTCCAAGCCACGTCTCCTTTCTGTTCTCCTACTCCTTCGTTCCGTACTGATCCTTCTCTCTCTTATGGAAGCTTAGGTTGCAGTTCTACGTCTTTCTCCTTCTGTTCCTTTCCCGTGCCAGCTCGCTCAGATCACTGAGGCAGCTGCAGCACTCCTTCCTCCATCCCCTCTTCCAGGGATCTCCACTCCTCCCGAGTGGCTTCCTTCCTCACTGACCTTCTGTCAGACTGAACCCGTAATCCTACACTTTCCCACTCTTTTATATATCTCAACTACACCCACCTCACAGCACATCCAGTGTTCCAAGCAGGGAACCACCAGAGGTGCTCTGCTACTCTCTAAGCCCTGAGCCGCAATGTGGTTGTGCAGAACTACCCTGTTGTGTGGGGTGCGAGTGTTGGAGCATGGAAAGGATTTCCCCCGTTACCTGGATGGTGGGGCACTACACCTTAGGAGAAGGTGCAGTACCTCTGTGGCGACTGAGCTTCAGGGGCGCCACATCTCCACCACTGCTCCCAGTGTCTGCTGGCGTCACATCGACAGAACTGCAGGTTATCAGTGATCTCAGCATCTCTGCCTGAGTTGATGGCAGGGAAGCGGACCTCAATGATTGCCTGCAGCACTGTCCACATGACTTCACTGCTGCAGACAACAGACACTGGGAGCAGTGGTGGAGACTCAACTCTGGACCTGGGGAGGGTGATGAATGCCCAGTTTTATGTTTTTTTAAAGCAGCTAGGGGATAGGGGTTTTCCAAAACCGGAAACTTCTTTAATTGCTTCTCTTTAGGTTTGGTGGAGGAATTCAACCATTGCTAAGTGCACCATTATGGAGAACAAGACTGTTCTCTAAGCAGACAGATCACTGCACCTGCATGATCTGTCGGCATTTACAAAAATGCTTTAAAAAACAGAAGTATTAATAGTTTATTTTTAGTTTATGATCACTTCCCTATTTTTAGCTTTGATTTTGCTGGAAATATGGCAGACTGGTTGTTCAAAAGTCACATGTGACTTGCGTTGAAGTCTACGGCAAGTGCGTTGCGTGCGTCTTTAGACCAGCAACAGAAAATACGACACATCTGGAAACATTTGCGAGATCGTGCTGTAGTAGTATGTTGCAGGTCGTGTCATTTGAAATCATTATATCCAATGTTGCAATGTGTCATTGCGCTTTTAGTGTTATGAGGCACTTTGCAAATCCAGGGTCATAGCTCCCCCCTTTTTTGGGCTGTGAATTTTGTCTATTTAGCAGGTGTTTAGACAGTCAGGTCTGGGTTCTGCTCTGCCCCCATCTATTTTGAGGTCTGCTGACACATAGCGAGGCAAATTACAAGAGATAGTGACTTTCCCGATTGGGTCACCTTGTCGCAGTGGGATGGCTTTTGCGCAAAACAGTGTTGAATAAGTACCCTGTATTATTTTATACTACTATCTAATTATTTATTTACTTACTGCAGGGTAATTGCTCATTGTTTTTATCCTAGGTTCTGTCTGTAAAATGGCCACAGTGTGAATGTGCACCTACATATTGGCCACTCCATTTCTTTGGTTCCGCCATTTAACCCCAGCCTAAAAATGGTTGTCTCTGATGACACCACTTTAAACTAGAGCCCCCTCATATAGGAACACATTTAACTTTACCTAATTATATTGGAACTACAGAACTTTACAAAATGATGACAAGCGGATACGGATTTATTCTCCCAGAATTTAAGAGGTTAAATCAGAAAACAAATCTTGGAAAAAAAGTCCATAATCACGATATCTTTTTTCCCTTTTCCACCATTGGATTTACATCGACATTAGCATATGATTGGCTATATTGTGTAAAGATGAGTGCAAGAATATGCAATCTTCAGCAAAACAATGAGTGAATTACCCTCGGGAAATTGATAGGTCAAACTCATATAGAAATCTTTGCAAAGCCAGAATAATGAAAAGAAAAATGTCAAAAAGCAATAAAGTCGAACCAGCAACTCAAAAATTACACTCAACGCCTGTAACACAGTCTGTTCTTCATGAATTGGGATCATTATAATGTCCCGTCCTATAATAAGCCGGTGATATCATTGCCATTCCAGCAAATATCTACTTCCATCCAGTTGCCAGTATATTTTCGACGTTTCTATCGAAATGTGTCCTCCTTACAAGTCAATAAATGGAAGTTGGTAACGGAAGGCTATTGACCCGCTCCTCCATGCCACGGCAACAAAGGACTAACAGGGTACATATCTCTGCCATGAAAGGGTTATGCACACTTGGCGTCAGCGCTTATTGTTCTTTTCATTATGTAAAGCACTAATCAAGTTTTCATTCGCTAAATACCTCTCTGTTTGATTCTCAGTAGGCGATGTCTGCTGCATGCTAAATTGCATTTTGACAAGGAGCCTTGCCAGGAGAGGCGGCTGCGCAATCGTGGGACATGCGGACCATTGAAGCTTGCAAAGGTCACCACTTACAGCTATCTTGCCTTAAAAGGCCGGAAACAACAAATAGGGATGACATTTCTATTTATTTCTACATAGAACAAAACATAGTTTTGGCTCTGTAATACTAATCTATGTCTAGGAAAGCCTTAAAAAGTCTTGAAATGGTTCTCTAAGATTCTTTATCTTTTACCAGGGAAATCTTAGAGGACTTCTTTCGAGAGTGACCGTCACTTTTATTGCTATGAGGTCTGAAGCAAAAAAAAATTGGTCAGTGAGTCCAACTTACACTCAATAGACATTTAATAGGAAGCCATTGAAAACTTTCCGAAGAAACCTTGTTGTCTGCACTTTCTCACTGTCTATAAGCAGTACCTACCGAGTAGCCCTACAGCAGACCTTCCACCTGATGGTGGTTTTTACATCAAAACCTACGGAGACTGGAAAAACTCTGTTGAAGACTATTCTTTCCGAAATTTCTAGGGTTATACTACTCTCCTAATAACCATTTTCAATGCTTAGGGGTTAGTGAGACCCTTTTACACAAGAAGGACCCCATGGTGAACCATCCACAGGAGGGTGGCTACCTTAGAAGTCATTTTTGAGCAATAGAACATCTCAAATTAAACTATTACTGTAATAGCCATTATATCTTATGGCCTTCTCAGTAAAGAAGGGCCAGTTAGACCCTTGTGGGACCCCTAAACTAATGGTGGCTTAACATGAAATCCTTGGAAGACCATGGAAGACTTCTTTTCAAGACTATTCTATCCTGAGTGCCTACTACTGTCCCGGAGTAATCATTATTTTCAATTCTTAGGGGACCGTGAGCGCCTTTTATACAAGAAGGATCTTACATGGATCCATCAACTTGAGAATAGCTTCTGCTGGAAACCTTAGCAGTACTTTTTGAGTACATGAACATCTAGGATTAAGCTATAAGTGTATAGTAGACATTATATCTTAGGGGCATCTTGATAAAGGACCAGTTAGACCCTTGTTGGACCTCCAAAATAATGGTGCCTTTAGATGGAATCCTTGGAATACTTTTCTCATGAACTCTTGTTCTTTTTTCTTCTTAAGTGTCAGGGATTGACCTTGTACAGAGCCATGAGACCTTCCACCTAAAGTTAGCTGTAGGTGAGAACTTTAGAATTTTTCTTTCCAGAATTTATTCCTACTGTATTTTGGTGTCATGGGTTAAACTATAAGGACAGCAGTTGGGAAGGAGAACATTAATTGGTAATACTAGAACATGGATGGAAATAATAAGGATTCAACTGAAGGAAATATTATAGTCTAGTAGAGATGAGCTAATCGTTTCAATACAAATTTATGAAAAATTTTAGGAAATTTGCTAGGCCCGACAAATTGGAATACTCTGCGAATCACCAAAAACATGTCCGCTGACATTTTACGCAAAGCAGATGACCTTACGCATTCCTAATAATGCCTTGTAACAATCACATCCCTTGGTATAGAAAAGCCCATCAGAAGGGACTTTCATAGTCTGTATAACAGTAGAGGCTAGTGATGCAGCAGCCATTTTTTGGTCAAATCTGGGGAAGTGATAAGACATCAGCTCAGTAATAACAGAGATAGTGAGAGAAAGCCTTAAAATACTGAATACACATTACAGATAGCTCGTGAGAGATCAGCAGTAAAAAACAGTGAACAAATGTTCAACCGTAGCCATATACTGTATGTTGTGATCACTTGACACTGCTAACCTTGTGTTAGTATTAAAGACTTCAATTCAATTTCAATTCAGTCCTAGTGGACCTAAGAGTGTGACATTTCTCTTTCCATGGGAACTGGAGGCTTTGTCGTATTTGTGATTTATAACCAATGAATTTTTTGGCGAAAAATTTGTCGAAGCAACCAAATTTGAATGTCGAAAGATTTGCTCAGCTCAACGATAATTATGAATTCCTTACTCACGTACCACTTTCCATGTTCACGTCCATTGAAGGACAGAGAGGATATCTGAAGAGAACCATCAATTAAAAGTAATTACTTGCACATATGTCAAGAATACAACCTTACAAGATTTTTTTTCCTCCTCATTGCATTAAGATCAGTGTAATCGTATTGACTGTTTAGCTTACGGAACACTATGGTTGAAAGGAATGTGTCCTCAAGGACTTCCAGTGAATGACATTACTGTGGTTTGTATGTCAAAGTGAAGTCATAAAATGCAATTATACTATGCTCACAGCTATGAATAAAGCAAGGAACAAAGGGTTACATTAATGAGTGAAGAGTCCAAGGTAACTAATTCATAGGTGGCTTGGTCATGGTCAAACTGAATTACGCTGTGTAAACCTGCGCATACAGTAGGTTTTATGAAAAGTCGACTTACAGATGTTCTGTAAGATTAGAAAAACATGGCTGCCTTATTTCAGAAACAGCGCTACACCAGTCGACAGGGCGTGATACTGCAGCTCAGCTTCATTGACATAAATAAGCTTTAGACACAATGCACTGCACAATAAGTGGACAGGTGTGGTGCTGTTTGTGAAAACTACCCAGTTTTTCTAATTTTTGACAACCTCTAATTTCTAACATGACATGAATAAATCGTTTACACCATCAATCACAGTCTCATGATGGGAGATTAACCATCAATATTGATATTGAAGGAGATTCTGGTATACCTTATCAGTTGTGAATGTAATCCATGTCAGTACCTGCCCCTTCTGTTTCCACATCTGCTCACCTTCGTTGAGTCCTGTTTATTCATAGAATTTGTGGTGCCATCCAAACCAAGAAGCTTGGAGTTAATTCCTATCTTTGGTTAGTATTAACACACTGCTTTGAGTTCTGTGTGGGGCTGCTCCCTAATTAAGCTCTTGAATTCATGTCTCCCACTGCCAGTTACAGTTCTGCTTAACCTGGTTCGCACTCCTGTTTTCTGTTCTCTTATACTTGGATTTATTCCTACTTTTCACATCAACTTACTTTCTGACTATTCTTCTGCCTGACGATTTTGTTCCTATCCCAATCATGCAGTCATAATCTAATTTATGCTGCCTGTGCTTTGAGCACCATGAATCCACTGACAGTTTCCCTTTAAATGTGAGATTTTCTTTCTAATTACATCTGATGAAGGAGTCATCCAAATTCTAAGTTAAAAGAGGGCTGAACATTTCCCCCATCAGTTACAGTTGATTGCTGTTAGTTCCAGAAGACAGACATTTTGAGGGTACAGTATTATCAGGGAGATTTTTAAAGTGACTGTTTTTTGTGACTGTTTCCATTATCTGCACCAAAATTATAGGGGAACACTAACCCTAAAACACCCTAATCTAGGTTACAATGGTGAGTAAGGACCATATAGTAATCAGCTTAGAGTAGGCAGAAAAGGGCTGTGTCACACCTTACTGTGATCCCACCTGATGTCATCCCTATCAGTTTCCTGATGAAGCTATACTTGGTGAAACACGTTGAGGCCCTAGCAACAATACTATAGCGATGAGTACAAATTCTTTGTTTCTACAGCCCTTTTATGCCTACCCTAAGCAAATTATTATGTTGTCTTTACTCACCATTGTACCCTAGGTTAGGGTGGTTTAGGGTCTCCTAGGGTCAGCTGTCAAGGAGTGGGGACGCCACTGTTTCCATCATTTTAGTTCCAACCTCTGTGGGCAGGAAGTTCTATATCGATTAGTGCAATCTGAATAGGGTTAATCTATTGCCCCATGGTTATCAGCCTGGTAATATTTATAGGCACATTCTTATCTATTATTGAGCCTTTTTTGGCATATTCTTGCACTTTTTTGTTTGTCTATGTTTTTGCCTTGTAAAAAATTGGTTTTAAATTGAATTTTTTTATGTTACACATTCTTACGATTCCTAAACACTAAGACATATCTGCTAAAACTGTTTCTCCAATTTTTTCTTCAACTGGAGAAGAATTGTGACTTTTTTTGAGACTTTTCAAAAAGTGGAGGTGCATGAATTAAGCTCGCAGCTCATTTAAATAACTAACTACACCCAGTTTGTCACCCAAGTGACAAGTGTCAAAGGTGGAGAAAGCGACATAAAATAGCAAAAATGTGCAATTTTTGGGGGGGGGAAATTTGCGACTTCTTGATACTGAAAAAAATGGTACAAAAGCAAAAACAGTATCAACCTACAGATATACTGTTAGTCATTGTGTTACAATGCAGTTCAACCACCTAACTGAAATCTCAGCTACTGGGAGAAAACGATCTTTATTTCTGCTGGGAGTCTCCGGCTTTCAGTCATAGAGGCTGTCCTGCAGTGGCATCAGTCATAGCTCACAGCTCGCATCAGCACTTTGATTGACAGCTCGCTCTGAACAGACGAGCCGCAGTGCAAGCTGTCAATCAAAACGTTAGGACATGCTTGGAGCCACCACTCATGATGATTGTAGCCATTCCGGACACGCCTCTATGACTGAAAGCTGGCAGCCTCCAGAAGAAATAAGATTCATTTTCTCCCACACTCTAAAGCTATTAACCTGGAGATTAACTCTATACCTGCAGTTTATAAGGCTTTTGGGATATGACACATACCCTATAGCTCCCTCTATATGACCCTTTTAACAAGTAGGGCTTGTCAATGCAAGAACCCTATACATTTTCTCGAAGAAGTCGGTCACAGTGATGGATTCATTTTCAGTTGAGATTTTGCATTCACCTACAGTCAGCAGTGACGGAGGAGAATAAATGAATAAGCGAATTATCAACAGATGTTTCCAGTTATCTCCGAGCCAGAGATAAAGCAGTACAACAAGCGAGCAAGCAAATATCGGCCTCTGTGAGTGTCCAAAGGCCCTTGTCACGATTTTGACAGCCTGTCAAACTGGACCACCTCACTGGCTGACATCAAGCTGCTGCATGCCAGTTTACATTAAATAGGCATGCATTATACATCCTACCGCTGACACAATAGACTGCAGTCTTTTCCTTCACTGCACTGCAGCTCTTTCTGATCTTCCCAAGTGCAAGGAGCGAGCCGGACAAGACAAAGGCATGGGGGCAGTGAAGGCTACGGTGGGAGCTTCCATGCTAGGAATGAATTAGCATTCACGTATCATATACAAGGATTGATTAAATTATTAACCCCCAGTGTGCTGTCCAACAGATCGAGGAAGGGTTAAAGTAAAGACGAGATGTTCGAAGACCGTAATGACAACCAAGGGGCACCGGGCAGAAACTCACAGCAAGCTGGTGAATGAAAGTATCTTATACTGGCAAAAAAAAAAAGCAATTTATCTAGACCATTTGGAATGAGGATCTACTAAGGTTGTGTTGCTTATTTAATGGGGTATAGGCTCATCTTGACTGATTTGCTATGGCAAACGGAGTATCATGATGCCTCACCTGCAGATTGCTGCTCTCATTGCATGCTGGGATTTGTTGCTTTGCAATAGCCAATGAATTACTGTATAGTGACTGCGGCCGGGTACTGCATATCAGTCCCTTATTCAAATCAATAGGTGACGAATGTGCAGTACCCAGTCGTGACCACTATTCCTTCGACGGAGCTGTGCTGAGCAGCCCCGTAACTGAGCGGTTTCGGCCGCCGCCAACAGCGGGAGAAGCTGATCGGCGTGGATGCCAGGTGTTGTAACCCCACAGATCAGACTCTGAATTTCCCCATGGTGGGACGATTAAAGGATTATCTTATCTTATGACCTATCCTAATGCCATCAATGTTAATGTTCCGGACAAGCCCTTTAAGTGATTCATCGCTGGAATCAAGATTTCTGCTTTCACTTTACAAAGAAAAAACCTGAGCATAGATTCCTTTTATAAGAGTTTCAGTTTGTGCTCCGGAGCTGCACTTCCTATGGCATCTTAGAACAGGAATTTGCTACTATAGTCACCACTGTGTACTTTCAGGGTCTTACGGCCAAACAACCACCCAGATGCATACAACTATTGAAATATGAGGGGCGCCTGAAAACTTCGAGGCCCACCCATGAAATCTTTTTTGCATGGTCTTGTTTTGCAATGCAATATGTTATTTAGTTAGTTGAATGGTCTCATGAGCAATCTGGATTTATTTAGATTTTTTTTGTTTCCGTTACAGCGTTTTAAAGTTGGGTTGCAAGGCTGAAATATGGAAATGGAGAAGTTGGCAAAGTTCACACATCGGCTGTTGCAATGGCTACAATGGCTGCAATTCCACCTTCCACCAAGGTGCTTTTTCATCTGTGGGAATAGGTGATAGTCCGAGGGAGCCAAATCAGGGGAATGGGGTGGGTGCTGAAGCAGTTGGAAACCACAGGAGTGAATTGCAGCAGCTGATGTGTGAACTTTGCCAACTTCTCCATTTCCATATTTCAGCCTTGCGACCCAACTTTAAAATGCTATAACGGAAACAAAAAAAATCTAAATAAATCCAGATTGCTCATGAGACCATTCAACTAACTAAATAACATATTGCATTGCAAAACAAGACCATGCAAAAAAGATTTCATGGGTGGGCCTCGAAGTTTTCAGGCGCCCCTCGTATTTTCATCCATCCCTTTATCTTCTAGTACACCTTTTTCTATCAATGCTGTTATAGCCACACTCCAATATCATGGGCAAAGCTATAGGGGGTGGACACGTAGCAGTCCCAAATGAGTACTGGAGCAAAAGGGCTTGCGGCCAACCAACATCTCCATAGAACTGCTTCTGCACTGGTCTTGTTGGTCAGGTGAGAACAGGAGACACAAGTCCCCCATTTTGGCCAACAGTGGGATGGGCCACTGGTGAGACTCACACCTATCATGTGGAAATGTCATAAAGAGGAATACCCCTTTAATTTAGACCTCTATAAAGCACAGATGAGAAAGGAATACAAAGAGGAGAACAAGAGTCAACCGAATGACTGTGGAGGTGCATCCGTTCTCTACATGTTTCCATTTTTTTCAAAGGAAAGCACAATTTGGCAAAAAAAGAAACCCAACTATAATAACATAGCAATAAACACAATTATTAAATAAAAGTATAAGATTTTAATGATGTTCCCAAGGTCAAAATCCCACAAGAACCAATAAATGTTTAATGCCATCGGCCATGTAATTACTGGGTGCGATACATTCCTTGATGTAACACCGGGGAAATGAAAAGGAAAGCCCATTCAAACACTCCTCAGTGTTTCCGAACTGTTTCCAGGATTTCAAACCATTTTCTAAATTACTTCTTTGACTTTTTCTTTACAGTTTAAAGCATAATAGAAGTCATTTTGCAGATATTGATTACCTGCTAGGCACCGACGGCTTGCCATCTCTGGCTGCCAATTTTCAGAGTACGTTCTTTAAATGGTGCGTCACCAATGAAGGTGCGTCGTCAATGAAACTTAGCAGGTAACCAACGTCAGCCAAATAATATCTTATATTTCTAAAGTTTGAAAAGAGAAGTTGCAAAAAATGTTCCCTAGACTTTCCACAAAACGAATACATAGATCGTCAGGAAAGCACAGGATGAAGCACAATTAGATGCAAAACAGCTGTAGTCCAGTTTGTGTATTTTTGCTCTGTATTCCCATATAACCTTGGAATGAAAAGCACAAAATAATGTGCCACTCATCTTTCTTGTACTGTCAAAATTTTTGATAGATCAATCAAGAGCTTAATAAAATCTAGTATTTTGTGGGCAACCGTGTATTTTCCATGAATTTAGCTAAGCCACAATTACCTATTCTGTAGGATGGCACATGGGTTTCTAATGGGTCTGTGAACCTTTTGGGTATCCACGTGTCATTGAACGCTCCATATTTTCTCACAGAAGCAGAAGAAAATCTAATTGCAGTCCCTGAACAAAAATGAGAGGCAAACGGAGGTATAACGTGTTCCCCTTACTGCCTTTGCGCACTATATTATGGATCCATGCAACAAAGATCCATAATACTGTCTCTCGAAAATAAGCTATACTAAAGGTGATCAGCTGTAATCTATTGGACACTTTGGTAGTAAGTGTACAATTTCCCTGCAGCACTCCCATAGGTGAAATGAAGTATTGCACAGCATCCATTCAATTCAACGGATTTCAATTTGAATCCTCCAGAGCGATAGATACATTTGTAACCACTGTTGACTCTGGCCATAGGGATAATGATCCTGTATGGACAACTCCCTTCTAGTCCTCTGTGTCAGCTGGAATAGGACAATATTTACTTCTACACTAGCCATCTTTTGATCAGCATCTAGAAAGAGTCGGTTGCTTACTAGACCCACAAAACGTGAAGGTTTGGGGTTGGGGGGTTCTAGCAAAGGCTCTCAGGATCCCGGGTAGAGTATTGACAGCAGCCATCGACTGATTGCCATGGAGGACCAAACTGGATGCCAGAGAATGATAGCTTGAATCTTTTTGCTCTTATCTACTGCTGATTATTAAAGATGTCTTTGTGGACTATGTTACTGATAACATATCCATGGTATAGGTCATTGCTATTGGATCAGTAAGGGTAAAAATACGAGATACTGTATTAAAGAGATTGTCCAAATCTCTGATATTATTGATCTATTTTTATAATAGTCAATAAGGGTCTAATAGATGGGAACAAAGCTGCAGTACTCAAGAATGGCCACAACACAGTGCATGGTGCTTCGGCTCGATACACTATGTACTGTCAGACGCTGATAGACCTGTCACCTTCTATTGATGCATGGGGGTGTCGGATGTCCGAACTTCACCAATCTGATATTAATGACCTGTTCTTAAGGATAGGTAATAAATATCATAGTCCTGTACATCCCCTTTAAGTCACAATTCCCTAACACAGAGCATGAAAATGAGTTTTCCATACTGAACAACCCTTTTAAACTGTCTTAAAGACATCGAAACTGCTCCGTGACGGGTTCCTACAAGTGGTGACCCCCATCACTATCACAGTAGAAAACACACGTAGCAGTCATAACACTGTGATCATGACCTCCTGGTGATTTACTATATATTACATGTGATTACGGTATATATGTGCAGTATTTGACTCCTGGCTCGAAGACTAAAGGATCGCAGTAGAAATTGGAAGTGATGCATGTGATGTATGTGCAGCCGCCTTTGCTCTTTAATATTTGAAGACTATCTTGCTCGGCTTCCAGAGCAGCTGGTAATACGGAGAAACATGACAAGTGCGAGGCCGTATCTGTCACAGCTCCATTGTCTCACTAATTAATGGCAGAGCTGTCCCCCCCATCCTTCCTTGGTGATGATGAAATGCCAGACCCAACTCTTTAATAGGTTTTGTCAGGTTTGGGGTTATAGTGCCAGGATCAGAATGCCAGATCCACCGGTTCCAAATAAATAGTACATTTATTCTTTTATGTTCTTGTGTGGTATAGAAGAAGTCCTGCGGGATCGAGTCAGGACCGAGCAGATGTGGAGGCAGCAAATCCGTCTCATGAATGGAAGGGGAAGATAATCCTGTTAATGCACAGCATATCCTGTACCACTGACTACTGCAACCTAACAAGTAGAAGCGACCTTACGCCACGAGGTGCCCTGTGCGGTGAATTCTCTTGGTGCCCGATGTATGATGTTCTGTCATATAGTCTACAAATAAAACACCCTATACTATGTGTAGAAGGGAAGTGCCCCAACATGTACATATTTATATAGAGATCTGTATAGTGCATACTTTGTGTATATATACTGTTGTGCAGTGACCGCTGTGTCCGCTAGGGGGCGCTGTGTGGGTGTCCCAGGACAGCAGTATAAGCATTTCCATTGCCCTGATAGGTGTAGGATACTGAAAGATCATAATGATCAGCAGAGGTACTGCTGAGTATCACGTTCTGTTACAATGTGTCAGGGAAACCTGTGTGTGGTTGTCTGCAATAGGACCTTGGGTGAGGTTATAGCCATGTGATCACCTGTGGGTGTGGTTATGGACCATATAAGGTACCTGAGATCTGGTCACAGGGGGTGTATGCTAGGACCTGATTGGTCCAGTTTGGAAGGTCCCGTATGGAGAAGGATCTCCTCACTAACAGCACGTGTGGACGCTGTGACTAATGGCGATGTGTGCCTGACCGTTCCCAGGGAGAGGGAAGGAACGTTTGCAGTGTAAAGCAGCATGCAAGGTAACCCGGAGACGGGACTGCAACTGAGAGACTGTATAGCCTGCTGGCTAGATGAAGCACAGCCTGTGTGACTAGGAGGGCTATAGGGGAGCAGAGCTCCAGTGTGAAGATACCCTGCTGTCTGCTATAAGACTGTTGCATGTTACTGCTGGAGGTTTATGAAGGATGAATAAACCTCATGGACTATGATTTGTTGGAAAATCCTGTGCCGGACGTGCTTTTTGATCACTGCAAGCGAGTGTCCCCCAACCCTGAAGGACAGCGCTACCTCACAATACACATTCTATAAATAATTACCCCACATTGTATTCCACATGGAGCAGAAGCCACTTCTCCAGCTTGTATCAACTGCCATGTGCTAGTAAAACAACTTTCATTCAGGAAGTGTTGGAGTCAAATTGACAGCTGCCAGATGTGAACAAGGGGGACTTAAAGAATGAGAGCGATGGCGCCAAAGAGTATATACCGTACAGTTGCTAAGGTGGGGCCCTGACATGGGATACTCACCACACACGGGGACATGAACACACACACAAAATGCGCCACACACTACCACGTGCTTCAACACCTATACAGTTGTGGCCAAAAGTATTGACACCCCTGCAATTCTGTCAGATAATACTCAGTTTCTTCCTGAAAATGATTGCAAACACAAATTATTTGGTATTATTATCTTCATTTAATTTGTCTTAAATGAAAAAACACAAAAAGAATTGTCCTAAAGACAAATTGGATATAATTCCACACCAAACATAAAAAAGAGGGTGGACAAAAGTATTGGCACTGTTCGAAAAATCATGTGATGCTTCTCTAATTTGTGTAATTATCAGCACCTGTAACTTACCTGTGGCACCTAACAGGTGTTGGCAATAACTAAATCACACTTGCATCCAGTTGACAAGGATTAAAGTTGACTCAACCTCTGTCCTGTGTCCTTGTGTGTACCACATTGAGCATGGAGAAAATAAAGAAGACCAAATAACTGTCTGAGGACTTGAGAAACCAAATTGTGAGGAAGCATGAGCAATCTCAAGGCTACAAGTCCATCTCCAAACACCTGAATGTTCCTGTGTCTACCGTGCGCAGTGTCATCAAGAAGATTAAAGCCCATGGCACTGTGGCTAACCTCCCTAGATGTGGACGGAAAAGAAAAATTGACAAGAGATTTCAACGCAAGATTGTGCGGATGTTGGATAAAGAACCTCGACTAACATCCAAACAAGTTCAAGCTGCCCTGCAGTCCGAGGGTACAACAGTGTCAACCCGTACTATCCGTCGGCGTCTGAATGAAAAGGGACTGTATGGTAGGAGACCCAGGAAGACCCCACTTCTTACCCCGAGACATAAAAAAGCCAGGCTGGAGTTTGTCAAAACTTACCTGAAAAAGCCTAAAACGTTTTGGAAGAATGTTCTCTGGTCAGATGAGACAAAAGTAGAGCTTTTTGGGCAAAGGCATCAACATAGAGTTTACAGGAGAAAAAAAGAGGCATGAAAATAACACGGTCCCTACCGTCAAACATGGCGGAGGTTCCCTGATGTTTTGGGGTTGCTTTGCTGCCTCTGGCACTGGACTGCTTGACCGTGTGCATGGCATATGAAGTCTGAAGACTACCAACAAATTTTGCAGCATAATGTAGGGCCCAGTGTGAGAAAGCTGGGTCTCCCTCAGAGGTCATGGGTCTTCCGGCAGGACAATGACCCAAAACACACTTCAAAAAGCACTAGAAAATGGTTTGAGAGAAAGCACTGGAGACTTCTAAGGTGGCCGGCAATGAGTCCAGACCTGAATCCCATAGAACACCTGTGGAGAGATCTAAAAATGGCAGTTTGGAGAAGGCACCCTTCAAATATCAGGGACCTGGAGCAGTTTGCCAAGGAAGAATAGTCTAAAATTCCAGCAGAGCATTGTAAGAAACTCATTGATGATTACCGGAAGTGGTTGGTCACAGTTATTTTGGCTAAAGGTTGTGCAACCAGGTATTAGGCTGAGGGTGCCAATACTTTTGTCTGGCCCATTTTTGGAGTTTTGTGTGAAATGATCAATGTTTTGCTTTTTGCTTCATTCTCTTTTGTGTTTCTTCATTTAAGACAAATTAAATGAAGATAATAATACCAAAGAATTTGTGTTTGCAATCAATTTCAGGAAGAAACTGAGTATTATCTGACAAAATTGCAGGGGTGTCAATACTTTTGGCCACAACTGTACCACCCTCAGCACACATTTCACCACACATACCCCAACCTCGCCACATAAAAGTCGAAACACAAAAGTCGCCACTCAAAACTCGCCACGCTGTCCCAGAGCTGTTTAAAAAATGAAAAATGAGCTGTGATTGGTTGCTATCAGCAACAGTTTTCTTTGTAGACAGTTGTGGTAACTGAGGCCTATTATTCTTCTCATTTGTATGGTGTTATCATCCTTCTGTAAAGCTGGAAATAACACAATTTATTACCGTTCCAACACAGACCACCCTCTGACACAGACTGCCGGGGGAGCCCAGTATCACACAGGATAGCATTAGATACACGGCTCAGCAGTCAGTATCATACAGGAGAGGATTAGACACATGGCTCAGCAGGCAGTATCACACAGGAGAGGATTAGACACATGGCTCAGCAGTCAGTATCACACAGGATAGGATTAGATACACGGCTCAGCAGTCAGTATCACACAGGATAGGATTGGACACATGACTCAGCAGACAGTATCACACAGGACAGGATTAGACACATGGCTCAGCAGGCAGTATCACACAGGATAGGATTAGATACACAGCTCAGCAGTCAGTATCACACAGGAGAGGATTAGACACATGGCTCAGCAGGCAGTTTCACACAGGATAGGATTAGATACACAGCTCAGCAGTCAGTATCACACAGGAGAGGATTAGATACGCAGCTCAGCATACAGTATAACACAGAATAGGGTTAGATACATGGCTCAGCAGTCAGTAACACACATGATAGGATTAGGTACACGGCTCAGCAGTCAGTATCACACAGGATAGGATTAGATACACGGCTCAGCAGTCAGTATCACACAGGATAGGGTTAGATACACGGCTGAGCAGTCAGTAACACACATAATAGGATTAGTTACACGGCTCAGCAGACAGTATCACACATAATAGGATTAGATACACGGCTGAGCAGTCAGTATCACACAGGATAGGGTTAGATACACGGCTGAGCAGTCAGTATCACACAGGATAGGGTTAGATACACGGCTCAGCAGTCAGTATCACACAGGATAGGATTAGATACACAGCTCAGCAGTCAGTATCACACAGGATAGGATTAGTTACACAGTTCAGCACAGTATCACACAGAATAGTATTAGATACACGGCTCAGCAGACAGTATCACACATAATAGGATTAGATACACGGCTGAGCAGTCAGTATCACACAGGATAGGGTTAGATACACGGCTGAGCAGTCAGTATCACACAGGATAGGGTTAGATACACGGCTGAGCAGTCAGTATCACACAGGATAGGATTAGGTACACGGATCAGCAGTCAGCATCACACAGGATAGGGTTAGATACACGGCTCAGCAGTCAGTAACACACATGATAGAATTAGGTACATGGCTCAGCAGTCAGTATCACACAGGATAAGGTTAGATACACGGCTGAGCAGTCAGTATCACACAGGATAGGATTAGGTACACGGCTCAGCAGTCAGCATCACACAGGATAGGGTTAGATACACGGCTCAGCAGTCAGTAACACACATGATAGGATTAGGTACATGGCTCAGCAGTCAGTATCACACAGGATAGGATTAGATACACAGCTCAGCAGTCAGTATCACACAGGATAGGATTAGTTACACGGCTCAGCAGACAATATCACACATAATAGGATTAGATACACGGCTGAGCAGTCAGTATCACACAGGATAGGGTTAGATACACGGCTGAGCAGTCAGTATCACACAGGATAGGATTAGACACATGGCTCAGCAGTCAGTATCACACAGGATAGGATTAGATACACAGCTCAGCAGTCAGTATCACACAGGATAGGATTAGTTACACAGTTCAGCACAGTATCACACAGAATAGTATTAGATACACGGCTCAGCAGACAGTATCACACATAATAGGATTAGATACACGGCTGAGCAGTCAGTATCACACAGGATAGGGTTAGATACACGGCTGAGCAGTCAGTATCACACAGGATAGGATTAGGTACACGGCTCAGCAGTCAGCATCACACAGGATAGGGTTAGATACACGGCTCAGCAGTCAGTAACACACATGATAGAATTAGGTACATGGCTCAGCAGTCAGTATCACGCAGGATAAGGTTAGATACACGGCTGAGCAGTCAGTATCACACAGGATAGGATTAGGTACACGGCTCAGCAGTCAGCATCACACAGGATAGGATTAGGTACATGGCTCAGCAGTCAGTATCACACAGGATAGGGTTAGATACACGGCTCAGCAGTCAGTAACACACAGGATAGGATTAGGTACACGGCTCAGCAGTCAGTATCACACAGGATAGGATTAGATACACAGCTCAGCAGTCAGTATCACACAGGATAGGATTAGATACACGGCTCAGCAGTCAGTATCACACAGGATAGTATTAGATACACAGCTCAGCAGTCAGTATCACACAGGATAGGATTAGATACACAGCTTAGCACACAGTATCACACAGAATAGTATTAGATACACGGCTCAGCAGACAGTATCACACAGAATAGGATTAGATGCACGGCTGAGCAGTCAATATCACACATGATAGGAATAGGTACAAGGCTCAGCAGTCAGTATCACACAGGATAGGGTTAGATACACTCAGAAAGTTGTGGGAAGCAGAGTGTGTTACAGTCCGCGCTGCCGAGATTCACAAATCACCTGGGATGCAAGATGTTGCAGCAGTGTACTCCTTTATTTCCTCCTACGGGTTTCGGTGCCCTTCCTGGCACCTTCCTCAGGGATACCCTGCTTCCCACAACTTTCTGAAGGTTTTTCCACGTGCGAGTGGTTGGTGGAGGTCCTGCAGCAGCTGATTCTGTGATATGCTCTCAAGCCAGTTGTGGGTTACACAACTGGAATAGGTGAGTGGAACTGTATTATCCCGCTCATACTTCAAGTGTCACTAGTGATAGGGCACTATTGCGCCTCTTGTTCCCCCCACCATTTTTGTATTGATAGGGTTAGATACACGGCTCAGCAGTCAGTAACACACATGATAGGATTAAGTACACGGCTCAGCAGTCAGTATCACACAAGATAGGATTAGATACACGGCTCAGCAGTCAGTATCACACAGGATAGGGTTAGATACACGGCTCAGCAGACGGTGGCACACAGGTTAGGATTAGATACACGGCTGAGCAGTCAGTAACACACGACAGGATTAGATACACAGTTCAGCAGAAAGTATCAAACAGTAGAGGATTAGGTACACAGCTCAGCAGACATTATCACACAGGATAGGGTTAGATCCACAGCTCAGGAACAGGATGTGCCAAAGGAGAGGACATTTTCATTCCAAGAATTCCACTCATTCCATCTGATTTGTTTTTTGATTTTAAACGCCTCCAGTTTCCATTTCAACTGCTATTTGCAATGTCCATTAACAATGCTCAGGGACAGTCCTTGAAAGTAGTAGGGATCGATTTAAGTAGTAGGGATCGATTTGCAATCTCCATGCTTTTCTCATGGTCAACTTTATGTGATCTGTTCCAGAGTTGGAACTGCCAAAAATCTGTTCATTAGGGATGAGCTTTCCGATATTGAAATATCGGAAATCGGCCCGATATTTGCGATATCGGAATTCCGATTTCCGATTTCGATATTTTTTTTACATCGGAAATTGGAAATCGGAAAGCAGAAAAGACTAAGCATGGTTTAAAGGGAGTGTATCCGTTCCTCCACGTGGTGCTCCTGGAAACTCCCTGCAAAGCAAGGTGAGCTGAATGCAGACACATGTCAGTCAAAGGGCATATTGACACCATCACTGGTAGTTTTAATTTAATAATGTAAAATCACTAACCCTAACCATCCCTAACCCTTATCACTAACCCTAACTAACCCTAACCACTAACCCTAACCCCTAACCCTTACCCTAACCCTAATAACCCTAAACCCTAACCCTAGCCCCTAACCCTGCTAACCATAAGCATAACTGTAACCCTAACCCTAATCCTACTATCTATAAGCATAACCCTAACCGTAAACCCTAACTAACCCTAACCCCTAACCCTTACCCTATCCCTACTAACCCTAACCCTTAACCCCTAACCATAACCCTACTAATCCTAACCCCTAACCCTAAGCCTACTAACCATAAGCATAACCCTAACCCTAACTAACCCTAACCCTAAACCCAAACCCCTAACCCTAACCCTACTATCCATAACCCTAACCCTAACCATAACCCTAACTAACCCTAACCCCTAACCCTAATAACCATAAACCCTAAACCTTACCCTACTAACCATAAACCCTAAACCTACTCCAACTAATCCTAACCCAAAGAAAAAACACCGCTGTTAAGAAGATGGTGACCAGTTTTCCTGCTACAGCTTTCGCTCTGTGCATTTTTCTAGCGATTTTTTTGCTCCTCTGCCTCTGCAAACTCCTTCCCCATTATCCTGAGGTGTTTACCCTCCAATTTATACATTATATAGCACTGTAGTGGTCATTTTGGAATTCCAATTTTTTTTCTCCCATTGACTTGCATTGATATCGGAAATCGGAATTCCGATACGATATCGGGCAATATCGCTCATCCCTACTGTTCGTCTTTGCACCAAAAGGAAAAACCAAAAATGTTGTTTATCAAAAGGCTCTTGAATGAGTTTAAAATAAAATACTATCAATACTTGGGTAATCGTTTAGTTAATTTGTGCTGCAAATCTGTAGTGTTGAATATATGATGTGAAATGTTTTTATGTGCAATATAATCGTTATAATTTGTTATAACTAGCCACAGTTGGTTACTATGCCCAGGCAACGCCGGGCTCTTCAGCTAATATATATATATATATATACAGTTGTGGCCAAAAGTATTGACACCCCTGCAATTTTGTCAGATAATACTCAGTTTCTTCCTGAAAATCATTGCAAACACAAATTCTTTGGTATTATTATCTTCATTTAATTTGTCTTAAATGAAAAAACACAAAAGAGAATGAAGCAAAAAGCAAAACATTGATCATTTCACACAAAACTCCAAAAATGGGCCAGACACAAGTATTGGCACCCTCAGCCTAATACCTGGCTGCACAACCTTTAGCCAAAATAACTGCGACCAACCACTTCCGGTAACCATCAATGATTTTCTTACAATGCTCTGCTGGAATTTTAGACCATTCTTCTTTGGCAAACTACTCCAGGTCCCTGATATTTGAAGGGTGCCTTCTCCAAACTGCCATTTTTAGATCTCTCCACAGGTGTTCTATGGGATTCAGGTCTGCACTCATTGCTGGCCACCTTAGAAGTCTCCAGTGCTTTCTCTCAAACCATTTTCTAGTGCTTTTGGAAGTGTGTTTTGGGTCATTGTCCTGCTAGAAGACCCATGACCTCTGAGGGAGACCCAGCTTTCTCACACTGGGCCCTACATTATGCTGCAAAATTTGTTGGTAGTCTTCAGACTTCATAATGCCATGCACACGGTCAAGCAGTCCAGTGCCAGAGGCAGCAAAGCAACCCCAAAACATCAGGGAACCTTCGCCATGTTTGACGGTAGGGACCATGTTTTTTTCTTTGAATGCCTCTTTTTTTCTCTTGTAAACTCTATGTTGATGCCTTTGCCTAAAAAGCTGTACTTTTGTCTCATCTGACCAGAGAACATTCTTCCAAAACGTTTTAGGCTTTTTCAGGTAAGTTTTGGCAAACTCCAGCCTGGCTTTTTTATGTCTCGGGGTAAGAAGTGGGGTCTTCCTGGGTCTCCTACCATACTGTCCCTTTTCATTCAGACGCCGACGGATAGTATGGGTTGACACTGTTGTACCCTCGGACTGCAGGGCAGCTTGAACTTGTTTGGATGTTAGTCGAGGTTCTTTATCCAACATTCGCACAATCTTGTGTTGAAATCTCTTGTCAATTTTTGTTTTCCATCCACATCTAGGGAGGTTAGCCACAGTGCCATGGGCTTTAAACTTCTTGATTACACTGCGCACGGTAGACACAGGAACATTCAGGTCTTTGGAGATGGATTTGTAGCCTTGAGATTGCTCATGCTTCCTCACAATTTGGTTTCTCAAGTCCTCAGACAGTTCTTTGGTCTTCTTTCTTTTCTCCATGCTCAATGTGGTACATACAAGGACACAGGACAGAGGTTGAGTCAACTTTAATCCATGTCAACTGGCTGCAAGTGGGATTTAGTTATTGCCAACACCTGTTAGGTGCCACAGGTAAGTTACAGGTGCTGTTAATTACACAAATTAGAGAAGCATCACATGATTTTTCGAACAGTGCCAATACTTTTGTCCACCCTCTTTTTTATGTTTGGTGTGGAATTATATCCAATTTGGCTTTAGGACAATTCTTTTTGTGCTTTTTCATTTAAGACAAATTAAATGAAGATAATAATACCAAAGAATTTGTGTTTGCAATCATTTTCAGGAAGAAACTGAGTATCATCTGACAAAATTGCAGGGGTGTCAATACTTTTGGCCACAACTGTGTATATATATATATATATAAATGAATGTGTGGGTGTGTATCACCAACCAATCATGAAGCATCTTTCATTTCACCAGAACTGTTCAAAAGAGGCTGAGCTGTGATTGGTTGACATGAGCAACGGTTTTCCTTGCAAACAATCACTAAGCATCTCTCATTTCACCAGAGCTGGTTAAAAGAAGCTGAGCTGCTATTGGTTGCTATGACCAACAGTTTTCCCACTTGACAACAGCTCAGCAGACACTGACATGGTGGGAGAAATATAGCATCTTCGGGAACATAAGCTCCCAGCCATTGTCTGCCCCCCTAAAAGGAGCAGAGAGCACATGACAGAAATGAATCCCCCCCTCTTGTGCCCATATACCCATTACACATCCTCCATCCTATGGGAACATCTTCCCTCTTAAAGGGATCATTGGTATGGAAGTCAGAGCAAATCCATCCAGCGCTTTGGTTTTGACCCCAGGCCTCTCTTAAAGGGATCCCCGGTATGGAAGTTAGGACCGTTTCACTCAGCTCTGTGGTTCTGACCCCAGGGTCTCTTAAAGGGATCATTGGCAAATCCACTGTGCGCTTTGGTACTGACCCCAGGCCCTTCTTAAAGGGATCTCCGGTATGGAAGTCAGGGTAAATCCATCCAGCGCTTTAATTCTTACCCCAGGACTCTCTTAAAGGGATCCCCAGTATGGGAATCAGGGCAATTGCCTTGAAATGCTCTGGTACTGACCCCAGGCTCTCTTAAAGGGATCTCCTGCATGGAAGTAAGGGCAAATCCCCCAGCGCTCTGATTCTGACCCGAGGGTTCTATTAAAGGGATCATTGGTATGCAAGTCAGGGCAAATTCACTCAGCACTCTGGTTCTGATCCCAGGCTCTCTTTAAGGGATCCCCGGTATGGAAGTTAGGGCAAATCCACTCAGCACTCTGGTTCTGATCCCAGGCTCTCTTTAAGGGATCCCCGGTATGGAAGTCAGGGCAAATCCTCTCAGCGCTCTGGTTCTGACCCAAGTCCCCTCTTAAAGGCATCCTCGGTACGGAAGTGAGGGAAAATCCACTCTGCGCTTTGGTACTGACCCCAGGCCTCTCTTAAAAGGATCTCCGGTATGGAAGTCAGGGTAAATCCCTCGGTGCTCTGGATTCTCACCTCAGGCTTCAATTAAAGGGATCATTGGTATGGAAGTCAGGGCAAATCCACTCAGCGCTCTGGTTCTGATGCCAGGCCTCTCTTAAAGGGATCCCCACTATGGAAGTTAGGACCATTCCACTCAGCGCTCTGGTTCTGACTCAAGGCTGAGGGGATGATGTGGGATATTAGTGGTAGTTGTCCGGTGGCTCTGGCTGATGGGATGATGTGGGATATTAGGAGTAGTAGTCCGGTAGCTCTGGCTGACGGGATGATGTGGGATATTAGGGGTAGTAGTCCGGTGGCTCTGGCTGATGGGATGATGTGGGATATTAGGAGTAGTAGTCCAGTGGCTCTGGCTGATGGGATGATGTGGGATATTATGGGTAGTAGTCCGGTAGCTCTGGCTGACGGGATGATGTGGGATATTAGGGGTAGTAGTCCGGTGGCTCTGGCTGATGGGACGATGTGGGATATTATGAGTAGTAGTCTGGTAGCTCTGGCTGACAGGATGATGTGGGATATTAGGGGTAGTAGTCCAGTGGCTCTGGCTGATGGGATGATGTGGGATATTATGGGTAGTAGTCCGGTAGCTCTGGCTGACGGGATGATGTGGGATATTATAGCGAATGGGCGGGGCTATACACTCAGCTATGTATATATATATATATATATAAAATCATTATAATTTGTTATAACTAACCGTAGTTAGTTACCATGCCCGGGCAGTGCCGGCTCTTCAGCTAGTATATATATATATATATTTACAGTATAGTCGCCAGCTTGGGTATAAATCAACATATATGTACTGTATGTAATAGACTATAGACTTGTGTGTGTAATAAATATCCTTTATTGATACACTGTTTGTCTCAGCTAGTATATAATATAAGGAAAAAATAACGTTGAGGCACTATTAAGTGGATATTAATTATTAATAGTCAAGTTCGGCGTTAATAGTTATTATTGGACCTCAATAGAGGTGCAGGGAAAGTTCCCGCTTTAATAACTATAATTTAGTATTTTTGGAGGGAAACTTGTCTTTTAACACTATGAAACATTGTATAGCGCCAAAACACGTCCATACACCTGCCTAAATACCCCTGCTATACAGTGCCGCCATAAACATACAACACAAAAAAGGTATATTGTACAGTGCCTAAGTATATATGTTGCTCTCAGTGAGTCAAGAGTGGGAGAAAAGGATTGCCCTGACAATCCAACACAATGGGCAGCACTTTGAACACATTTTATAAGTGGTCATAAACTTGTAAATTACTCATGAAAGAATAAAGTTACATTAAAACCAAGCACACCATTGTTTTTCTTGTAAAATTCTCAATAAGTTTGATGTGTCACATGACCCCCTTACCTTTGGAAAAAATAAGGCTGGATCTAAAATGGCTGACTTCAAAATGGCCACCATGGGCGTCACCCATCTTGAAAAGTTTTCCCCCTCCCATATACTAATGTGCCACAAACAGGAAGTTGATATCTCCAACCATTCCCATTTTATTTAGGTGTATCCATATAAATGGCCCGCCCTGTATGTATCAAACAACACTGTATTACCCCAAACATCAAACAACATTGTATGACCCCAAAACATAAAACTACACGGTATGACCCCAAAAACATCAAATACTGTATGACCTCCAAAACATCAAACAACACTGTATGACCCCAAAACATAAAACTACACTGAAAACTACACTGTATGACCCCAAAACATCAAATACTGTATGACCTCCAAAACATCAAACAGCACTCTATGACCCCAAAACATGACAAACAACACAGTATGACCCCAAAACATCAAACACTGTATGATCCCCAAACATCAAACAACACTGTATGATCCCAAAACATAACACAACACTGTATGACCCCAAAACATCAAACACTGTATGAACTCAAAACATCAAACAACACTGTATGATCCCAAAACATTTCCATACAGTTGCCTAAAAAACTGGTATATTTCATAGTGCCCAAGTATGTAAGTATTAAACAACACTGTATGACCCCAAAACACTGTATGACCCCAAAACATCAAATACTTTATGACCTCCAAAACCTGAAACAGCACTGTATCACCCAAAATATCAAACACTGTATGACCAAAAAAATCAAACAACACTGTATAACCTCCAAAATATAAAACAAAACTGTATGACCTCAAGACATGAAAATCAACACTGAATGACCCAAAACATCAAACAACACTGCATGACCCAAAAACATGAAAAACATCACTGTATGACCCCAAAACATCAAACACTGTATGATCCCAAAGCATCAAACACTATATGACCCCCAAACATCAAACAACACTGTATGATCCCAAAACATTTCCAGAATAAAGCAGCACTATTTGACCCATAAACTTTCAAAAATGCCTAAATACCCCTGCTAAACAGTGCCAAAGTATAACCCCCGTGTACGGTATACAACACTGCAAGACCCAAAAGGCTTCCAAAGAATTGCCGAAATACCCCTGCTATACAATGCTGCCAAAATCAAAATAATATACTGTACAGTGCCTGAATACAAGCAACGTATGACACTGTATATCCAACAACAAGTAGGGAAGGTGACCTGACGGACAGACTTGTCAGAATAGAGGAAGGGTTGCACAGTTTAGATAGGTGTCAGTTACTACAGTGGGGAAACAGCTGAGATAGTGTAGTGGACGTGCAGTACCTTGGGTTGACCATTAGAGGGCAGGGAGGAGTGTGAGCAAAGGACTTGACATCAGCTTAGGGCTTAGGAAACCGTTGGTCATGGGGGGCGGCGTTACAGGGAACCGGGAAAGATATAAATTTGAAGGAGGGTTCCAGAAAGTTCCAGTCCCCAGGGGGAGCTCCAGTGACAGGAGGACTACGACAGTTTGTGCACTGTGAGGAAAACCGTACCAGGGGGACTGAGGAGAGAGAAAGTCAGGGGGGTGGTCCTAACAGGAAGAACCGCAGTATAGACGAGACACCGGGTGTGGGACACCGTATTTGGCACGACGTCTGACCAGTGAAACTACTGTTGGTGTACAGGCCTACTGCAGCCACAGTGACGGAGCTGACGGGAGCGTCGAAGAGTGAAAAGGTACAGGACGTGCATATACGTCTCAGGTGAAAAGTACGGTGTGTGAAACGGCCCTGAACATAGAGGGCCGTGTGAAAGGTACTGTGTCGCATTGTGAGGACCGTCAGTCGGACAGCGAGAGTGCGAATAAACTTGGACCTGTTGCACCCGGAACCTGCCTCCATCTTGTCTCTGTTTTGTCTCTGTGTGGTATACAGAGGGACCACCCCCCAGCCCGGCCCACGACTCTACACCTCTGCCTGTGACTTGACTATTCTCTGCTCGTCCCTCTGGTACCGCACAGCCCTCTTCGTGTACGAACCCTCGCTTGTCTGACCTGCGTTTTCCTCTCCTCTACAACAGTTTCTCTGCAGTAGGTACGTTACATCATCTGCAGCAGTAGGACGCTAAGCCCCGCCCCCTGCAGTCACATGATCGTAGGTCCTGGGACTCATTATTTTCAGTGCCGCAGGTCCTGTCTGCTTGAACCATCACTACAGTATTGGACCCCGTGCTCTCCCATAGTGTGGGTAAGTCACCCTGCTCTGCGTGGCAGTTTGCCGACGCTGACAGGGTCCTGACATTAGAGTCCTGACACCTTGCCTTTTACACGCTACTTTTCTTTGTTGTCTGTCTGGCACCAAACCAACACAGCTTATCACCCCAAGAACACCATCAACACAGTGAAACATGGCGGTGGCAGCATTGTGCTGTTAGATCTCTTTTCATCAGCAGGGACAGGGTAAATGGTCCGAGTCGAAGGGAATATGGACGGTGGAAAATTCAGGGATATTCTTGAGCAAAACCTGTTTCAGTCTGTCATTGATTTGAGACTGGGACGGAGGTTCACCTTCCAATAAGACAATGACCCAAAGAATACTGCTAAGGCAACACTTAAGTGGTATAAGGAGAAAGATGTAAATGTTTTAGAGTGGCGTAGTCAAAGCCCAGACCTTAATCCAATTGAGAATCTGTGGTCAGACTTGAAGACTGCTGTTCAATAGAGGAAACCATCTATCTTGAAGTAGCAGTTCTGCCTTAAGGAATGGGCAAAAATCCCAGTGGCAAAATGTGGAAAGCTCTTAGAGACTTATTCAAAGTGGTAATTGCAACAAAAGGAGGCTCCACAAAGTTCTGACTTTAGGGGGATGAATTGCTATGAATACTGAAGATTTCAGATATTTTGCCCTATTTGTTTGCTTCACAAAAAACAGAAACCAAATGTTTACAGCTGAAGGCATGCTCTTTACATGAACTGATGCAAAGTCTAAAAACAACTGTGAAATTCCAAGTCGTAAGGTAGCAAAACACGAAAAATGACAAGGTGGTAAATACTTTTGAAAGCTACTGTAGCTATTTAAATAGAAGTGTTATACAGTGACGCCATAATCATAAAATTCAAAAAATTGTTTACCGTAAAGTGTCTAAGTATAAGTAGCATATAATAAAGTATAAAATAATGTATAACCCCTAAAAAAACTTCTATACCATTGCTTAAATACCCCTTCTATACAACTATAATGATAAACTACAAAATTAATATACTGCACTGTGCATAAGTGTATAAAAACCACATTATGAAGTCTAAAATACAGATCCAAAAAACTAGTCCCATATTGTTGCTTAAATATTCCTGCTTATACAGTGCCGCTATAATCATAACCTACAGAAGTAATGCCCCCGGAAGAAGCTAGTGGCAAAACGCGCGTCGGGGTGTAGGGATGCCACACCGATCTCTCCTGACCACTGCTGTTATTTTTTACTCATCCTCAATACAGTTATTACTCCAAGGGCTTATCTTATATCCTCTTATATGTGGGTCATCACTATATACCTTAGGATACATTAACACTTGATGTTATTATTAGAGGATACATTTGCATTCCATTCTTTACTTGGGTTAGAGGGATATAAATGATATAGGTTTATATGTGACTGATTGTATGGGGAGTCAGTTGACTTTATGTAAATAGTACAATATTTTTTGATTATCACATTCCTATCATATTAGCAGTTATTTATCAGCCAGGATACAGTGGTGTCCTTTATAAGAGGCACTGTGTGAGTTTTAATGACAAATTTTGTATATTTTTCTTAAATATTGATTGATTTCAATCATAATGGATCTTTTCTTTACTCTTGATGACAATTTATAGCCAGAGTATGTGATGAATTTATTGTATGAAATGCCATTAACCCTATTGTTTGGACATTGTGGTAATAGAAATAATATACTGTATAGTGTCCGAGCATAAAACTCTAGGACCCTAAAACTCTCACATACAGTTGCAGAAATACCCCTGCTATACAGTGCCGCTACTACAAAATAATATACTGTACAGTGGTTAGGTATAACCACCATATGATTAGTTTGAAAGTTGTATGGGAAAAATAATACTCCCGTATCGTTACCTTGTGGGGAAGGTGACTTGATGGACAGACTTGACTGTGAGTAGGAGGGGACGATTTGTGCACTACAGACGGAGATTGGTAATGACAGAAAGGTAACAGCAGGGAAAGACAGAAAAGGGAGTGCAGTACCGAAATTTGACCACAATATGGAAGGGAAGAGTGTAGTTCAGGACTTAACATCAGCTTACGGCTATAGAAACTGCTTAGTCATGGGGGGCGGGGAGATAGGAACCCAGGAGGAAAATTCACAGTGAGAAAGGGGATAAATAGGACTGGTTGGGGTTCCAGAGGCTAGGCTAGTCCCGGGAGGAGCTCAACAGAGGAGGACTCAGGACAGAAGACGGAGAACGGTAAAGAGCTCGACCAGGGGACTAACAAGAGAAGACAGTCAGGTGGGTGGCCCTGACACGATGTACTGCAGGACAGACGAGGCCCGGGAGTACCGACTGGACGACGACCTCGGGCAGGTGAAGCGCTGATGGTAGACAGCCCCAGCGAAATATCTGCGAGGGACGTCATCACGACTAAAGGGAAGGTGAAAGGTACCTGGGCCTGGAAACGGAGAGCTGTAAAGGAACTGCGGTGCATGGCTAAGGTCGTCAGGAGGACGGCCAAAAAACCCGGATCTGTTACAACTGACTTCTGCCTCGTCTCGTCTTTGCCGCGTCCGGTTGTGGTAAGCAGTGGATCACCCCCCAAACTTGGCCCTATCACAACCTTAATAACAGTGCTATATAGTGCAGCCATTACAATACACTGCAACAAAAAAATGATTGCCTAAGAAGCAGTGCCACAGAATGCCACAGTCCCACCATGTAGTGCAGAAATAATATCAACATACTGTGCCCAAATCATAGTTATATATGTAAAGTCATCTGATAATATTGAGATGTTGTATATGGTGCTACAATAACAATATAATTACTGTTTAGATTTATAGTGACCACAGACATGGAGGACCAGCAGATGATAGTTGGACTGGCAGATGATGGAGGACTGGCAGATGATGGTTGGACCAACAGATGATGGAGGACCAACTGCTGATGGTTGAACTGGCAGATGATGGAGGACCTGCAGATGATGGATGGATCTGCAGATGATGGTTGGATCGGCAGATGATGGTTGGATCGGCAGACGATGGTTGGACCGGCAGATGATGCAAAGGCAGTTGATGCGTGCACCTAATATGGACACTCACAGTTAAACAATGAGCAAGAGTGCTTGGATAAAGTCTTATTGAGCATGCTTGTGTGCCAATAAAGTGTCTTCGGCGTTCTCGAATACTATGTTCGAGTCCCCGCAGCTGCATGTCTGGCGGCGGTTCGATAGCCACAACACATTCAGAGATTGCCTAACAAACAGGAAATCCCTGAATGTGTTGCTCCTGTCGAACAGCCGTGAGACATGCAGCCGCAGGGACTCGAACATATTATTTGAGCACTCTGAAGACACTCGGTTAGCACCCGAGCATGCTCCAAGAACACCTTATCCAAGCATGCTCGAACACTGCTATTACACAGCTAAGATGTGTAGAACCACAAAAATTCCAGATTGCAAAGGCAAAGATCCATTCCCCGAGAATCAAGGGATAATTTCAAATTTGCAACCCTTTTTTTTTTGTGCCAATGCATCCAACCTGAAATGTGCAACTGTTTGCTAAAGGCTTTGAAAAATTGCAAATTTTCTTTCATTTTGCTGTAAGCCCCATCCACATCGTTGAAGAAAAATATTTCTAGTAGAACAAAAGATGTCATTATGTAACCTCTTGAGATTTTCTCACCATTAGAGAGTTTCCTCCTATCCCCCTTTAAAAGCTCTTCCGGATGACTAAATCCTTCTACATTTTACACGTCGTAACGATTCTTAAGGACACTGATAAATTATACATGTTCCCACTACTCTTAGAGGATGAAGAATCCTTAGACCTCAGACAGATGATGCCTCCAGAATGAGTTTGGCTTTCAAAGTCTCATTTAGTCACATGACCTGCGCACATAAATCTCACGGTAATGCCGCAAGTGCAAGAGATGAAGATTTCTAGAACGCCAATCCAAAGACTCATCTGTAAATCAAGTCTGGCAGCCCCATCACACCAGATTTACAGTCAAAGATGTAAAAGTATAGCAGGTTCCTCATCATTTGGCTGGAATGAACAAGTGCCATAGACATTACCCTGCGCTGAGCTTATGAAGAAACCATTGACCAATTGAATGGACAGCCATTTAAAGGGAAACTGTCAGCAGGGTTTACCAATTTAATTTGATATTTGGGCACAGATCCTGATTCCAGTGATGTCTCACTTGGTCAGCAACTTGATGTAGTTTCAATATAATCAGTGTTTTATCAGCAGGAGATTTTCACTGCTGGACTAGGTGTCACATGCCAGATAGTCCAGCTAATCTTTGCAACCCCGCCACTGATTGGCAATGTACACAGGAAGCTGCCAATCAGGTATGTAGGTGGGATTAAACACTGCTCAACATTCTGACCACTGTTGCATCTACAACAGAGAAAACAGGAATTCTATCAAAACTGCAACAAGCAGTCCAGTAAGTGACACTTCGCTGGAATCAGGATCTCTGCTCCTACATGACATGCTCTCGGATTACATAGCAAAATCCTGTTGACCTGATTGCCATTAATTGGGTTACTTTTAAGTTCATGTTTAATTTTGGAACTGGATATAGAGACAGTTCATTACTATCTCAACAGATTTACATTACATTAAGTATAAAATTCCAACTACTGTAGAATCCTTGCACCATGTACCTTGACCTCCTAATTGCAGTATTGGTCTATTCTTCTTTCACTGGTTTTCCCAATAGTCCTAGTTAGATAGTACAGTGATTCGGAATACCAAAGTTACACCACTGCACCACACTCCTCTGACTCACCTTTGTGTCAACATCACATTTGCCAATCTTTCCGAAAAGATCATCATTGTGCACAACTTTGTTAAAGACTACACCCTTTTAAAGACCACTCAACATTTCCACCCTATCATTGTGCACCTGTATGACATCGATTCAGTGTAATGACAAAGCATCCCCCAAGCCAGGCACAGAACGGTCTTCATGGAGCACAAATTACCAAAAGGCTTCTATAGAACGCTGGCCTTTGCCAACTCTCCCCAAAATCCAGAAGCTCTGTCCTCTTCCAAGAGCCTCTTGAACATTACCAGACAGCTGATAAGAATGGGTAATCTTCAATCTAGTTTGGGCATTCCTATAAAGAAAGCTTTAGATGAACATTACTAAAGGTTCATCCCAGAAAAGGATAAACTTAAGAACAATTCATTTCATATGAGTAGAGTTGAGCAAATGTTTCAAAATTTGTTTCCGATTATGATCGGCGGCGAATACTCTTTTTGCAATTTTCGCCGAACACAGCCGAACGCCATTGAAGTCAATGGGAGTAGAAATGAACAAATATTTCAGAACCGATCATCAAACATAAACTCGGCACGAATAGGGTAACAATATGGCACGAATACGGCAAATTCAGATGCGGTGACCGATTTCAAACATATTCACTCAACTCTACATATGACACCTTAGAGAGCATGGCCCAAGTTCTAGGTAGTCCAATAGTCTTGATAGTAAGAATATGTGCAGGACACCTCACACTAGAGGAACTGCACTGGTTAGGAAACTGGCTGCACTTTTTAGGGCCATCATATACAGTGTAAGCCTAAAAATTCAACTTTGAGCTTTATACTCCAGTAACATCATGCTCAAGAGAATTATTCAATGTCAAGAAAAGTAAAGAGTGCAAACTCTTCATGTTGTATGTAGAAATGAAAAATATCAAGAATTGTGAACACTCACTAAGCATCTTCCTCATAGTGATAAAGGTCACACCATGATAATGGAATTTGCCAACACTTTCTGGAGTCCAGAGGTCTGTCCTTTTCCGAGAACTTTCCGGACATTACGAGAGAGTTGGTAAGTATGGTCAATCATATATGAAAATTAGGCATTCCAATCCAGGAGAATCTGAATGCAAATCACTGAAGATTCCACCCAGACAAGAATGAACCTAAGAAGAGGCAGACCAAAAGGTTACTAGGAGGTCTTGGCTAGAGCTGCTCAATTTCTAGTTGGTCCAATGCAACTGGTAGCAAGAACTGCTGCTGACCTGCCCAATCCAGAGGAACTACAATTGGGTGAAAAATTAGCTGCACTCTGAGGACTCCAGGAATCTTTCTAAAAATCCAATTCTGAGTTTTGCACTCTAATAATATTATCCTCCAGCTAATACTAGATTCCATTGTTCTCCGGTGTCAAAAAAACTAAAGTGTGCAAACTCTTCATGTTTTAGGTAGAAATGAAAAATGTCAAGAATTGTGCATACTGGAGACATGCCTTCCTCAGAGTGATAAAGATCACACCATGATATAAGAAGACACACTCCCCCAGACACGTGCAGAGCCGGAGAAGTAAATGCGGCAGCATGAGTCATGTAAGGTGTCTTTAAATACTTCGGTATCTACCATGTCTGTTTATCACATATAGGTTCACAGCCTTGACGTATGGCAGATTTCATCCTCCACTATGTGACTCATTGCAAGGACACACTGTATGTAGTATATGAAGAAAGGCACAGTAACAAGATTTAAGAAGTCTTTGAAGGTTGAACTACAAGACTTTTAATCCTCCGTAACATTCATATGGGGTGTCACATAACAACTGGGTCAAATTTGTAATAGCGGTGCTATTACGTGACAGACCCCATAAGAATCCATCAGGTTAGCTTCAATAGGACAATAGACTCCCATTCCTTCAATTCCATACTTAATCTAGACCATCTCCAAGCCAGTAAGATCCATCAAGTTTTGCAAGGGATTTACATAAACCCCAAACCACTATGGCCAGTGACTGCACAGAATTTGCCAGGGTTGCAAATGCAAATACTATAACCGTGATGCCACCTATCATGTACCATTTATAATACCGGTGTATGTGGCAGAGGAGCCTCCAGAGTTTCCTCAGGTACGTCTGTAGCTACCTGGCTATGAAATCCCTCCTTCCCGTTTTTTACTTCTTTACCGGTACCTGCTGAAGGAGCTTCCATCCCTCTCTCCATACCTGGTCGTGTGTTACATTGGGATTTTACAAGATGTTTTTTACTGTTTTCTATGTTTCTAGAATCAAGTCA
The DNA here is from genome assembly GCF_039654945.1 of Dendrobates tinctorius. Classification (NCBI taxonomy): domain Eukaryota; kingdom Metazoa; phylum Chordata; class Amphibia; order Anura; family Dendrobatidae; genus Dendrobates; species Dendrobates tinctorius. Next base: position 61,755,448 of record NW_027361696.1, read on the forward strand.
CAGTTGGTGGTTAAAATTATCTGGTTAGAGCCTTAAAGGAACTGAAGATGGACTTGCTCACAGTGAGCCTAGCGAATGGCGGATCATGCTGTGTCACCGCCTTCCTGCTGAAGGTGTTTTTTTTTCCAATATACAGAATATTCATTATGTAAACTAGGGGTCAGGTCAGTGAGGGATCAGAGACCTGTCAGAAGCCATACAGATGAATACCTAATCAGAGCACCACATGAAGACCCCCCACAGGCCACCCCGGACCACGAGCAAATCATTAACTCAAAACTGAAAAGAAAGATTAAACAACAACCACAAGACGGATTTTATCACCAGGTATAATTGTAATCAGTATAACGGTGCAGACTTGACACTGTCTGTAGGCTACTGAGCACAATCCTGCTAACAGGTTCCCGTTAAGTGATTAAAGAGTTCGTTGGAAAAAAATTTTTTAAATAAAGCTGTGGACGACTCTATCCAATATGTTTCCGCAATTTTCTCAGGTGCCTTATTTTATCATGTGGAGGAAAAGTTTGGTTTAAGCCCATGGTTGATTTGGTCTCTCCAGTCTATACCTCCTATGGCTACAGCACTGTTGGTAGTAATCTGCAATCAGTGGATCAGAAACACCTCTGTTTGAAGCATTTCAGCATAAATTCTGCCATTTTGATCAGTACAAGGGCCATTCCTACAAAAATCAGAACTTTTTGCACTGACGAAGCTCCCAATATGCATGCTGAATCCAACAACAGCACAGACAGCCTCTCCTCCTTAAAGGGAATCTGTCAGCAGTTTTTTGCTGTGTAATCTGAGAGCAGCATAATTTGGGACCGAGACCCTGATTTCATGGATGTATCACTTGCATGAACTGCTTGTTGCATTTTATATAAAATCCCTGTTTTTCTGCTGAAGATCTAGCAGTTCTCTGAATGCTTGGCTCTGTATAACTCTGCCCACATCACTGATTGATACTGGTAATTAGTGGGCAAAAGCTGCCATATATGTATATAATTGTATGTATACATTTAGTGTACAGTATTGCCAGGCAAGACAAATTGGTAGAAAAACACAAAAAACAATAAATTATCAAAACGTGATCACGTAGTCAATAAATCACATAAATGGAGAAAAATACAAAACTTTATTTAATCAAAACAATGATGTGCAGTGGATGTACAAGACATAAAATGTCAAAAGGTAGACCCACAATTCATGCATAAAACTAGCCCAAAACAGCAACTACTCAATAACATGTTACATCAATCTACATACAAGTGTATGAAGAGCTAAATATAATATATCAGGCCACATAACATATAGACGGTGAAATGGGTATTGAACACGTTACCAATTTTCTAACTAAATTTATTTCTAAAGGTGCTATTGACATGACATTCTCACCAGATGTTGGTAACAACCCATCCAATCCACACAGGCAAAGAAATCAAACTATAGATTTCCATAAACTAAGTTATGTGAAATAATGAGAAATCACACAGGGAATGAAATATTAAACACATAAAGAAAGAAAGATGCAAAAACATGGAAAGTCATGATATCAGCTGAAATCTATCAGTAATTAGAAAGCAATCCCACCACTTAGTGACAAATAATATCAGCAGGTTCAACTGATGGCCAATAAAGTGTCTCATTACCAAGATGCCACACAAGAAACATCTCATGATGGGTAAAACCAGTGAGCTGTCTCAAGACCATCACAACCTTATTGTTGGAAAACATACTGATGGTATTGGTTACAGAAGAATTTCTGAAGGCTCCAGTGAGCACTGTGGGGGCCATAATTGGGAAGTGGAAAGTGGATCATTTGACCATAAACTGGCCACGACCAGGTGCTCCCCACAAGATTCAGACAGAGGATGAAAATAATTATCAAAAGAGTTGTCCAAGATCTAAGGACCACCTGTGGGAAGCTACAGAAAGTTATGGAATCAGCAGGTACAATTGTTTCAAAGAAAACTGTAAGTAATGCACTCAACCTCCATGGTCTGTATGCACGTTCACCACGCAAGACTCCAGTGATGAACAAAAAGCATGTTAAAATGTGATTAATGTTTGCTCAACAACATTTAGACAAACCCGTGAAATACAGGGAGAATATAGTCTGGTCAGGTAAGGAGAAAACTGAACTCTTTGGATGCCATAAAACACATGTTTGGAGGCAAAAAAGTACTACATATCATGCAAAAACACCATATCATCAGTGAAGTCCGGAGGTGGGAACATCATGGTGTGGGGCTAGTTTTCAGCATACGGCATGAGGAGGTAGAGCATGGACACCTAAGAGATACCCCCTACAGTAATCATTCAACCTCTTTCTCCAATACTTTTCTTCTTATTCATAGCAGCTAATCAAAGCTCAACTGCACTTTTTTTCCACGCATTGTCCGATTTTGGAGTGTAATCGCCGCCTGATGTGATTTTTTATTCTCATGCCGAATACACATGAGAAAAAATGCGCAGATCTACACCGCCCTACTGAATAACATTGGTCTGAGCACAATTCAATTTTTTATCGGATTGCACTGATCCCATTTATCCGTTGGTGTGAATGAGCCCTTATGTTTAGAGTCTGTAAACCCAAACTTACTGCATGCTGCTCTCGGCAGAGAATTAGATACTGCTGTATCTAGTGTAGGCAATGCTCTGTGAGCTAAACACATCATCAGCTGTACAAATGCCGCTACTAATTTGCTGAAATGTGTCCGTCCAGTGTGCAGGCTGTTTAGCTTACAGAGCATTTTCTAGACTGGGTATCATTGTATCCACAATTCATGTGATATCACGGCGAGCTATCTACAGGTTTAACAAGATAATTTACATTCTGTGACTGCCAGCAAATATCCTGAAAATACGACTTTTAGAACTTTTTTTTAAATGGGTTGAACAGGCAATCTGCAAATTATGTTGTCTTAAACCTGAAAAACCACTTGGTCTAACATGCTGTCTGTTGCCTGTTGTCAAGTGTAATCCATCTCAATCAGCAGAGACACTGAGATGAATTACATGAAATTGGGGTGGGTCTCTGTCTCTTTACAACAAGTGGGGGCATGTCTTTGCTCCTTTATAGGACGTGTGGACAAGTCTTTGTCTTCACAGGAAGTAGAGGCATGTCTTTTAAATCAGCCCTATCTCTGTTATGCTTGTTTACATTTTTGCAGACAGGAGAGCAGGATCACAGAGGTACTCCTGCTCTCCTGTCTGTAAAAATGTAAACAAGCATAACAGAGATAAGTCTGCTTTCATTTCAGGGCAGGCAAGATCTGGCAAGAGCAATACACGTTGGGACTGGCGAAAGTAATGCATGTTAGGTGGTGATTAGAGTTGAGCGATACCGTCCGATACTTCAAAGTATCGTATCGGATGGTATCGGCCGATCTTTAAAAAAAGTATCGGTATCGCCGATTCCGATACCGGAAGTCCCATTCAAGTCTATGGGACTTCCGGTATCGGAATAAGAAAAACCCTTTCCTGCCCTTGTACAGCCTCTCTGGGGTCTGTACGGGCCTTTCGGGGGGCTGTGCCGGCCTGCCAGGGGGTCTGTGCAGGCTCCGGTGGTCTGTGCCGGCCTGCCGGTGGTCTGTGCAGGCTCCGGGGGGCTGTGCCGGCCTGCCGGGGGGCTGTGCCGGCCTGCCGGGGGGCTGTGCAGGCTCCGGGGGGCTGTGCCGGCCTGCCGGGGGGCTGTGCCGGCCTGCCGGGGGGCTGTGCCGGCCTGCCGGTGGTCTGTGCAGGCTCCGGGGGTCTGTGCAGGCATCGTCCGATGGGACTACAAGTCCCATCGGGCGATGCCTGCTACCATGACAGTGATTGACACATTAGCCAATGATGGGACAGTAGTAGTCCCATCATCCGGCTAATGTGTTAAATGTAAAAAAAAAAAAAAAAAAAAAAAAAAAAATTACATGCTACATACATACAACATGCATACTACATACATGCTACATTCATACTACATACTACATACATGCTACATTCATACTACATAAATACTACATGCAACATACATACTACATATATACTACATGCATGCTACATACATACTGCATGCTACATACATACCACATATATACTACATACATACTACATGCATGCTACATACATAACACATATATACTACATGCATGCTACATACATACTACATGCTACATACTACATATATACTACATGCATGCTACATACTACATGCTACATACATACTACATATATACTACATGCATGCTACATACATACTGCATGCTACATGCATGCTACATACATACTACATGCTACATACATACTACATATATACTACATGCATGCTACATACATACTACATGCTACATACATACCATATACATACTACATGCATGCTACATACATACTACATGCATGCTACATACATACTACATGCTACATACATACTACATATATACTACATGCATGCTACATACATACTACATGCTACATACATACTACATATATACTACATGCATGCTACATACATACTACATGCTACATACATACTACATATATACTACATGCATGCTACATACATACTACATGCATGCTACATACATACTACATGCTACATACATACCACATACATACTACATATATACTACATGCATGCTACATACATACTGCATGCTACATGCATGCTACATACATACTACATACATACTACATGCTACATACATACCACATATATACTACATACATACAATACATTCATACAATACATACATAGACATACAGTACATATAACATAGAGTAACATACTTACCAATACTTGTCACATTGTTCCCCGAAGCCATTGTCTTTTCCGGAATAAATATTAACATAACAAACCACAAAAATACTCACCCACGATCCGAAGCAGTCCACGAGTGTGTCCCACGACGATCTTGGGTAGAGAACTGCAGCATCAGCTGTTGCTGCCGTTCTCTACGAGCTGCAGAAATCCAATGACGGAAGGTAGGTATCCTTCCGCACTGTATTCCTCCGCCACTTAAAAAAAAAAAAGTCCCTAGTCTCACTTTATGCCATTGCTGTGTGGGAAATTCCCACGCAGCAATGGCATAAAGTGAGACTAGGGACTTTTTTTTTTTTTAAGTGGCGGAGGAATACAGTGCGGAAGGATACCTACCTTCCGTCATTGGATTCCTGCAGCCCGTAGAGAACGGCAGCATCATCTGATGCTGCAGTTCTCTACCCAAGATCGTCGTGGGACACACTCGTGGACTGCTTCGGATCGTGGGTGAGTATTTTTGTGGTTTGTTATGTTAATATTTATTCCGGAAAAGACAATGGCTTCGGGGAACAATGTGACAAGTATTGGTAAGTATGTTACTCTATGTTATATGTACTGTATGTCTATGTATGTATTGTATGAATGTATTGTATGTATGTAGTATATATGTGGTATGTATGTAGCATGTAGTATGTATGTAGTATGTATGTAGCATGCATGTAGCATGTAGTATGTATGTAGCATGCATGTAGTATATATGTAGTATGTATGTAGCATGCATGTAGTATATATGTAGCATGTATGTAGTATGTATGTGGTATGTATGTAGCATGTAGTATGTATGTAGCATGCATGTAGTATATATGTAGTATGTATGTAGCATGTAGTATGTATGTAGTATGTATGTGGTATGTATGTAGCATGTAGTATGTATGTAGCATGCATGTAGTATATATGTAGTATGTATGTAGCATGTAGTATGTGTGTAGTATGTATGTAGTATGTATGTGGTATGTATGTAGCATGTAGTATGTATGTAGCATGCATGTAGTATATATGTAGTATGTAGTATGTATGTAGTATGTATGTAGCATGTAGTATGTATGTAGCATGCATGTAGTATATATGTAGTATGTAGCATGCATGTAGTATGTATGTAGCATGCATGTAGTATGTATGTAGCATGCATGTAGTATGTATGTAGTATGTATGTAGTATGTATGTAGCATGCAGTATGTAGTATGTATGTAGTATATATGTAGTATGTATGTAGCATGTAGTATGTATGTAGCATGCATGTAGTATGTATGTAGCATATATGTAGTATGTATGTAGCATGCATGTAGTATGTATGTAGTATGTATGTAGTATGTATGTAGCATGCAGTATGTATGTAGCATGTATGTAGTATGTATGTAGTATATATGTAGTATGTATGTAGCATGCATGTAGTATGTATGTAGCATGTAGTATGTATGTAGCATGTATGTAGTATGTATGTAGTATATATGTAGTATGTATGTAGCATGTAGTATGTATGTAGCATGCATGTAGTATGTATGTAGCATGCATGTAGTATGTATGTAGTATTTTTTTTTTTTTTTTTTTTTTTTTAACATTTAACACATTAGCCGGATGATGGGACTACTACTGTCCCATCATTGGCTAATGTGTCAATCACTGTCATGGTAGCAGGCTTCGCCCGATGGGACTTGTAGTCCCATCGGACGATGCTTGCACAGACCCCCGGACATCAGCACAGCCCCCCGGCAGGCCGGCACAGCCCCCCGGCAGGCCGGTACAGACCCCCACAGGGTGCACAGACCACCGGCAGGCCGGCACAGCCCCCCGGCAGGCCGGTACAGACCCCGGGCAGTCCACACAGCCCCCCGGCAGGCCGGCACAGCCCCCCGGCAGGCCGGCAGAGACCCCCGGAAGGCCCGAAATGACGGCGCATCATGATGCGCACACACCGCGCATCATGATGACGTCAGGCCGTCAATCAACTGAACTTCCGATTCCGATGCCGAATTCCGATATTGAAAAAATATCGGAAGTCGGTATCGGAATTCCGATACAGCAAGTATCGGCCGATACCCGATACTTGCGGTATCGGAATGCTCAACACTAGTGGTGATGGGAAGGAAGGCCCAGCATCTATAGTGCTGGTAGAATGCTGATGAAGAAGAACCACTAGAGATGAGCAAGTGGATTCATCAAATTCATGTTGAATTTTTGGAAATGCACTGAACTCAGCCAATTTGAATTGCCTAAAATTCCTACAGTCACAATACTTTGTGACGTCCTCATAATGTCCTCTATAACATGGTATATTACAGCCAATTAGGAGAAACTATCATAGCCAGTATAAAATCAGATGTAGGAAATGCAGCAGCCATTTAGTGGTGAATCTGTATAGTGACAGGACATCACAGCTCATGCATACAGATAGGGCATATTAAACTGAACAAATTGTAGAGATAGTGTATAACAGCACAGTAGTGAAGAAGATTAGTGCGTGAAGAACAGGCTGTTTCTTACCACCAGTTGCCAGCCGTTTTCCATATCCATAAATATTGAGTTAACTTCGATATTACTAAGTTTGTGTCTGTGCAAAAAGAGTGTGAAAAGAATTGGATTCAGTCCTAGGAGATCTCAGAGTGTTACACGTGTCTTTTTCCGGGAATTGGAGGCTTTGCTTTACTTTCAATTTATTTTGAAACAAATATAATTTTTCAGAAACATTTTCTACAAATGTTGTGCTTTCATTTTTACAACGCTTAAAATCCCTTTATTGTTTTATTTATACATGAAAGAATTCTTTTACAAGATGGATTTATAATATTCTAGATCCTCTACATAACAGTTCGGTGAATGCTTTTCTTTGACGATTCGGGTGAAGAACACATGTCTTCCGTTGCAGGGTGACATCATCACCATCATCAGCCCTGCTGAGCCAAATTGTCACTTTTCTGGGTGATGTCATTGTCACACATCTGATATAAATAGTAGGATTTTATCACCTTAAGGTTTCGCAGTACATTTTGGCCGCAGATTGAAACGACAGACATAACCCGACAGAAGCTCTATTAGTTGACTTGTCATCCTTCCCAGCGTAAATCCCGCTCCAAATAATTAAGCAACACACTGGGTATATGGAGAAAAATCTCAGGTCTGAGATGGTCATGACAGACAACTCCAAGCTCAGATCTGAGGTTTGACTTGTCTGTCGTGATGGAGACTCTGAAATTATTCCTTACTGATTTTTTTTTAAATATAAAATGACCCAACGTTATTATTATCCACATCACAGACTAGGAAAAGTAGGGCGATTTAATTAATAACATTTTTAATTTTCATTTAATATTTACGAAAAAATATATTTTTTTTTAGTCTCCATAATTTGATCATTTATATTATGTGGTGTAATTGAGGTTCTCCTGTGAAACTCATTTTGGACCAAAATGGCAGTCACGCTAATGCATGGTGTCAACGGAGGGGGTGATCGGTGGTTTTGCATGCCCAGTCCCCATAAATTTTGCTTTTAGCGGCTGACAGAGGGATCTACATGGTTAAATAGCAACAAAAGTGTACCCAAACTGAGACGAACAGATATGTCGGGGACCAAAAAGGAGGAGAGCAGTATTCATCTTCTTTGCTTTAGGGATCTCTGAGGGTCTCAGAACCCCGACCCCCACCGATCAAAACTTCTGTCTCTATAAGTGTCGATCCAAAAAAAAATACTGTCAGTGAGGAAAAAAAAAAAATGGAGACTACTGGTTATTCTGGGTGAACCTGACAATATTTATAGCTTTCACTGTATCACAGGGACTACGTAAAGGGAGTGGATGATTTCTAGTAAACAGGACGTAATTGCAAAATTGAATTCCACGAGGCAATTACAGAAACTCCTGAATTTGCCTTTCATTAGCGCAGCTTTCCTGAATTCAGAGTGTTTAATTACAGTTTAACCGGGTGACTGTATTATTACTCACTTTCGCGATTTGGTTACATTTGTCCTATCCATTCTCTGAGTCCAGCAACTAATATGAACATTACACACGAATGACCAGAAATAACAATCTGTAAATTGGTACTATCAAAGCACATAATGTGAGCGGACGGGGAAGCTGAAGGTCTGAGGATGATTTTTCCTTCAATATCGCTACTCTACTCTATAGGTTTTGTGTAATTTTATATATTTCCCTTTTTCAAGTGTATATGGCTGAGATGCGGCCCAAGGGGCGGACACTTCTACCGCTCTGTAAATTGGTACTATCACTGCACATAATGTGAGCGGCTTCGGCAGTAGATTTCCCTTGAAGGTGTAGGGAAGGTGACCTGACGGACGGACTTGTCAGCAAGTAGGAAGGAGGGTTTGCACATTTTAGACAGATAGCAGTTATGACAGTGGGGAAACAGCTAGGAAAGTGTAGGTGACGTGCAGTACCTGGGGTTGACCACAAGATGGCAGGGAGGAGTGTGAGTTCAGGACTTGACAGCAGCTTAGGGCTTTAGAAACCTTTGGTCATGGGGGCGGAGTTACAGAGAACCGGGAAAGTTATCAATTTGACAGGAGGGTTCCAGAAAGTTCCAGTCCCCGGGAGGAGCTCAAGAGGAGAGGAGCCTGTGGCAAAGTGGGTGTTGTGAGGAAAGCTCAACCAGGGGACTGAGGAGAGAAGAAGTCAGGGGGGTGGTCCTGACACGAAGTACCGCAGTACAGACGAGGTCCCGAGGGAAAGCATACCGAATTTGACGACAGCTGACCAGTAAAATTACTGTTGGTGCCTAAGGCGGCCACAGTGACCAAACTGGCAGGAACGTCACTAAGCTGAGAAAGGGACGGTGTGTGTATCTACATCCCAAGTGAAAGTACGGTGTGTGTACCGGGGCCTGGAAACAGAGGGCCATGAAGGAATTGCGGTGTGTTGTCAGAGCCGTCAGTCGGACGGCGGTAAATAAACTTGGACCTGTGTTGCACCCGAAAACTGCCTCCATCTTGTGTCTGTACGTTACTGCGCGGTATACAGAGGGACCACCCCCCCAGTCCGACCCACCGACCCTACAAAGGTATTATTTTTCTTTCAAGAGCACTATTCTTCTCTATAGGTTCTCTATATGAGCTACATCAAAATTGCCCTAATTCCCTTGAAAATAAATTATTATGATCTGCCTCATCACCAGGGCCGGACTGGCCACCTGGTAATTCTGGCAAATGCCAGGAGGGCCTGTATGGTCATTGGCTGCCTTGTCTGCTACGTTGTTAACAGAATCCGTGTTCTCAAGACACCCATACTGTTAATAGTTGTGATGGAGCACAAAGCTGCTGTCTCCGTCACTTACCCCAGCAGGCCAAGGGTATCATTGGAAATATTGGTCTTATAGTAAATCTTGCTTTCCTCCATCCAGGGTAATATTAGTAATCCCCATCTGGTTCATGGAGACGGGGACAACATGGGCCTGTGTGATTACAAATGCCAGGGCTGAATTTCAGCCCCAGTCAGTACCTGCTCATCACTACTGTCCTAAGCACTCACCTGTCCTTACAAATGAAGATCTAAGACAGGGGAGTATAACGTATTTTAATATTTTAACCTCTTCCCAGCCCTCAAAAAGAAGGCAGAGAAATTGTAACCAGTAGTCAGAAATTTTGCTAGATATGGGAGAACTGAATCCCAAAAATTTCATATTTGGGAAAATCTTAAATATTTTGAAAATGTATAACCAATCTGATGTGTTATAGATTGATTCACCCATATGTACCTTATTAGTGCAGAACAGGATTTAGCTAGCTGAAATGGACCCTTTATACAGGTTTTGGAGGGGAGGGGAGGTTGACTCCTTAATGGTGCCGACAATACATACTCGAGAGACAGAATAAGAGAAATGCTCTTTGTAACTGCTTTCTTCTGATTAATTGATGGAGCAGGCTGCATGCAAGCAGGCACGTATTTTACAGATAGGTGTTTGTCCCTGAGTTGGGGTGAACATCTATCAGAATCTTATGGCAAATCTTGGGTACAGTGGGGAAAAAAAGTATTTAGTCAGTCAGCAATAGTGCAAGTTCCACCACTTAAAAAGATGAGAGGCGTCTGTAATTTACATCATAGGTAGACCTCAACTATGGGAGACAAACTGAGAAAAAAAAATCCAGAAAATCACATTGTCTGTTTTTTTTTCATTTTATTTGCATATTATGGTGGAAAATAAGTATTTGGTCAGAAACAAAATTTCATCTCAATACTTTGTGATATATCCTTTGTTGGCAATGACAGAGGTCAAACGTTTTCTGTAAGTCTTCACAAGGTTGCCACACACTGTTGTTGGTATGTTGGCCCATTCCTCCATGCAGATCTCCTCTAGAGCAGTGATGTTTTTGGCTTTTCACTTGGCAACACGGACTTTCAACTCCCTCCAAAGGTTTTCTATAGGGTTGAGATCTGGAGACTGGCTAGGCCACTCCAGGACCTTGAAATGCTTCTTATGAAGCCACTCCTTCGTTGCCCTGGAGGTGTGCTTTGGATCATTGTCATGTTGAAAGACCCAGCCACGTTTCATCTTCAATGCCCTTGCTGATGGAAGGAGGTTTGCACTCAAAATCTCACGATACATGGCCCCATTCATTCTTTCATGTACCCGGATCAGTCGTCCTGGCCCCTTTGCAGAGAAACAGCCCCAAAGCATGATGTTTCCACCACCATGCTTTACAGTAGGTATGGTGTTTGATGGATGCAACTCAGTATTCTTTTTCCTCCAAACACGACAAGTTGTGTTTCTACCAAACATTTCCAGTTTGGTTTCATCAGACCATATGACATTCTCCCAAAACTCCTCTGGATCATCCAAATGCTCTCTAGCAAACTTCAGACGGGCCCGGACATGTAAAGGCTTAAGCAGTGGGACACGTCTGGCACTGCAGGATCTGAGTCCATGGTGGCGTAGTGTGTTACTTATGGTAGGCCTTGTTACATTGGTCCCAGCTCTCTGCAGTTCATTCACTAGGTCCCCCCGCGTGGTTCTGGGATTTTTGCTCACCGTTCTTGTGATCATTCTGACCCCACGGGGTGGGATTTTGCGTGGAGCACCAGATCGAGGGAGATTATCAGTGGTCTTGTATGTCTTCCATTTTCTAATTATTGCTCCCACAGTTGATTTCTTCACTCCAAGCTGGTTGGCTATTGCAGATTCAGTCTTCCCAGCCTGGTGCAGGGCTACAATTTTGTTTCTGGTGTCCTTTGACAGCTCTTTGGTCTTCACCATAGTGGAGTTTGGAGTCAGACTGTTTGAGGGTGTGCACAGGTGTCTTTTTATACTGATAACAAGTTTAAACAGGTGCCATTACTACAGGTAATGAGTGGAGGAAGGAGGAGACTCTTAAAGAAGAAGTTACAGGTCTGTGAGAGCCAGAAATCTTGATTGCTTGTTTCTGACCAAATACTTATTTTCCACCATAATATGCAAATAAAATGAAAAAAAACCAGACAATGTGATTTCCTGGATTTTTTTTTCTCAGTTTGTCTCCCATAGTTGAGGTCTACCTATGATGTAAATTACAGACGCCTCTCATCTTTTTAAGTGGTGGAACTTGCACTATTGCTGACTGACTAAATACTTTTTTTCCCCACTGTATATAGTTGTGTGTCTACCTCTAAAGGTAGTGTACATCTGCAGAGGAAGACACGTCTGTATGCCCAAGATTTGCTATGAGATAATACAGTGCCTTGCGAAAGTATTCGGCCCCCTGGAACTTTTCAACCTTTTCCCATATATCATACTTCAAACATAAAGATACCAAATGTAAATTTTTGGTGAAGAATCAACAACAAGTGGAACACAATTGTGAAGTTGAACAAAATTTATTGGTTATTTTAAATTTTTGTGGAAAGTCAAAAAACGAAAAGTGGGGCGTGCAATATTATTCGGCCCCTTTACTTTCAGTGCAGCAAACTCATTCCAGAAGTTCATTGTGGATCTCTGAATGATCCAATGTTGTCCTAAATGACTAATGATGATAAATATAATCCACCTGTGTGTAATCAAGTCTCCATATAAATGCACCTGCTCTGTGATAGTCTCAGGGTTCTGTTTGAAGCACAGAAAGCATCATGAAGACCAAGGAACACAACAGGCAGGTCCGTGATACTGTTGTGGAGAAGTTTAAAGCTGGATTTGGATACAAAATGATTTCCAAAACTTTAAAGCATCCCAATGAGCACTGTGCAAGCGATTATATTGAAATGGAAGGAGTATCATACCACTGCAAATCTACCAAGACCCGGCCATCCCTCTAAACTTTCATCGCAACCAAGGAGAAAACTGATCAGAGATGCAGTCAAGAGGCCCATGACCACTCTGGATGAACTGCAGAGATCTACAGCTAAGGTGGGACAGTCTGTCCTTAGGACAACAATCAGTCGTACACTGCACAAATCTGACCTTTATGGAAGTGTGGCAAGAAGAAAGCCATTTCTCAAAGATATCCATAAAAAGTGTTGTTTAAAGTTTGCAACAAGCCACCTGGGAGACACCCCAAACATGTGGAAGAAGGTGCTCTGGTCAGATGAAACCAAAATTGAACTTTTTGGCAACAATGCCAAACGATATGTTTAACGTAAAGGCAACACAGCTTATCACCCTGAAAACACCATCCCCACTGTCAAACATGGTGGTGGCAGCATCATGGTTTGGGTCTGCTTTTCTTCAGCAGGGACAGGGAAGATGGTTAAAATTGATGGGAAGATGGTTGGAGCCAAATACAGGACCATTCTTGAAGAAAACCTGTTGGAGTATGCAAAAGACCTGAGACTGGAACAGAGATTTGTCTTCCAACAAGACAATGATCCCAAGCATAAAGCAAAATCTACAATGGAATGGTTCACAAATAAATGTATCCAGGTGTTAGAATGGCCAAGTCAAAGTCCAGACCTGAATCCAATCGAGAATCTGTGGAAAGAGCTGAAAACTGCTGTTCACAAATGATCTTCATCAAACCTCACTGAGCTCGAGCTGTTTACCAAGGAAGAATGGGCAAGAATTTCAGTCTCTCAATGTAGAAAACTGATAGAGACATACCCCAAGCGACTTGCAGCTGTAATCACAGCAAAAGGTGGCACAACAAAGTATTACGTTAAAGAGGCAGAATAATATTGCACGCCCCACTTTTCAGTTTTTGAATTTCCACAAAAATTTAAAATAACCATTAAATTTCATTCAACTTCACAACTGTGTCCCACTTGTTGTTGATTATTCACCAAAAATTTACATTTGGTATCTTTATGTTTGAAGCATGATATGTGGAAAAAGGCTGAAAAGTTCAAGGGGGCCGAATACTTTTGCAAGGCACTGTATATATAATGATATATTGGTTGATAGAAAAGATTCAATAGAACTCGTAATGTATTCTGTTATGATTGAGTCACCGTAGGAGGCAAAAACAGAAATGCTAGCTAAGTCCAGAAAACCAGAGAGGTTGGCAGCTATCGGATTGCAGACCCCTGATATTATCACAACAACTAACAGTAGCCGTGGGGGGTTCCTACGATGCCCTAGACCCCTCGATCACAGCCGGAGAATTAAATAGGCCTAAAGAAAGAAAGGGGAAATCTAAACTGCCCCAGAGCAGACCCCAAAGCAATAGGCAGCCCCCAACATATAATGACGGTGAAGCAAGATGAAAACACTAACACAGACAGAAAGATAGACTGAGCAAAGACGGGGCCCAAACTACCTAGATAGGAAAGGACAGGAAGGCTGCTGTCTGCAATCCGTGAAAAACCCTATGAAAATAAGAGCCAACAGACTGACAGTGAAAAAGGCCCTGAAGACGCTAGGCTTCAAAAAAGCTATGTCAGTACTCAGGAATATTCTGAAGACAGAGCAACCGGCAAAAGGAGATTCAGCTCATCCCAGCAGGGAATGGCAGAATCCAGAAAAGCAAGGAAAACAAAAACAAAACATAAATGCAAACAGGCAAAGCAGAAAACTTAGCTTTAGGGAAGCAGGAATCAGACTGGTGTCCTAGAAGTCCACAGAGAAATCACCCGCAGGGCAGAAGGGCGTCGGCAGCCTTATATCCAGTCTGTGACTCCACTCAGCCAGTCATCCTCATTAGGCTCAGGTGCCTGATAATCAGGCTCATTACCTTCCTTTACCAGAATAGGGAGTTCACCAGACCTCAGTGACGAAGGGGAAAATGAACTCACAACAGTACTTCCCCTTTGAGGAGGGGTCACCGAACCCTCACCCACGCCACCAGGGCGATCAGGGTGAGCCCGATGAAAGGCACGCACCAATCTTTTGGCATGAATATCAGAGGCAGAGACCCAGGAATTATCCTCCTGACCATAACCCTTCCACTTAACCAAATACTGGAGTCTCCGTCTAGCCAGACGGGAATCCAGTATTTTCTCTACCTCATATTCCATGTTACCTTCAACCAATACAGGGTCTGGAGGTGCCACCCCAGGAACAACTGGTTCAACAAACCTCTTCAACAAGGACTTATGGAACACATTATGGATTTTAAATGTGACAGGAAGAGCCAAACGAAAAGAGACCGGATTAATAATCTCCAAAATCTTGTAAGGTCCAATAAATCTAGGCTTAAACTTAGGAGAAGCCACCTTCATAGCAATATTTTTTGATGATAACCACACCATATCACCAATCTTAAACTGGGGACCAATGGTCCTATGTCGATTGGAAAACCGCTGGGCCTTTTCCTGGGAGAGAGATAACTTATCCACCACTTGGTCCCAGATCTGGTGCATTCTCTCCACCACAGTGTCAACACCTGGGCAGGCAGAAGGCTCCACCTGCCCTGAAGAAAATCAAGGATGAAACCCAAAGTTACAAAAAAAAGGTGACATCAAAGTGGCAGAACTAGCTCTATTATTTAAAGCAAATTCGGCCAAGGGCAAAAATGAAACCCAATCATCCTGATCAGCGGAAATAAAACATCTCAAATACGACTCCAAGGTCTGGTTTGTTCTCTCTGTCTGCCCATTGGTCTGAGGGTGAAAAGCAGAGGAGAAGGACAACTGAATTCCCAGCATGGAACAGAAAGTCCTCAAAAATCTAGACACAAACTGAACTCCTCTGTCAGATACAATGTTCTCAGGAATCCCGTGCAAGCGAACCACCTGTTGCAAAAACAGGGGCACCAACTCAGAGGAAGACGGCAACTTAGGGAGTGGTACAAGATGAACCATCTTAGAGAACCTATCACAAATCACCCAAATAACAGTCATTCTTTGAGAGACCGGCATATCAGAGATGAAATCCATTGAAATATGGGTCCATGGCCTCCTGGGGACCGGCAAAGGCATCAACAACCCACTAGAGCGAGAACAAGATTTAGACCGGGAGCAAGTCCCACAGGACTGCACAAAATTCCTGACATCATGAGACAAGGTGGGCCACCAAAAAGAGCGACTCACCAGATCTCTAGTACCAAAAATACCTGGATGACCAGCCAATGCAGAGCAATGAACTTCAGACATCACTCTCTTCTTCCACTGGTCAGGAACATACAACTTTCCACTGGGACAACGCTCAGGTTTGTCCTCCTGGAACTCTTGCAGAGCAAGTCTCAAATCGGGCGAGATGGCAGAAAGAACTACCCCTTCGCCTAAGATGGTAGCAGGCTTGGTCACCACAGGAGAATCAGCAAAGAAACTCCTAGAGAGGGCGTCTGCCTTGACATTCTTAGTTCCAGGAAGAAAAGAGACCACAAAATCAAAACGTGTAAAAAACAAGGCCCACCTAGCCTGTCTAGGGTTCAAGCGTTTAGCCGACTATAGGTAAATCAAATTCTTGTGGTCAGTGAGGACCACAACTTGATGTTTAGCTCCCTCCAACCAATGTCTCCACTCCTCAAATGCCCATTTCATGGCCAACAGTTCCCGATTCCCCGCATCATAGTTACGTTCAGATTGAGAGAACTTTCGGGAAAAGAAAGCACAGGGATTCATTTTAGATGTTACAGGATCCTTTTGGGACAAAACAGCTCCTGCACCAATCTCAGAAGCATCCACCTCTACCTGGAACGGGAGTGAGACATCAGGTTGCCGCAAAACCGGGGCGGAGGTAAATCTTCGCTTCAGCTCCTGAAAGGAAGCAACAGCCTCCGGAGACCAATTCAACACATCAGCACCCTTCTTAGTCAGATCAGTCAATGGCTTGGCAATACTAGAAAATTTTGCTATAAATTTCCGATAAAAATTAGCAAAACCCAAAAACTTCTGGAGGGCCTTCAAAGAAGTGGGCTGAACCCAATCATAAATGGCCTGTACCTTGGCCGGGTCCATTTCAATAGTTGACGGAGACAAAATAAATCCCAAAAATGAAATCCTCTGTACTCCAAAAAGGCATTTCGATCCTTTGACATACAGGGAATTCTCCCTCAAGATCCGGAACACAGTCCGAATATGTTCCACATGAGAATCCCAATCCTTGGAGAAGATCAAAATATCATCCAGATAGATAATCAAAAATTTATCGACAAAGTCTCGGAAAATATCGTTCATGAAGCACTGGAAGACAGAAGGGGCATTAGTGATCCCAAAAGGCATCACCAGGTACTCAAAATGTCCCTCCGGAGTATTAAACGCCGTCTTCCATTCATCCCCCTGCTTAACGTGGATAAGATTATACACCCCCCTGAGGTCAAGCTTGGTAAACCAGCAAGCACCTCTAACTCTAGAGAATAGATCCGAAATCAGGGGTAACAGATACTGATATTTAATAGTAATTTTATTGAGGGCACGATAATCAATACAAGGCCTTAAAGAACCATCCTTTTTGGCCACAAAAAAAACCCGGCACCTAAGGGTGAAGAGGATGGTCTAATATGACCCTTCTCCAACGCCTCCTTAATATAGGACCGCATAGCCTCGTGCTCGGGTACAGATAAATTGAAGAGCCGACCCTTGGGAAATTTACACCCCGGGCTTAGTTCAATTGCACAGTCATAACTCCTATGAGGAGGCAAGGACGCAGACTTATTCTCACTAAATACATCATAAAAGTCCGCCAAATAGTCAGGAACATCATGCGACTGAGGAGAGGTGGAAAAAACTGGAGTCTCACTAAAGGCACACCGACAACCCCAACTCACCACAGACACAGACTTCCAATCCAAAACTGGATTATAAATTTCCAACCAGGGAAACCCCAGAACAACGGCATCATGCAGACCATGCAACACCAAAAATCTGCAATTTTCTTGATGGTCTGGGGCGACCCGCATGACCACCTGGGTCCAAAACTGAGGTTTATTTTTTGCTAAAGGAGTAGCATCAATCCCCCTCAAAGGGATAGGCGTCTGCAGAGGTGTCATCGGAAATCCACAACGTTTAGCAAAATCCAAGTCCATTAGGTTTAGCGCTGCTCCCGAATCCACAAAAGCCTTGGCGGAAAATGTGGACAGGGAGCAGATCAGAGTAATTGCCAGAAGAAACTTAGGTTGAACACCACCAACAGAAAACGTGTGTGCAAAGCGTTTCTCTCGTTTAGGACAAACAGAAATAATATGCGAGGCATCTCCACAGAAAAAACACAGCTTATTACGCCTTCTGAACTCCTGACGTTGCGCCTTAGACAAAACTCTATCACACTGCATAGGTTCAGACGTCTGTTCAACTGGTGGCAACACCTCTCGTGCAATCCTGCGTTCACGTAAACGCCGATCAACCTGAATGGCTAATGACATAGAATCGTCCAGACCGGAGGGAACAGGAAATCCCACCATAGTATCTTTTACGGCTTCTGACAAACCCTTCCGAAAGAGAGCAGCCAAGGCATTATAATTCCAGGTAGTAAGGACCGCCCACTTTCGGAACTTTTGACAGTACAACTCTGCAGAATCTCGACCCTGGTTTAATGCCAACAGGGTCTTTTCAGCCTGATCAATAGCATTAGGATCGTCATACAACAACCCCAAAGCTTGAAAGAATGCGTTCACATTAGTCAGAATAGGATCATCTGGTTTCAATGAAAACGCCCAATCCTGGGGATCGCCACGCAGCAAAGAGATGACAATTTTAACCTGCTGCGCGGAGCTCCCTGACGAGTTAGGCTTCAAGGCAAAAAATAATTTACAATTATTTTTGAAACTCAAAAATTTAGATCGATCCCCAAAAAATACATCAGGTGTAGGGATCTTTGGTTCAACAGCATGCGAAAGAGCAAGGTAGGCGGAAATTCCCCGCACCTCCACATCGAGCTGCTCCACACGATCAGACAATTGCTTTATCTCCATTGAGAGAAAAAAAAAAAATTCCCCCTACGGCCTCAGAGATATAGAGGAAAGAATATACACACACTTTTTTTTTTTTTTTTTTTTTAAAACACAATTCTTTCCTGCTATTGAGTACCATAGGATCTGCGGTATGGCGGGTGATTCTGTTATGATTGAGTCACCGTAGGAGGCAAAAACAGAAATGCTAGCTAAGTCCAGAAAACCAGAGAGGTTGGCAGCTATCGGATTGCAGACCCCTGATCCTATCACAACAACTAACAGTAGCCGTGGGGGGTTCCTACGATGCCCTAGACCCCTCGATCACAGCCGGAGAATTAAATAGGCCTAAAGAAAGAAAGGGGAAATCTAAACTGCCCCAGAGCAGACCCCAAAGCAATAGGCAGCCCCCAACATATAATGACGGTGAAGCAAGATGAAAACACTAACACAGACAGAAAGATAGACTGAGCAAAGACGGGGCCCAAACTACCTAGATAGGAAAGGACAGGAAGGCTGCTGTCTGCAATCCGTGAAAAACCCTATGAAAATAAGAGCCAACAGACTGACAGTGAAAAAGGCCCTGAAGACGCTAGGCTTCAAAAAAGCTATGTCAGTACTCAGGAATATTCTGAAGACAGAGCAACCGGCAAAAGGAGATTCAGCTCATCCCAGCAGGGAATGGCAGAATCCAGAAAAGCAAGGAAAACAAAAACAAAACATAAATGCAAACAGGCAAAGCAGAAAACTTAGCTTTAGGGAAGCAGGAATCAGACTGGTGTCCTAGAAGTCCACAGAGAAATCACCCGCAGGGCAGAAGGGCGTCGGCAGCCTTATATCCAGTCAGTGACTCCACTCAGCCAGTCATCCTCATTAGGCTCAGGTGCCTGATAATCAGGCTCATTACCTTCCTTTACCAGAATAGGGAGTTCACCAGACCTCAGTGACGAAGGGGAAAATGAACTCACAACAGTATTCATTAAAATTTTTGGTATTTTTATGGATTTGAGTCCAGTGGATGGTCCTACTCATAAACCAGTGGGAGGTCCTACTCATGAGTCCAGTGGTGCTCCTACTCAGGAGTCCAGTGAGCAGTCCTACTGAGGAGTCCAGTGGGCAGTCCTTTTCATGAGTTCAGTGGGTGGTTCAACTCATGCATCCAGTAGGCAGTCCTACTCATAAGATGACTACTTATAAAATCAGTGGGCAGCCCTACTTTATTGGGCGGCTCTACTAATGAGTCCAGTTACGCTCCTACTCAGGAATCCAGTTAGCAGTCCTATTCAGGAGTCCAATAGGTGGTCCTACTCATGAGTCCAGTGAGTGGTCCTACTCATGAGACCAGTGGGTGGACCTACTCAACGATTGACAGCAATCTCTGCAGGCAGTTACAAAGCAGAAAACTGTCAATCATTAATTCAATCATTTCCATCAAAAATGTCTATCAATCTGATCAGCTCCTCCTCTTGTACAACATCCTGCCTGCAGTTCTGTGCTAAGGACTCCAATTTCCCATGTTATAAATTGAACAAAATATAGAGAAATGCTAGGAAAGCCGTCAACAGGCCGCAATCCACATCATAACCACTTGGTGGATACGTATAGGCACAAATAGAATAAACATCTGCCAACAGGGTGTGGCAAAATCATGTTGTTTTTTTTGTTGTTTTTTTTAGAAGCTAGTCATCAGATAAGGTAAAAGAGGGCACATATAAAAGCTATAAATTGGACATTTAACACCTTCCTGATATTGGATGTACTGATAGGTCCCATGCAGGGGCCCTGTATTTGATACAAGCTCAGCCATGCATTATTTACGACACACGTTGGCTGTATTACACAGCCGGCAGATGCCTCAAACATCAGTGGGTAGAGCTGTGAAATTAGTGCTGTAGGTAACTTCTTACATTTGCGACACAGGCAGCGAAAGGGGTGCCCTATTCCATAAACCCAGCTTTCCAATACGTGATAACGGGGTGCCAATGGGTTTTTATGGCAACCAGACGCCTGCTGAAGACCACAAAACTCATCATGAGTGGAACAGGCTGCCACGAGAAGTGGTGAGTTCTCCTTCAATGGAAGTCTTCAAACAGAGGCTGGACAGACATCTGACTGGGATGATTTAGCGAATCCTGCTTTGAGCAGGGGGTTGGACCAGATGGCCCAGGAGGTCCCTTCCAACTCTACGATTCTATGATTCTATGATCATGGCGGTACTCCTGTGAAGATCAATCTGCGGCTGGCATTCATAAGAAATTGTGGTTTTTGCTATACACAGCACTACTGTGGTATTACGATATGTAGTATTAGCAATAAAAAGATCGCAAAGTCAAGTCTCCTAAGAGGAATAAAAAAAAGCTAAAAAATATTTGTTTTGAAAAAAAAAATGTTAAAAAATGTCAAATATATAATAGTAAAAATTATATAAAAAAAATCAAACCAACCCTCTTTTCCCCCAAAAAATAAAATAAAAAATAAAAAATATAAACACATTAGTTTGGCTGTATCTGTAAAAGCTCAATCAATGAAAATCTAACATTTATTAAGCTGATTGGTAAATGCCATAAAGATTAAAAAAAATTGAAATGCTAGAATTGCGTTTTTTTAGTTTGTCAAAAGAAGTAATGAAAAGTGATCAAAACTTATTAACGCCAACATAGAATCAATAAAAATGTGAGATCACCACGCAAAAATCAAACTCTCACACATCTCCATTAAAGTAATAATGAAAATGTTCCTGGTCCCAAAGCAAGGCGACACAAGCAACATATTTTGTTTTACCAATTTCCAATTTTTTTTCACCACTTAAATGAAAGAATAAAAAAAATCGCTATAATCTCACTGACCAGAGGAATCGTGTTTCCAGATCCTTTTATTGTCCCCCCCAAAAAATGTGCGGAATTGCATTTTTTTGCGTAATTTCGCCGCTCTTTTTTTTTGTTGTTGCCGTTTTTTATTACATCTTACGGTAAAATGAATGGTGTCATTAAAAAATGAAAAACTACAACTCGTAGCCCTCAAATGGCTACTGTCTGTCAAAGGAACAATAAAAAAGGGTTTGGATCTTGGAAGAAGGGTAAGAGAAAAAAACAAAAAATGCAAAAATTGAAAATTGCATGGTCAGGAAGGGATTAAAACCCCATAAGTGGCTGAAGTCAGGGAGTACAAAAATAATTAAAATAATTATTTATAAAGCCTGGCGTCTTATGACAGACTGATGTAATCAGTAGAAAATGGGACAAAAAGCTCCAGACAGACTCAGCGTGAGACATAAGAAAGCAGTGTATGCGTCACAATGTGCACAAACACGAAAAGGTTTGAAAATTGTCTGTGTCCGTACCGTACGTGTATGCTATACCTCTGATGTAGGTGACTGTTTATAGCACTATGCTGAGTCAGATATACTGTATCATTCATATCATACCCTAAAAGTGCATAATGTTGCACTACATTCACATAAGACCACTAACAACTTATACCTCCTATTTCAAAGGGCTCTGAAATCCACTTTTCTGATACAAATCTTCTAATTCCTTGCTCCCCTTCACAGAACTATGAAGTTATATTCTAACATTCTGGCAACCTGCAGCCACCACTTGAGGGAGTCTATGAGATTTATTACTGAAGCAGATGTATTTCGTCAGTGAGCTCCCCCTAGTGGTGACTTCAAACAGCCAGAAATCAGTTTGACTCTACAATTAGGTGAGTGAAAGCAGGGATAAAGACCAAGCTAAGACAAGAGATACAGTAAAGAGATATATTAAGAGATCAGCACAAAATTAAAACATAGATGCACTTTAATAAATATAAATCAATTTTGCTTGCAATACCATGCCAAACCACACGGTGTACTCTTAAGCCAAACCTTTTATTTCAGGTAAATTTTCAAAATAAGCTTTCATGTATGTACATGAGGAATTACACTATTTCTGTCCATTGTATGATTTGTATTCCATATTTTCCACCAGTTTTATAGTTCAACTCTCTGCAGGCTCTAGCCCTAATTTTCATTTGTCTCTAAGCTAGTGGATGAAAACTATATTCTGTCAAATCTTTCATACATACCACATATGGACATGAGGGAGTCATGCTCTCCTGTCTCTATGTAGCACATGTTAGGAAGCAGTAGCAGCAGAATGTAGGACAATAGTACTGTGCAGTATAGCTGTGAATCCAGCCCTAAAATAAGATGAAACATTTATTAAAAAACTACCACTAGCCTGTGTGTGTCTCTGCTTCTCTCTCTTACAATGTTTCTCACCTCTATATCATATATGTACAAAAGGAACAGCACCATTTCAGTCCATTGCATGTCTTGTATGCCACAATTTTCACTAGTTTATAACACACTTCTCTGCGGACTCGATCGCTAATTTCCATTTGACTCTGTGCTACTAGGTGGAGACTAACATCTTTTAAATCTCTCATACACAGCACATATGCACATGAGGGATTCCTTCCTGATCTTCTGTCTCTATTTAGCACATGTTGGGAAGAAGTAGCACAATGGAGGACATTAGACAACAGCACTGAGTATTGTAGCTGTGAATCCAGCCCTGAAACAAGATGAAACACATACTAAAAATCTGCCACATGGGCCTATGAGTGCTTTTGTCTTTCTTTCACTATGTCCCTCCCCTCTGTATAAACTTCAAGAGGAAGCTGTGACCTTATCATCAGTGAGCTGGTAGCCCACCTTGTTTTGACAAAGATGTACTGTAGCAGATTTTTTTAAGTAAATGATAAATTCAGGAGGCGCTGACATATATATGGGTCAGTCTGTGAACTCTCTCCCCCTCTCTCACTATGCTATTTCCTTCTCCATAGACTTAAATAGGCAATTGTAACCTGATCCCTCAGTGAATTGGCAGTCCATCTTGTTTTGACCAAAATGAACTGTGGCAAATTTTTAGACTTAATGTTGAGTTCAAGAGGTGCTGCCACATTTGGTCAGTTTGCTCTCCCTCTGTTCCTCCCCTCTTCATAGACTTCAGTAGACAACTGTAATCTGATCCCACAGTTAGCTTGCAATTCAACTTGTCTTGTCCATGATAAAGTTTAGCTGTTTTTGGGTGTGAATGATTAGTTTAGGAGTCAGTCTGAGAGGATTAAGTGGCTCATAAGTGGAGAAAGAAGCATATTTCTCTTATAAGATATATTTATATTACAAAATTTCTGGTATTCGCTTGTACTATTGATTCCTGCATAGTTTGTATGAGGACAATGGCCACTTAAAGTGAAGCGCAGCACAAATTTTAACATATGCAGTTGGAGATATTGTAGCAACTAAGACTAGAAATATTTTAAGCAATTATTTTACATGCTGTACGTTGGACCTAATTTAAGAAATTAGCATAAATTAGATATAAAAAGAAATGTGCTCAAAACATTATAACATTAAAAAAAGCCCAAACAATCATTGTGTCCGCGAGACAACATCTGTTTTATGGATATTCCTATACATCCCGTTACAAGATAATGAATGAGATAAAACATGACACGTTTCTTTCCGGACATCTGAAAGGACTAGGACTTATTTTCCAAAAATAAGAAATGTAACGTCGCCTCATACGCATTCATACACGTATCGGTGCATGTGCGGTGTAGTAACGCTCAGGCCGGCTGGGATTTCACTATCAATTAGCATTTGTCTGGTGGGGTAAAACTTTTCCCTTTAAACTTATTGATCAGTTTGGTTTTCTATAGCTGATTGTATTGGATAAATGATCAGATAAAGGTTAAATTAGTTTACCTTTGGGAAAAATAAATTAAATTATAAAATGAGAGATTTCTGACTGGAATCACAAGTGAAGAAAATAAAGGAGAAGAAACAATGGTCAACACTTCCAACACCAGTGCTCTCATGTTCTGCTTCTTCTGACCATTTCGACAGAGATACAATTATAAGGACACAGTGGAGAGAGAGTCTTCCCTACAGTAAGAAAACAATATACTCAACATGAATCTAAATACGTATTTGTGCAATACGAGGACCAGTTGCTTTAAAATCTAAATATATAAACTGTTTCTCCAAGCTCATGGTATGGTCATCGGCGCGGTTATCTGTAGGAATCTCCTCTTTACACCGCTCATCTCCCCAGACATCCATCTCTTCAATTTTTATTATGCTGTGATTCAGTTCTTCATCCTGATTGAAAAGCTGATGATGCAGAGGAAAAAGAGTATGGAGACATCTCTCCGATGTTGTCCTCTTGCTGGATAGATCTGGTGATGTGCGGGGCTGATGAACCTCCATCATCACGTCCTTGTGTCCTTCTAGATACTCCCACTCCTCCATGGAGAAGTAGACAATGACCTCTTGACACCTTATAGGGCTCAGGGTTCCTCCTCATCCTTCAGACACAGGGGCCTGACAGTGATCACTAGAGGTCTTCTTCACCATCGTGTATTGCTCTCCTGTAAACCGGAAGAGAATCTGTACGGTGAGGTGCACCATCCTCTCCACCATCTTTCTGTCTCTGTTTCTATCCATCCTTGATGTGTCAATCACTCGAGAATTGGATTTAGTAGGAATATTCAGATTTTAAAGCAGCTGATCCTGGTATTGCACAAAATACATATGACGAACATGCTAATATCCCAGATATACCCTCGCCACTTCTCAATGATGATCAATCATCTGAGCCTTATGCAGAAGTCCTTACTATTCCTTCATCACAGACTTAAAAAAAATTAAATTCACCATCACAGCTCTCAGAAAAGAGAGAAGTTATTTATATGCTGAAAAAGAGAATGGACAGCACCTCCAAAAATCATACATTAATCTAATGCCGCTAGGCAAAAATGTATATAACTAAACATGAGGTTCTTAGTTTAACATTCTGACGCACGGCTCCACTCTGTTAGGGCGATAGGGACACACTACGAAGTTTGCCATGACGTGGCGGTGGGCTTCATACAATCTGATCAGAATGTTAAACTAAGAACCTCATGTTCAGTTATATATTTTTGCCTAACAGCATTAGATCAATGTATGATTTTGGAGGTGAGGTCCATTCTCTTTTTCAGCATATTGCATAATCTGTCCTTTTTTTTCTTCTGATGTGCACTCCTCCCCAGGCCCGGATTGATAATCTGCCCAGGTGGGCGGCCGGCGGCTTTGAGCTTCAAAATCTTCTGCACAGGCCCTGGTGCATGCGCTGACCAGAGCTGCGGGCTATGGGGCCCCTGTGAGGCAGGGGGGCCCACCTATTCCCAGCGCCGACTCCCCCCCGCCGCCGCATTGAACTGTACCGGCGTCAAAGACGCCGGTACAGTTCAAAGCAATGATGGAGGAGAGAGCGTCAGCTGATGCTCCCTTTCCCATCATTCCCCGCTCTGCCTCTGACATTGCGGGTGCGTGATGACGTCATCATGCACTCACTGTGTACCAGGCAGAGCAGGAGACAGGAGCCGGGAGCAGTGTGGGCACGAGGAGAGATGAGGATAGTGTGTTTGTTTTTTTTTAAATGCAAAAGTGAGTACTGTCTGGACTATGGGGCCATTCTCGGGGGGGGCTGTGCTGTATACCATGCGGGGCTGTGCTGTGCTGTACACCATGTGGGGCTGTGCTGTATACCATGTGGGGTTGTGCTGTGCTGTATAACGTGGGGCTGTGTTGGGCTGTGCTGTATACCATGTGGGACTGTGCTGTATAACATGTGGGGCTGTGCTGTGCTGTATACCATGTGGGGCTGTGCTGTATACCATGGTGCTGTGCTGTATACCATGTGGGGCTGTGCTGTATACCATAGTGCTGTGCTATATACCATGTGGGGCTGTGCTATATATCTTGTGGGGCTGTGCTGCTATATACCATGTTGCTGTGCTATATACATGTGGTGCTGTATACCATGTGGTGCTGTGCTGTATACCATGTGGGGTTGTGCTGTATACCATGAGATGCTGTACTATATACCATGTGGGACTGTGCTATATACCATGTGGGGCAGTGCTATATACCATGTGGGCTGTGTTAGATATTATGCGGCTATGCTATATACTATGTGGGCTGTGCTATATACTATGTGGCTGTGTTATATATCATGGGGGGTATATTATACATTATATTCTATGGGGGAGGCTGTGTTATATAATATGGGGGGCTACATTATATTCCATAGGGAGGTGGGCTGTATTATATTCTATTCGGGGCTACATTATATTCTACGGGGTCTGTATTATATTTATTATATTCTATGGGGGTGATTGCACCATACTCTATGAGGGAGCTACAATATACTATATGAGGCTACATTGTATTCAATGGGGGGCTGCATTATATTCTATGGGGGGCTGCATTATACTCTATGAGGGGGTTGCCATATATTCTATGGAGGGGCTGCATTATATTCTGTGGGGGGTTACATTATATTCTGTGGGGTGGCTGCATTATACTATAAAAGGGGGGCTGCATTATATTCTATGGGGGTTACATTATATTGTATGGCGGGGCTGCATTGTACTCTGTGGGGTGGCTGCATTATACTATATGTGGGCTGCATTATACTGTATCGAGGACTATGGGGAATACATTATACTATGTGAAGAACTGTGGGGTGCATTATACTATGGGAAATTAATTGTACTACATGGATGACTGGAGGTGTATTATACTCTATGGAGCACTATGAGGAGTGTATTATACTATATGGAGGACTGAGCAGTGTATTTTAATATATGGAGGACTATGAGGAGTGTATTATATTATATGGAGGACTGAGTGTATTTTAATATATGGAGAGCTATGAGGAGTGTATTATACTATATGGAGGACTATGAGGAGTGTACTATACTATATGAAGGACTATGGGGCACATTATATGATATGGAGGACTATGGGGCACATTATATTATATGAAGGACTATGGGTGCGCACTGTAGATGTGCTGCTGATAACATGAAACTGTATGGGGACAGATTGATCCATTAACGATTGTTCTGTCCCCATCATTCTTTCTCAGACGGTGGAAAGAGGCCGGAAAATAAGTGTGGAACAACATAAATATTGTCGATCACACTCATTTAGCGGCCTGAACTCAGCGCATGTAAATACAATCAAAATGCTTCTGTGTGATGTGCAATTTGTTAGCATTTGGGGCCTCATTTTAAACTTTGCCTAGGGCCCCACTTTGCCTAAAACCGGCCCTAGCGGTGGCGTCCCGCATCAGCTTGTGAGCACAGCCCTTGTCAGTGCGGCAAGCAGGAGAGTGCGCACCAGCCTGTGAATAAGTTTGAAAAGCCCGCCGCGCGCACGGGACGCCTGACAGGTACCAGACCGGATGCTGGAGGCAGAGCCGTGCTGCTGGGGAGCGACTGTGAGGTATGTATACAAAGCTTCTTTTTTTTCTGTACAAATTGATGGGTGAGGGGGGAGAAGGAGGAATTGTACATGATGACGGGGAAGGAGTAAGGTGGACTGGGCATGATGATGTGGGCGTTAAAGGGGAACTGCACATGATTTTGGGGGTCTAAAAGGGAACTTCACATGATGATGTGGAAGGGTTAAAGGGGGACTGCACATGATGAGGTGAGGAAGGGGGTTAAAAGAGCATTGCACGTGATAAATGTTAGGCGTCGGGTTCCTGTCACTGCACAGCAGGAATCCTGAGCCTTGCCTTCTGCGGTCTCCCATTCCTCTCCGGCCGCAGAGGAAGCTGCTCAGCAGACTCGTCGATCCCGGTGCTCTGCTCAGACTAGCATTGTGGGTTTGGTTGCTGCGGCCACCTCCGGTCCAGATATAGCAACGCATGCTGGTCAGCAGCGAGTTACTCCAGGGACTAAGTCCTCTTTTCGGTCCACTAAGCATGCCAGTGGGACGATCTCTCATTGGAGAATGGAGGTCACATGTTCAGGTCCTGCTCCTGCTCTGATTGGACCATCAGGAAGGTCCCGGCAGGTCGTGGCTATAAAAGCCTCGCATGGCCGCCCTGCCATGCGCTATGATAGTGATTAACTCTTATGGTTATAGCATACCTCCCAACTTTTGAAAAAGGGAAAGAGGGACAAAGGCTGCGGCGCGCTGAGCGCGCCGCTGCAAAATTTGGGCCACACTCCCGACCACACCCATTTCACAATTATTCACACCCATGTCCACGCCCCAACCGCCCCCATTTAGCACTGCTGATCACACTGACTGGTACCGAGGGCACAATGGCTAGCATTATGGGTACAGTGGTTGGCATTATGGGCACAGTGGCTGGTACTGTTGGCACACTGACTGGTACTGAGGTAAAGAAAGAAAGAAAACAGAGAGAGAGAGAAAAAAGAAAACAGAGAGAAAGAAAGAACAGAGAGGGAAAGAAAGAAGGGGTAAAAAAGTACAGTGAGAAAGAAAGAGGGGAAAGAAAGCAAGAGAAAGAGGGGAAAGAAAGAAGAAAGAGAAAGAGAGAGAGAAAGAAAGAAAAGAGAGAAAGAAAGAGCGGACAGAAAAAAGAACAGAGAGAGAGAAAGAAAGAGAAAGAAAGAACAGAGAGAAAGATGGGAAAGAAACAGAACAGAGAGAGAAAGAACAGAGAAAAAGAAAGGAAGAACAGAGAGAGAAACAACAGAGGAAAAGAAAGACCAGAGAGAGAGAGAA